>NC_139899.1:23198184-23891934 GCF_905171665.1 Trachurus trachurus
GTCTGTTGTGCTTTCTGTTAATGAAGCTACTCTCTCTCTCCCCCGTCTGTATCTCTCTCTCACTCTCTCTCCGTCTACGTCTGTATCTCTCTCTCCGTCTTTCCGTCTATGTCTGTATCTCTCTCTCTCTCTCTCTCCGTCTCTCGTTCTCTGTCTCTCCGTCTGTATCTCTCTCTCTCTCTGTCTGCAGGTCATTTGTCATGTCGGACGGCCTGTCCTCCACCATGAGGCATTTGTCTGGGCTGGAAAAATGATGGGCTTGCTGTCCACACATCACATCCAGACAGTACATACACATACACATCACACACACACACACATACATGCACATACACACACAGACAGACAGTGTCTAACCTTTAAGTCAGATTGTACGTGAATGGCTCTTTCTATGAACCCTTTCCTGTCTCTTGCATTTTGTCCTTTGAATTTTTACCATTTCCTGCCCTTTTACAAAAACATGAAAAATGACTATTTCTATTATTTTAAAATACAGCATTTTTGCCATTTTGCAATTCCTAAAAACACATGGTACCTAACACTGGTATTGGTGTCTGTTACATCTCCATATCTCCTCTCGATCTAACCTCAAGGAGAGGAGGATATATTACCAAACAGCTGTGTTTGGCACTTGAAAATGTTCTGCTATGTTGATATATTTTAATGTGACACAACCCCACACTGGCTATATTCTTATTTTATTGTCCTGGCTGCATCTCATCTTCAGTCTTCCCCACGGGGATCATTAAAGCTCCGTCTTATCTAATTTGAGCGTAAAGCGTTGAATAAATCTGTGTTTTTCCTCTTATATCAATACTTTTTTTTTATCAGCCAAAGTGAATCTGAGATACTTGAAGTGCTGAGTGGTTTTGACTTGAAGTGCTTTTGTTCACGTCCATTCACACCACAGCGCCGTGTTAAACACTTGACTTTACTGAAGCCATTGACTCTGAAACTTAGACGTAAAGAGTAAATGTTAGAGGTAAAGAGACACTTTCGCCAAGTGGTTTCATAAAAGCTGTAGGACAAAGAATGACTTGGACAGAGCAGAAGCAACGTGGTGATGTGCAACTTAGGTGAGAGGTGCCTCTAATTCATAAACACATTCGCATTCACATTCATCTCCACGTCCTCTGTTAGATTAGTTCTACAACACCTACCAGTAAAAATATTAGTAATTTACTGCAAAAACAACTTCAGGTGTAGATGTTACCACCTTCAGGCAATGAGTGATACAGCTTTTTAATTTGAAAACCAATTCATTAATGTACAAAAAACATGTAAAAGGGGGTTTCATGCTGTTTGTTTTCCATTTCTATTGAAAGGCTACTGCTGTTTTTGTTTTTCTTTTGTATTATGAATCAGGCAATAAAGACATTGCTAAATAATAATTTGATTTGACATAACATAACATAACACTCACCTACAAGAAACCATGGACTGAACCAAGGATAAAAGAATGGTCTTCTTTTCATGTCTTGTTGTCCCATAACAAAAATGTAGGAAAAAAATGAAAAAGCACTAAAAAAGATGAATATTCAGCCTTGTAACAAAACATTTAATATTTCCCCACATAAATCATAAATAAAAAGAATGGCAGAGGTCCTGGTTTTCTCATCATAACCTCCATTATAATACACAGGAAATCAATTTTGATGGCCTTTCTCATAACGCTCTATAAATACTAAAGACTTCATTTAAAAATGTCCCAGTTTGTTGTGAATAGCAGACAACGGTTTTTGACAACTGTTAATCACATCTCCTGAGATACTGAAGCTGTAAACACAAAACAACCAAATCCCAGCCTTTTTATAAAAAAAAAAGAGGTAGCGTTATCTTATAAATAAATGAAAATTGCCTTTGATGGAACACAAACAATCACAACAAAAATAAGATAGTTATTATAATTCTCTTGTTATTATTTGTGTCTTGGGAGGTTTCTCCATATTTTCAAGCCATAACCACTTGCATTTTGCAGTTGTAAATACTTAATGTTTTCATAATTTATGTAACAGTAACACAGTAAACATGGAAAGCTGTGCTTGGAGAAAAGACTTGTTTCCTACCGCTCTATAAAGTTTAACAAATATCCTACTGCAGATTCATCTTTAAGTTAAAGGTGCAAGAATATTTTTTGTAATACTAAATCAAATGACTCTAGGATATGTAAAATAAATCTAACACTGCTATTACCGTGGAGAATCCAGTTTCAAGCTAACAGAATAAGACGGCTTAGTCTACTATTAAACAGTGAGCAATTGGCGGTCTCACGGTTAGCAAGCTAAGTCGACTGATATTTTCCCCAATAATCAATAACAACACAACAGAGAGTAATATTGGACTTAGACACATTAGAAAAACATAGACATGACTCCAAATTAATTGTAATGTTGACCCATGCTGTAGCTTGTTTAGTCACATGATGACAATATGCCATAATTAGCTGTTAGCTAACCCTAACCCCTATACTGTAAGCCAAACGTTTACCTGCTTTGGCAAAAGTAAATGATTCACTCCTAGAGAGGACACAATTTAGATACCTCATTATTTTAGCCCAAAAAATATAGACGTTGCATGCTGCGGTTTATTGTTTTATGTTTAAATTCAACTCAAAGTGTTAGAAGTTTACTAGCAACAGCAGATAGCCATTTAGCTTTGAACATGGACAAACATCTGTGTGACAGTGGTTGCGGTGTTGCACATCTTTATGTACGTCTATTTTCGAAACTTTAAAATGCCTCCAAACCCACACACAGGCTTCTTCAGTATGTTTTACACTGCAAGGTTCATTGAGTCATTAGGGTTACACACTGAACTGCTGCTCCAATCGCTGAACCATTAAATTCAACTCTTTCTATCTCTGAATGTATCACGAGGAAGGGAGCAGAGGAACAGTACCGCACTATCCCATTTGTTTTTGCAAACTAAAAATATCCTCCACTGACTTTGCCTGCTGCAACAAATCTCTGAGGGAATCTACAGTAATGCAAAAGAGAGAGTGGAGAGTCCTGGTGTTGGTGTGCGTGTGAAACCGAGGGCAGCACATGTATACCTCAGAGAGTGTGTTTGTGTGAGAAAGGTGTGTGTGCACAGATTTGTTGTATTCTCCGTCGAGTAGCTACACCTCCGATGAAGATTTAATGAATTCCAGGGTCATGTTGATGGTTTGTGAGAGCTGAACTGACAATACAAGGTGTTATGATTAATAACTGCTAATTATACATCAGTGTGTGTACAATGTCGTCGCTAAATGTGGTGGGGGGGAAAAAAACAAAACATTTTCCTTTATCCTTTAGTTACACAACCAAAGAAGAGCAAAGAAATACACCAGTGACAGCCACATCTCGACAAATACCTCAGATCCAAATGTCAAAACAGAGTCAATAAACATGATTTATTCACATGCTGATGTCTGAACCCATCGTTTTGTTATTCCAGTTTCTATTAAATCAGGAGTATGTGCCAATTTAAGAAGCGTTCTGTTTGAAAAACTGTGCACAAAAGCAAAAAATATCTGACCAAAATACATAAATTTCAACTGTAAGCCAATTCAAGCTGTGCTTTTGCATAGAGTTCAACTTCACTGATATTGGAGGGGAGTCGGTAGCTAATGATGAAAGATGTTCTCAACATCCTGTTTCATCTAATCCTGCTATGCCCAGCTCATCAAAACAAAATTCGTTCCATTGAGTGAACTACATTAAGTTCCTGTCTGGTTAGCGAGGGCAAATTTAGTCACTACATCAACAACAAGCTTCCAGCAGCAGAAAGTACAAATTAATTTTGTCGTGCCACTTCCTGCTACAGGTCATAAATCATATAAATCTGAGGAGGGAGTGAGAAAGTAAGCACAGGAAGCAGGTCCTGAAGACAGTCTACTCTATATAGCAAATACAGCATAAAAGGAGTACGCGCTGCAGTTGGGTCATATGAAGGTCTAATCGTGTTCCCACCACGAACAAATTACCTCAGAATTTGTTAATAACCAGAGTGAGACCACTTCCTCTAAAGGGTCTTGGTGCGGTTTCTATGAGCTGCACCTGAGCACAATTATACTGTTCTGATCTGCCCAAATGAATCATACTCATTTGGACTAAAGAACGAAGGCTATAAAGGGTCCTGTTTGAAACCGGGACAATCTGGACTATAGAGTCGGGAGTCCACTCAAACACGGCGTAAAGTTCAATTCATATAATCAGGAACACTTTGGGGTCAGTAATGAAGTCCTTGGTTTGACTTGTGTTGGTATTCGAGCGGTCGACTTCATCTCTGCAGGTGTGATCTTTGTCGTTTCCTACGAGACCCTCGAGGGCAGGGTCGTCTGGAAATTTCTGAGGTTGAAAGGACATTTTAGCACACCTGCAGTCAGCTGTGTAAAAGGTAATAAAGAACGTGGTGCGATGGCTCCACCGGGAGCTTCTGCTTTCATAAAAGTAATGTCAAACTTTATTATTCAGTCTGACATATACTGAGATCTGGAGGATTCCCATGGTGACCGTTGAACTGATATTAGTCGGTGTCCGCCCAGTCACTTATGGGCACCTCTCTCATGACATACGTACATGATGATGTTTGATTGATTGATAGTTATTGTTATTGTGTCGTCCGGCCTAGACTATATCACAATGAAACAAACTTGTGTAGCTCTGGACAATACCAACAAAACAGGCGTAATGCACAGCAAATAAGACTATATCTCTCTCTGACACACAAACACACTGACTGACACCCACACACACACACACAATAACCTCCCCTATCAGTCCTTTCTCTCCCTTCCTAATTGACCATGAAAGCACCCCATAAATCGAGTTACTGCATTGTGCCTGTCTAGTCATATAAAAGTGCTTTAATGGTTTTGCTAGGAGCTCTGTTGGGAACATTAGGCAGAACTCTCCACATTCATTAGCCCATTAACCTGTTTCAATATTGACACTGTCTCATTTGTCCCTTTCCTCTGTCTGTCAGGGGCCGAGACACTCTGGGACCAGGTCTGAACTCGGCCTTTCTGGCTCCGCTCTGGTCCGCTTCAATTGTTGTTGCCGTTCCACCTTTTCGCAAACGGGTTTGACATTAATCCTTTGGGTAACAGTCTCGAACGAGGATCCGTGGCCGACGAAACGGAAACCAGTCATCTTTTATTTGTAGTCGCCGGGCTACTGAGTTTAATTTCCATCTGGTTTTTTAGTTTTTAAAGGAGCCATTTGCCAGTTTTGCTGTTGCTTCATAGCTAATATTAGCATTAGCAGCTGTTTTCTTACAAGTCTATAAGAATATTATGAGTTCTGCATCAAACCAAGAGTTGTCTCAACAGGTGGGAAGCAACACCAATATTAACTCTTGTTTCTATCTCCTTTTTTCTTCTAACCAGGTAGCCCCAACCGTGTTGTCACTTTCTCATGGCGACTGCAGCCTCCAATCTGTCGGCTGAGGCTCTTGTCAAGAAACAACCAGTTCCTGACAAGAAACCTTTGGCTACAGAGGAAATTTACTGACAAATTATTGAATGTTGAATTACTTGAGGCTGAATTACACAAAATCTTTTTCATGTAAACTGCCAGAGGACAGCAGGTGAAAATTAGCTATTTGCTAACTCCGGTACATTTACGTTGGGCTTTTTTTCCCCTTTTTATAAAGAAAAAAAGGCTGATGTTATTAATGTACATTGTCCTTTTTAAATAAAATAAAATAAATAAATAGGGAAAACTGTGTAAATTGCATTTGCAGTCACAAACTTGACATGACTACTGCAGGAATCAGGTTTGAGTGGTTAATAAATAGGAAAATAAGTACATATAAATACAAATATTCAGGTTAAAAGATTAAGTTAATAGAAGCTGCTCTACTAAATGACTCATAAAAGTGCTTCATGAAATCTCTTTAAATATAAAGAGTCAATTCTCAGAGCAAAGATGCGACATGAAGTCCCTTCAATGACGCCCATAAACATGTTCATTACAGTAGATACTGAACGTATATTAAATAAACACATCTCAAATCATGAGCGCCGCGGAAAGATGGTGTCCTACAGATATAATTTCCACCAGCCTTGCAGAACAACACTGCACTGAACCCAATGAACCCACTGAAGGAGAACATTATGTTAATGCTGAGATATGAGACTGCATTCCTGCCAACTAGCCAGAGAGGAGGTAGCATGCATGTGAATGTACGTGCACGCACACACGCGCACTCTTCACACTTGCACACACACTCACACTCACACATTATATCTTCCATCCAAATCCACAGGGCATTTCTGGCTTTATTTAGGTGTATGAAAGACACACCGCGGCGTGTGCACGGCAGCTGGTCCAATCATGATAAGTATGCAAATGTACGTTTGATTACTTTTATTTTGTCCTTTGTTGAGTGAGGTGAGCTTTACTTCAGTATCAGCTGCTGTCAGCAGGTAGCACTGCTTTGAATCCTGCTTTGGAAAACGCTGATATTACTGCTGCATTTGCTACAGCGTGTGACAATATGACAACCCATCTATAACTCTGTGCTCGTGTGTGTGTGTGTGTGTGTGTGTGTGTGTGTGTGTGTGTGTGTGTGTGTGTGATGAAGTAGAAGCCAGTTTAAGGTCAGTCAAGCTGTGTTCACTGTGGCCTTTACCATCCCGTCTCCCCGTGGAGGGTCCTGGAGGGGCATGGCATGCATTGCGTGACCGAGTTCACAGACATTTTTTCACGTCGTGTCGGTGTCACGGAAAAGAAGTGAAAGCATCAGGCTCGGTCGCCCGAGGCCCACGGAGGTTGTCGAAGGGGCAGCACTGATTTTAACATGTAACACTGCCCGACACGGGTATCCTCATTTCTACATCTGGACCGTCCTGCTGCTCTCTGAAGGCCAGGAATTGAGATACATAAAGTGTTTTACAGTATGTTACACCTTTACTTCAGGTACAGTATGTCTAAGACAGGATAAACCAAATGACACAAGATCAATGGTCTAAATTCACAAACTCTTAACTGAGTGCTGAATTATATCCACAACACACAAAGGAGGCACAGAGGACACTAATCAAAGTCATGCTGGAAACATTAGCGAAGGTGGAATTACTTGAATTAATTGTTCCCGTATTTGGCAGCAACAGCAAATTAAAATGAGACATTAAAGGTTTTCAATAAATCACTCCATAAGTAAATAAAGCAGAAACATGTTATTAATCCTTCCTTCCTTTTTTTTTTTTTTACAGCTGCAGCCACGAATTCCTATTTTCATCTCCACGCCGGCGGAGAGCTCATTAGCTCACCCAGCAGTTATTTGGTGAACTGTCGCTCGTCGCCCATTCCTCATCCAGTTAAATGAGGTTATTGTTGGTGACGATCATTTAGTTTAAATGGCTGCTACCCTGAACAACAAGCCTGATTTTATCACCCACTCATTTGTCTGAACACAAACAGACACCGCAAGCTGTTAAATGATGTTCTGCATGATGATGGTGTATAGATATTATGTCGGTACCGTGGTGCTGTGTGTGTGTGTGTGTGTGTGTGTGTGTGTGTGTGTGTGTGTGTGTGTGTCTGTATGTAATGTGTGTGTATGTGTGTGAACAGACTGTGTAATACAGCACACATGCTGACTTTTACCCCCTGATGTATTCTTGGTATATTGCTGACAGCTTGCACTCTGAAGAACACATTCATTTAATGATTGCAGGGCGTGTGTGTGTGTGTATGTATGTGTGTGAGCATGTGTGTGTGTGTGTGTGTATGTGTGTGAGCATGTGTGTGTTTGTGTGTGTGTGTGTGTGTGTGTGTGCCGGCAGTTGTATAATTATTTCTCCTTTTCTTATTCTATTCTGAAATTTTCCACTATATGCAGAAAATATGTAGAAGACAAAAAAGGAGAGAAAATTGCAAAAAAACAAAACCCTCCACCCACCCACCTACTGAAAGGAGGCCAGAATACATTATTATTATTAAATATATATAAGTACACTGCATTAGTGTTAGTTAATTATACATGCAAATGGTAAACAGTCTGCACGTATGCAGCAGCAGCGTTATGTCTCATATATACATCCAGCACTTAATGACACTCCAGTACATTTGGCCAAATACTTGAAATGCAGACCGGAGTCCACATGTCTTCAGTCTTATTCTTATTTCTACTAGTTATCAATTCATTTATCAACCAGTAACAATAAACCGTTATTATTTTTGTACAATATTATAATTAAAATCATCTGATCATTTGAAGTGCTGCTCTTTGAGGTAACTGTTGGGTTTCTCTCGGTCATAAAGTCTCAACCTTATCTTGAGACAAAGTGGATTTTGCTTTTGTTCTATACGAATAAAATTGAATTAAATTGAGCTGAATGAGTCTTTTGGCCTCAGTCACGTTGAACCTAAGAGCCAGTTGACTCTGTGTTCAGCCCATTAAAGCAGAGTTACAGTCAGCGAGGACACTGTGTCTGTGAAATATCTCCTGCATGAACTTCACCACCTCAGGGTTTGACCACAGGAGGTGAGTTAAAGCCTCATCCTCAGACTCACACGTCACATTTAAGGGAAACGGACTCGTAGATCTCACTCAGTTTGACCTTTGAGTCGTGCACACTGAGCATATTTTTATACCGTACCAGCTGAAATCTCCCGCTATCAGAACAATCCTTAATTCGACTCAGCCCCTCTTTTCCCCCCCTAAAGCTCGAGAGGACAATTTCCTTGAGATATTCAGAGGATATATTCTCCTTAAACTGTGATATTAAATGTTTGGATGTGGGAGCTGGAGACGCACTTTCATAAACGCTGTGCTCCCGGGGTGAGACGTCAGAGCGGGCTATAAAGTGTCTCGCCTGTAGCTGGTGGAAAAAGTGAGTAAGAGCGGGAGAGTGAATTTATCTTCTCGCTGGTTAGAAGAGGGAAGACGAGGATCAACGTGCTGCTCACGGAGTCAGTAGATCAGAGCTTAACTCCACCGACTTTTTGTGACCAGGCGTGTCATGGAGAACAGATGGAGCAGATTAGATTTAATAAACACAGCAGATAAATACATTTAAATAACAATAACACATCTGTTTATCTCTGGCCAGTCGACGATTAGTATTGTGGATGATGCTGCTGGGACGAACTGAACAATTAATGCTTTTGGAAAGGTTGTGACATGAGTGTGTGTGCACAAGTGTGTTTGTGTTTTTGTAAACTGTAAAATTTAAATTTAATATGTATGGAAAACAAAGCACCAGTCCAAACAGCAGGTCAGAGCCGAGGCCAGCTGGTTCCACTGGAGTTGGCATTGTTTCCTTTGTGACATTAAGAGTAATTGAACACTTAACGAAAATGAATTTAACTAACAGGGTTGTGGTCCGAGTGTTTTTTCCCCCCCACGATAATAAGCTGTGGCTGCGGAAAACAACTGCATCATTAAGTGGATCTCATCAGTAACATGAATTAAGCTTTTGCGGGATGTCATGTGACGTTCATTTTTTAGGGAAACTTTCCAGGAAACTAAAGTGAGCTTGGATGTAAAATAGATACAATTCAGCTGCTTTAAGAGCTGCAAAATCAAAGCTGGGAAAGCACAGATTACAATACATCACTGTTGTTGTCAAGTCCAAATCCAACAATGTTGTCAATGAAAACAAGTCCGAGCACAAACTTTCATGGAAGACTGACTTACAGCATCTGAAATAGTCAAACTGCTGCAGTGAACTCAAAGTGAGTTCAGCGTGTATGAATAACAAGACCGACAATGCTGCATGTTTCTTTTGCCACTGAATAAAATCAGCATTTGCAGGTTTCAGCATCAAGACACCAATGAAACACGCAACTATAGAGTTACACTAGTGAGCCCCTCTGCGTTCGGGCCACAGGCTGCATATAAAATCGTTATCTTGCTTTTTTTTTTTTTTTTTTTTGGACACAGGGCCGTTGTCAGTCTGGACGCGGCCGACTGTCGGTCCGTCTGCACACACTGAGGAGTTCACACATTTGCTGGCGCTTCACATTGTGTGCATATGAAGTCCCATGGTCATAAATTTCAGGCTGCACACACACCACAGACGCTCGCTGCAGACCGTCCTGTGTGAGTGTAGATATGGAAAAGCAGAGTTTTAGGCTTCAGTCCAAGTTCAGAGTGACTCTTTAAAAAACATTTGGTTTTTAATAAACTGCAATATACCTAAAAATACAGTTGAATACATACTGTATATATAAAGGCACGGATGCACTCGACATGTTTCCTGTCACTCTGTGCTGTCAGTGAGAGAACATAAAGGCAAAACTGCTATAAAAAGACACCGTGGTGTTAATCTCGACTGTGTGTGATCACGTAGAAGAAAAAGACACGTCCAGAGATGAATGAAAAGTAAAATACACGAAGAGAGAAGTGAGACAAAGATATCTCCAGTTGGTTTATGTAAAATTTGTTTTCACTTCACTTCTCTTGGAGTCAACGTCTGTGTGTTGTATGTGCGTGTGTTTGTGTGTAATCTAATCAGGATATGGAGATTACCATTAAATGGTCCGGCAGGGATTACACTCCCTTTCACCGAGCTGATTCAAAGGCCACACTTATAAACGGGGGTTAACAGCTTGTTATAAGAAGCTGGATTGTGTATGTGTGTGAATGTGTGTGTATGAATGTGTGTATGTGTGTGTGTGTGTGTGTGTGCATGCGCCCCACACGCACCAAGCTAATCTTTGTTGCTCAGAGCGATGAGAGGGCCAAAGAAAAGCAGGCGGCGTGGTGAACAACACCGAGACAAAGACGTGAAGAGAGATGGGAGGAGGAGAAGAGATGGCAGAACAAAAGACACACACACACACACACACACACACACACACAGAGAGAGAAAATGATAGAGTTGGATGCACTCAGGCGGCAATAACAGTGTTGAAGTAGATCTTCACCTTTGCCTTATAAGAGGTCACATCAACAACTGTGTTACAGTGTGTGTGTGTGTGTGTGTGTGTGTGTGTGTGTGTGTGTGTGTGTGTGTGTCATTGCTCTGAGTGTAACGTGCTCTGTAAATGTCAGAACATATAACATCATCACACTATAGAGATCATTATGTAAAGAACAGTTGCTCACTGACACCATGGAGCCTGATAGAGACTCTACAGACCGTTCACCTCAGGCCTTCTTGTTTCTGATGGAGCCGGAAAAATGTTTCAAAAATAAAAACGTATCTGAATGCAGATGAAGGTTCAGAGAGGTTCACATCGATGGGAGGCAGATATGAAGCCACAAACACTCGAGTTCAGATTTTATCAAGTCTATTGCACCTGTCTCTCTCTGCACCGGTTCCTGCTACTGTCTACGTTCATCGATCTGTGCAAACTGCTGCTCTCTCTTCTTTGTGGGACACAGCAGTTTATACGGTGAACACACAACCACACAGTGACCTACTGTACTCAGAACGATATGAAGAAATACATAATAGAAAATCAAGTTTCAAAAAAAGGAAACAAACAAAGACAATGATCGTGCGAATAATCAACAGAATCGTGGTCACAGCCCTCAGACATTGTCTCTGTCAGGCCTTTGACTGATTAACGGTGCGTTTCATTACAACTTAGAAAATGTATTTAGAGTTTCCAGTTGTGCATCAATAGTAAAAATAATAAAGCTGGACATTACGCTGTTTTATCAGCCACTAAGTCCTAGTTTTTGTGTCATTAAATGAGTTGTACTGACAGTGTTGTGCAGCTCCCACCAGTAGACATGTTGTTGTGTTGTGTCCAAGTCACTTAGTGCTAACAGTGCTACCAACCAACACAATAGCTTTTGTTGGTATTGATCCTTAAAAGTGACTGGAACGTGGTCGACTGGGACGTGACCTCATTCCCAGCTCTGATTTCCCAGGGAAAGTGAACGCACCATAAGTGCAGGTGATTTTAATAAGATGTAAATCTGTCGCTGCTAAGCTGAGTTGATCCCAAACAGATCCTCTGTCCCACTGTTGCGTCTTTGAGTCATTAATGACAGTTCAGAGCAGGATCATAGTGTTTATTTTAAAAAACCAGCAGAGCTGTAACAGGGAGAGCGTGCAGAGGAGCTGCTGATGCGCATCAGAGGCCGAGAGTCAACAGCAGCGCGGACCGGCCTGCGATGCCGTCTGATGATCTGCAGCGGAGACAGAAGCTTTTAAATCAACACTCGAGCCAAGTTAAGTAGAAAAGTGTTGGTTTAAGGCTCAGCTGGAAATACGAGAGAATGAATTTTAAAAAACCTGGAAGCCAAAACCCACTCACTTCTACTTCTACCCACTTCTCTTTGTGCAAATGTTTCCATTTTACACAGAAATATCACTCAACTTCTCTCAGCAACGCACATCTGTGCACACATCTGGCTCCTGACTCAGACCAGGACGTCATTACACAACATCACCTGGTCGACACATGTTGCTGCTTGATGCTCAACAACAGAGGAAAACAGACTTACCACTGAGTTTCCATTTAGTTGTACATTTAGATTAAACTGCATAAGAAACATTTAATATCTATATAATGTCAGTTCTGTCTTTTTAGTTCACAACACTCAGGTTTTAGACCAACAGGTTCAACAGAGCTGTTTAAAACGGGTACAAACATGTTTTTATTGAAGCTGTAACATGTTTGTTTTTATATGAATGAACAAAAACATCTGGTAACACTTTATAATAACTACACACCTTATACAAACCTACAAACTTATTTCATCTTACACCGATTCTTATTGGTATGCAATCTATAAACAGTTAGAGATGGTTAAGTTGTAATCAATAAGCTCATCTATTATAGCTAATCTATAATGTGTTGAATTTTCATATTTAATAACTGCTGGATTCAGCATTTATACTTTAAGTTTAAATAAATGATTAACAAACTATTTAGATGAACATTTATCATCTAGAGTTAAACATTTGTACGTGTGTTTGGAAATTACACACTAATTAGAATCAATGTAGGAACAATTCTTTATAAATGATGAATTAAGTATTGACTAGTGCTCAACTAATACTTAATAATGTGTAGTCATTATAAATTGTTACCAAACAGTGGATAAATGATAAGAAGTCAAATTTCCGCTGCTCTCTGTTAATAAAACAACGTTGTAGTTGATACAGTTTGTGTGTCTGTTGGTTTGTATGAGTCAGTGTCGATGCTGTGATGGTAAAGACTCTGTGATGTGTTAGATATAGATTTCAGATACTGAATCCTTTCACTCTACTCCCTTTAAAGTGGGAAACACACACACACACAAACACACACACACACACACACACACACACACACTACACACACATGCTTACACACTGCTGGAGGTGCAACACTGATCATAAATAAATGCAAAAGTGAAGTCATCATTCATACACACACACTCAGTCCCATTCGCCTTTGTTTCATACACACACACAGTCACGCATGCTCACACAACACAATGACCTCATCCCTCACATCATCCCTCCTCCTCCCCACCACACACACACACACACACACACACCCTCCTATATAGAAAGGGTCAATCCATTAAGACACAACAGCAGCTGATCCCGTCCTTTATGTTCCACTCGTTTAAATTCACTCACTTCATTATCTGTAATGAGAATTTATCAAAGAGAGCCAAATCATATCAGGCTAATTAATTGAGTTATTATGTCCTACACACAGTAACATGTGATCATCAGTACAATGTAAAACGTACATATGTGTGTGTGCGTGTGTGTTTCATTGTATTGTTGAGGATACACATTGTCAGCTTTAACTGTTTGCCTTTTACAATACACCACTCACTCATACGGGGGGGAAACTCAGACCCTGAATGCATCACCGAGCTCCAAAAACAACTTCATCACACTGAATAATTTAAATGTGTCACGTGTTTCGACTGCACGAAGGTCAGACGTCCCGAGCTGCAATCACTTCATCTGATTTCTTGTTGTAAAATAACATGCTGTACAGTACTGTACACACACAAAAAACTAATTGAATGACATCTTTGACAAACAATGTCAATTTTGCTCCATTTACTGCTCAAGGAAACTAAAATGAAGAAGCTGAAGACTTTTAATTTGAAAGTGTAAGATGCTGAATTAACATCATGACTAACTTCTGCTCTTTTTTCAGCCTTTTCCATCATTATTGCTTGTTTTGGATGTCGTCACTCTCAAAAACATGACTTAAAATCACATTTTATATGCACACAGGTGAATCTCTGCTCCTTATTCTCCAGGTTCAGGTTTGAACACCTCTCTTCTAAATGATATTAACTTATTTATAGTTTTGTTGGTGGTGGTGGAGGAAGAGGAAGGTATTCACACCATCTTCACACTTATTAAAACCATCAAGTACAAGCTGATATATACCATGTGTAGAGGCACCTGTGTTTATTAGATTTCTTCACATGTCTGCTCAGGTTCTATGTTGTTGAATTCACAATATAATGTATATAATAGTTGTAAATACTTCTTTTAAGGTTAATCTGATCTTGATAAAAACCTACAAACAAGCAAAATGAAAAATAAAAATGTGTTTGAATGATGTAAAAAGTTGGAACGACTGCAGGTTCAGAGTTTATGTGATAGTGATTCACTGTCGTCAGAGAAGAGCCCTCGAAAGGATAGATGTAGAAGATTGTGTATGTGTGTGCGTGCATCTCCAGGGAAGCTTCTACTGTCATCACACTTTTTTTTTTTTACACCAGCCTCTCTCCCTCTCTCCCTCCTTTACCTCCACACAGCTCTTTGTGTTTTCAGGAAGCCACTGATCTCATTGGTCTTTCTGGAAGGCAAAGCAGGCGGACACATGACTCATACATGCCTCCCTCTGTGTTGCATGTGTATGTGTGTGTGTGTGCGCGCGATTGTGTGTGTGTGTGTGTTTGCAGAGTTGCCCTACGAAGCCCTCTCTGCATTAGAAAGTTGTCTTGGGGGTAAAAGAGAAACACCCTCTATTTCTCCACTTTTGCTGTGTCCTGCAGTTCATCCTTAAATAATTCAGATGTCTCCCCTCTACCATCCACACACACACACACACACACACACACACACACACACACACACACACACACACACACACACACACACACACACACACACACACACACACACACACACACACACACACACACACATCGTGTCTGCAATTGGCATCAAAGTGGAGTTTGCTTTTCATCCAGCTGGAAACTGAGGCCATGTCCATACTAATGTGCATAAATCTGAGAATGCATCTCTTTTGTCTTTGCTCCGGGCTCAGAGCCACGCTGCAGAGTGGACACGCTGGTCTCATGCGGCACGGTCGAGTGGGAACGACCACATACATTACAAAACAAAACAAAACAAAAAAACCACTGTGACTTACAGCGCGGTGGCGGCTGCAGCAGCTATTGTTATTGAAATTATCAATTAATCTTCTGATTATTTCCCATTTATGCAACAGATGGAGCCGTAACGTGACTAAAAAAAGAGCGTTAACTCTCCGTCCATCAGCTCCTCTGTGTCTTTACAACGCTGTTTGACGTGTAAACAGCATTTTCAAATTAATCTGCATTATCGTGGACACGCCTCGGTCTCATTCTCTGTCCTCTGTGCACATGTATGGACCACATTTACCCCCCCCCCAACACACACACACACACATGCACACACTGCAGCACTTGTCTATTCCCTCAGGTATTCCTGGCAACATTGTGGATTAAAATAGCTGACGACCCACATATCCCAGTATAGCAGGCATGGCACTGCTGGGCCAGACACCACAACCATTTGTCCACACACAGCAGCAGCAGCAGCAGCAGCACACAGCTGGCCTGGTTTAGAGAAACTTACAGAAAAAACACAACGACGACAAATGTTGCAAAACGGAGAGAGACCTGTTAAACCACAAGTCAAACATCCATGATGATGAATGCGTTCACACTTGGTGGCGCTAAATAAAAAGTCTGTGTTTGGACGTTGGAGCAGAAAAAAGTCGGAGCAGAAGTGACATAGCAGCGGGAAGAGAGCGTCTCCTTTTAACAACGTTACAAGTTAAACGAATGATCCAATCAGCCTGATCCAAAACACAGAGTCGGATCTCTGCAGAGCTGCAGGAGGAAAGACATTAGAGGTAATGACATAATGTGGATTCAGTTAGTGACTCAGACGTTTAACTCTGCTGACCCTGCAGCTGCTTTCTTGTTTGATATCTCGTGGTCACGTCAGGTGGATCCGACCAATCAGGAGCCGTCAAGGAGGAGAGGAATGACACGTAACACAAAGAAACCTGTGTACGCAAAGTTTGCTTTTAAACAAAGTGTGAGCGGAGCCAGGAGTGAGAGGGAGGACAGAACCATGACAATGAGTGTGAACGCACACTTCGGGTCTGGCTTTGGTTTTCACGCTCTCCTTAGGCCGGCCTGTTTACACCACAACGCTCGCAGATGAAAACGGCAAAATATTTCATCGGATGTGCCTTTCGTTTAGACGGCGATGGCGTTTTCGGGGCTTGAAAACACAAAAAAGTGAAACCTTCACCCTCCAGAGTGGAAATCTTAAAATCGCTCCGCTGTTGCTTTTGCGTTTCCACCCCAAAAACACTCGTCTAAACACGAAATAAAAAGTGCGTTTTCTGTTCAGATGGTTTCCGTGTAAACGTAGCCTTAGATTACATCCAATTAAGGGAAAAACATCCAGACGCTGCAGCTTATGGCCGTGTTTCATCAACAACATCAACGTTGTGCGCCCAAACTTTGTGGCGACAGTTTGGAGGAAGATTCTCATTTTCTGTCAACAAATAGAGCTTTTGACTCTCAGTTCTCCATCAGTGTCTCTCTACCACTCTCTCTCTTTCTCTCTCTCTCTCTGAGAGACAAAGAAATGCGTCGGCAGACTCGTGAAGAAAAACAGGACAAATTCCCAAGGTCATCCTCCTCCGCTGCATCTGACCCATTTACCGTGTCCCACTCTGCACACACACACACACACACACACACACACACACACACACACACACACACACACACACACACACCAATCATGCATGCATAAAGGCGTACTGGAACACTGGCACACTCCGTCATCACTGCAACTCTGTCTCTTGTTCTGTCTCAGCACACACACACAGAGACACACACACACACACACACACAGACACACACACACACACTAACACACAGTATATTATGCTCAAATGCCCTGAAACAATGTGACATCCCTAATGAAACTCTTCAGCAGGAGCTGGTCGCACACAGACGCACTCTTCAGCAATAATTCAACATTATCTTACATCAGTGTTTTTGTTGACGGGGACTCTCTGATTGTGATCACATGATGATATCTAGTTTTCGAAATGTTCTCGTCTAAATTAACGACTCTATTCAAGTTCTAAAACTAACAGTGGACCACAGTTATTGGATTCAATTTTAAGGTTTTTGTTATGTAACGGCGACTCGAGGGCTGAAAAGTGACAAAAAGAGACAAAAAACTGCAGTTCCTCAGACGACCACTCGAGGCCGACACCAAATTTCCAAAGTGTCCCAACCTGATGCAACAAACTAGGGAACTTCCCGCACTCACTCGTCTACTAGATCTTTGTTAACCAGCTGCAAGTGTGTATCCTGAGTGTACTGCCAACTGTGGGCCTTGGCACACACACACACACACACACACACACACATACTTACACAAAGAAACACACACACACTCACACATGCCTCTGCCACTGTCAACATCCTCTGCACACTATGAATGATGTCATTCCCCACACACACACACACACACACACACACACACACACACACACACACACACACACACACACACACACACACACACACACACACACACACACACTCATAAACAGTACATGTGAGTGAGTACAACAGGAGCTATCACCTCCAGAGGCAGGAAGAGGCTGCGTTTTCCCTCCAGATGTGTGAAAGGAAAAGTTTCCAAAGTAAAAAATATGAAATCATAAGGAGAGCTGCAGTAACTTCACTTCACTGCCGCTGGATTTTTATGTTTTTATTTTTTATGAACAAATGCAGTGATTTTGTCAGATTTCCTTCCTGATACTCTCCTTGTCCCCTTTTTCCTGGATTTCTGACAGTTTTCCACTCTGGCAGTAACGACCAAGAAGAAGAAGGAGGAGAAGAAAGAAGAAAGAGAAGGAGAAAGAAAGAAAAAGAAGAGGAAACATGGGGCAGACAATGTCATTGTTTAGCTGGAAAATATGTTCCCTCAGCTTTTACTGCAGCCTCTCTTTGCTGACACGACAACTTCTCCACCTCGGACCAGAGGAGGATCTCTCTGCTATATTTAGCCTTTTATTTTGAAATTCCTATCGTTTCCATTCTGATTTATTTTTGTCAAAAGTGCAAATTCTAAACGTGCATAAACAAAAGGATGTCAGGGAGGGGAATGGGGGCAAAGAGGAAGAGGAAGAGGAGGAGGAGGAGGAGGAGGGAGGGAAGAGGAAAGAAAAAAGAGACAGAGACAGACAGAGCCGGAGTAGAGTTGGATGGACGCCAGGTCACAGGGCTTTATTATCCCTGAGCCAATCGGTCTGCAAACACTGGCTCAGCAGGATGTAGAGACACAAACACACACAGCACAACACACCTGTGTGTGTGTTTGTGTGTGTGTGTCAACACATCTCATTGTGTGATCACCGAGAGGAGTTCTTTTTAATATAAACGAATAAAATCGATTCTATTTTGAAGCAACTTCCCAAAATGTGAGTGAGCGTTTGGCCAGAAAAATTCAGTCTCCTGCAGAAAATGGAGGAGTTAAATAAAATCCATCAATCGATAATGTGGAGATACTGTAGCGCAGCAGCATCACAGAGCCTGAACAACCTACTGCACCGAGTCAGAAAAAAAAAAAAACTTCATCTTGCTGTAATCCTCAAAATGTACAATCATGGATTTTGGTGCCGTTCATCATTCAGTGCAGATACACGACCTCTGGAGGAGGCTCACGCACATTTCATAAAACATTTCAAATTACAATGATAATGGAAACTTTGACAGTTATTGAGTGACTGGAAGTTTGGTGGCGCTGTTAATTATAAACCAGACGCAGATTTTTATCGCTGAATTTGAGAAAACGTGCTTGGAAAATCATGACTAAAGCCCATGTTTTTTTTCTTTTAGGAGCAGTCTTTATTTTTCCATTTTGGACTTTTCCAGCTCCTCATTCCTTCAAAGTTTAGCTCATGCTGATATTTGGACCTTCTACCAAACACGTGTAGTTTAAAGCTGCTCCAAGTGTTTACTCCTCTGTATGTTAATGTACATGATGTGCAGTGCGATGATTCGTATACACAACAGTTGATGCTCGCGGCGCACTCGGAGCATGAAGGCATGAATGGGTAAATCTCCTTGTAAATTGTAGTAATCGGACTCGGTGGTGAATGGTGTTTGAGAGAGTTGCCCTCCATAGAAAACCACTCATCTTGAAAGATCAGGGCTATGGCTTTCACAGTATAAGCTCTCTTCATCACGAGTGCAGTTCATTTGTTCTGCTTTCCTGCCGTGGCGGTCTGACTGCTCACTTTCTTATCTAATCTCTGCCACCATAGACTGAATGCCTTATTCACTTACTGAATTATGGCTTGTCGGCTCAGTGTGTGCATATGTGTGTGTGTGTGTGTGTGTGTGTTCGACTCGAGCGATTTCAAATTATGAGGAAAAGACAATAACTGTGTGTGTTTGGGAGCACGATAAAAAAAAGAGAAAATGAATGAATGCAGTGATTAGAGGGGCTCATATTGAGGAAAGTATTGGCACCAGCTTCCACACTGTAAGAAGTGTGGGGAGTGTGTTTGGGACTACAGGTTTTAGTTTTCACACATCTGACTTCTTTTACAGCTTCACGTGGTTTTTCTTTCTCTGATCTACATCTACATGTATGAGCTTTGAATGCAGGCAGCTACTAAATATACTGTAAAATGACAGTCCAATTTCTGATTGATACACCTTCATCTACAACTCGGCTGCAAGAGATAAAGATAAAAAGGTAGAAATATTCCCCTATGAAATGAGACACCACAACTATACAGTGAAAAGTAAAAGGGATAGTTCAACATTTTGGCAAATCGGCCCATTGCCATAAACCTTATAGTTTTAGGAGTAGGTTCATTAACTTGAATTGTTGGTGCAAGCTATTTTTAGAACGGCGGAGCAGAGCCGCGAACTGCTCAGAGCTACGCTACGGAGGCTCATGGGATTTCTTGGTTTCCCTCATCAAAACTCATCAAATACACAATCCAACAACTCCAAAACACCCTCATGGACAAGTTGTGACCTGCACATTCACCACGCTATGAGATAATAACAGAACGTTACCAGACAGAGTTGTTTTAGAGGCAACTCACTTTCTATGTTGGACTCTAAAACAAGAACGCACTAGTGAACGTAACAAACAGCATAACAGAGATGTAACCTTCCTACTAGGGTTGTAATACACAGACACAAGATTGAATGTACAGTAACATAAGTTGGTTGTTGTAATTTTAAATCCTTATTAATGGTGAAAATACTAACATCTGCATGTCTCACCAACTGCTTGTGTAGATATTAGATATCTCTGGTGCATTCTGGGAAATTTGCCTTACCCCTTTACCCCCTTAGCTCTATCCCTTTATTTAAAAGACAATCAAATCAGAGAGTACATGTAAGTGATTATGCCAAATTTCTCACTGCATCAAAATACTAAAGCAGCACCTCATGGCTAGTAGGCGCCTATAGGAATCATCTTTCACATCCATCCATCCATTGTCTATCAAGCTCGTCCTGCTCAGGGTCACAGTGGGTGGTAGTCAGTCTCTGCATGCAGTGGGCAAGCGGCGGGTCACCCTGGATGGGTCGTCAGTCAATCACCGGGCTGACGTATGAAGACAGATTAGAGTTCTGCTCATCGACCCGAGTTTAAAGAGCTTCAGCTCAGAGAGAAATTACGAGTGGCTGAGCGGTTAAAAAAAAAATGCACTCAGCTGCCTGAGATGTGATTCAATCTGATATGAGGAATTTCTGACAGCTCTAATATCTCCCACTTTCCAAAAACATCCACAGAACGTCAACAGAACGAGGCTGCAAAGCCCGTCACAGCTGGATGTTATACGTCTAAATAAAATCTGATATTAACACTAATGTGATTCAGCTCAGGAGCAAAACAGCTGATTTCAGGTCAGATTTCACTGACACTCTTCTGGTTTATAGTCTTCATTTACACTGTGGAGTAGTCATATTGGGATAATCAATACATCCTCGTCAATCAGTAGAAATGGTTTCTGGGTTTTCTGGTTAATATACGACGTGACCTTTAACTTTTTTGGATTAAAAGTTTAGGGAAAGTGTATCAAACTCCACAGCAGCTCAGACTGTGACCTGGAGCAGTTGTCTTATACACCAAAGTATATTTTTGATAACTTATTACATAAACAGCAGCTTCTTCTCTCTTTCTATCTCTCTGTTTCTGTCTTTGTCACTCTCTCACTTTTCTGTGATGCATTTCCTCCTTTTTCTCTTCATTCCTTTGTTTTACTCCCTTGTCTTCCTCTTTTTTTCGTCTGCTGTGGCTATGAGGAAGCAGCTGTGCTCCACAGACAATTACATAACTCTGTGTGTGTGTGTGTGTGTGTGTGTGTGTGTGTGTGTGTGTGTGTGTGTGTGTGTGTGTGTGTGTGTGTGTGTGTGTGTGTGTGGCGGAAGAGACAAAAGGAAGGTTGTGTAAAAAAAAAAAACAGGTTGGCTTCCTTTTTCCTGACTTAACTTTCACGTGCATTTGTTCATCGCGGCTCATTCATTGTGTCCACTGGTGTTTTTCTTTTCGCTCTCATCCTTTCCTCCTCCACTCGTCCTCCTCACCTCCACCCCCCACACACACCCCCTCCTCCTCCTCCTCCTCCTCCATCCTACATACAGAGTTACTGGGCTGTGAAATGTGAAAAACTGCAGCATGCATAGCAATTCATTATCTTGTCAAACTTCCCTGGGCCAGCATCATGCCATGGGGAAAGAGAGAGAGAGAGGAAGAGAGGAAAAGAGGAGAGAGCTAGAAAGGAAACTAGTTCATCCAGCGGTCGGTGCAGTGGGTTAACAGGTTACCAAAGAGAGAGAGCCGGCTGAGTGACCGTTACAGTCGGTGGCTTTGCTTCATGTGTTGCAAGTGGAAGCGGGTCGCAGTTTATGGGAATGTGTAAAACAGGGCAAAAGGAAAATTGTTTTTTGTTTTTTTTGGCCATCAAGAATAAAAAGAAATACATATAATCTATAGGCTCTTCAGCTTTGTGTATATACGTATATAAAAAGTGTCTCAAGAGTTTCAGTCCAAACAGGAACTGACATGATTTAATTAACTGCTGACACACATCCTGCAATTGTGAGCCAGTGAGGGGAAGATTATGTGTGTGATTAAATAACTCAGTTGTTATTATTACAACAATAACAATCATAATACACAGGTAGTTCAAATAAGATGTTAAAAAATGACTTCCTCCCTGAGTGTGAAGGACATCCAACAAGCTCCAGCAGCCAAATGACTGGACTGAGTTATTGTGATATTGACAGTTACAGTAGAAAACAGAGACTTTGAGATGAGGAGGTTGTTGTTGCTGTGTGGAGAAATAAAGAATCATGTTTGTTTCTGGTTGTGGTGCAGCTATTATACTCAGATTTGAAAGTTGAGGTAATTTCCTTTGCAGAAACACTGAGGACCGGACAGAAATATGCAGTGGTTGAGTCTGTATAGCCTGCAGCGGATACAGTCAATGGCCTATTAGGATCATTGCAGATGCAAATTTTCAAGTTTAAAGTCACAAAGAGAAAAACTTGGAAATAAAGTCACAAATTTGTCAGAAAAAGTCCTTTTCTTAACCAAGGAAGGAAATAGGTGTCTACACTTTCCAATGTTGGAGGAGCACAGGCACCACAAGGTTTAAGCTGCAGCTGCACCATCTAATCTAATGAGGAGGTGCAACATTAACATACAGTAGCTGCATCAGATAATCAAAGGAATACATTTGGTAAATTAAGGATCATCCTTGATTAAAAAGAGAAAAAAAATCTAGAAATTTACGATTTTTCTGACACAAATTTGACTTCATAACGTCAGAGAACATCCAATTTACGACCTTAAACTTGATAATTCAGAGTTTGACCTCAGAAATGTACTCCCTCTCTCTTCCAGCCTGTGTGTGTGTGTGTGTGTGTGTGTGTGTGTGTATGTGTTTTTTCCTACACTGGCCCTAATACTGCGTCGTAGATACTGAAAACTGTCAGGACACATTGTTGAGACAAACGAAGGGCTGCAGGCTGCAGGCTCGTCAGGGAGAAACTGTATATCAGCAACACAGAGCCGGTTGGTCTCGCATAGTGCTGTAACAACACCACAGCAAATAAATCAATCAGCCTGGAAGAGAACTATAGACACAGGGAGCATGTAAATTAAGAGGCGAAAGGAGAAAGACAGAGAAAGAGAGAGACTGAGAGAGAGTCGACCAGTTTAACCTCAGCTTCAGTTTTCACCTCAATCATCCTCCTGTTTTCACAATCTCTGTTTTTCCCTCTCGCTCTCCAGACTTTGGCTGCAGCTCTGCTTTGAAATAAATGGATTACATCTCATTTGGAAGTCTGGGTTTGCCATTTTATCCTAGACACCACTCTCTCTCTCTCTCTCTCACACACACACACACGCACGCACACACACACAAATCCCTAAAGCCTATCACATCATTCCAATCCTGCAAAGATGCAGCAATTATACGCACAACATGGGCTCATACTGTCAGAGGCAACAAGACTGATAGACAGGTGTGTGCGTGTGTCTGTGTGTGTCTATGCGTGTGTGTCTATGTGTCTGTGTGTGTGTGTGTGTGAGAGAGAGGGAGGGTCCACATGTTTAGCCATGATGCAAAGCAGATGATAAAAGCGGGCCTGTACAAGGAAACAAAGACCAGGAGCATGATGCAGGGACAGACGGGAAAGATAAATGACACACACAAATTTGGTTGTTTGTGTGCATGGTGTGTTTGTTTTGCATGTGTGTGTGTGTGTGTGTGTGCAAGTGTGCGCATGCGTGAGTGTGTTTCTCTGTCCGTCTGACAACAAACGGCCAATTACTGTCGAAAGTGGCGTGATGAGTCCTGCCAGACCATAGCTTTCCATTAGTGCATGCCAGCCAACTGTGTGTGTGTGTGTGTGTGTGTGTGTGTGTGTGTGTGTGTGTGTGTGTGTGTGTGTGTGTGTGATGGAGTGAATGAGGGGATAGAGGGAGACAGAAGGAACAAGAGTGGAAAAAATGTGGGTGTGCCTGGTCTCAGTGTGTGCTTGTCTCTGCTGACACTTTGTCCCCGCTCTTCTGGCCGTCCACCCACAATAAACCAGCGTTTTTCCTCCCTGACAAAATCGAGCTTGTATCTAAAAGCAGATTTTTATGAATAAAATTAAAGTTACACTCTGAACGACCAGAAAACTGCAACATATAAAGACCAGTTTTCATGCTATATAGCCTATAGTAGCCTAAATGAGAAAATAAAGTCAGTGCTGACACAATAAGGTGGAGGATGTTGTTAGCTTAGCTTAGCACAAACAATTGAAGCAAATGGGAAATGTTAGCTTCAAAAGCATTTAGCCTATCTTATGTAGCTTAGGCTACCTGTTGCATAGCTGGCAAACAGATTAGAGTTAACTTTACCAACACAACATGGAGTTGAGTTTGTCACTCAACCTAAGACACTTAACATTATGGTCTGTCCATTTGGTGGTTGCCATAGCTGGCTGTCCAAGACGGCGGACTGGCTTTGGGTAACAACCTTATTCGGGTAGTGACAAGCGTAGTTATTGGTGGTGATTGTTTGATAGCTAACAAGATGCAGGTTAAAGTAGGCTAAAAAGCTCAGTGGGACTTTGGTGATAATACGAATAGGCTACGAATACGAATACAAATTACTTTTTTAATCCCCAAAGAGAAATTCATTTGTCTGTCAGCTCATCACCAATTGCCGAAGACTAAAAAAAATAGTGAGTTTATCAGTGTAACGGAGGTCCACGGGTACAGTCACAGTCACAAGGTACCAGTGAGGAGAAGTGACGACGTGTGGCGGTTAGCGGTACTGAAGTTGAACTGATTCGCCCATAAAAGACGTGCTAACCCACTTGCCAAGTGGTCATTGATCTCTTGGCGAAACAGCTAGCATCGTCGCCCACGGTGTGGGAGACCCAGATTTGAAACCCACTCAGGGCAGGCCAGACAACATCGGTCACATCAGTCACTTGATTCATAATTAATATATAAAAAAATGTTGAAAGGACTTTAAAATTAGAGGACACAATGGGTAAAGTGATTTTAAAGGCAACTTTATGGAGCTCAATTAACATTTAGCGTCATTAGCATCTTGGACCAGTCTAATTGCTGGAGGGGCAGAGATGAAACTGTGAAACTGCTATCCATCTTCTCATCTAACTCCTGGTACGAAAACAATTATGCACACTTAAAATAAAATAAAAAAGCCAGAGTGCCCCTTCACTAAAGTCTTCAATTGCCTCCAATTACTATTGATTGCCACTAGTTGTTGCCAGGGTAACAACTAGCTAATGAGGACCTGAATAAACAAAAACTGCATTTGACACTGATCATAAGTCATTATAGCCTCTCACACAAAAACAGGTGCCATCATTCAATTACGTCTTGTGTCTCCACCACGGTGTTGCTGCCAAATTTTAACTGACAGTGTTTCCTCATTGGAGTTAATCAGTATTTGTAACAGGCTGAGGCTGAGTTGAAAAACAGTTTTCTATGAATGGGATCACTTTTTCCCTCGTCTCTACATTCCTGTCTCTAGGCACCGATTTAAACGGCTTTTTCCAGCTTTTCTGTGGAAAATGAAACGTGACATCAAAACCTGTAACTCTACGAAACCTCTCAATCAATTAACAATATGATTACAGACACACACACGAAAAAAATAGGTTACAGGGGATGAAAGTATAGCTGTTTGGACTAAAAATAGGACGAGGCAGCGTGGATTTGTGTCAGTAAGACAGTCAGAGAGAGGAGGGATGCAGCGTGGGCTCCATTCAGGACGACAGGAGGATCAAACACGCACATGGTCCAACGAACCCCCTCTGCACACACAAACACACACACACAATGGACCGACCTGACTCCATCAGAGCAGATCCCAGTGCAGGGAGACACACACTCCTGATAACAAAATAAAGGTGATAATAACACACAACAACACACATGCACACACACACCGGGGGCTGGAGATGGTTTCTAATGAACAGCTTCTATTTGTCGAGTTCAAGGGGGCAAACTAATGGAAAAATATTTGCAATCGCCTGATTCTCTGATTGAATCCTCCTCTTAAAATGCATTTTCAATCTCCACTCAGATTCTGAAATCCACAAATACAAAATATTTCCAATCTCCAATTTCCACTGCCTCCCCAACCTCCCCACTCCTCCTCTACAAACCACAACCACCATCTATTTATCTGCACACAGTGATTTCTCTTTCAATTCTGATAAAAACCAATTAAATGGAGATTTTACATGCGAGATAAAGGTTATAAAACAGAGTGTGTGCTCTCCTGCAGAGTCTACTGTATGTCCTATAGTGGGTGATGATGCATAATTCAGCAGGATTATCTGCAAACAAACAGTGGCAGATGCGGATATATTATTTAAGAACAAGTCACTAGCTATTAGGCATGTGTCTGTCTTCCAAGGCCTCTCTCTCTCTCTCTACCTCCCTCTCTCCGTGTGTGTGTGTGTGTGTGTGTGTGTGTGTGTGTGTGTGTGTGTGATGATCCGCACACATCAGGCTGGCAGACTGGTCTATCGATCACATCAGTCTCACTAAAAACAGCCTCACGCCCCGGGATTCAAATACTCATCATATTCTCCACATCATCACTCTCACCTTCAGTCCTCGGCTCTGTCACAGTCTGACTCCATGCACTTCATGATGCACATGTGACAGGACCGAGACCGTTCAGAGCTTCATGGAAAGTTACAGCCACCCTGAACACCCCCCCCACCCCCTCCTCCTCCCCCCAACAACCTCCTATTTTATAACATTAAACTCAAATAACAGCTGAATTTCACCCACACGGAGCCCTGAGTGTTTCTCTATCATCTCCTGCATTTTCCAGAGGGACCACCTGCGTTTCAGAGCTTCATCCATCAGCACTGCACATTACTGTATGCGCATGGGATAAGTGAGTGAGTGAGTGAGAGGAAGGCAGAGCACCTGAATCTGATCATCAACAAAGTGAAACCAGAAATGTTGCCTCATCAGTGGAGAAGCAAGGGGGGAAATCCTCTCATCCCCAAAAAAACGTCAACCTCGAAGGAGAAGAACATCTTAACGAGAAGCTGCAAAGATCTCAGCCTGATCACCTGCGTGTGGAGTTTTACTGGTCAGGACGGTCGGTGCTTTTTAGGGCTTTGGTTTTGAAGGTTTGGAGGGTTCACGGGGTGCCATGCTTCTGTTTTTTTACGGTAATAATAAAAGGTTTTAATTGTACCTTAACTATGTTTAAGGGTTCGGCTACATCAGCTTTCGTTTGTAGTGAGGGGCGTGTGCGTAAATGTGTTTTTACGCATGTTTAAAAAAAAAATGCTTTTTGTCCATTAGTGCCATTAGTGCGTAAAGCTCCCTGTCTGTATCCTCCCCCTCCTCACCCACCAACTCCTCGCTCTCCCTCCCTCTCTCCCTCTCTCTGCGTGTGTGTGTGTGTGTGTGTTTTCTCCTGTCAGCGGACCTCGCCGTGCTCCATGTGAGCGAGAGGAAGGGAAAAAAAGAAAAAAGAAAAGACGCAACTACACGGGGCTGCTGCCGCCGCTCCGGAGCGCTCCACTGATGCAAAACACTAAAAACACACACAGAGCAAAACACCAAGAAAAAAAAGAAAGAAAAAGAAAAGCAGCACACACATGACAATTCATCCCAGTTTCTCTCTAACCCCCCTTTCAGTTTCCCGGAAAAGAAGAGAAAACGCATCAGCGCTGACCTGCTGCCAGTTCTCCTCCAGGGAAGGCATAGCGGAGAAATAACCAGTGTCATGAACGAGTTGGAGTTCCTGGAAAATACTGTAATTCGCCAACACATCCATGCTTGATGCAAAAAGGAAAAAGTCAGTAAAGAAGTCCGGAATCCAAGCGATAAAAAAAAACGCACTTCTTCTTTCTTTTTCTTCTTCTCTCACTTGTCAAATGTAAAAAATAAAAAATAAAAACTAACGCTGGAAAAAGCCCAGCCGGTGCAGACGAGCGCACCTGAGCACTTTGATTTAAGAAAAAAAAAAAAAAAAGGAAAACAAGCTTAAGAGGAAAGAAAGAGTTGATTATTTTATCTTTGTCAGTGCTATTCCCTCTCCTCTCTGCTCGCGCTGTCACGCCTCTCTCCTCAGTCCGGGCTCGGGGGTGCCAGATCTATTTCCGCATTGCCAGATTGCCAATCGGTCTCCGTACGAGCTGCCAGGTTGCCAGGTTTGCTCCTCCAGCCGCAGACTGGACCCCGCTGCAATCCAGGCGACCGGCGCGAGAAGGGGAGGGAGGCAGGGGGAGGAGCCACCTGTCAGTCACTTTCATGCGTGACCTAATAAGGTAAATAGGGTTGATGATGTCACTGGCGTCCAATTAAGGAGGCGCTGCGAGGGAGGGAGGGGGCGGAGCTTGGAGCGATGCAGCGACGCCATTGGCTGCAGGAGGCTGTCAGTCCGCCTTGCTGACGGCAGAGAGGGGTGAGTTATTTTTAGAGGCCTATATAAAAGCAGCAGCATTCCTCTTTCAATCATTACAGGCTGCACGGGCAGAGAGGAGAGAAACCACAAGTGCGGCTGCCGCTACTTCTGCCGAGGAAACGGCGATAAAAAAAAAGAAGCTGAAACACGTACAGCCGTCATATGAATGTGCAGAAAAGAAGCAGCCGAGCCTGTGTGTGAGGTGTGTGTGTGTGCTGCTGCAGCGCCCGGTTTGCTGCATGGAGATAAGAGGCTGTGTGTTGTTGTTTTTCTCTCTGATGTGTGACAGCTTCGCCACAGAGACTCCTCCATGTGCTTTTCATGTGGCGCTGTCTGCACGGAGAGCAGGGACGCAGTGGAGGGAAGAGCTCAGAGCTCAGCTCGATCCGCCCACCTGTTCAGTTCAGGAGAGAGTGTTTACCCACCTGCTTTTTATTTTCTAATATTTCTCTAGTAGCTACAGATGAAATCCACAGGCATCAGCAGTTTATGTTTGTGTTGACACTAGGAATATATAGGCTATACAGTATCTTGGATATGAGCTCACATTAACTAAACTTAACTGAAGTGCTCATGAGCAGTGGTGGAGGAGGAGCCGATGTATTTTAATACAAGTGACAAACTTCACTGGAAAAAAACAAAGTGAAGTAAAAATACTCCAAACTTCTGCTTCAGTTTAGAAAATATTCTTTCATCATTTTTTGTTCATTGAGATACGTTCAAACTTCAAGGATACAAGATGTTAAAGTGCAGACTCGTCAGCACTGCTGCCAGTTTAAAATCTGGAAAGTTGCAAGTAGCACAAATGTTTCATCAGAGATTTTTAGGCTGGTGCTTCATGCTTGTGTTTGCCAGCCTGTTATGAACTGGAACATGCTAGATAATCAAAACTTGGTC
Source organism: Trachurus trachurus (assembly GCF_905171665.1). Taxonomy (NCBI): domain Eukaryota; kingdom Metazoa; phylum Chordata; class Actinopteri; order Carangiformes; family Carangidae; genus Trachurus; species Trachurus trachurus. The sequence continues at coordinate 23,227,746 of NC_139899.1, forward strand.
ACTTGTCAACTGCAGGGGAGTAACAGAACACAAAATCCACATTTGGTGTGGTTTTTTGCACAATAGTCTTTCTTGGCGCCGACTGTGAATAATGTGAACATTACATTGTGTCTCATTGGCCGAAATTCTTGGCTCAACTCAGTCATGTGGTAAATAAAAATAAAATCAAATACAAACTGTCAGTAATGCTTCAAATGATCCTATATAGTCCAAGTTTTCTCTCTCAGCTCCACAGTTGAGGTCTATAATAGTCCGTACAGCCTCACTCTATCTTCAGCTTTTACTCAGTTAAGCAGCTCTGTGGCCCTGGAGGTTCATCCATCAGTGGTGAGATTGACTGCCGACGCACTGGATAATTTCTGGGTGACTGCAGCTCGTTTATTCATGACAGGTACAACCTGACTGCTGCTGCTGCTGCTGCTGCCGGCTCTGGAGCAGACACGTTTGGAGGACGCCGCCGCCGCCGTCACAAGTGTCTGTTTCTTTATTTCAGATTTACACCCTAGTGTTTAAACACTTTGGAGTTTGATCCTTAACACATCATCACACACCGTTTCATCTCAGAGGCTCCTCCAGCTTTGATTTCATCTGTATTCATGATGATGATGATGATGATGAGGATGACGATGACAACACCATCCAAAGACTAAACCAAACTAGCATCTCTTCGCTGGCAGGCGACAACAATAACAACCAAAAACTTGAATGTCAACACAAGCAGATGCCAACCAGACGGTGGTGGTGGTCTGCGGTCTGCTGGTCCAGTCTAAATGTTGCTCATACTGTAGTTTAGTCCAATGATGATCAGACTGCCTCATGTGTGACTCAACAATAACAAAAACCCAGAGAACATGGCTCAGAGTTGGTGTGTTATTGTTTTTTTTGTTTTTTTTTTATTTCAAAATTAGATATTTGACTTTGTATTGTTTCACTCTTTGTTGAATTTCAAAGTAAAACTTCTTTGTAACACATTGATATGCTTCAAAAGTGCCATTTTTTCTTAATATTGAAAAAAGTCTTGATTTACCCAGAATTCATTGCAGCACAGTCTGGCCTAAAATAGCCTAGAAATAAACTTCTTTGTTCAACAGATGAATTTGACGACCAACGCATGTTCATGGCTCCTGGGGGAAGTCCCTGCAGGTGAAGCTTTAGAGTTACATCCTCATTATTATTTTCTCATTATAAAAAATGAAAGACTTGGATAGTTGTTAAGAAGAATCTGTCTTTCCAGAAACAAACAAACAAAAAAACATTTCCATGCATAATATTTAAAGGGATAGTTCACCCTAGAATGATATTTCGCTCATTATCTACTCACCCTCATGTTGACTAAGGGCTGGAAGAATTATCAGAGTCCACCGTCCCTTCTCTGAGTTACAGGGGGTCTTGGCGTAGCAGTGCATTTCAATGCAACGGTTGCAAAGGGACACCAGAGCTCTTCGTAAAAAAACACACACAAAAAAACATCCAAATACCTCCATGATGCTCGTATGTAATGTCCGTCTTGTGCTGAAGCCCCAAATTGCGTAATTGTCCCGAAAAAAATTAAATAAGTCTATATTTTAAGCTTGTTTGTAGCGGAAGCTTCTCGAAGCTCCTCTTCCTGGTCCGTCCAAATATCGCGTGATTTGCGCCGGCGTCAGTGCGGTTACTGCGAATCACGCGAGATTTGGACGGACCAGGAAGAGGAGCTTCGAGAAGCTTCCGCTACAAACAAGCTTAAAATATAGACTTATTTAATTTTTTTCGGGACAATTACGCAATTTGGGGCTTCAGCACAAGACGGACATTACATACGAGCATCATGGAGGTATCTGGATGTTTTTTTTGTGTGTGTTTTTTTACGAAGAGCTCCGGTGTCCCTTTGCAACCGTTGCATTGAAATGCACTGCTACGCTGAGACCCCCTGTAACTAAGAGAAGGGACGGTGGACTCTGATAATTCTTCCAGCCCTTAGTCAACATGAGGGTGAGTAGATAATGAGCGAAATATCATTCTAGGGTGAACTATCCCTTTAACTAACTTGCCGTCTGTGATGTGTGATTTTACTGTTTGGAGGTTTTAATATAGCTGCAGTTTATGAGTTTTAGATGTTTCTGTATTGATTGTTAATCGATGACAGACAGGTCTATGCCCATGTGCATTCACTCATATAGTTTTTATTAAACACTATCATGACTGACATGAGCTGGAGCTGAGAGCAGAGGACGTGTGGACGGAGACGACGGCTCCGCTGGTTGGTTATAGAGAACATAAAACCTGTTTAAAGGATCAGACGGTTCAAATCAGCTCCAACAGCCTCTCAAAACCTTTGATGGGCTCCTCAGTGGCTTTAATGGATGAGTCTTCTCTGTTGCTCACACACATACACACACTTCTTCCCTTCTTCATCTTATTTTTCCTTCTTTTTCTTGCTCTGTTCACTTCTTTCTTTATCATTTTCCAACCTTTCCCCTTTTATTCACCTCTTGCCAAACGCTCACCTTTCTCTCCTCCCTTCAACCTTCCCCTTTCCTTTTACCTTCTTTGCTTCTCGCCTCCCTTCTTCCTTCCTTCCCTCTGACACTCTGCGTCACCTCTTTCCTCTGACACCATTACTGTGACTGACACAAACAGCAGCACACATCCATGTTGCTCCTGCAAATTACATTAATTGGTTTAATGAGGGTGCAATAATTAAAAGGTCAAAATTTGAAACTCACATTTGACGTCCCAGACAAACACGGGTCTTATCTGAACAAAAACCTGTGGAGTGATGCATCCTGGCACTTTGTTATATGATTGAACAAATTCTCATCCCTCCACCTCCAGCGCAGGTTCAATAATGTGGGAAGAACATGTCAACTTGTTTTTTTTGGATAATTAATTAGGGCCTGAGCTCTGACCACTGCGAGGTCCCCGGTTCATTTGTCAGATTTTTCCTTCTTCTCTAAAATAAATTGCCTTGTTCTGAGGGGCTGAACATTTACATATTTTGTGAGTCTTGCCCATGGGTGTGGTAAAAAATGGCTCAACAGCGCCCCCTAGGAAATGTCTTCAAAGCACTACATTTGCATCAATCAGTGGACACATGTAACATGCCAGAACCTATAACTATAACTGTATGTAACTGTATGTACCCTAAACCCAATAGGAAATAAAACATTTTGCATTTACTGTTCAATTTTATTCTGTTTTTGCATTTAGAGGAAAAAACAAACTTCTTCTACAGAGTCACAGTCATAGCGCCGACTTATTGCAACGGGAAATATCATGATTTATAATTAGATTTCCTCCTCCTACAGAGAGTTACCTACACACACCTCAACCTTGGTTAGAAAATGTGTGAATTCAATTTAACTTTATTTATAAAGTTGAATTGAATGTGAATGTGAAGATTTTATAGTGAAATCTGACCGTGGCATTAACCATGTTTGTCCATTAAACAGGAAGTTGTTATAACTATAATATATACAAACTTCATGTTTTTACTGACAGCTCAACACTGAAGACATCTGCACGGTGATATGAGGCTGCCGTCACCTTTCGCCACCTATTGAAAACAGGAAGTAGCCTAACCCTTGACCGACAATCATCATTTGATTTATGTCACACTTTCTTTGGTTTACACTTGATACACAGGAACACAATGCGTGTTGGCTTTTGCAAATGAGCTGCACAGCAGTAAGAGAGCCGTTTGCAGCTTTAATTAGTTTTGACTTCTCAGTATTTCTCCTTTTGCCCTTCACTCACTTTCGTCTTTGGATCCAACTGAGGATGAATCAAAGCTGTAGGAGGCAAAGCCGGCTACAAAAAAAAACATGCTCTTATATGGTGAATGAACTCCCTGCACTCTATATGCCTCGATTATTTAAGGATCTGATCAATGTTCTTCAAATAAGCTGAAAAACAAGATTTGGACGTGATAACCAGTCTGTCCATCCAAAGCAGCTCCCACCTTTCTATCTCTTACATAAGAGCCACATGATGTGATGTGTAACCCGCACTGAGGATTTGCATGTTATTGAGTTAACACTTTCTTTGTGTTGTTGTTGTGTGCCTGGCCTGGACGCCTCTGTATCTCTCTGTGTCTCTCTGTGTGTGTGTCTCTCTCTCTGGACTTCTTCGGCGTGTGTCTCATCCCTCGGGGACGTCCTGCAGGTCTCTGAGGACAGCCAGAGCCAGATGGCTTCTGGATGGGCTGTTTCAGGACATTTTACCCATTGATTTTTACAGCTCAGTCTGCCACCGGAACAGAGGAAGGAAGGGAGGGAGGGAGCGAGGGAGGGAGGGAGGGGGGAGGAAGGAGGTGGTGGTGGAGGAGTATAGATCAATACCACTACTGGCTGCCTTTAAGACTCTTAACAGATTCACATGCAGCATCTTGGTGAGATCCAATATTAAACAAGACTAGGTCAAACCCTGGCATATTGCTGGACCGTGCAGTATTTGCATCGTGCGCTGGTGTCAGCCGCTCTCAGCCCTCAACTGTTCCACTCACTGTGCTCACATATACAGTATACTGTCGTTTAATACAGATGAATTCCCAATAAAAGCTGTTCTCATTCACACGTTTCTCTGTGGTCGGACATTTGAATCAGTGACTGAAAAGCCGCCCATTAGGACAACATGTCGCAGTAGAAGGTTTAGAATTGATTTTAGGATTGATGAGAATTAGCTACCTCACTAAAAAACTTTAAATCTCTATTAAAAACTCACTTTTTTAAACCAGTATAACCCATATTAGCTCCTATTTTTTATATTTTATGTTGTTCTCTGTTGGGCTTTCTTGTTTTTTGATTTTTCTATTTGTTTGGTTTTGTTGTTTTTTGTTTTGTAACCAGTGCAACCATATACTACTTATTTTTTCCACTTCCTCCAGTTGTTCTCCTTCTCTTACCGTTACCACCACTCTATAATCTACTATTATTAGGTACATTTTTGAGGAGATACACACAAATCTGTAGATCATGCAATGCAGCCATGAGGTAGTGTGTCTGGCTCTGCTTAAACCAACATCACCATCAACCAACACGTTCTGCAGCCGCATACCTCACCCCAGACGCACAGCTACTATTAATACAACACATTCATAGCTTATTACTAAAACTATGAATGCAACTGTGACTCTTCTTTCCACTATTATCACTATTACTACTCCTCTACCTACGCTACTTTGACATTGCTCCTGTTTTCTGCTCTTGCTAATGCTATGACTAGTTGTCCTCCTCCCTGTACTAATGGTATCATTACTACTGTACCACTGCTTCTACAGTTGCTACCACGGTGATGTTTGATTCCCACGTGTCTTTTATCTATGACATTTTTGCCAAAGGTTCAGTATGCTGCTGTCAGTGCAGTCTCCATGTTTATTATGGTAGCCATTAAAACTGACACCCAGTGTAGCTGCTGCCATGGAGGAGCTATATAAGGAGCACCTCCTATTGGTCCTATCAGAGGGTTAAAAAAAAAAAAAAAAACGACCTACATGGTTGTTGAGGTTGGAGGACTTGTCCTGGATAATGACGACTACTAACACCATCACTACTCCTCCACCTTCTGCCACTGTTTCTCCTCTCCTGCAGTACAACGACTGCTGCCACCGTCATTAACGCTCCTTCAGCCGAGGCAGACTTTGTCTCCTCTGTTGGTGCAAATGAAGAGAAAATGAGAAAAATCATTAAAAAGACAAAGAGGATTAAGGAGCGAAAAAAAAGAAAAAGAAAAAAGAAAGAAAGAAGCAGAGACATAAAAGGCAGAGACAGAAGGAGAAAGAATTTCATGGTAAAATGGATCTCCAGTGTAATTTCATGTTTTAGTTTCTGGCTAAAACCAGTGAACACCATAAGAGGAGAAAATACAAAAGCTGCATGTGTGTGTGTGTGTGTGTGTGTGTGTGTGTGTGTGTGTGTGTGTGTGTGTGTGTGTGTGTGTGTGTGTGTGGGCTGCATGTCTCTCTTCCTCACAACCTTTTAAAAATCTGGGCACTGCTGTCCAGCTCTACACACACACTCAGTGTTGTAATCTTATTATTGTGTTGTTTTGGCACAGAGAGAAAGTGGAGTGAGAGGAGGAGGAGGAGGAGGAGGAGGAGGAGGAGGAGGAGGAGGAGGAGGGAGAAATGGTTGGAGGAGGATTTTATCACTGCATTTCCATAATCTAATCAGGGTGGTAAAATAGAAGTTTCTAGTAATTACTAGTCAAGATGAAACTGAATCAGTATTTTTGGAACAAACAGGGAAAAGTTTCTTGGTGGCAGCAAAGTGAAACTGTACAAAAACAGAAATGTAAAATAAGCTACGAGGAGCTAAGAGGAGGAGAAAACTGCTTCTGCTACTAAAATCAACCTCAGTTAGTAAACAGCTTCTCTGTGTTCACACATGTGATCATCCCATCTCTGCTCTTATCCTGCAGCAGCATGTAAACGTCTCATCCAGGTTTGTGATCGGTGTCTTCGGCTGCTGCAGTTTTTTTTTTTTTTTTTTTTAATCTCGAAGACATTTCAAAGCTCATCGACTGGTTTGTGCAGAGCCTCGGGGCTTTGCAAGTGTTTCATTTACAAACTTCACGCTGTATTTTAATTATTTCTTTCTGGAGAAAACTAACAGAGGTATGAAAGGATCTTTTTAGATACAGAGCACGAGAGGCTGAGTGAGGAGATCTGAGGGATTCAGTGTGTTTGGTAATCAGTCAGTCAAGGCTGATTGAGGCGGGAGCTGGGTACTAATGCACGACGAGGCAGCTACACACTCTGCTCTTAACTTCTGAGAGAGAGCAGACCTCCACACTTCACACACTCACACTGCTCCCATTAATATCCATTGATTTTCTAGTCAGTCAAAAAAGGAGCAGATATTAAACAACTGAGGACAACAGCGGACAATAGGTAGTGACAAGTTGCTAGGCAACCCCTGAAATCCCATGAGAACATGAATTGGTGTACCAAAAAACAGAGAGGGACGTGCATCGTGCAGCGGTAGCCTCGTTAATTTGTGATGCAGTTTACACAGGAAAGACAAAATGAACATTATGAAGGGAGAACCAGAGGTGAGCAGAGTGAATGGACACTCAGTTATGAGTAAATATTATATTTTGACCTTAAATTCTGCATGTATTCATTTATTCTGTTATTGGGTATTCAGTAGACATCACATCCTGGACAATCTGTACTTCAGTGTTCAATACTGCATATACCGCACACATCTGTACATAATGCCATCACTAATCATATATTTCCGTACATTATTTAATTCACACTTCATTATATATATATATGTATATATATATATTTTTTTGCAAATATTGTCCTTTAATGCTTTGTTTTTCTTATTTATTGTTCTTTATTCTTCTTTTTTCATTGATATTTTCCGCTGTAATGATGGAAATTTCCCCATCATTAAACAAATAAAGGAAAATATTATCGTATATCAATCATCTTATCTAATCACAAATATTTTGTGTTTTATATTTGATATTGTGCTTACTATGTCAATCCTAATGACAATGACTGGCAGTGATTAGATTAGAGCTGGATGATAATGATCCTTCACCATCACACGCTGTGTAATTTTTCTGCTGCCACAGTCACAGGCAGGTAAAGTGTCAGGCTCAAATCATCTTTAAACATCGACCCAACAGTCCTGATGTGTTGCTCCTGCCTCTAATACCAATTTCAAAAATGACTATGATTATTTCTAAAGAGATAAATCTGCCACTTTTTACAACTCGCTGCCAGTGACTGACTGATAAATCGCTGCAGTTCAGACTGTGGCCACTTCGCCCAAAACCCTCATCATGACCAGCCCAGCACTGTTCCTGCAGGCTGAGGATATCATATGCATACAAATGTAGTTGGTAACAAGGAAAATGCTGATCATAGGTGGAGTCAGAGCAAGCCTAGGAAAAAAAAAAAAGTTAATCTTTCCAAGATATAAAAACTGGTGCAACCGAGCTGAGTGAGACCCTGAGGCAGGCTCCAGGCCCGAGCTCCCACCGGCTCTCCAGAGATCTGCACCACAAACACACAGTCCTCCGTCCATCCTGCAGAGTGAAATACACCTAATCCTGAATCAAGGTGGACAACACACGCCGAACAACACACAACATAACTCTCTCTTCCTCTGTGGCCCCTGACAGAGGGAGGCGACACTAACACTGTGTTCTGCTTTGAGAGTCACAGCTGGATCAGTGAAGCGAACATCAGGATGCAGCAGAACGTTTCTGTCCGCTACAGAGAAGCAGAGGTGAAACCACAAACTGTGAACCATGAGCAATATGACCAACACAACGCCTCAAAAAAAACAAAAAACAAAAAAACAGAGGGACAACTGGGCATATACAGCACAGAAAACAACAGAGATAAAGGTACAGTACACCTGCTATTACATGCTTTTATTTTCTAATGGAATAAAATTCAACATATGGTGTGAGTTTAAAGTGTGATGTAATGTGAAATACTTAAAACAAGACAAACAACACACTTATACACTGATTTGAAATCTGCTACCTCACACAGACTGTCATCTTTTTGTTCAATGCATCTTTACTCTGCCTGTCTTTTGCACTTTTTTATTTATTTATTTATCTATAATTCTTACACTCTGATGTCCAGTTGAATAACTGCCTGTTTTATTGAGTTAAATTGAATTGAAATCCTAGTTACAGTGCATTTTTAGTTGCGTTCATTTAAAATCTGGACTTTAGCACTTCATGTAATTCAAATAAAGCTATTCAAAAATAAGGAGGCCTCAAGCTGGAAAGAGAGTATGGGTTGTATTTTAAGTAGAGCTTGGCTTTCAGTCATCATGAGCTGAGGGATCTGAGGCTGAAGCACGTGGGTGACCGACCGCTGCTCTGGACGGTGAAATAAACAGCTGTTCATGATGACAGTGTTGGTGATGTAGCCACAACGAAACTTTCAAATTTCTACTTTTTTTTTTTTTTTTTAGTAAGGCAGAGTAGAAACTGCAATATGTTATAGCTGGAAACTTTACAGATGCCTCATTAGGCTGGAAAACTGTCACATAATTGTCACATACTGCACACAACACACACACATACACTCTCTCCATCCCTCTCTCTCTCACACACACACACACATTTGTACAATACATGTCTGTCATTCAGATAGCGAGGGAGACACACTGTCACAGTTCACTCCGCCTCTATCCTCCATTATTGTCATACTTTACATTCAATGGCACCGACATCGAGGACATGCAATGATATACACACACACAAACAGCACAGATAGAGATGCATTCAGGCTCACACACACACACACACTGTAATACCTGCCTTCCTTGCATTAAATAAAACACATTTCCCAGCTTCCACTTGCTAAACATGTAGCTGTGATATTTCCTGTCTGCTCCCTCCTCCTCCTCCTCCTCCTCTCACGTCTGTGATATTTTTAATAATGGGGAGGAAGAAGCAATATATCCTCGAGCTCAGGGAGCGATACAGGGTTAACCATATTCTGCAGCTAATTGCGCTTTCTGGTTTTTAATAAAGAAAAACCACATGCCTGCAGGTCTGTGTGTGAGTATGTGTGTGTGTCTGTGTCTGTGTGTGTGTGTGCATGTGTGTTTGTTTTCGTGCCGGCAGCAGGAATGAGCAAATAGTTGAAAAGTGAAATACCTTTTGGCTCTGTGTGTGCAGAAACGTGTGTCTTATACTGTGTGTCTTTAAACATACGTGCATGTGTTGCCTCTCTGTGTGTGTGTAGTAGTAGTGACAGTATGAACAGTGACTATCGTTTTCAAGCCGCAGGGGGACGATTTCTCCGTTTCCTCATTCTGGCTTATTTACTACAAAACAGTCACAAACTGCAACACAACTGCATGTGTTCATTTTTGTGTCTTTTGTGTTTGTCTAACACTCACAGATCCAAATTAATTCAAAATTCAAAATGATACAACTGAGTTAAGAGAAAGAAAGAAAGAAGCTGAACTGGATCTGGTGAATAATTTATTTTCCCTTGATCGATTTTAGTGATTAATACATTAATTGTTTTAGCACCACCATTAAGAATTACTTCTGATATTAAAATTACAACGGTGGATTAATTAAAATGAATTCTGGATGTTTAATTCCCTCTCTGCTGTACTGTATATGATCGACCAATCAGCGACCTGCTGATGATGTTAGTTACATAACTGTATGTGGTAGACGAGCTCATAAATCACAGCAGCTGCTTCATGTACTGTAGCAACTGTAGCAGCATTTAATGTGTATGTTTAAGTGCTGAGTAGCTTTTGTTTAAACATTAAAATCTCAGTTTTGAGATTCAAAATGTGGTGGTGGATTGTTCTTGGGGTAAAATTTAAAACATTTTATTTTTAAATACTTTAAAATGAATAAAAAACAATTTTCAGTGTCCCATTGATCATCTGTCGCCACCCCTTCATCTTCACTCCCATCGTGCCTCGGTCAAATTCACAGGTGGAAAACTACTTTAAAGTATCGTCTTGTTTCCCTTAGGGGAAGTCATGTCGTTTAACACATGTTTGCAGCTGCTAGTCTTGACCATAAGACGGAGAAGTAAATTCATGCAAAGTCGCTGATGCGTGTTACCGTCGGGGAAAGTGTATCGGCAAGCAGTCTCTGAATTTACCTCTAAAACAACTCCGTCTTGTAATGTTCTGTTATTATCTCATAGCGTGGTCAATGTGCAGGTCACAATTTGTCCACGAGAGCTTTTTGGAGTTGTCGGATTGTGTATTTGATGAGTTTGATGAAGGATACCAAGAAATCCCATGAGCCTCCGTAGTGTAGCTCTGAGCAGCTTGCGGCTCTACTCCGCCGTTCTAAAAACAGCTTGCACCAACAATTAAAGGTTACGAACCTAGTGCTAAAACTATAGGGATTATGTCAATGTTGAACTATCCCTTTAAAGCATTCAGCTAACAAATCATGTAACTTAATCACTCAGTCAGTCAGCGACGTTGTTTATAGCGAGCTGGCCCCATTGTCAAATTTTGTCACTTGATGCAAATGTAGTCAAAAACCAGTACTTCAGTGTTTTTGTGTTGTTACCAGAAGCTTAAATGAAGAATTACTGTGTCAATAAATGCTGTAAATAAGACTACATAGCAAATAGGCATCGTTTTTATATATAATTTTCAAAAACTTTACAAATCACGATAAGTAAGCTTCACAAATGTTTCCTTTTATCCACAGTCATTCTCACTGTTTTACACTTGCTGCTGCTGTTTAAGGGCCCAAACTCATTTAAGACTCGGCTCCAGAAGTAAAAAAGAAATGTGTGGCTCTTCAATTTATTGTTTGTGTGCATCTGCAGTTCCACCAGAAGCAAATCCTACGAACCAATAAGTGAGACAGGCGAGTGTGGGAAAGGAGAAGCCATGAAACTGAATGGTGGGTGGAAGCTGGATGGATGAGTGGCCTGTGGAGACATTATGTTCTTTATGAAGCCATAAAGCAAAAGGCTGCTGCCTTTCCCTTCATCCTGTCATCACAATGACCTTCGTTTGATGGCCAGCCCCTCGTCACTGGCTGTTTAAAGGCCCGGGTAATGGATGTTTATACATAGCAGACATATACCACCACATATAACCACATCATCATCATCCTTACACTGCAGCATCACACTGGGCAATAATCTGCCTCAGGCTCTAGGGCTTTATGATTGACAGATTTGAATAAATCTTCTCATTTGGATATGCTGTGACAGGAATTAATTACCAGTCAATTGTGTCTAACATATTAATTTAGAGGAGATTATACAATGCATTAGCCTGGCACTTATTAAGCCTGGTTATGTACGCCTGCGTTTGTGTATTGAAATCGCACAGGCGGAAAATTCAGTCCAATTTGCCATGCTTGGCTCCGGTTGACACACTGCTGTGTCTCTGAAACCCTCTTTTCCTTTTTCCACATCCTCTGTTTCCTCTCTCCTTCTACGCTTGCTCTCTCTGCTCCCTTTGTCAAGTGCGCCAAAACCCTGTGGTCAAGACGAGTTTAAGTTTTGACCCGACTTCCTGAAAAACAAAACGTTTTTTTTTATACAAACAAACAAAAAAAACAACCCAAAGAGCTCCCCTTTTGTTTCCTCCTGAAAGCAGCCGACATAGACACAACATAGAGCTTTTAGACAAATCGCCTTCATCTGGTGCTGGTTGAACCAAACACTGCACATAGATTAAATTACAAATTTCTGTTTCCTGGGTAAGGACAGAATATCTACTGTATAGGCCAATCACATGGCAGCAACACAATGCATTTAAACATGATGATCTGCTGAAGTTCAAACTGAATATTAAAAAAGGGGAAAGAGAGGTGATTTAAGTGACCTTGAACATGGCATGGTGTTTAAAAAACTGCTGATCTACCATCTCTAGGTTTTAACAGACAATAATCTGAAAAGGAGGAGAAAATATTCAGTGAGTTTTTTTGGGCCCAAACTGTCTTATTGATGCCAGAGTTCGGTGGTGAATGACCGGACCGGTTCGAGCTGATAGAAAGGCGACTCAACTCAAATAGCGAAGGTCTGTAAATAAACATCTCAGGTTGAACCTTGAAGCAGATACAGCAGCAGAAGAACCAAACTGGGAGACACTCCTGTTGGTTAAGAACAGGAAACTGAGGCTACAGTTCACACAGGACAGAAAAGACTAGAAAACGTCGCCTGGTCTGATGAGTCCTGCTGCGACATTTAGATGATAGGGTCAGAACTTTGGATGGACATGGATCAATACTTCCTTATGTCAACAGTCGTGGCTGGTGGTGTGGGGGGTGTTTTCTTGGCACACGTTTGGGCCCCTAAACATTGTTTAAAGAGGAACTATGCAATATTTTTTTTACATTAATTAAACCGCTTTCGAGTAATTGTGATGGTTAAATGACTTGTTACATGGAGAATGGAGGCTCTCCACCTTCCACCTATAGCGTCTCTTGGCCAAAAACCAACCCTGCAAGATCAGTGCCTCCGACCCGGTGTCCCAGCTCTTGTCTCGGCGGCACCATAACATAAACTTGCCCCGTTATCTGTAATCTCTTGTTTATGACAGGTAAGACTACACAAATATATACAACATAAAATGTATATGATATATAACATTATCCACCGTTCCATGGATTGCCTAAAGTGTCTGGACTTGCATAGTTCCCCTTTAATGGCTTCTTCTAACAGGATAACACACCATTTCACAAAGCTCAAATCACCTCAAACTGGTTCCTTAAACATCACAGTCGGTGCGTTTACATGCACAGTTAAATCGAGCCACAGTTATAGCTCGATTAGCCAGTTTAATTGGACTAGTGTCCTTGTCCCACGAAGCCCAGTATGTGATACACCCTCGTTAGTATCAGACCCTTTTTCTGCTTGACCTATTACATCACAGACCGAACGATCCACAAACAACCATCACTTTAAGTCGCCCTCAAATACTAAGAAAGACCTGACATGATGGAAAAGGCACTGATGTTGTTGAAAGCAGCAGTTTTGAATAAAGTTAATTTAAAAAACGCTTGTCTCCTGTCGATTTCCTGCAGGTGCTGCGTCTGCTGCACTGGAAAACGTTTGTCTATTTTCACCGCGGTACGCTCTGAGACCCATCTCACACATTAAACCTCACATTCAATAAACCCTGTAAGATGATTGCACCGTGTGTGTGTTTGTGTGACTGCATGTGTGTGTGTGTATTTGGCTTTGCTGGTACAACCTTTGAGACTTAATACCATTGTGTGGCCCGGAGCGCGTCGTTGCACAGAATAAGACTGTGTTGTCTGATGTCGGAGAAGTGGTGCTGAGGTTCTGAAACCGTAAAGTGTGGAGCCGCCGCCGTCGTTGTGCCGGTTTTTCATGTCGACTTCAAAACAACTGACAAACAAATGAAAGTATAATTGGAGGCTCTGCTCACACCGAGAGACGACTGCTGCATCACTGAATAGATTAGCTGTTTGCAGGCTGTTGCTATGGTGGTGTAGTCTACTGGGATGTGTCTGAGGGTGTGTTTAGTGTTCGCTGTGTGTTTGTGAATTGCCTATTATGGCATTGAATGCTTGTTGTTGTTTTCCAGAGTATTCAACTGTGCGCATGTGTGTATGTGTTCTGTATTTTGCTGCATTTCTGTGTGTTTTTGTAGGAATCATTTGTGCGAGTATTTATCTATCTCGGTGTGTGTGTGTGTGTGTTTGTGTGAGTTTTTCAGTGTGTATGCGTATGTGTGTGTGTCCCTGGTGTGCTGCTGGTAAAGCGTGGCGTGTTGCTCTAACAGGCTTGTCCTCCATTAGTAGCTCAGCACTGGGCTTAAAATTGGGAGGGAGTAGAGAGGAGGGGAAGATGGACACACACACACACACACACACACACACACACACACACACACGCAGACACACACACGCATGCATGCACACACACACACGTGAACACGCATACATTTTTTAAATTCTACTTCAGTGGAGCTAAAATTAATATTAAGGAGAATGGACCTCGCTGCAGATGAACTGTGCAGGTCCCTTCTTCTTTGTGTTTGTGTGATTTCATAATTTGCAATTGCATATTTCTATCTTGTGCCTAGTGTATGTGTGTATGTGTTTGTGCGTGTGTGTGCTGTATATATATATATATATATACAGTATAGTTCTGGATACACTGTACACTGCAGAGCCTCGGGCCAGTTAGTGTCGACCATAAATCCTATAGTTACTGACAGTGAGGAAGCTGTCAGTCACACACACACAAGGACAGTTCCTCACACCATTAGAAACACACTGACATCCCCTGCTGAGTATGTGTGTGTGTGTGTGTGTGTGTGTGTGTGTGTGTGTGTGTGTGTGTGTGTGTGTGTGTGTGTGTGTGTGTGTGTGTGTGTGTGCCTGTTGGAGTATGACTTTAGTCGGAGTTTGATGGAGAGAGAGGAGGGGCGATCACTCTCTAGTCGTTTCAAGGGGAGAGAAGTGAGACGCACGGAGAAGGAGCAGCGACGAAGACGCTTACACTCTCGCTTCTTAGTTTTTACTTAAAGGGACAGTTCCGTTTTTTTTTTACTGTGGGGTTGTTTCAGGTCCCAGTTCAGGAGACTCGACCAGCAGCAGCAGCAGCAGCAGCAGCAGCAGCAGCAGCAGCAGCAGCAGCAGCAGCAGACTGGAGCTGTGTGCTACTGTGTGTTACTGTGCACTGGGTCAACAGAGAAAATGTGTTTTAGATTCAACTACTCTTTAAAACAAGATACAATCCAAAACCTCTTTTCATTGATCGCTTCGTAACATGTTCAGTTGCTTTACCCTCCCATCAAAACAGCACTTTCCTCCAGCACTACAGTTTTTGTAACACACTGAACACACCACAGCCCGGAGCACATGCACTGTTTTAGGCTTTTAGTGATAGTAAAAAGTCGGAGAAAGATACTTCAAAGACAGAAAGTCTGTCTGTTTTAACTTCCTTACAGCTGAATCATGGCTCTGTCTTTGTCTTTTATTTATTTCACTCCCCATTTTATCAGATGATGTCATCAAGGTTTTGATCTACTCTTAATGAATACAATAATTGGCATAGCTACTTCAGCACAGGTATTATCAGATTATAACAGAATTACATTTGGGGAAAATCTTAATACAAATAAGGCAGCTTTTAAAAACAAGATGCAAAAACAGAAGAAAAAAAGAGGAGGATTAAGAGGAGAGAATACATTATGAGGAAGATCATTTGACCCTTTTGTCCTCTGTGTGCACACACACACTCACTCTCTCTCTCTCACACACACACACACTTTCCAAAAGGTTAATGTGATGCTAATGTGGCCTATATTAAGAGGGTGATCATTATTTTGAGACCTTTGCTGCACACCTCACCTGTTTATGAAAACTGAACAAACGACTTAAAGGAGCAACATCACAAGTCAAAAAAAAAGAAAAGAGAAAAGAAAAGAAAGGAAAAGAGAAAAGAACGTCCATTCAATTGTTTCATATTCACGGCCTCCACCCCCTGCTCTGATGTTACAGCTGGTCCAGGTCAAAAAGCACAAGGATTTCAACAGCAGACTCACAAACATCTCGATCTCTGCAGATGAAGTCTGATGAAGCTTTAGATAAAAAACTGTTACAAACACACGAACGACTGAGCGACGTGTCTGAGCACGAACGATGACGTTGCCTTACACAAAGCTGCTGTCCAAAGACTGAATATTGAAAGATTTAGAGGCGACTCAGACTGAACTGAAGTCATAAGTTAGACATGTAATACTGTTCATGTGGAGCAGTAAAGATGTTTAAGTTAAATAATAGTCAAGAACAGATGCTGAGTTTTATTGTGTAGTGAGTTCATTAGTTGATAGAAAGACTCCCAACCTTCACCTGAACTGAAGCGTCTTTTATCCACAATATCAGACTAATTAAACTGAACATCAGTGCAAAAACAACTAATTATGAGAATTATGATAAATCAGTGTTTGTGTGAATTATGAAACTGCGGTGAGGGCAAACAGATTAATAACATGCATTCTTTCATCCGAGTTAATTAAAAGGTCAGTCTGCAACAAAAAGCTTTATTTTTTTACTCTAATTCTATTTATTCAGGTTTTGCTTACACATGTGCTTTGCAAATGTTTTCAGCTAAGCGTGTGTGCTTTTTCATCTGCTTTACTGTACATCCTGAGTAATTAACTCACTAAAGGTCGTTAGCATGGTTGAATATTTCCTAAAAAGCCACGATAATTAGTGTCTATGGACAAAGGACATGAACCTCTGTCTTCCCTGCAGATGTTTATTTTCCCACTCGCTCCACACGCTTCCTATAGAAGAGCAGAACACAGTCAGAGCTCCCATCTCTACTCTTTCCCCTCTCTCCCAACTCTATAAATATATATTTTAACCGACCTTAATACTTGATCGCCGATGTGAGAGAAAGCCTTTCCACTGAGTCATATCCTGGGAGGTATCGATTTATCCTGCCTCTAATTGCTATGCAACTGCCAAACTGCTGCAGTGTTGGAGTTTTGCACTGCAAAGATAAAAAGATGGTGGCCCCTGATTTGGAGGTTTCTTGACCATAGTAGGCTGTGAATGGCTGTTGACATTTTTTCATCTCATTTATCCAGTTGTTAAAACACTGATATCACCATTATGTCAATTGTATATTTCCATGTCAATTCCCTTTCTATCAGTTTTATAGATCGTTGATGTGCATGACTCTAGTTTTATCTATCATCTATCATTGGATGGGTGCATGTTTAACCCTAAACTATTAACTATTTACAGTAACTCTTTACAGTTGAACCGTACTAAACAAAAAAACATCGTAGTCGGCGCCCCCTCCTGGTAGATCTTTATGCAAATCCAGATTGTTTCTCATTAACTCGTCTTTAGCTCAGTTTCTGCATCCTTGCATCCTCATTTGCTTAATATTATAATCTCTGCTTTGTGGGCTTCTAATTGAATTGCTTTGATGTGTTTATATATTTTTTCAGATGTGGGAGAGGGAAGAGACCAGCAGTTATTACTCAAGTGTTTTATTGTGGGAGAGGACACTAATTGTTAACTAAGAGCCAGTTAGTGTTGGACGCTAATTGTGAGGAACAGGAGGGCTAGCAGGGGAAAAGGAAACTAGGTTAAATCACAGCATAATAAGAGTCAAAAATGCACCGAGGGTGGTGGTGGAGTTGAATTCAGAAACCTGGGATAACTGGATACCACTGATTCAGCATCATGTAAAACTGGAGTAAAAAGGTTTTAATGGGAAACTCCATGGATATTAGAGACTAAACATATGATGAAGGGACTGTGAGTCAGCTGTTAAGTAAAGACATAAAGCAGATCCTGCAGAGAGCAGCAGCCAGTGAAGAAAACAGACAGGATGAGGAATAAATAATTAAGAACGACATAAAAGTTTTTCTTTTGTATTGTTTGTCAAAGGTCAAGGTGGGTTTTATTCAATATGAGGCAGTGTGAGAGATGGAGAAGAGGAGGAGAGGAGAGTTGGTGCTTCTGATAGTGAAGAACTCTTTAACACTGACTGACAATGACCTTGTAAAGCAGCTGGATTTCTGCCTGTTTCCTGAATCAATGCATCAACCAATCGACATCCAATCAGCGAAGAACTGCTGTAAGATACCACATGAAAAGACAAGAGTCTTCTACAACGTGCCGACTAGCTTTTAAAGTTTCTCTGGCTTGTTGTTGTGTTTCATTTACTCTTTGGCTTTTTCTTACTACATCACAGGACGGACACGTGTTTCATCTAATCACTTTTTTGTTAACAGTTTCCAACAAAGCATCTCACTCATCAGGCTCAGGCTCATCAGTACATTTACATGCACAGTTAAGAGGAGCTACTGTGAGGTTTTGACCCAACAAGATCATTTAATTGGACATGCATGTGTCAATTTCTTGGCCAACGGAAACGTATATTCCAGTCTTCTCCGATAGACTTTATGCACAGCTCCACTACTTCCCGAACTTAAACCAGCTCCTAGGTCTAGGTCCTAGGCCTAAGTTCAGGAAGTAGTGGAGCTGTGCATAAAGCCTATTAGGGGTGATAATGATACACCTCTCTCAGCTTGTTACACGGCTGTATGTTCCTCCTCTGTTACACATTTTGTTCATCTACAAAGTCACTGAGCATGTGTGGAGCGCCTCAGCTGTATTGTGTTCAACTGAGATGTATATGAAGAAGTAATTCGACTCCCAACTACTTTATCTGGGTGTGTTAGTTCAACTTTGAGAAACTGGATTTAGTGCGATCTCAGTTGGGCTAATTTTAAACGTCCAGCTTAAGTTGGACAAACACATCATGAAAACATACTAACTAAATGATGACAGTTTCCTGTTGTGTTTGTTCGTTAGTTAATGTTTCGTGAAAGTTTCGGCAGCACTGCCTTGGGCATCGCTCATCACTGCTCGCAAGATCCAACCACCTCTGACCTTGCTTGTAGGTCACATTTCGATGCACAACAACCTGAACATGTCCCACAAAAAGAGAGAAAAAGTATAATTCTGTGTTTGAGTTCCCAACAACTACAATCAAAACAAATCATACAGTGATTTTTCAGGGAAGTCTACACACTGTGGCTGAATGTCAGCAATCAGACAGGACTTGGCAGCTTTGTAATTAATAAAAACCAGTAATCAATAGTTTCCCTGTTACTCAGTGCACATTAGACCAGCAGCAGTAAAAACCTGTGCTGCACCTCAGCTCGGCTCCCCACCCACTGCGCTCGGCTCATACCGCCTATTGTCTGATGCTGAATCCTTGATAGGATATTTAATTTGGGGGGACAAGCAGGATCAGCCCACTGACCTTCAGCCCTCTTAAGGAGAGGCTGCATCCTTCGCACAACGAGCAGCAATGAAATGGGACACAGCTGCAGACTCTCCGTACACCAACAGTCCTCATTATGATCTTTTCTTCCCTGCAGCTTTGTTTCCCTCCTCAGGTTCTCTTTAGCAATGAAAAAAAAAAAAGAAAAAAGAGGGGCTTCCCAGTGTTTCTGTCTCTGGGGCATCCAGCTGCAATGCTAATTCGGTGTTGACAAGCTAGCTGAAGAATGCACCCTCTCTAGTTATTTCTGCAACAACTCGAAGGCTTGGCAACTTCGGGCTGTTTGTCTCATTCATCTATGTTATCCATGAATACATTCATAGAGTCCCTCATTTTTTGGGGGGGGAGGAAAAAAATACTCTCCTTTTGTAACGCTCTCCCCGAAAAAAACCTTCACCCCCACCTGACTTCTCCAAAAAATGAGAATTCAGGACTGTCGGCACCACGGACGTCATGAACAGGCAGTGCCGAGGCGTTTTTCTAGGTTGGGGAAGTCTAATTAGGAGCGACATTAGCAGCTGCCACCTCGCAGCCTCTGAACTACGGAGGGTGGGGTTCAAAGCCGCTGCCTCCATAAACAGATCTTTGGGAAGGAGGTCGGTGGGAGAGAAATTTTTTAGGAGAGATTAGGTGAAGGAGAAAAAAAGGGCAAAGTAGTGGAACAAAAAATCCCAGTGGTAGCGCAGGGGAGTGGCTGTGTTGCTTTTGTGTCGCACTTACATCCCTCCTCTGAGTAACGGAGTGAATTCATGTAAGAAGAAACCTTTCAAACCAAGTTAAACCAGAAAATGATGATGTTTATATTCTTATATTAAGCTGATTTAGTTTTCAAGGCCTCGAATATGGGTATAATTTTGCACAGTAGCTAAAAAGATGCAGTTTCCAACACTGAATAGAAGATGAATAACACAAATGCACAAGGACATGTGAGATCTGATTTTTTCATGTTAGGCTACATGGAGCCCATGTATATACTGTAAAACAACAAAAAAAGAAATAGCTTTTTCAAAGTGTCCCACTGGTTTACTGTATAGGTCAAGACTTTGATTATGAACTGTTTGAATCTGTCTCTCCCACTTCCCTCTGTCAACTCTCTCTTACAGGTTTATAGTAAATACACTGCAGTCCTCGGCCTTTTTGCAACCTTTGGCCACAGGAGGTTTTTAGTTTACCACTGGGAAAAACTGGCAGTATAGGACCGACTTTGTATCCAGCTCTAAAAGAGGAACTATGCAAGTCTGGTCGCTTTTTCACTGTTTTGGTAGCTATTTTCTCTACGGCGCTCACCACACTAACCGTCCCTCCCTCCCCCTCCCGGCCATGTGCATTTGTTTTCAACGAAGCCGGCAAGAAGGAAATCCATGGAGCGATGTCTACCAAGGTGGGTAACGTTAACAAAAGGTTACGGATTACTGGGTGTGTTTGTGTCGTAGTGCCGTAAAGCAGTTTAATGTTTCCAGGTCAAAAGCACTGATCTTGCAAGGTCTAGATGGAAAGCAGCCTCTGTTCTCCCCGTAACAAGTCATTTAACCATCACAATTACTCTAAAGCTGTTTAATTAAGGTGCAAATCCTGCATAGTTCCTCTTTAAAATATCCCCGGAAGCACAATGGCATCTGTCTGACCATTGTTGTGAGGTCAGACACACCTGTATTAAACAGTTGGTCCAATAATGTTAGACAGGAAATAAAGGAGCTGGCTTATTTCAGGAAGTATTGGAGCTGTGCATAAAGCCCATTAAGGTGCAAATCTTGCATAGTTCCTCTTTTAAATATCCCTGGAAGCACAATGGCAAACAATCACAAATTAGAGCTATCACATTAGACCCACATTTCTTGTCAAATCCTTAACTTCATCTCTTTGATACTTTTCTCTTTCTAGAGGGAACCCTCTATGCCACATGGGAAACTCCAGTTAGAAAATGAAAGTGCTTTTATGAAACAAAAAGAAACTGGAAGATGTTGCTGAAAAATGAGAAATAACTGCTTGTGTGTGTGAGAGTGTATGAAACTAAAGTGTTCTATTACAAAACCCACTTTATTATACCATTAAAGTTTTACTAGTAGAAGTTATATAATGTGCTCCCAGCATTCAGGAGACACAAACTAAAACTAAACCTAAGTGGACTGAGACTGGTGGAAGGCAGGCTGCACTGAAGAGTGTCCACAGCTGCTGCTGCCATAATACTCACTAGTGCAGTCACAGCAACCAAAACACTCATATGCATCCCAGTGGCTTTAACTACACTCAGCTCGATGACATAATTCAAAGAAAAGTAAAAAGTGAACAGAATGAGCTGTTGCTACCAGCTGAAATGCCAGGGCTGCAAGACAGAGAATCTAAACAATGTGAGAATTGACTGTCAAGCTGCATTTACATCAAGACCTACAGTATCACCACAATAGTACAGAGAGAGTTACAACCTGAAAGCCTCATTGGAATAAACAGGTGGAGAAACACCAGCCCTGCAGCCAGTAACTCCACCGTGATGCAGCTTCTCCCTAAAACAAACTCACACTTTTTTTCCCCACCAATATCAGTGGCTCAGTGGAGAGAGAGAGAGCGTGAGCTGCCAGCCGCTATGCAAACTAGTGTAGAGGATCTGTCATGTCTCCGCCCCAGGTGAGTGCTCCTGTGAAAGTGTCCGAGGCTCCACATGAAGACGCTTTGATTGGTGGACTACACATCAGGAGGGAGGACTGGGACATTTCCTGGTGGACCGTTCTTGAATAATCAATTTCACCGGCAAAAATACAGCAAGCAACTATATTGATCATCAAAGATATTGTACTGTCGTATACCTGCAGCTGTGTGTTTAGCATGAAAGTCACAACAAAAAAGTAGGTCAGAACTCGAAAAAACGAAACGCGATATGTTTGCCGGTAAAACTGTACCAGCACTTGGTCAAACCAAGGGAAAGTGTTTGACACAAAACTAAGCTACAGCAATGGTAGGTAAACTTTTTGGCTCAAGGGCCACAATGAGTTTTTACATTTGAAGGCCGGGCTGGGTCAGTATCAGATGGGTGGAGAGTGTTTGTGTTAACTATATGTATAAGGCATTGCCTAAGAGTAAAAGAAAAGTGATATTCAAATAACATTCAGTTTCAGTGGCAATGCTGTTGTTGGTCAACTTTTTTTTCCCTTTTTTTTCTTTTAACAGTGCATCAAAGTTTGTAATCTTTGTCATAATGTGGACAATTTTGTACTGATATTTGATGGGCCGGTTAAAAAGCCCAAGCACTGTATATGGCACATGGGCTGTAGTTTGTAATTGGGCTACTAAACTAAGGTCAATGATGAAGATCTGGGGCCGTATTCACAAAGCCTTTTATCTTACCGCTAGGAGTGCTCCTAACTCGCACTAAAAGTTTTTACGTAGGAGTTTTTTCTTAAAAGCTATTCACAAAGCCGCTGAGACCTACTCTTACTAAGGATAAATCACTAAGAGCAAACTAAGAGTCACGCCCCTGGTGACGCCCCGTTGCTATGGATTACGTCAATTCTCGTGCACGAATTCGAGGCGCTCAACACGGTGATTGGTTGTTGAGTGCCGGCGGCGCCCCCCCCCCCCCCCTCCCCTCCCCTCCCCTCCCTCCTCCTCCTCCTCGCCGCCGCCGCTCCGCTCCACTTTTCTTTTCTTTTTTTTGCCGTCAGGTCCGACGGGGCTTTTTAGATTGCTTCGAGTCCAAACCACTGTCTCTGCTGCCGAGTTGGGCTCTGAACTTTCTGTCTGTCTTCTGCCATCTGCATCTTTCTGCTACAGTTTTTGTCGCGTCTCACTTTCTGCAGAGTGACGCTGTGCAACTGCAATGAGGGTCAGTGCGTCCACTCGCAAAGCAGCCGCTGGTTTTTTTTCTTCCCACATTTTAATATTAATTTTCACATTCGTTGACAGCCCTATATGGTGATCATAATAATGATGAGAAAAGAAAATGCATTACCCACATTTGTGGCCTATAGCAGGATTTGAACCCAGACTAACAATAAGTTTAGTTTACTGGGGGAGCAGCCTTATCACATGAGCTATTACTACTAACAGATGTGTGTGTCTAGCGCACCCAGCAACTTTTTAAAAATATTTTTGGCTCACATCAGCATGACTGCATCGCAGCGGTCGCAGTTACCTCGGTCCGACCGTTGTGACGCCTATATTGGACAGTTCGTCACCGTCACTACTCCCGTTTTATAGCGAAAATGTTGTAGATGACCCCAAAAAAAAAAAAAAAACACCGACAAAAAGGCACGTTGGGCATCAAAGGGCAAAGGGGCAGGTGCTCCAGCACCCCCCTCTGCAGCAATTCACAGTCCTCCATACATTTGCCTGGCTGCAGCCATTTGCGATTCTTTGTGAATAGGTCTTAGTGAGTTAGGAGTCCTCACGAGGACTTTTAAGCTCTCCCAGACTTAGGAGCTACTTTTAGGCATAAAATACTTTGTGAATTACTCTTATTTTAAAAAACTAGGAGTCCTAAATTTAAGACTGACACGCCCACTTTTTTTAGGAGTTGCTCCTAAATTCGGCCCTTAGGAGCTACTTTTAGCCTTAAGATTCTTTGTGAATACGGCCCCAGATCAATAGCACATACTTTATTGTTGTTTTTGCAATTGACACTAATTACACGTAATATAGTTCATGTTATGTTTTAAATATGTTCTGATGTACGTATTTTAAAATTTGGATAATTTTCCTGCAGTTAACATAGAGGCCAAATATGTAACCAGTCTTGTACATGTAACGGAGGTGCACTCAGTCACCCATAAAGGACGTGCAAACCGGCTGCCAAGCGCTCATTGAGCTCTTGGCAAAATGGTTTGCATCGTCGCCTGCCGTGCAGGAGACCAGGGTTCGAACCTCACCTGGGGCAGTCCGTACCGAGAAACACAATGCAGAGGGTCAGATTGACATCGGCTACATACAGTAACTGTTATATCAACAAATAGGGCTAACACACAAAATCCGAGTCCAGTGGTCTACATGTAAAAGAGTGGCTGGGAATTAATCCTAATTCCTGACATACTAGTCCGCCACTGGGTGAATGTGTATTTTTTAAATCTATTTCAAGGCTGCAGCTCACTCTTTCATCCTTGAGCACAGTGTAGCCTCAGTGTTTCTGGTTGAACAGGTGACAGGTGTTTCTACAGTGTCTCTGTGCTCAGCAGGAAAAGGGTTGAAAACTAACGAGTTCATCCAGGTGTTGTGTGTACTGTATTTACATCAGGTGAGTATGAATGAGGAGACGTACAGTCAGGGGACAGTGCAGGAACAAGTGGGAGCCGCAAAGATAACAGGTGTCTTCACTGTCCCTACTATGACTGATACAGTAGGAAAGAAGGAGCTAGGGAAGGAGAAAGAGCTTCGTTCAAGGGGGAAGCGTTCCCTACAGTGTTCCCTACCACATCTTCATGCACAGAGAGGAAACCGATATTGATCTTCTAATCTCACTCTGTCTTTGTAAGAAAGCAAACAAGCACATTTCAAAAAAATGTCAGCACTCTTTTGAAGTGGTCTGAAAAACGCAGGCCTGCACAGCGCTGAGAATACTTGTATGAGCCGGCATGACGCCACAGCAGCTGTGAGAAGAAAGTGGGATTAACAAAGCTGATTTAAAAGGATTAGAGGGTCCGACAGAAAACAGAGGACCACCAGGACATCTTCTGATGCGCACGAGCACGCACACACATAATCCTTTTCAAGTGCTTTGTTGCAAATTGTTTGTCCCCCATATTCATAGCGATTCAATCCATAAAAGTGCCGTGCGGTTGACAGATACGAAGAGCAGGGGAGGACGAGGTCAACAGACATGGGGAGAGTGTAAGAGATTACTGTAGTGAACAAAAATGAAAACATCAATGTGACCTGAAGAGCTGCACGATTATCACAGGCAGACCCCGTGATGCTAATGTGGCTCATGAGACTTCCAGTGAAGGGAAATCTTACTGTAAACAGCAAACAATGGCAGTCTAGTCTGCACACAATAACGCCGACAGCTCGTAGTGGAGTCAACATGGTAATGCCCCTGTGGATAAAACCAGCTACAGTAGCACAGTGTCGCCCATGGGAAATGTTTTATTTGGGTTTTTTTCACTAACTTAATTTATAACCGCAAGACACAAACAAGATTGAGATGTTCAAATAAGATAAGATGAAAGAAAATTACAAATGGGGGAAGCCATTAAAATTATGGTTATTTACTGTAGAATTAAGGACATGAGCTCAAGTGAACAGAATGATATGTACATACAGTATATACAGTATACACTACTCACAAAAAGTTAGGGAGTTTGGCTTTTGGATTAAATTTCAGAATGCACCTAAAATGCATTATTACCTTTACAGGTGAACTTAATTTAACCTTCTCTAAACTTTTGAATGCACATGTCCAGTTGTTCAGTGTTTCAGTCCTTATTGAATAACATGCTGTTCTCTAACAAGGTGATTAACCACAAACATCACAAGCACCGTCATTGAACCACTAAATGTTCTGGTTCAATGACAATTTATATACAGTCCACTTCTCTCGCCCTCTCTTCTCCACCATGTTCACATTTTGACATCATGAGACCTACACCACTTTGACATTGAGATTTTTGTTGTGCTATAGCCACCACTGTTGTTAGCTTTTGTTTGATAAAGAAATTACCATTGCATCCTTCTACCTAAAAGGCTTTCGTGATAGAATATCACTGTAGCGTGAACTTTTTATAGGGATATTCTTGTCAAATATCCCTAAATTTTTATGAGTAGTGTATATGTTTTTGCTGCTAGTTTTACCTTTAAACTGTCACATAATGCCTTATAGTTCTTCTGTTATTTGTGCAAAAGGTTTGTTATATTACTGTACACAAATATGTGCAACTTTTAAACAGGTGGGCTTTCAGAGGATAATAATAGAATAATAAAGTGTATTTATTGTATATACTGTATGAGTTTTAAACTGTAAAGTGTGTCAATGTCAATGTGAGGGTCTAAGGGCAGAGGATGTTGTTATGATGCTGTGTAAAGCCCTTTGAGACAAACTGTGTGTAAAAAATGGGCTATACTGTACAAATAAATTTGCCTTATACAAAATTCAGAGATGACAAAGTGATTCGTGACAGAATAAAATGATAAAACAACAAACACATGCAGACAAATCGCTATATATAACAACAACAACAGAAATCTAAATAAAAACATATCTACTCATGTAACTCTAGTCGTTTCTCCAGCTGAGGTTTAAACATTAAAGGAATTATCTTTGCTTTCCTCACGATGCTCTTTGTGCTTTAAAGCAAATCATTTCTATAATAAATATTAAACCAATCTTTCCATCTGACCTCAGGAATCCAATTTTACAAAAAGATGTTGGATGGTGAAAGTGTTGTATAGAAAACTTCTTCTGCTTTTCATTTGAGGTAATTGTATAACAGCTATTGATCAGCTGCTGGGAACAAAGCGGATGATTCTGTTGTATCTGATTCTGTTGTATCATCTCTCCGGTTTTATCTGTTGGCTTTTCAGCAGTGACGCAGGAACAGCTACAGGACCTTGACAATAACTGCAGCCAGAGGATAAAGACACACACACACACACACAGCAGCTTCAAACCGTATTGTGCTGCGCGGCGGTGAGGCTGTTTACAGTGCACAAACACATTTGTGGATGTTATAGAAATTCAATTACTGAACAAAAACGGTGTTGAGACCGCTACGGCTTTCATATCTGCATTATTCTGACTGACAACAAAGAAAGGATCATGTGAAATACATATTTTCATTCAGCACCATGGCACCCCAGCTCTCAAATACTTGATTTGTCCTTGCTACAGCACTGTGGAGCAATAGCTACAGCCAATGTTAGCAATAAAATCCAAGTTTGGCATCAAACTTCTGTCCTTTATTTACCAAGAGCTGTCTGCTGTGGTGGAAAACAACCCATTGTTTTTGCTTCAATAGGTGCCTATTAACCAAAAAAGTACCAGGAACGAAAAGGTTTCTGGTCCATTGTTGTCTGTGGCCTAAAGTCACAGGAAGATTATGCAAATCAGGCCAATGATTTTGGCTGCAGGTCGTCAATTCCAATTCCCGTTGGATATCATCTCTTGCATAAATGCTGAGCAAGGCCTGCACCCTGTCATTAGTCCATCTGTCGCACGCTTTCTTCTGGGACTCCGTCTCAGACCCCAGTGAAAAAAACAGTCTCAAATCGGAGTCAAAACAAAGCAGTTGTTTTGCAGCTGCAACATTTTAAATATTGTGGGTGGCTCTTTTTTAAAGGGATAGTTCAACATTTTGGCAAACTGGCCCATTGCCATAATCCCTATAGTTATAGCAGTAGGTTCGTTAACTTTATTTGTCGGTGCAAGCTATTTTTAGAACGGCGGAGCAGAGCTGCGAGCTGCTCAGAGCTACGGTACGGAAGCTCATGGGATTTCTTGGTTTCCCTCATCAAACTCATCAAATACACAATCCCACAACTCCAAAACGCTCTCGTGCACAAGTTGTGACCTGCACATTCACCACGCTATGAGATAATAACAGAACGTTACGAGTTACGAGTTGTTTTCGAGGTAAATTCATGCAAAACCGCTGATGCATGTTCCCGTCGGGGGCAGTTTTTCTGCAAGCAGTCTCTGCATTTACCTCGAAAACGACTCAGTCTCATAACGTTCCGTTATTATCAACCTTTATGAAACAAAGCACATGCTCTGAGGCATACAGTATTTGTTGCATAAATGCTACTAGAGCTGCAGCCATTGTTGCTAATTCTAAAACTGGCAATGAGTCATGGAAGAGAGAGGAAAAATGTAAACACATTTTTCATTACAACAGCAAATCACTTTTGAAATAATCACAGGCTACTCTCTCCTTGATTTCATTTTTTTCAATATAATGTTCATTAATGCATGTTTTCCCAACATAATGCACTTCTTAAAAAAAAATCTATATCATTTTGTTTAGTGTATTCTTCAGTGTATCCACATGTGTGACATTCACATTGGGAAATATTTGATTGATGGTTCAACCAAGAGTGTGCGGAGACCTTTGTTTTTACTCTGTGACAATTTTGACATTGAATGAGCCAAAGTAAAATACTTATTAAACAAGAGTGGAGATGGTATGGCCTGTGGAATTTTTAGGAGACACCCAAACCTAAGTCCTCACACTACATTTGATATGATCCAACTTTTAATTTGTTTTCTAACTTGGCTCTTAACTTGTTGTTGTCTCACTGACCCACAGGAAATGAACCGTTTGGAAGGAAACCAGATGAACCTGACACGTCCAGTTTAAGGCAATCATTATCATCAAACTGCATATTCACATCTACACTCACTCATTCTCCTCATTGGCTAACTGCTGCTTGACAACCGGGGGGCGGGATTGGGGGGTGTAGAGGAGGGGGGGTGGGGGGCTCAGGGAAAAAAATCTTCTCATCGCCATGGCTACAGGGACCGGGGGATGACGGCAACAGCATTAATTATTTTAGCATCAGGAGCGACTGAGGCTGACGCCCGGTGGGACGGCGGTGGAGGGCCAATGGTAATTAACCACTGTCTGCTCTCACGTGTCACTTCCTGTGCCCGGGGTGCGTTAGCAGGAGGTCGTGATGTTCTCCAGTAATTACCGCATGTTCAATTCCTCCTCTTTGCTCTTGTTGGTTTGATTGTTTGACTAAAGTGATCGACATGATAAAACAGGTTCAGCGGCATCGGATGCCAGGTTTCGTCGTTCGTTTGATTGGGTTTTTTAAATTTTTTTCTATCATGTTCCCTGATGATGTTCAGATGTTCGTTGTGTCAGCGTCTCGGTCCTCGTGCACCTGCACTGTTTGGCCCCTCATTGTGATTTCACATCACTCGTCGTCGATGATTTTATGTTGCTATTGTGCCAAAACTAAATGAGCAAGTTGGCTGTGCATCGTGCTCCCATGGTCATAACATCCTTCTGTGTATGTGTGTGTGTGTTTGGATTTGGCAAAAAAAACACATACACACACACACAGAGAGAGAGAGAAAACTACTTACAGTCGAAGTGCTGTGAAAATGCTTTGTACAGTTTCTGTATTTCACTGGAGTCTACCTGGCCCAAACCTGATTTCACGCCATCGCTGCCTCTTCCTCCGAGCTCATCGTTGATATTTTCAAACCATGAAGGGAAAAGTTCATGCAGCTTTAGGAGTAAGGCATCAAAGTCAAACTATCTGGAAACATGCTTTCAAGGAATAGTTTCAAGGAATAAAAAAAAAAAACGCTCATTCACTTTTTTTTTCTCCAAGAGTTAAATTGATGCCACCCTTATTTTCTATGTCTAAAGGGAACGGCTCATCTGGATCTGTCCTTAAAACCTGACTCACTCCCTGCACCTCTAAAGGCTACAAGCTGGTATATCTTATTTGTTTAATCCAATTTTATTGTGTTTTTTTAATCAATTAAATTAATACAATCTGAATATGTACCATCAAACTTCACACAGCAATGACAGCCCCCTAAAAACTATTCATTTAGTGAATTCAGTACTTGAAAACCAATTTGGAACTATTACTAAAAATTATTTTACTTCATTTATCTGGTGCTTTTCTTAAAATCAACAAACTTAGCACCAAGAAATTGGCATTAAGTAAAATGTTCTGACTGAAATACAACACGTAGAAACAATAACAGAGATAAAACAATGACATAAAACACTAAATCAAGTACAAATAAGGCAAAGAGAAAGAAATATGCTAGGGAAGAGTTTTAAAAGTGATCAAAGAGTCACAGTGTTTGATTTGGGTTGGGACAGTGAGTTGAAAATACCAGAGGTCACCCTTAGTCACAAGTCTGGACCTTCAGGTGACCAGCAGACCTCATTTGGACACGATTAAAGTTTTAAGTCTTCTTGGATAAGTCTCTAAAATCTGTGCACATCTGGATTTAATTCTGTGAAGCTCCATCAGACTGGATGAGAAGTGTCTAATGAGCGATCTTCAGGTCTCCGTGGGGGGTTTTACATTGAGGTGATGAGCAGAACCAGGTGTTTGGACTTCTGCCTACAAAGCTCAATAAGTCTAGTCTTATCAGACCAAAACATCTTTTTCCTCCTCCTGCTCTCTGAGACCTTTAAATGCTGTTTGGCAAACTCCTAACCGGGCTGTCATGTGCCTTTAATTTAAAGTGTCCTCGGTCCAGCCACTCCACTGTAAAGGCTCTGATTGATAGAGTGGAGATGGTCTTTGTTTCCTCCCAGCAGGTTCCTCCATCTCTGTTAAAGTGTTTGGTTCTCAGTCCCCTCCCTGACCAAGAGCCTTGTTGTCCATTTACTCCATAATGGGAAGAGTCCTGTCAGTTCCAACTCTTCCATTTTGTAATTACCGAGCCTCTGGGAACACTCACAGCTTTAGAAATGGTTTCGTACCCTCGCCCTGATCTACGCCCTGCCAGCGTTTTATTGTGGAGGGCTCCTTCCTGGCTC
This sequence comes from Trachurus trachurus, assembly GCF_905171665.1. Lineage (NCBI taxonomy): Eukaryota > Metazoa > Chordata > Actinopteri > Carangiformes > Carangidae > Trachurus > Trachurus trachurus. Next base: position 23,258,442 of record NC_139899.1, read on the forward strand.
GGTTCGTTTGCCTTGACATGTGATGTGAACTGTGGGATGTGACAGTATAGACACAGCTGTGTGCCTTTATCAACTATAGTCAATCACTTCATAGCTTGCCAGGTGAACTCCAATCACATTATAGACACATCAAGGGATAATGAAGCAAACAGGACGCACCTGACCACAGTTTGGAGAAGCATGTTAAACAGACGAGAGATTTTTTGTAATGATTATTCCAGTAGTCTAGACTGAAGGGTAAAAACTGAATCACATTACAGCGTAGTGATTGAAAGGCTGTGGACCTGTATATTGTGAAGACAAAATATCTTTGTTGCCTCCTTTATTCCCTAATAAACCTAATTTCCAACCGACCTTCAGTTCAAATCACTGTAAAAGAGAACAATCTGCTCAGTTTTTATAAGGAATGACAGAAAAACAATGGAAGGAAAAAAAAAAACTAGATTCCTTTAGTCTGAAATCAGAGCAGGACAAGAATTTGGTTTGGTTTGGTCTTTGCAGAATTTTCTGCATGGTTGAGTTGTGAAACTTCACCAGTGGGAGGAAAATTTAAGGATTTTGTGCAGCTATTAAGCTGTAAAACAGTCTGACGGTCAGGGAGCACATCTTTAAGAAGAGATGACGGCTTATGACTCATTCTCTAAGTGTGTGTGTGTGTCTGTGTGTGTGCGACTGTGCGTGCCTATACCCATCAATTTAAATGAAGCCACAGCATATTTTTAGATCTGATGTGATATCGTGTGATGACATGATGTTTAAATCTTTTTGTGCTCAAGAGAAGATTTTTTTTTTTTTTTTTTTTCCTGTAAGACGATGAGATCATTCCTCCAACACAGAACTCTTGCTCTACTCTAACATGTTTTATTCAGAGATGACATCATGCTACTGGAAGCCTTTGTATCTCTCCTCAATGGAGGTCATGTGAAGCAGAAAGCAGGCTGAGAGCAGAGAGCGAGCGTGTGTGTGTGTGTGTGTGTGTGTGTGTGTGTGTGTGTGTGTGTGTGTGTGTGTGTGTGTGTGTGTGTGTGTGTGTGTGTGTGTGTGTGTGCGGTGAACAACAGTAAAAAATTTTAGTTTCAAATCCTCTAAGCTGCAGTTTTCTAGTTTGTGCTTCTGGTGATTTTCTCCAAACTTCTGTGAACCAGAAACCTTATCGCACATACTGCATCCACCCACACACACACACGCACACACACACACACACACACACACACACACCTACACACACACTCGCACCAGTTATGAGCTTCCCACATGGAGAAACGCAAGACGAACACACATGCCCGGTTGCCCCTCTGAAACACTCCGCTGTGCAGCCTGAAAGTTCCCAAACTGCTTTCCGCCTCCTCACCTCCTGTCTCTCTACTCCATCTCCATCTCCCCATCCGTCTTTCCGTCTTTCAATCCACCCATCCCTCATCTGTCCTCCCTCTTTCTCCGTAGTCTGCGAGCGAGGTGCTGGCAACAAGAGTCTCTCTTTGGCAAAATGAATACTTGTGGAAAAGCTTCGCATTTAGTCAGAGAAATAAATGAGCGAGGAGAGAGAGAGAGAGTTTAATGAACCCTGACTGGGGTCACCGGGGTCGACCTGAGGAGACGAATGACCCCAGGACACCACCACTGATATCTGGTGTCCTCGGGGCCTCTCGATGTGCACGATCGTCTTTTTCAAATGACAAAAAACAAAAGATAGAAAATGGATTTCGAGGGTGTAGCTGCGATCTTTGTTCTCCTGCTTTATGAGCTCTTGTGGTTTGCTGTAAAAAATCCACTGATATCATTTTTATTTTCATTACATACAACCTCATTCTGGGCCAGAATATCCTTGTTTAGACCCGACAGCTTCCAGACGACACACATTTTGATCACACAGCTCCTCAACTGTAAAACTGAGGAATAAAAAATGATAGGGAAGCTTCGAGTGTGACGGCGGTAATAAAAAGTTATTGGCACCTTAACTGATTGTTGGCACAGAGCAGTGGTGGCGCTAACAGACCAAGAAGTTGGGGCTAATTAAAAGTAATGAGCTTTGTTGGTTATCATTGGATTTGCATACAATCTTAATGTTATTGAACATCAATAAAGTGCCGTTTTTTCCTATTGAAGTCGGCTTAAAAACTCTATCTGCTCCATTATTCCCTGCAAATTAAAGGCTAATAAAAATGAATGCCTTCAAAATAAAAGTCATGTTAATGTATTATTTATGTGTAGTGAAATGTGAGTGAACAGACAGTGGATCACGTCCCCTGAAGTGTCCACCAACACACTGAGGTGTTCAGATCAGGACACGCCGAACGGACTCCATGTGCAGTTTCCTTATCTCCCCCCTCAGCTGCTCCTCTATCTGCTCTGCACCATCTGTCATTCATCTGAATAAATGCCACAGGTATTTAGTTTTTTTTTTTTTTATCACTGCCTGAATATCTGCCACAGGTCTTTTGGATTTTGTCTTCATGTCTGAACGCTCTGAGGACGAGACTATCAAAACATGAAACGACCATCTGCTGCTCTTCGTCAGATCCACACAAACGCACGTGTACATCAGACAGAACATCACATGTACAGCGGCGGCCGCAGTTTATTTTCTTTCAATTAATTTCACTGTTGCGAACAACAGCGGCAGAGATGATCCCTCTCGGATGAGGGATGAAAAAGCAAAGCTAAACTTTTTCTTAGCAGGAAGAAGCGTTTTCCTGCTCCTGTACTGGAGGTGCTGCATTATAAGCCGTGACCAAGTTCAAGCGTCGCCTCCTTCAAAGTCTCCACTTAAAGGTCATTTACGTCAGAACATGTCAACAAGGTCCGACTCGTTTCAAAGGCTCTGAAATGGATGAATCCTTCACAGCTCTCTGAATTTCACAATCCATTGAATGTCAGTGGTTTTTGACAACTGTTGTGTCAGGAAATATCACAGCTCAGTGGTACAGTACCAGCCTTTTCTTTGTCTACAAGTGGACAGTAGACAGTACTACAGTAGACACTGAGATACAGTATATTAACATGCTACAGTTTTTGCCAGTTCTCAATTAAATATGTGGCTCACAGGGGTGGAAAGTAACGAGTTACATTTACTCAAGTTACTGTAATTAAGTAGCTTTTTTGTGTACTTGTACTTTTTTGAGTAATTTTTAAAATCAGTACTTTTACTTTTACTTGAGTACATATTGTTGGAAGAAATTTACTTAGTTACATTTTAAATAGCTTCCGTTACAAAGTAAAAAATATAACTTGCACTGCGTCTGTGTGGGCTGTCAAAAGTAGCTACGCCGCTGCCGCCTCTCTCTCTCTCTCTCTGTCCCTTCACAGACGCACACAGCAGCAGGCAGGTACACACAGTAGCCTACACACCTCTCCCCCCCTCACCGAGTTAGTGCATAACAGGGCTCGTTGCTATGTTGTCGTCTTAATATTAGCCATTAGCCACAGCTAGCGGTTAAAAGCTGACGTTAATGATTAAAGACAACGTTATCAGGCATGTCCATCTATTCGGCTACGTTTACGGTGACCAAACGTCCTCTTTTGCCCGGACATGTCCACTTCTCACGAGTAAATTTTAAATGAACTACTTTTTACTTTTACTTGAGTAAAATTTCATCAAGGTAACAGTACTTTTACTTGAGTAGATTTTTTTGGTACTCTTTCCACCCCTGGTGGCTCATTTCTCTAAAGAAGTGAATTAGAATTTTCCAGACTTTACAAGCTGGCAATGATCACCTAAAGTTAGTGAGGCTATAAACTGTAGGTTTTGCAATCACAACAGAGCAGCTTTGACCTCCTAGATCCTAGTTGACCTCAACTCATCATAAACACAACAAAAAGTTATAAAAGAATAGAATCTTCAATCTGCAAATGGTCGATGAGCTGACAGACAAATGAATAATAAAAAAGAAAAGTAATTCATATTCATATTCGTATTTGTATTCATATTCATATTCGTAAATCCCCCAACCCACTGATCCAACTGTGCCAACTCTACGTCATTACGCTTCTGTCTCTGCTCCAGTCTTAATCACGACGACCACTAGATGTCGCCTGACAACAAAGTGGAAAGTGACGCCATAATTGATTCCCATCTACTGTATGAGTTTGTGCTTTTTCACTGGCAATTAAATAATTTATTTAAAGTGACTACGAGGAGTTTTGGAAAGCGAAGTGTTTTCACACTACATTTCCCATGAGCGCACACGGTGAAATTCTTGGACCGGTGCAAGATGGACGAAAGCGAAAACGTTTGCCAAGAATGTTTTCATTGATCAAGAACGAAAGTCGGAGGTTCGGAGTCGATCAGATACTGTCGTAGTTCCGACCATAAACGATGCCAACTAGCGATCCGGCTGCGTTATTCCCATGACCCGCTGGGCAGCGTCCGGGAAACCGAAACTAGGAAATGCTGGGCGAGTCGAGCACTAAATAATAATATCAAAATAACTATAAAGACAAAACAATATATTTATCGAAAATGGACCCATGAACAAGTGTGGGTAACGTAGATTCATCCACATTAATATGAGACTCTTTTATAACCAAAAGCAAACTCCTCTGGGTCTCTTTAAGTTTTGCTGAAATTGCTACATGGCTAACGTTAGTATTTACAGCTGCTTTACATATCAAACTTCATTCCGTCACCCACCAGGCGCTGGAAAGCAACACCACGTTAACTGAAGTTCCCCTATCTGGCTGCAGCTCTTGTGTAGCAGCGATCATCACCACACTCTCCAGCAACAAACCGCATTTTGTGGCAAAAAGAAAATGTACAAACGGCTCCTTTAAAGGCCTTAATGTAGCATCAGTGTTGGTCTGTGACTTCACTGTCTGAGTCTATGATGACTTTTGAAGGAGTCACTGCCTGAACACACGGCCACTGTTGCCTCGCTGCTTTGAAGTTGCTATGTGTAAACAATTAACATCACATCTGGTGGTATGACTACAGTAAATGTAATTATATCTGAGCTATACGCTGGCAGATCCAGCATTCATCAGCCCAGCGGTGACATCTGCAGTGTCTGGTAGCCAAGGATTCATCCACTAGATATCTGTGTGTGTGTGTGTGTGTGTGTGTGTGTGTGTGTGTGTGTGTGTGTGTGTGTGTGTGTGTGTGTGTGTGTGTGTGTGTGTGTGTGTGTGTGTGTGTGTGTGTGTCTGCTGTGATGAACCACAGGCTACAAAATCTGTCTTGTTGGAAGGATGGCTGGAGGTTAAAGAAGAATCTGAAACAGAAGACAGAAAGCTCTTTAATTCCATATGAGCCAAGTGTGGTATTATTTTTTAAAATTTTTTCTCCACAGTTTTTCCCCCAGGACCTCACCATTGAAATCTGTGCACGATTGTGTGCGTGTGTGTGTGTATGTGTTTGTGTGCGCGCAGCCACCTGCTGAGCAGCGCATAGAAACTAGTCTGGGATTTTGGCGTCAATACTTCAGGGTCTGTCTGATAAGCTTGGCCTAAGGGGAGAAACCAAACCAAAATAACAACCCAGAGACAGAGAGAGCTTTTCTGTCAGGAAGAAAAAGCATGTCGAGGGACAAAGATGACAAGACAGCACAACAGTACAACTACAGTTAGGCCCAGCCTCAGATCGTTTTATTTTTGTCATGCTGAAAAAAATAATAAAATAGCCGACTTGAAATAAAATTTGGAAAATAAAATTTTACAGGCTCAGTGCTGCTTCATACTTTAGTCCAACACCGAGCGCCACTGAAAAGGGTTTAAGGTCAAGCATTCACGTTTACATGAACCCCACTCATCGTGCGAACTGGCATGAACACCTCTGGATTTGGTCTCTCTTTCAGGCAAGGCAAGGCAATTTTATTTGTATAGCCCGTTTTTACAAACAATTTGTCTCAGAGGGCTTTACATGTACATGGCATCATAACAACATCCTCTGCCCTTAGACCCAACAGGGGTGTGGTTAACAACAAATGATGAGAAACACAAACTGTCGACGGTCAATCTATACTATTGCATTAATTAATCAGTAGTCTGATTCATCAGGCTGAAGGTATAAGGTTGCCATAAGGGACCTATTCTCCTTCCCTGTACGAATTTGTCTTTATTGTTGTCCTGGCTATAGACAATCATCAATAAAGATTAATTTAAATGCTCAACGCAGGTTTATTTGGCTTTTCATCTTGCAGAGAAAACTGGATTTAAGATAGCTACTTTTACTTTTGTTAATTTGACCACTAACATCTACAGCTCAACCAAAATTGCCTCCGTATTTTCCATTTAGCGTTTTGTCATGTTCTGTTTACGAGAGCCTGATGCCAGCCGACTGAAAATTCATCCAAGTACAAGATTGGTCCTCATTCCTCTTCTACACTGCACGACAAAAACGATCCCCAATGAAGCCAAACTCGGTCCAAATCTAAAAACGAGTTTAAAAACTGTAACGTTTATATCCAGTTTTACTGTTTTCATGATTTAAATGACCCTCTCCTGCAGGAAACAACAACCACAACCTCTGATCCAGCTGCCTATACGCGCTGTAACCGGCCGGTTTTAATGAAGATTTTGTGTTGTTCACGTCCCACAGTCCCCGTATGTCTCTCCCTTCTTTCCCCTTCGACACCATTTCACAGACACACCATCACAACATCCCGGCTAAGCATCACTGAAGACGACTGCGACTGGTTTAAAGAAATGCAAATAAGCTAGAGAGGCGTTTTTTTTTTTTTTTTGCCTATAGCAGAGTGATAATGGGTCCACTCTCCGGCACTGACACAGCGCTGTGGTCTGCCTATGTGGGACTACTTAATGAGAGTCTGATAACACTTTAAATTTGTATGAATGGTCTTAAACATACATTGGTAAAATATTAAAAAGCTGCACTTTAACTCGAGGGTTATATACTGAACTGAGGCTGAAGCAGACTCACTGTAGAGCTGCTGCTGCTGCTGCTGATCCTCATTATAACTGAGAATCTCTTTAACAACACACAGCATCATCTGATTTAGTGTTAGGATGAAAAAAAAAGTTGAGACGTGCAGCTGAATAACACTGATTACTTGTGTCTTGTGTCTTGTGTAATACTGAAAAGGCTGGTTTTACATAGTAGCCTAGTAGTAATAGTGTGTATGGGCGGTACTGGACCAGATGATGATGATGATGATGAAGTGTAAAAAGAAAAAACAGACAGAATAGAGACGGATATATAAACTGAAGATGTGAACGGACAAAAACAATTCTGTGAAGTGATTCGTAATTCCCACCTCTACTTTAATCTACTGCAGGAAGACCTGAGGATGGGGGGGGGGGGGGTTGGAAGGAGGGGGATGATACTGAATAATTCAACTGTTCTGCCCAAATTCTGTGGTGAAGCCAGGCAGAAAGAGGACAACATGCAGCGTGTGTGTGTGTGTGTGTGTGTGTGTGTGTGTGTGTGTGCAGGGGCAGCAGGGAAGGTCAGACATGTGTGGGGTGGATTTAAATGGGATTTCTTCTCCTTCAGCTTTAAAAAAAAAAAAAAAAGGTGCAGCAGAGACACAACACTGAAATTGGGTCAAGGAAATGGGTGAAGGTGAGTGTACCCCACCCAAACATACAGTACACACACACACACACACACACACACACACACACACACACACACACACACACACACACACACACACACACACACACACACACACACACACACACACACACATACTGGACGTCTGGATGAGAAGGCCCGCAGAGTCAGGGAGTGATCACCCTGAAAATGTTTTTTTAGCCCTTTTAAAAAAACTAAAAAACAGCATGGTCGGCATGATGTGTTTTGTTTTTTTTGTTCTGAGACACTGGAGCTAATTTCTGTTTCTTCTCGTTTCAACTAAAATAAATCCTGATTACTAAAAATAACCCTGGATAACTTGAGGTGGATGTTCCTGCAGCTCCGCTCAGCCCCTGATTCATTTACTCTCTGTTTATGTGTGTTTTCTTCGTCTGCAAATGGACAATACAGAAATGTACCAAAGCATTTTCCCTGTTACCTAGCCGACAGTATCCATGGATGCAGTTACACATCATGTCTGTGGGGCTTTTCTCTTTGTGTGTCTCTGCTTTGTGATGTCAAAAAGAGACAAGCCCATGTTGAGATCACCTGGAAGCGAATTGTGTTTTGCCCGTGCTCTGCTCTAAATGTTCCCCTTCGTTAATGAAGAGGCAGATCAGGGCTGAGAGGACACAGAGGACCAGAGGCAGCGAGGAGACAGGCAGGGAAAAGGTCTGATGCAGACCACCACATCAGACTCAGGCCTCCAAAACTGTACGTCTTATTTTATCAGACGATTTACAAGTAAAAAAGATGTGACTGATGCACATGCATGCAGGTTTGCATTGGTTTAAAGGGATAGTTTAACATTTTGGCAAATTGGCCCATTGCCATAATCCCTATAGCACATTCACCACGCTATGAGATAATAACAGAGCGTTACGAGACAGAGTTGTTTTAGAGGTAAATAAATACAGAGACCGCTTGCTGAAAACTGTCCCCGACGGGAACCTGCATCAGCACTTTTGCATGAATTTACCTCTAAAACAACTGGTAAAATGTTCTGTTATTATCTCCGTGGTGAATGTGCAGGTCACAACTTGTCCACCAGAACGCTGTGGAGTTGATGGATTGTGTATTTGATGAGTTTGATGAGGGAAACCAAGAAATCCCATGAGCCTCCGTAGCGTAGCTCTGAGCAGCTTGCGGCTCTGCTCCGCCGTTCTAAAAATAGCTTGCACCGACAATTAAAGGTAACAAACCTATTTCTAAAACTATAGGGATTATGGCAATGGGCCAATTTGCCAAAATGTTGAACTATCGCTTTAAGTAATGTGAATTGAGTAATAGAAAAATATCATAACAGCCCCTCTCTGAATGATAAATATCCCCATGTTTAGATGTTTATAATGCCATTTGCCACCCTTCCTACTTTTAAATCACGTCTTAAAACTTACTTTTATTCCTTGGCTTTTAACTCAGCATGAGAGTTGTGTGATCTCTGTTCTTGTTTGTCTTTTTATTATCATTTTATTGTATTTTTGATCTGTTTGCTCTTAATGGCTCTTATTTGATTACTTTTTTATTGTTATTTTTAAATGTATTCATTCCTTTTTATTCTTTTGAAATTATTATTATTTTATCTTTATTTATTTATTTTTAATCCTCATTACGTTTTCGTACCATGTCGGGCTTTATGTCTTTTATGTAAATCACTGTGCAGCACCTTGGTAAACTTTTATGTTTTGAAAATGTGCTATATAAATAAAGTGGATTGGATTTGTTTTGCAGGTACAGCATCTGGTTATAAATCATTCAGTGGATTTCACCAGTGTTCTTTTACCCAAAATGTCCATTTTATCACAACTTTGAGCTGTTTTTCCTGTGCGATGTAGCTTTAAGCAGCAGGACACAACAAGCAGTAAACCACACTGAATGAGGTTGTGTGTGTGTGTATTCTATGTCCATTAGTGCGTATTTTCCTCTGTGTTTGTGTGTATTTGTAGCTATTTGTGTGTGTGTGTGTGTGTGACAGTGACAAATGGAAGCAGTCTCCGGTCCATCAGTAAAGTGGCTGCTGCTTTTGTGCGGCTGATAATAGCTAACAATAATTGCTATGCGACTTAAAATGACTTGTAATTACATTGTGCTTTTCATAACCGGGTCCTGAGCCCGCTTCACAGTGAGACTTGTTTTTAAGTCATGTTAACGTTGTCACTTCTGTGGCACAGACAAACGACCCAGTCTGCAGAATACTCAGCATGGGCAGCATCAGCACGAGGTCTAATTCAATTTAGTCCAAATTTGTTCTAGCGAGCTGCTCATTAAGTTGGAGGTTTGTTTGTCTTCAGAAAACATTAGCTGAAAGTAGATCTATACGCTGTAATTGAACTCCTGTGTAAACCAGGCAACACAAACTCATCATTCAGTGTAATGACTTTCATCCATTTCCCTGATAGTAATGGATAAGACAAACAGGAGGGGGACGCTGGCATATGAAGATAATTAATACTCCCCCAGAAAATAGCACAGTGGTCAAAAACTCTGCTGAACTGTACGTGACAGAGCGTCAGTCCGTCCGCAGTCCTCTGTCTCTTTACCAAACAAATCAAATTATGCAGCTAGTGAGCTATTAAACAGGTCAGCTGGGGGTTTCTGTTTTTTGTTTTTTACCCCCATGATGGATAACTTATCCAAAACAAGTTTTAGATCTAAAAGTTCAGCAGGAATGTAAAGTTTGCAACAAAACTGCAAGAAAACAAAAGGACAACAGAAAGCAAAAACTCACTGAACTACAGTACAGTAGCCCTGTACTGTGAGTCTGTTTCACCACAAAGAATAAAAGTTCTTGTCATATGCATTAAGTTGGATTACATTTGGACACACACGTCTCTGAAAGTGTGCTGAAGAGGGACTCTATGTTACTTTCATTACTGCAAGATTTGCTTAAGCTTCATCAAATTGTTTCATTTCTTTCATTGAATTCTGTGAATGTGACTGTGTGAGGTTGTTTGTCTCTACTGTATATGTCCGACATGTGATAGACTGCTGACCTGTCGAGGGTGTATCCCGCCCTCAGCGCTGTCAGCTGGGATTGGCTGCAGCCCCGAAGCAACTCCGCAACTGGAGCGAAGGATGGAAATCCCCAAATAACTAAGTAATGTCAATGTCTTTTTTTAACCGCAACAACAACAACAACACAGTATGCCACAGTAAAGTTATAATCTTTTTTGTAAAAGTAAACTTTGCACTTCCCAACTCATCCTTAAACCTTAGCAATCATTTCCATCAATTATTTCCCTAACGTTAGACAATCTTGTTGTCATGGGTACGATAATATCAACATGGATAACTTTGCAATCAGTCAGTCCAGTGTCAAATAAGAAATAAGACTCAAACTTCACTGTCCTGAGTGATATTTCAAACACACTTGCACTTTGCCCTTTGCTTCTGTCATACTGTAATTACTACGACCACTAGATGTCGCCTGGCACCGAAACGTAACTAACGACGACCAATGGGCCCAAGCTTTCAGTCCCTTAGCCTTAAAGGAGACATATTACGGAAATATCACTTTTTGAAGGCGCTTTAACATATATTTGGGTGTTTGTCATGCCTTCTGGCCCCCAAAATGTGAGAATTGACAAAAAAAATCTGTAATTTTCAGGCTCCCGGGTTGAAATCCATGTGGTTTTATGAACTGTTCCCTCAGTTGTCAATTTGCATAACCCCACCCCTACCTGGGACTGGTAGAAGGGACGGAGCAAGCAGTGGTTCATTTGTATTTAAAGGGACAGGCACTGAAACCAGCCGTTCTGAACAGGGCTGTTTTGAGAGGATGAAAAGAGCTGTGATGTTTGATCCTTGGGGGATTTTGACCAAAACATGACACAGACATGTCTTTAAGACACCTGGGAACTATTTTAATTTGTGGAAAGGGGGCATAATATGTCTCCTTTAAATATGCTCTCAATTGAATGACTTTCTGCTAAACGAAGCTAAACAGATCCTCATTTACGAATTCAGAACATTTTACTCTCTGCAAAAGTTTCCTATATTACATTATGTAAAGTGTGGAGGGATGTTTCTACTCTCACTCTACCTCGCTGCCACCACCACCGTCTGCAGGTGTGAACAGCAAGCACATGGGAGACGACAACGCGCTCAACTGCACATTCAGTTCACCACCGGCACAGCTCATATCACTCAGTCTGAACATCAGGGTCTACAGAGTAGACTGGATGTAAGAACCAGTGAGAGTCTGCAGCTGAAATCGATCATTTCATGCTGTGACAGATCAGTTTAAACAGGCATAAAGTTCTCACTAAGAGCTATCTGCTTTTCCTCTTTCACTTTTTAATATTTTATAGTAATGTGAGGCAGTGACAGTCTAATAATCTTTCTTTCTTTACTTTAAAATGACCATAAATTTACATGCATTTTACTTTTTTTTTGTCTTTACACTTTATACAATTTCTTGCAAAGGAAGCACTTTATAAACCATCAATGCCACTGAAGACATGTAGGCTGTTGTAGCTTAAACGTTGATGTGCATGCACACACAGTACGTCTAATTGCCCCTCCTAACTTACTGTAGGACAGGACATGCAAAACAAACTAAAGCCACCAGCGAGCTCCATTAATGTGTTCCTGTTAGACCACTTCCTCTTTCGCTCTCTCAGGCAGCTGTGCGTCTGCTTGTATTGATCTCTGCTGCTGCCTGTGTCCATTAGTGGCCCAAGAGGCAGACTCTCTGTCGGTCTGAAGTGTGTGTGGGTCTGTATGGAGGTTTATCAGATACTCACCAAACACTGCACAATCCCCCACAGCACAGGCCTCTTATGCAAAATGTCACAATTAAGATGGACTTTTGGAAGTAACCTGAGATCCGGTCGATATTTATCAGTATCATAACTGCGTTAGAATAAATTACTACTCGAACCCTAAAAGTCTGAGAGACCTGTTAAGATCTCATGATTTGAGGATTGGGTAATCAGATATTTGGGAGGAAACCAATGTGCAGTAAAAGCAAAACTACACTTTAGTAGATTTCAACACATTTACCCCCCATAAATAATAATTTCTCTTAATTGATACAGTATTTTGTGATTCTTGATTGAGAAATAAGGGAAAATTACTATTCAACGTGTTGAAAGACTGGAAGTTAATTAATAAAAGACTCAATCAGCAGATAAATCAACATCAATTTTCAACATCTATTAAAGACTCAGGCAAACAATCCCAGGATTCTGATTCAACAATGTGATGACTTAAAGCAGATATCAGCTTCACGGCCGTTTCGGCTAATGCTGCGTTCAAGGCAGGCTTTTGAAACCGTAAGTTACAGCTTCAAGTCACAACTACGACTTGGTAGCGTTCCAGGTAACCCATAGCTCGTGTTTTTACCATCCTGTTGTCTGTGAAAGTTCCCTATAACGGCCACTCGTAACTTCCGACCCGTGAACTCGTACCAGATCGAACTGGTATGACTTCACAGGAAGGAAAAACACAAAGTACGAGTTTCTTTGAACGCACCATGAGTTAGCAGCCCCCGCCCTTGTCAGGCATCAATTGGTCCTCGTGCTACGTCACCACATTCACGCGCATCCCTTGGCTGCACACACAGCCCTTCATGCCGTTCTCTCTCCTCATTGGATAACACTTGTATCCCACAAGGAAAATTTTCTCCTCGGGTTACAGCAGAGCAGAGTGACGGAGAGACTCGTGTTTAGGCTGAAATACTTCATGTAAGTGATTGCTGACGGAAAATAGGACTATTTAGGACTTATATTAACAAAAACATTCCACTGATATCTGCTTTAATGTTTTCTTTTTTGTGAATTTGATATATTTGAGTTTTAGACTAAATTATTTCAGTAAAATCCTTGTTACCTCTTTGATTTTTTGCAGGGTTATCCTTGAGAATAGTGAATAACTGACAGTATATACTGTAAAATACGGTCAATTTCCGCAAGTATCTCTGACTGAATTACACTTTGCTTTATCACTCCTACAAACTTTATGGCATTTTGGAAAATATATCTTCTTGGCTTTCTTGCCTAAAGTCAGATGAGAAGACTGATATCCCTCTGTTATCTGTGCGCTACATATAAAGTGACGTCCTGCAGCCAGAGATTGAAGAAACGGGGAAAAACTGCAGCAGTGACTCTGAAACCCACCTACGGGCACCTATAACACCTCATTAATTTGCCCTTTTCATCTCATTTGTTTAATCTGTGTGAAACTAAAAGGTGTAAAAATAATAAATCACCTTTTTATGGGAGGGTTATGTGTCGGGACCAGCTGCCGGACAACCAGAGGAGACCACAGGAAGTCTCTGAAATGAATCCTCTCAAACCGCTCTTTAAGAAACTGAATTTCCCTCCGGTGACTTTTCCTTTAACCACACTCAGAACAACTCCACCATCCATCATCACATTATACGCATGCTATATTGTGACACTACAGGCCGTCTTAGGTAGCGCTTGAATTGAAACTGAATTTTCTCAACAGGCATGAAAAATAAAGAAAGACACTTACAGGGACTGAAAATCTTTTTTTTTCTTTCTCCCCTGACTTTTTTCTTCACTAAAATCTCTTCTCTGACAGCGTGACAGATTACTATAACTGTAAGAAAGAAAGAGCTTTTCGTACAGAGCAGGGGGTCCTGGGAACTGCGAGATGAGCTTGAATAGTCAGAAATTACAACTCGACGAGCCCATAAAAGTTCGAGCTGATGAAGCAGTCAGTGAAACCCCTTTACTCCTGCCAAAGCTGATGAAAGATCCTGGATTATATACTTTATATGGGCTGAGATTGCCATCACTACCACACACACACACAGCTATACACGGAGCTTCACAAGATGCTCTGCTTTGTAGTCAACATTAGGCTTTTCGAGTTTTCCCGTCAACCAAGAAGAAACCTGCAACTTGTTCTCATTTGTTCTGGCTCGAAGAAAATTACTTCTTAGGGCCTCTTGTTTATTTAGTGAATTTACTTCTGCGCGTGTTGCACCCAGAGAACATGTTCAATGTTCCTGTAAGTAAATGTATCTGACAAGTGGCTCCGAGCCAGAAACAACCACCACCACCACCGCCACCACCCCCCCTTTAAATGGACATGATGTTTTCCCTTGACCTAATATCACTTATATCGACTAACTTGCCTATTTACTTGAATGCACCAGCAGTGTGTGTATGTGTGTGTGTGTGTGTGTGAGAGAGAGAGAGAGTTAGACGCAGCACTTAAAACACAGCAAATATTCAGAGCGGCTACAAGAGGCTCATTAAATTTTGATGCTCTCCTCTCTCTGCAGCTCTTGTCCAAGCTAATGGAGGCTAATTAGTGCTCACACATACGCATCATCATTAATGGGGAGTAACAGGTTCTGTCCTATTGATTCAGATGACTCTCAGTGCTTCCTGGTCTGGAGGAAAAAAGAAAAAAAAAACACTAAACAAATGGTGCTGAGTGTCTGAGCCCGGTCCACAAAAGGAAATTCTGTGCTCAGACACGTGGAACAAGGAGCTGTGGATGTTTTCTGCAGGTGAGCACGTTCGTTCAAGGCCTCGTTCAGCAGCTTTATTAGCAACTAACTGTTTCAGACACAGGGGATTTTAATAACAGGAGAACAGCTGCAGTCCTCTCTCTTGTGGTCTAAGTAGTTTAAGGTAGTGCTTTCTGAAGTCCCAGGAAACGACTAGAGGGTGGAAGCAGCACTGAATGTCCCTGATTGATCGCAACGTCAATAATTGTATGGCTATAATCTAGGTGGCTGGTGCTAACAGGGGTTTCTCTTAAAGGTCACATATTGTATATAGTTATATGTCCATGTCTTTCTTGACTATCAAGCAGCTCTACGTTTTCTATTAATGCTGTGAAAGTATTAAATGCTCAGTCCACAAAGAAACGCATACAGTCTGTATTCAGAAACTGAGCTTTAAAATGAGCCGTCAGGACTTCCTGTAACTTTGTGATGTCACAACAGAGCAGTCACAGTTCTTAGCCATGCTTCAAGCCGCTGCCCACCAACAGGATTTGATTTCTCTTTGTGTTAAGCTGAAATCCACCATATCTTTTTATTCAACTACTCTACAAACAGTCAGTCAATCAAAGGCTCAGAAGCTCAGAACATACTGTCTTCTGATTGGCTCACCAGCTTGTTGTTAATAGAGCTCCAGAACAAGGAGATGCAAAACTACACTGAGATAGTCTGAAGTACTTGAAACCACAAATATATATCTTTCCAGGAAAAGAATAAAACACAGGAAGAGAGAAAAAATATTATTATTGATATCTTACGGCCTATTTCAGTTATAATGAGTAGTTATCTGAGTGACTGTAGTGCCGTTTCTCCTCTCGCCATCAAGGCGTTTCCACCTACAGAACTACTCTTCACTCACTGTATGTTTTGTTTTTTACCAAGAGTTTGACTGAACTTCACAGACTGTTGTGGATGAAAATCCCAGGAGATGAGCAGCTTCAGAAACCCTCAGACCAGCCTATCGGGCTCCACTATTCACGCCTCAGTCAAAGTCACCGAGCTCAGTCTGATGTCTGATACCGTAGCGGCGTATAGTGCCGCATGAATATTAACGGCATGGTGACGTGATGCATCCACACACTAGATAGATCGCAGGTAGAATTTGCATCCAGAACAACTTTGCCTGCTTGATCTCCCCTGCAGCTGCTTCATCTGTTTTCCTCTGTCTGTGGGTGAGAGGCTCTTGTCATATGATTTGATGAAAGCGTCCAGACAGCAGTTTCCCCATCTTTCATATCTGCTCAGAGCGGCCAGACCTGAAACGTCCCAGTCAGGAAAACAGAAATCATTTCAGATCATGTTTGACAACTTCTCAACAACACTGGACATGTCTTTTCTTTCTTCTCTTTCCCATGTTTCCTTCCATCCCTCACTCACTCAGATTTTGAAGTTTTTTTTGTTGTTGTTTTGTTTTGTTTTTTGCAGCCTGAGTTTTAGGATCGGCTGAGGCTCTTTCTCCTATCCTGCTATTTCATTCTTGTTACCTGAATTACTGTAATTTTCTCTTCCAGTTCGCCACAACACTGTGATTGGATGAAGGGCCGGGAGACAAAGCAGAAGAACTGATCTCTGTGTTTCCACTGATGGATCCATTCAAGTCTTATTTTCGCATGCTTTTGTTTTTCATCTTCTTGGCAATCTCTGGTTGCGTCAAAGATTACAGCAAAAACATGTGAAATATGACATTTCTAATGGATTTCTAAGCTTAACATTCTTTATAAACTCACGTATTTGTCCATCTTTACCATGACATTTCCCCAAAATACGCTCTAAGGTCTTATTATGAGCCGTGATAATTCTCTTTTATAAGCAGTTTGAAGCATCAGTGTGAAGTGAAAATCTAATCTCGAAGGCAGAACAAGGATCAGACAGTTTTTATCACAAGATGTCATCACGGCTCAGAACTGAAGATCAATGAGTGGTGGCATCTTCTGCCTGAAATGACCTTTACTTTTATGTAACCAATAGCGGAGGGTAAATATTGCACACAGTTGCAGCTGCTTGAAATGGTTTTAAATATTTAAATATGTTACTTTATTCTACTTTCATGAGTGGATGTTGTTGTTTTTTGTCCTGTGGTGAAGCATCTTTTGTATTCAGTTTATTTAGTAAGAATAAATACATTTTAATACAGTTCATCAAACTGTTAAGTGTTTTGAAATGGCAGAAAAGAAAATGTGGTTTGTTTCCTGTCAGCATGACCCACATGTGAACTCTCAGCTACTTTAATAAAAAACCACAGGCTTTACAGGTATCACAGCAGGCAGATCCACAACACATAAACTCGATGGTATCTGAGGGAACCGAACAGAAAACAGAAGCTGGCAGACTGACAAGGAGAGGAGGGGGTAACAGGGAACAGGTGCAATACGTTAGGACATGTACAGGTGGGAAATGCAATGAGGCAAGGAAGTAAAAAAACAACCACACAAGCTCGGATAGTCCAAGGTTGTCTCATAATGATAGTTCATCAATTAGGAAATGCTTATTTAATTCATATGCCCTTTAAGTAGCCCAACACAAGGCTGACATATAGAAATCCATCCATCCATCCATCTATACTGCCTATCAATGTGGGGTCACTAGGGACAGATCTGGAGCCAATCTCATCTACATATGGCGAGAGTGGGGATACAGCCTGGACAGGTCGCCAATCAGGACTGACATACAGAAAGACAAACAATCATTCACCTACTGGTATCTCTAAGTCTCAAATTACCTCCAACCTTCTTGCTGTGAGGCGACAGTATGAACCACCGCGCCGCCCATGTTAGGACCAAATGGCAACCAAATGAAGCCAACATGGAGGTGCCAACAACTGCGCTTCCTTGCATGGCCGCCACAGTCTGGCTCCAAAGGCAGGTCCATCCCCACTGACATGTTACAGCAGAAATAATTATGTTTACAGCCTGGTACATAAAAAAAACTCTTGTGGTACATCCTCCATGGCAGCTGTACGGGGTGAATTTCTGTATAACTCACTTGTTTAAATTCTATTAAGGCTCAACATTTTGCATAATTGAGGACATGGCTGTATGTGAACATATGTTTTCCACAAGCTGGCATGCACCTAAACGTCTCGGCTCACTGGTGGTGATGATATTACGACATCTTCAGAAACCTACTGTATGTGTGACGTCACAAAGACCACGTCCATCTTAATTTACAATTTGTGGTAAGAACATGTATATTTATTCCATAATGTGGGAAAAATGTGTTTCCATCCACGTTAATTTTTTAAAAAACGATCAAATACTCGACTGCAGGTGCAGCAGGTGAAGCGGTCCCTTCATGTTTGACCCCGTTCTGATATTTCCCACCACCCGAAGACGTGCAGGTCGAGTGTGAAGCTCCTCTTGGTTTGCAGTTGTGATGTGTTGTGACAGGCAGCCAGCGCTGAGACAAACACTGAATTAAACTTCCTCACTACACAGGAGGAATTCGCCGTCCTCCTCCTCTCCTCCACTAAATCATCCCTCCTTCACCTTCTTTCGCTCCTCATTCTTGTCTTCCCTTTTCTCTAACCCCACTAAATTTGACTTGATCATGTTTTGCGGCTGAGCAGGTTGAATGGGTTTAGCCGTCTCTTCTCTGGCCTCGCTAATCCAGGATTTAGTCCAAAGCCTCAACCGAGACTCCACATTTCTAAACCCGGCAGAGAGAAGCCTTCCTCCTCCTCCTCCTCCTCCTCCTCCTCCTCCTCCTCCGACTCCGACTCCGACTCCGACTCCGACTCCGACTCCCTGTGTGTTTAAGACAGTGACAACACAATGGTGACAAACGCTACGTGAATCTGAGCTGCATCTGCATCTGCTTCCCTCTGATTGGTCTTAAGTCAAACCAAGCTTATACTTTTCATGACAGATTTAGATCAATTATTTAACTGCTTAATATTTGTATTTTTTAATATATTTTTTATTGTGTTGCATTTGTGAGCCATAAATAGATCTCAAAGTTGTTTACACAGTTGTTTACCAGGCTGGTCTGGCCTCTGGGAGGAGCTGAGGTCCAATGTCCCGCTCAAGGACAGTTTGACATGCGTGAAGGAGAAACCAGGGAACGGCTCATTTTCATGACGAGGGACAAAACTACAGAGGAGTTGAAACGTGTGATTAGCTGGTAAGTTATGGTGCCACCAACTGGAGATCCATCATATAGTATATCAGTACCGTGATTTGCTCAATTAAATAATGAATATTGCACTAATTAAATCGGATTAGGGCAGTCAAAGTTAACAAGGTAATAACTCCTTTTAACGCCTATACATATAGGCCTTTTTTTTCTCTTTCTTTTTTTTGATGCACGATTAATGCACGTTCTGTTATACTGGCTTCTGGACCGACCTATAGTTTCAATCAGTTGCCGGAAATGAATCCGCTGCAGACGCAAGATAAAGTGTGTCTGCTAAAAAAGTTAGAAATTTGGATGACATCATAAAAAATCTTCTGAATCTAGCCTTTATTATACACCAGAAAAACCTCCCTATGATGTTAATTTTGAACAAATAAAACATGTGTGATTAATTTGATATTAATTGTGTTTATCTATGGACACAAGTTTGAAAACGATTCCATATTTTAATTGATTAAGAGCCCTTAATAGGACACATATGAATGCCTTCGTCCCGCAACCTTGGATACAACCAAATAGCATAGAAGACCTTTGTCATCATGGTGACAGTAACAAACACATGGTTAAAGTTGTGAAGAAGTCATATTATGGTCTGTGGTGAGCAAAAACAAAACCTGTTTGGTTATGGTCAGGAAAAGAAGAAGTAGATATTTGTCATCATGGTTACCATAGTCAACATAGGCCTGCCAGCTGCCTTTGTGGTTTCATCCATTGACTTTCTAGTCCTTCATATGATGTCACCTGACTTCTGCTTTCTGATTATTGGTCATAATAACCTCTGAGCTCAGTCTCCTTTTATTACAGATGTTTCATTCAGGTATTTATTAGTTTTCTTCTGGTCATTTTATTTTATACCATTAAGTCATTATCCCAGCCGCGGCCGCCTGATGTTATCAATACAAAGTACCTGCTAATTTACTGTTTGGCTAACTGTTATGTAGATTACTCTTTACTACTTGTATGTTTATATTGATTCATTATTGTGTTGTTGAGATGAACTAATACAATTTACTTTCATATAACAACCCTGCTTTTATGTTATAGCCACTCAGCAGCGGGGTGGGACAGTTGTATTCAAGGCCTCATTGATGCAGTGCTCTTGACACAGTTTGAACGACTATTTTCTGTAAAACTCTCGACATAATTTCCGTTGTGATGTCACGGCTCTGCTGTTCAAAGAGGACCTTATTTTGTATTTTTTCCTGATCTGTCCTCGGTGGACAGCTGCGGTGTTCGAGCACTCCCCGTACACGTCCATTACCCGCTGACCTTCGTGTTAATGGATTTACCGTGTCCATAGCCAAACGAAAAAAACGAGTCAGCTGCACACAGGGACGGGAGTGACTCCTGTTACACGGTATTTACACGACACGTACACTCAGTAGAAAAGTTTGAACACTTCCTCGGTCGTGTTTATGTTTGAGATCAGTTGAGCATCTGCCCATCGCTGTCTCGTTCATCCTTCCTTCATCCCTCCATCTGTGTTTCCCCCTTCCTCATCAAACCTCTCTCCGCACTGCTGGCAATGGTTTACTAAGGATTTGAAAGATCACATGTTATTTTCCCGTCTACTTTCATTTATTGTGTTTGGACTTGAACAAGTTTTTTTTTCCGAAATGAAAAGGACTCAAGTAGAGTGCGAGAAAGTCAGAGTGACTGTGGTGATCAGGTTGTTTCTTCTGTTCTCTAAATCTAATCCTCTCTTCTTTCATATCATTATACAGATGCATTTATTTACATAATCCTACTTTAAACACATGTACAGTATTTATCCATCCAGCCATGATAAACAAACACTGACGGATGTCATTTGGCTTAAACAGTTAATTACATTGATTTTCTTTACATGTCCTCATGCTAATGGGTCAACACTCCCATGTACAGTATCTCTGTATCATCGATAGCATTATCTTGTTTAGGCAGCTGCAGAAGGTGAGCTATAAAACTGGACCTATCTATGAATGACCACTGTACAGTAAGTAAAAGGATGAAAATAATAATTTTGCAAATAAACCACTACTAATAACACACTAACAGAAGCCATATCAACTAAATTAAACAAAGCTACAATCACAATGACAATGAACTGGTTGACATTTGTTGAATGCAAATTTAAATGTTTGTGCCAAAACACGAACCAAACAAGCTGATTAATAGTTGTATTTTATGTTCGACTGGTAATTTAAAGCCTTAGGAATCAACTGTCATGCAGAGCCAAAACAATAAACTAAAGGAGGCTCAAAGTTGTAGAGGTTCATAATGGGTCTCATAATGAAGAAGTATTGTGTGCATTAAAAAAATCCAACGATAATAAACCATCTTTAGTTAAAGCAGAAGTGAGTGATATATTTGTGTTAATATAAGTCTTAAATAGTTATATCTTCCGACAGCAATCACTTACATAGAGTGTTTGGACTGAAACACGGGTCTCTCAGTCCCTCTGCTCTGCTCTGAGCCGAAGAGAAAACATTTATCGTATCCTACAGTTTTTATCCAATGAGGAGAGAGAACGGCATGCAGGGCTGTGTGTGCAGCCAAGGAACGCCGTGAATGTGGTGACGTAGCGACGAGGACTGTTATGGTGCGTTCAAGGAAACTCGTATTTTTCCGACCGTGAAGTGGTACCAGTTCGATCTGGTACGAGTTCACCGGTCGGAAGTTACGAGTGGCCGTTATAGTGACTTTCACCGGTAAAACAGGTCGGAAAAACACGAGTGGGTTGCCTGGAACGCTACAAAGTCGTAAGTTGTGACTTGAAGCTGTAATTTACGATTTAAGCCTGCCTGGAACGCATCATTAGCGAAAACGACCGGATCACTCACTTCTGCTTTAAATTTGTTTTCAATAAAGACATTTTCTGAGATGTCCAAGATACATCTTGAAGCTGTTTATTCTATTTATTTGTTTGCTTATTTCTAGTAGCGGTGTATGAGATACTGCGTTTGATGACACGTCCAAACTAAAATAAGCCACTGAGGGCACGGGGTCATGTGACAGTCAGGTGGACAACTTCTTCTCCTCCCGTTCACTTTACTTCATGTTTATCTCCCTCACTCCTCCCCACGCTGCATCTCTCTCTCTTCTTCTCCTCTCTGGACTTCCCCTCTCCTCCTCCTCCTCCTCCTCTTCGTCCTCTTCCTCACATCTGTCTCTCCCTCTCTCTTCCCTCAGCAGCCTCTAACGCGATTCAAGGTGACAAGTTCACATCGTCTTCTAGGGAGCCCTTCTCTCCTGACCTACTTTTACTGGCTGCTACACTGCAGCACACACACACACACACACACACATACACAGCAAGAGACAGACTCATACAGAAACACACAAACTCAAATATACAAAATAATTGTATCCATAACAGTACAAACATTACACACTCTGCTCTGAAACTTGACGACTTATCTACACAACAGCTCTTCCAATATTTTTTTTCCACACACACACTCACACACACACACACACACTTGCACACAAACTTTCACACCCACACTGATGCAATAAAGACACAGGTATGGAGCTGCAGTAAAAACATAATTTAATGCCCCGGTTGCTCCAGGATGAGCACTTTGTTTGTTTTCATTCCAACTTGTGGATGTGCTTTGCATGCTCTATTAACAACACTGCTTCATGTAAATCAAGCTTATGCAGATATGAAATTACAAAGCGAGCAAAACACATTTATGAATATGCAGGAATTAGAAATGTAATGTTGTTTTTATTCAGCCTTCGACCCCCACTGTTCTGCCTGAGAGGAAGTAGCACTGTGCAGAACTTTTGTGAGACTGTGCAGTGAAAATATGAACGACGACTACAGATACAGATACTGTTAATCGCACAGTAACTGCTGCTAACCAGACGAAGTGATAGTTGTGGTGTAGGAGAACGTCGGTTCCACGTTCTCCACCAGAACAGTGTGTTAACCAGCTACAGCGCAAGAAACTATTGTTATTGATACAATTTGTACAAAACTCTGCAGCTCAGTGGGTTGAGCAGGTGTCCCATATTCATAGGCTATTCCACCGGTTGCCCTTTGCTGCATGTCATTCCCCCTCTCTCTGTCTCCCCATTTCCTGTGTCTCTTTACTGTCCTATCCATTAAAGGCCTGAAAAGCCCAAAACATATACTTAGAATAAAATTAAGTACCCTCACAGGCAATAAACTACTCTAGTCCGACCGCACAATTCACAGATCACAGGAGCTGCAATGTTTTTGAAAGGGAGGAAATGTGTCAAAGAATATACTGTAAACGAGAAATTGTGATGTCACCCCGTCCAACAAATCATGATCTCCAGACATGAGGTAACGCAGATGTTTGTTTGGTACATGAAATAAGACAAAAACCACATCACTATTATTTCTACATAATTTTCTTTGAGAAAAACTTGACTCACATCTCTACCGCAATATCTGTCAATTGAGTTTTCTCTGTTTCTCACTTAGTTCTAGCTGTGTTACCACAATACGAATATCAGCATGATTGCTTATTTTTGATATTTGTCCATTATATTATGAAAAAAAACAACACTTGGTTTGTTAAAAGTGATCTGGATCACACTTTTTAAAGACAAATCTAAGTTACATGTTCTGTTAAGTCACTTATGACAACGATGCAAAAACCTATAACCTTAATGCCAGTGGGCCAAAGCTAAAATAACTTTGTAACTAATGTGCACTACTCCAAAAATACAGACACAACTGATAAAAACATATCTACTAAAGCAACAGACTCTCCCTTATATTCTCTATTCTTGCTGGTGTGTAAAACCTTCTACGTATCTATATACTGTAGTAGAAGCCTATTATATTGGTAGAAAAACATTGCTCCCACCCAAACAAAGCTGAGGGCTAAATGTATGCCCCTCTGTAAAACATCCCCCCCCTCCCTCAGCTTTTCCTGCTCCAGCGGGGAGATGCCTGCACACGTCGGGGCCCGGTGCCCCAGGGATGGCCGGGGCACAAAAAGCATTTGGTGTTTACTGGTTGGCAACAGCAGAGACACAGCGCTGCCAGTCTGCAGCAGGCAGGACCAACCAGGCTAAACCCTGCTGGCAGCGGGATGTGTAGTGAGACGCACTGACCTGGAATCTGGGATGTTAGACTAGCACTGCTAAATGATTCATTGGCAACAATGTCGATTAGAGCGACACCTTCATCTTTATTTGATATCAAGGCCAAGGAGAGTAGAGGGGCGGTGAGTGGAAGAGGAGAGGAGGAAAGAGAGAGAGAGTGTGTGTGTGTGTGTGTGGGGGGGGGGGGGACAGAGGAAAGACAATAGAGAGAGATGCAAAATTACAGTTGCTCTGGTCTGAATCTCCCGAACACTGGGGAGGAGGAGAGCAGAAAATGAATGAGTGAGTTAGGTTGAACGATGCACTTGAACTTGCTCCAGTTCGTCGGCAGCTCATGTAGAGCTGTGTCAAGCTACACGGACTGACAGTGAAAGGCTGTTGTGAGTGGGTGTATCACTGTGAAACAAAACACTGAGCTCACTTTACTTTTTTTTTTTTTTTTTTTTACATTTACACATCACTGATAGATCTTGATACAGTAGAACCATTTAAATATTTAATGTTCATTGAAGCCCTGAGGATCAGGACAGATATGAAGAGACATATTTGGAGATAGTGTTTTTTCCTTTTTTTTCTTTTGTTTTTCAGTTTTTTGTTTTTGTGTGTAACATTCAAGTGCAACACCTTTTTACTTTTGAACGTGACTCAGTTTAGAGGTTAAAAGCCATTAAGGATTTGTATGGTGACCTTGAGATGCAGAATAACATGCTACTGTACAAATTCAACAAAACAAAGAAAGTATTTCCAGGGTGCACAGACAAAGGGGCGGGGGATGAGGTTTTCTGAGTCAATGTCCATTTTTAAGTCTCGCCTCAAAATGTATTTTTATCAAAATGCACTTCCTGATTTTACTTAGCAGTGTATTTGTTGTCTTATTATTATTATATGTTTCAATTATCAATTAAAGGGCACTGTAACTGTGTTTAGAAAAGTACTATATAAATAAAGTTTATTATTATCATATTACTACCCCGACGGTATAATCCAAACCATTACAGCACAGGTTCAGGCCCAACCATGTCACTGTGAGTCATAACATCCCCTCTCTCTCTTTTACTTTCATTATTGAAATGGAGGCAATAAATAAGATAAATGGGAAAAGTGATTGGACACACTTGTTGTTCAACACTTTCAACTCAAAAAAATTAACTTGGGCAACAAGTCCCTGCTGCCATATGTCGTCAAGTTGATGAAGATGTTTTCTAACCTTGCAGCGTGTTTGTGTCTTGGCATGCATTTTCTGAAATAGCAGTGTGTTGATCTCTCGGGGGGCCGCCGTAGATTTGGAAAGTATGTGTGTGAACCAAAGTTTCAGACCATAATTTCAGCCTCAGTCATCACAGAGCAAACACAAGAGACAAACAAAGATATAAAAAAAGAGATTCTTAAGTGGACTTGGCATGGATATAGGCAGAAACCGTATCATTTTTGAGGAAGCCACTTTATTTTGCACTTCCAGTCCTTGTGACTAAGCTCCATGCAGGCCTGCAGAGCTGGTGTGTGAGTGTGTGTGTGAGTGTGTGTGTGTGTGTGGCACAGAGGCAGCTCTGGTGTGGATCGCAGCTGTGAACATGCTGGCTGCGAGAAACCTGGCAACCAGCAACAACAGCATCAAAACACGCACAAACACAATCCCTATGTGTGTTGGCGCATGTGTGTATCTTCATGGTCAGTTTCTATTGTCTGTCTGTTACGTATTGACCCAGCATGCTGTAGGCTGTGCTGTGTATGACTGCATGGCATAGCCGAGCTGTGAACACTAAATATGTGTGTTGTGTGTGTGTGTGTGTGTGTGTGTGTGTGTGTGTGTGTGTGTGTGTGTAGCACTGGGGGACAGAGAGACAGAGACACACACAGATATGGGGAGATGGGGGGGGGTGAAGTGAGGGTCAGACAAAGAGTAAGAAGTGGAAACTGCATGTCTCCCTTTCTCTGTGTCCGTCTCCAGGGGAATTTCAGTCCTTCACAGTCTGATTTCCTCCTTCTTGTCATTCTGTCTCTGAAGCTACGTCCATGATAATGTGGGATGCTGAAATCACATCTTTTTCACTGTCCATTCTGGCCTTTTCATCCATACTAATGGGAGCTAAAAATGTTATTTGGAGTGGAAGCATCTAAAAAAACAAACAAACAGCAGCCTCACTGCAGTGCGAACAAGGACGATGAAACAAATTCACTGTGTAGCAGAGAAAACAAAAGTCAAACCTCTGTTGTCTCCGACTCTTTCTAAAGGCTCATTTTCTATATCAATAAATAAATAGCCTGTCACACACCAAACAAATTGACGATTTGATATAGCAAACACGGCAATGCCTTTCTCATGAGATTCATAAAAATCTTCATAAAACTGTGAAAATCACCAGAGTGTCTGGAGCGCAAAGCCAAACCACAAGCTGAAATAATTAAATGGCTTTTTCACACATTATGAATCTTAAGAACATATTACAATGATTATAAAAAGAACTTTAATCTTAATAAACAACAGCTCCAAGGACTGTGACGGACAGCAGAGACAATAGTCAATACTGTTGTTTTCTCATTGTGTGTTGTCAAGGTGTTCTCACCAAGCAGAAAGCACATATTAGCTAAAACAATAGCCTAACAGGTGCAAGTGGATATGGACAGGTGCAGCTTCCTTCTGGGGTGTTACAAAAATGGTTTATCCTGAAGTCGTGTGACTCCTGAACAGAGACAATTGGAGAAACAATGTAATCTACAGAACAGGTGCCATAGTCTTCAATGGTAATTTTTCTTCCTGTCATCATAACTGCTAAAAAAAAACAGATTGATTCCTTTTCCTTTCCATCTGCATCATTATCTAGGACTCTGTGGTATTTGTTGTACTGTGCCAACACATACTTGTTGCAACCATCTCAATTTCAACCCCTTGGACAGTTAAGATCTTAAGATGTTACCTCTGAAAATGGCACAAATTTTGGATTTGCCTGCACTGAACACCACATAATTTAAGATGAATTAAATAGGACTAAAGGCAGACAGCGGGAATTCAAGGGATTTACACTAATGAATAGGGTGAGCAGCAGCAGCAGCAGACAAGTGCATCATCATCTGCATAAAGAGGAACAAAGAGTTAATTTACATGTATGGAGAACATCAGTGGGCCCATTATGGAGCCCTGGGGCACTCCCTTTGATAGCGGGAACAAGGAAGGGGAAACCCCAGCAATCAGGACACATTGTGTTAGTGCTGATAACTCACATCATGTCCACATAAACCAATATTGTCACGGCACATGTCATAATTACAGCTGTGAAATCCACAATAGACCTGGTAGCTAAATCATATCCAGGTGCTTGGAAAAGCAAACAAACACTGATGCCTGAGCCAAAGTAGTAGTAGTCTCCCAAGGTAATTGAATACAGGTCTAATAGACATTGTGAAGTATTTTAACCACCAACCATAAGAATACAACTACTGCACCTTGAGACGGGTGCAGCACTGGATGTGATACAAGCGCAGAAATAATGTGAACATCTCTGTGCACAGCCACCCAAATCAGCAGCAGCATTATTCCTCCAGTGGGACTGAGACAAGCCCCACATGAATATGATTATTCCCAATTACACACACATACACACAGACACGTATACACACACACACACACACACATACGCGCGTGCAGCCTGCTGAGAACACCCTGAACTTGAACAACACGACGAAGCTAATTACAGGAGATTTGATTTGAAGCGGTGGAGCCACAGACTGAACAAACAAGCAGGTCTGCTCGGCTCATATCTGCTGATAATACGGCAGCCACCACTGAGCCCCTCATAATACCTCACCACACACACACACACAATACACACACACATTTTTGGATGCATGCACACACTGGCAGATCCACAAAGACTGAATGCGAAAACAGCCGAAACATGGCAAAAATCAATGGAAGTTTTAGGAGGGGGGGAGGAAATGGGAAATAGCAGGATGAGCCCAAGCAGTGCCGAAGAAAAGCCAATCTCACACGATGTAGACTTTTATATGAAAAACAACGGGGGGCATTTCATGAACTAAATCTACTGTTTAACAAAAAAGGTAAAACTGGGCGCTGATAAAAAGAACGGAAAGGAAATGGAAAGGGGAAATAGTCAAAGAGTGATTTGAGGGATTTTTTTTTCACATTAGATGCGGCGCTCCATGTGTCGGTGCTCTATCTGTTGTTGATCTGATCCAACACACCAGGCAGCAGAAGGCACCGATTGCAGGAGACGTTCCCCCCACTGTGCCTCTCCTCTTACCAGCAGCACGTCACTAAAATACCAAACAGGTGCAGGAAAAAGGGAAAAAAAACAAAACAAAAACACATTTGGTATGCCTCAGGAAAATAGTATACTGCCTTAATGAGAGTCAGCAATTTTTTTTCCCCCTGTTACCATGGTAACCACCGTTAACCACAGTCTCAAGGATGGTGAAATCACACTAATAAATACCAGGGTGTACAGTTGGACATTAATTAAATCAGTTTACGCTTCAGGCTCATCCCAAAATGAGTCGATTTAACGTCTTTCAAGGCCGAGGCAGAGCTCAAGCAAATAGTGAAGCTCCTATACAGCAGAGTTTTTACACAGCTGAGCCCTTAAAAGTATAAAGTCCTGGTTGTCCCCCCTACACAAATGAAAGATTGCATCCACAGGGTCAAGGATAGATCACTGTAAAAACCCACAGTCCAGACACTCTGATGTACTTTTACTTTCTAAGAGCGTTTGTCACAGTTTGGGACAAACAGTCGTAAGGTACGCTGCAACAAACTGCAGCATTTTAACGCAGAAGTGTAATTCAATTGAGATAAACAGGAACAAGGACTTGACTTTCCTTGGTCTCTCTTTCATTGGGTTACTCACTAAGTTAATACAGACAGCAGCTCTCAGCAGCAGCAGCACTCAGTCCGTAGTCGTCGTCGTCTCACACTGATTTCATGCACTGCTGAAGGCTGAAAGCTTGTGATGACGGAGCAGTTACCTCACCTACTGATGACTAATGTTAGTAAGTGTTGTTGTTGGAGTCATTACAGACAGTGATCATGAGACACTTTGAAATAAAAAATAAAACATGTAGAGTTATATAATTATTATTCAGGTTTTTTTTTTTAAATAAACTTGTCATGCAAAAGTTTTTTCTGTTATTTAAACTAGGCCTACAGTACTATAGTTCAGATAAATAGGATGGACAAAATGTAATGTAATAACATCCAGCTTCAGTCATAAGTTAAATGTAATGTAGGTGTGTGTACTAAATTATGTATTTTGATACATAAACATACATTATTACATATTTTAAACAAATATGTAATCCCAAGACCTATACAACAGAAATGTGCAGAATTATAGACAAAAACATGAAATTAAAGTGAATTTTAATAATGAGTTGTTCATAGTTCACCTCCAGTGTATTTGTCATTAAGCTGTAGAGAGCAAAACAGTTTCATGCACCAGGTTGTAAACGTGTTTAATTCTGCTGTAAAGTTTAAAACATGGGCGTCTTTGGGGGGGACGGACTTGATGTTGGAGCCAAAGCCTCTAGTAGCCACTGAAGTAATGTAGTTTTTGGCTGCGTCTGCGTGTTGGCTTCATTTCTCACTCAGCCTCGGAGGTTGAGGCTGCTCGAGAGCCAGCCACACCGGGCAGCGGAGATGTTGAGCTGCAGGCGGCGGGCAACATGTGATCAGGTTTCTGTGCCACATTGCATCATGGGCTTTTATCCAGTGGTCATACAACGTGGGGAATGTGACTGTGACTCTGTGTGTGTGTGTGTGTGTGTGTGTGTGTGTGTGTGTGTGTGTGTGTGGGGTAACGTCATGTCACCGGTGTCCATCAGGATCTGTCTGTACCAGCGCCACATTACTGAGGAGGTGAACGACAACAGATCATGTGACGGACGGAGATACGAACCCAAACAGGAGGCTGATAAAAACTGGAAAGGTTGACTGTACCCTTGGGTAACACACACACACACACTCACACAAATACACACACACACACACACACACACACACACACACACACACACACACACACACACACACACACACACACACACACACACACACACACACACACACACACACACACACACACACACACACACACACACACACACACACACACACACACACACACACACACACACACACACACACACACACACACACACACACTTTTCTTTGCTTTGTGAGGGAGATTTTTGTCAGATTCGCGGCGTTCACACCTCCAATCAACACAACAAATTTCTGTGACGAAAGTGATTCTGACTCCTGACGCCCACCTCCTCCTCCTCCTCTTCCTCACCTCTTTCTTTTCCTCACTCCCTCCTCCCCCTCTCCTCACCTCCTCCTCCTCCCCCTCTCCACTTCATCGTGTCACTGCTTTGAATGAGAGAAACACTGATAGAAAGTTCCAGACACTTCACCTTTGTACCTTTAGGTTACCTGAGTTCACCTCATCTTCCTCACCTCCTTTCTTCTCTCACCTCTCCTCCACCTCCTCCCTCCTCCATCTCTTCCTCTTCATTCCCTCCTCCGTCTTCTTTCCCATCCTCATCCTATCTATATCCTTTCTCTTCTTTTTTTTTTTACCTTCCTCCACTCCTCCCCCTCTTTCTCACTTCTCCCTCTCCGCTCGTCTCCCTCTTCCAACTCCCAGTCTTCCTCACCTTGTTTTATTTCTGTCCTCCTCCTCCTCCTCCTCCTCTTCTACCTTCTTCTTCCCCTCTCTTCCCCTTGACCCCTTTGTTTCTTCCTTCTCGCTTTTCCTTTTCCCTCTAATCCTTCATCCCTCCCTTCTCCTCAACAGCCTCATTACCTCCTCCTCTTCTCCACCTCACTCTACACTCTGTCCCCTCAGGCCTCCATCTTTTCTTCCAGTCCCCCCCTCCCCACCTCCTCTCCTCTCCTCTCCTCTCCTCTCCCATCTCCTCCCCCTCTTCCATGTCACCCTGCTTTACCTCTCCCTCCACTGCCAGACTTCTCTTTTTCACTTTCTCATCTTTCTGTTCACCCCTCTCCACTCCTCCTCCACTCCTCCCTCTCTCTTCCTTCTTATTCATGTCTCCCTCACACTTCCTCACTTCCTCCCCCCACTCCGTTCCTCCTCTTTCTCACTTTGTCACACATTTTGTCTGTCCTCGACCCCCCCTCCCCTCCCCTCCCCTTCCCCCTTCTCTCTCCTCTTTTTCTTCACTCTATTATTTTCTCCATGTCTCTCCTCTTCTCAAATTATTTCATCCTCATCACCTCATGTTTCTCACCCAACTTGTTATTCTCCTCCCCCTCCTTCCTTTTCCACCACTCTCTCCTTTACTCACCACATTTACCTCCAACTTCTTCTCCACTTTCCCTCTCTTTTCCATCTCCTCCCACCTCCCCCTCCCTCTGTGTTCTTTCCTGAAACACAAAGCTGAAACTCTTGTACGAGTCGCAGCTACATAAAAGTTACATAATGCATGAACTTACCTCAGTCTACCCTCCTCCTACCTCCTCCTCCTTCCTCTCTCTTTCTCCTCCTCCTCCTTCTCCTCCTCCTCCTCACCTAATCAAACACTGAGTGGAAACTGTCGAACAAGCAGGATTGTTAGTTTTAGAAGCTGTACACTGGTTCAGCTACATATTACATGAAAGCACCTCCTCCCAAAATGTTTGAATATGGAAACAACTGCTTTGTGTTGTCCTCGGTGTAATGAGCTCCCCATGTGCCACCGCCACATCTGGGCCATTAATAAAGAATGGGGAAGGAAAAAAGGGGGGGGGGGAGGGAAGAGTGAAGGGGGTGGGGGGTGGAAAAATAGAGGACACATGAAACACAAAGCAATACAGCCGACAGCGATGCCACGCTTTGAAGCATCTCACAATGTGTGTGTGTGTTGATAAGCTAAGGTAGAGCAGCAGCAACAATAACACACATACAGTACACACACACACAGAGACGCACAACAGCCCATTCCTCGTCATTATCATATTTTATTTGAGGTGTTCTGTGATAATTACTGCAAAACTGCCTTTGTAAATTTCTTTTTCAAATTGTCAAGTGGGGACTTAACACCGGCTCTGAGGCCGAGCTCGTGTGAGAGGAAACAAAAACCTGCCCCGGTGAAACATTAGTGAAATTAGCCGCAAAGAATCAACACCTGCTCTAGTGGCACGTTTCAATAACTGTTTGTATAATAACTTGTAAATCGGTGCAATCATTTGACCAATTTTGGGGGATTTTTGGAACCAAATCTAATATTTCAGAGTAAAAGAAATACTGCAAACTCATTATTTGGTATGTATGCATTATTTATACGTTAACACATTCTGCAACAACCCCTCAAATATGGTTCAAACTATTGTGACAAATACGAATTGTACTGTTACTGTTATAGTATTGGAGGAACAACATTCAGGCCTCCATCTTTTCTTCCAGCCCCCCTGATAGGTCTAAGAAAGACATATCAGCCGTAATGCCCGTCCAGTTCACTGTGAACATTCAGTAAAATACCAAAAAGAAAAAGTAAAACTCCTTAAAAATGAATAACAACACATTTGACGCTTCCAGGTACAAAAATCTGGCAGGATTTGTACCAGATGTTTCACCACTGGTACTTTTATGGGTAGCAAACTATCACCCATTACACTCCCAACAGCTCTCTAAGTGCTTTTCACCCCTCACTTTGGGTGCTGAACTTCAAAAATCACTGGGAACTATCCCAACATGCACAGTAGCCAATTAAAGCCCAGAACCCAATTTTTATTCAGCTGCTGCTGCTGCCTCGGCCTGGAAGCTGAGGGGGAACGGAGCGAGGGAGATAAACTTCTCCCCTCTAATTAAAACTGAAACATGGCTTCATGAAGGTGCGGGGCACTTTTTCTCCAAGGCTTTATCTAGGTCAGCATGGTTATAAAGTGACATTCAGCAATACAACCGACATGTGTGTGTGTGTGTGTATGCGAGTGTATGTGTGAGTGTACGTGTGTGGAGGGCATTTCATCTCCATTGTAAATTAGAGTCAGAATCAGCCTCTTGCTGCACCGTGCAGCGTGGTTTACCTGTGTCGACAAAACTGCTGCGTTTAAACAAGTATCACAAGGGGCTGGAAAATTCAGATTCACATACTCATGAGTTGTGTAGTTGGTTGGATCTGGTCTTATCAGATATCCTCACTGTGAAGCTTCTCGCTGGCAGGCAAATAGAAGCAGCTGGTGACTCTGTGCATGTTGGAAGTAGCACGTTGTCGTCTGCTTCACGAGCCAACAGCAGAAAGACAGAGGAGGAGGGTGACAGACAGAAGATCTAGCTACTGCTTCACTTTTTATTTGATTTTATTCCATTTTTTGTCTGTTTTCTTTGAAAGCCATGCAGGAAGTCAGGTGACGGCGGTGTATCCGGAGCAACAAAAGCCCGTGTCCGGAGAAGGAGGAAGAGGAGGAGGAGGAGGAGGAGGAGGAGGATGGGATGTGTGAAGGATTGGGTGGAGAAAACACACAACCCTTCACACAAGGGACCGCTGTTTGTTTCCTGTGTGAAAACACTGTTGTTGTTGGGTTTTTTTTTTGCTTTTATCCATGACCGCTCCACAACCTTAACACCGACCGCGTTTACCACTGTAACCATGGCAATGGAGTTTCTCTAACTTTAACTTAACTGCACTTTAACCCAAATACTAATCTTTTATTGTGCAGTTTATCAATGTTACCATGGAGACAAAGGCCCAATCCAATTGGTTATATCTGAGGGACGGTACAAAACCAACCCACAGTGTTTGGTTAGTGAGGTTCAAGTGCTCAGTGGAAGCACCAGATGAAGGGACACCAAAGAGGAGGAAGACATTTCAGATACTCTATACCTTGTTTCACATAGACACAAAACTATACAGACTCTATTGGGACTCTACTGGAAACTGATGCTTATAATTGTGACTAGAAACTGTTGTATGACTCAACCACTCGGCTTAGGCTCATGTTATATCCGTCTTTATCCACAATCATATCAATTTCTGTTGTCACGATTACTGTGAACGTGTGAATTCTCTAGTTATGACAAAAAAGTGTTATATTTTGAAGAAATGTTCAGAAGGTGTAAATGAGCGTTCACAATAATGGGATGGAAAACCAGAAACATGAGTTTTTATCAAGGTGCTGAATTGTTCTGGTCTCTCTGTTCACAATAAGAACGAGGACATGACTGTTTTTTTTTCTAAAAAAACACAAAGATTCTTCTTCAACCAGTGCAGTGCAATGACAACAAGCAGGAGACAACTGCAGATATCAGCTACGATCAACCAATAAAGATGAAAAAACCCAAAACAAAACAAAAAAACAAGCCAACCAATCAGAAATCAGCTAAAAGGAGACAGCTACAAATCAACCAATCATAAAACAGCTCCAGAACAACCAATAAGAATATAGCTACGTATAAAACAACCAAACAGGATACAGCTCCAAAACAATCAAAAAGAACAGAGCTCCAAATCAACCAATCAGAGCATAGCCACACAAGTCCACAGGAATGTTTGTGGCCAAATTCCCTCACTGCGTTACTGAGTTATCACATTCACAATAATAGCAGAGACAGATGGACGACCTGAGAACATAATGCCTCCGGCCCTGACTGTCACCGCCGTGGAGATAAATCAAAAACCTGCTGCCTGTCACTTATTGTTATTGTGTTATTTTGTGACCTACCTGTATTTCAAATCCAGGCTGCTGAAAACATCATATGCACCAAAATAGGGACTCGCTCCGACAATGTTTTGTTGTTGTTGTAAATCAGATTAACGAAATGTCAAAGTCACAGCCTCCACCTCTGAAGTCAAGGATGACTGAAGCAAGACACTGAACCCCACATTTCTGATTTATACGAGAAAAAAAAAGTAAGAGCATGTGACAAATGAATACATGTTAAAATAAATGTCTAGTGCTTAAGATGTATGGTGTTATATTTATACATATAACATATCAAAATAGAGAAGAAGCCATGTGTCTCTAAGCTCTTGAGTCCTTTCAGCACCACGGACAGCTACGACTTGAAGCTGGTAACAGTCGAGCTCCTGCACTGAAATTTAAAGAGCGCTGGTTGGAAGATTAATTGGAAATCTTCTCGGCACAATTTCACTTTAAAATTACGAAACCATGGAGATGAAACTTCTCTGGGGAAATCTGAGTTTGTCGAGTTACATAACATGCATCAACATGCGACGTGGTCCCCCCCCCCCCATCAGAAAACCTGCTGCTGCGAGTTGAATATTTTGTTTTTGTGGTTGACTTCCTGTGTCATCGCTGTTCTAACATAATGAACAAATATCTGTCAGGATCGCAGCTGGTTTTCACCCTGTCATCAAGTCTGTTTTCCTCTCCGTGTTTGTGTGTCTAAACGCCTGTGTATTCCTTTTTAAAAAGCCACAGT
This sequence comes from Trachurus trachurus, assembly GCF_905171665.1. Classification (NCBI taxonomy): domain Eukaryota; kingdom Metazoa; phylum Chordata; class Actinopteri; order Carangiformes; family Carangidae; genus Trachurus; species Trachurus trachurus. The sequence continues at coordinate 23,294,053 of NC_139899.1, forward strand.
GCTGTATTATTTATCAGCCTGGGGAGAGGTGCTGTTCACGTCTCATCTCTCACTCCTCATGTGCTCTGATTGTCTCCGCTAATTCCTGCTTGTTTGGGCAGGTGAGATGCAAATGCGGCGGCTCTGATTTGCATGTTCGCTGAAAAACAATGGAGAAAAAAAAGAGGAAGTCGTTCATTATGTGTGAGCCGATGTGTTGCTGCGGTGCTGCATGAGCACGACTCATCTACTTCCTTTTTAGACATGCATATATCATGGTTTTCTGTTTCTCTCTTCTGTTGTGACTGACTGCTATAAGAGATGCTCCCTTGGTTTCACTTTCAACATAGACCGGTGCTTCCCAGACAGAGCATGTGCTCTCCTCTAAGATATTAATATAAGATATTAATTAAACCAAAGGCGTCCCCTAAAAAGCTGTTAATATACAGACAACAGATTTAAAGTCTCGAATAGTTGATATTTTGTGTTTCTGTCTACTGTTAATGCATATCTCAGTGTTTTGTATCAATACCTGCACACAGAGTATCGATCTTTAATTAAAGAAAATTGCAGATGTACGAATTAGAATACTAGACTAGACTATAATACTACTCTTTATGACTGTGTAAGTCTGCTTGATGATCCTATTTTTGTAAAAATAAAAATTTCCGATTTAAGTCAGGTGAACAGACTGAGAACTGTCTTAATATATAAAACTGATGCAGCAGCGAAAAGTAATAAATTGCAATGTGCTTTGGTGCAATACTCAGGATAGCACATAATCACAATAACATCATATTGTGGGGCCTGTTTCCCACTAGCAGTGAAAAAATGGCAGCCACTCACCGAAACCCTCCCGCTCACCTTCCTCCTCCATCAAGTTTCCGACTGAATCTCAATCTGACGTTGCTGTAACTGTTGTTTTCATCCAAGTTGTTTTCTGCTTCAGTATCACTCTCCTCCCTCAGGTCGTCAGCCACAGTCCCAATCATGACGTCAAAAACTGCAAAACAGGTGAAAAAATAAATAAATTAGTGTTGTGGTACTCATGACTGTGTCTTGAGGTCACATTTCCAAGGTCTTGGCATCAACTACATTTTTACTCGGCCTTGTTTTGGTGGAGCTTTTTTCTCAAGACCAGTCGAGACCACAGCTAAACACAGCTTTCTTTTTTTTAAGCAGCAAATGCCTCTCTCTGTCACTTATTCACTTTGGTTTATGTAATGTAATTCAATCGCTCTAAGATAAATGAAATTGTTTCTATAACAGTATACGCTTATGTAACCATCTGGAAAAAAGACTTGGTTGCACCAGTGTCAAAAGTGGGAGAGACTGTAGCAGGTTCTGTGCTGTGTTATTCTGTTCAATCCAACCTCTGTTTCAATTAAATATGGTTTAGATTTTATATAAAATTATCTTTTATTTTTAGCTGAGGAATAATATCAGGCCACATGATTATTATGAGTAGGTTACTGGTACTGAATACAGTAATGGTCTTGAAAGTGGTCTCACATCGGTTTGGTCTTGTTCTATAATGGTTTTTATTTCCCCGACATGAATTTCAGCCATTGACAATGTCATGTGTCTTGGATATATTGCAAATGGACTTTATGGATTAATTTGAGAACGACTTGTATCTGTGTTTATGAAGCAAACAAACAAAGAAAAAAAGATTTGAGGCTGAATAAAATAAATAAACACAAATACATAACAAACAACGATAAGACGACTGCAAACTTGGCCAAAGCACATATGGAAAAACAGACCACACACCTAAACATCAATAATCCCAGGATCACTGTGTCCTTCATGAAAAACAACTAATGCAGACATTTTCCGTTTCTGTATGCGTCGTCTGTGCTGCTGTTCTACTCTGTGACCCAAGAAGGAGCAGAGCAGTGGAAAACCACAGAGCAGTATAAAAACCCAGCTATTTGGATGATTGTCTTTTCAAGATGCTGAATGTGTGGCCTGGAGGAAAGAGAGTCATCATCTTTAATATTTAATACACTTTATGTTTGCAGGGAGCAGGGGATTCTTTTTGCTCTGCCTCCAAAGTTTGGAAACACAAGATTTATATTTCTCAACATTTAGAGCAAGTTTGTTGATGCTACTTTGCAGAAACAAAAAGATATTAACAAGGTAGTGTGTGTATGTTTGTGTGTGTGTGTGTGTGTGTGCACATGCAAGCTGTTGACAAGCTAACAAATCTACTTTGATTTTACAAGACACATTTGTCACACCCCTGTGAACACAACTATACTCTGGCTCCCATATGCACACAAACACACCTCAGCCTTGGTCAAAGCCCCAGATGGCCGTAAATCGTCCTTTATGAGCAAGACTTGATGAAAGCGTTTCCCTGGACACTGGGTTTTTCTTTTTCTTTTTTTTGCCTTCTGGCAGGCTATTGGTTTATTTCTCCACACGCCATCGGCTTTATGTGCCATCTCTATCATTCTGTGCTGACAAGGACCAGACACAGGCAATAGACCATGTCCAATGTATATGAATTATTCTGATTTACCTTAAAGCAGGTGCACAGGTTGATGTAAAGTAAAAAAAAAAAAAAAGAAAAGAAAAGAAAAAGAGAGAGAGACCAAAGCCAGCAGTGAACAGATTCTGCTAACGAGCACGGTGTGAGTACCAAAGTCTGAGATATCTGATTCATCTGTTCCCATTGTTTTACTATAGAAAACTCAGCAATAATCAATTTAGCCGAGTCACCAGAAGGTGGGTGGGGTAGATGGCAGGAGTACAAAGCATGCAACTAAACAAATACAAAAAAAAAAGTATACATACACCCATAATGCATCATCTTACAGCAAAGCAGAGAACATTCATGTCTACCAGACTGACACATGTCAAAAGTGACCAAGCACTGAGAAGTAACTGACTGACTGCCATTGAGTGACATGCTCCTTATTTATCATGAACACACACTGTACTTTACTTTCACTACAGTGCCACAAGTATTCATCTGCAACTGAAAATAGCCCCAGGCAACTGCAAGATTTCTTCCTGTATCAACAACATTAAAGTAAAAACTGCATTTTGTGTTTAAGATTCAGGTTGGATGTTCCGGGAAAAGGGAAAAGTTATAATTGAACAGTTCTACTCTTTGTTGGGTTTTTTATCCGAAGAAACATAATGATAGTAAAAGTGCCCTATGTCAAAAGATAGATGTTATCAAACCTTGCATCAGAAAGGTTTTCCTAAATATGAAATGCTAAGCAGCATATCTTTGAAAAATAAAAATAAAAATAGATTAAACACATGAACAAGTCTATTTATGAATGATTTACTTTCTCTCTTCTTGTATCATTAAACATAATAAACCCTTTTTTATATAGACTGCCAGTTGGTTGGTTGTATGTTTGTTTGTTTGTTTGTTATGAATAATATTATTATATTCCTCCTATGTTAAAAATGAATGCAGATGTAGATGCAGTAGCTAGTAGATGTTGCAGTTAGGGTTGGGCATCGTTTAGATTTTAGCGATTCCGATTCCGATTCCGATTCTCTATATCGATTCCGGTTCTAAACGATTCTCGATTCCGATTCTTTGAGGTGCAGGTCAACAGGTCACAACTTATTTCACAGGATATTTTTTTATTTGACAAACTCTTCACACAGGCCATTATTGCATGCATGCTTGGACTTCAAACATACATCTTACACAGCTTGTAAGACCTCCAAAAGGCCTCCAAAAATAGATTTTGCCAACTATGGTATTCAATTAAAAGGGAGGGTCCCTAACTGTAACTGAAACTTGGCAAGCAGTCTAACATACAAAGAGCTGCAGAACAGGTGACTGTATATGCAACAAAATAAAACAAACACTGGAGCAGTCATGATGACAAATCAAAAACTGTTTTTATTTAAGAAGATAATCATGTCTGCCTTCTCAGGCTGAGGAGGTCTGTACACTAGTGACGCGCGGTGCGGGTCGAGAAATGTTTACTTTATTTGCGGTGCGGGGCGCGGTGGGGCGGGTCATTAAAAACACTGATGATGAAGTCCAGAGTGTGTTATCAGGAGCGCGCTGATGTTGACGGGAAAGCCGGCGGAGGTGTGAAGGAACCGGTGAGACGGCGGCTGGGCGCATCAGCAGAGCGGGTTGGTTTCACTGAGAGCAGAGAGCAGAGCGGGGGGTCTGCTCTCTGCTCTCTCCCTCTCGCAGACCGGGGAGAGAGAGATGCGGCGGCCGCCGCGGCTGCTGCACTCGCTGCTCTGTGACTCTCCTCCTCACGAGCTCCACACTGTCAAGCTACCGGCAGCACAGCGCCTGTCTGCCCTTTCAAAGTAAAAAGCCGCTGTCTGACGTTTAATAGCGGCGGGGATGGTTGTGAAAATAGATGCGGTGGTGCGGGGCGGGTCAAATTACTTCAAACTAGTGGGAGCGGAGTAAAACAAACAAACTAGTTGTGGACATTTAGGAACCGATAAAAAGGATCGAAATGCAAACGGCTTCTTAACGATTCCGGAACCGGACGTTAGGAACCGGTTCCTATTTGGAACCGTTTTTCGGTGCCCAACCCTAGTTGCAGTAGACCGTTTTTTTTTTTTTTTATACATACAGTACATGTAAATAAGAGAGGCTTAAAATTTAAATAAAAGTAACAGCAAAAAACAAAGCATTGACACATAAGCTTGAGGCTACAGACAGGGTTTACTCTAAAGAAGTTTAGTTTTACTTTTGTTCAGAAAATTTTAATCAGTGACCATTCACCATCTTTTTAAAGCTAAAGTAACAGATGGGCTCATCAATAAGAAAAAAAACAATCAATAAATTGCAGCAGCCATAGCACAGTTATCCTTCTGTCTATGAAAAACTTCCCCTATCCTCCCCCCTCCCTCTTATTCTGGTTGATTAGAGCTGAAGCTGGGAGGAGTCAGACAGGGAAATAACGACGTGGTCCCGCCCTAACAGGTGCAGCAGAGCGAACAGGGAGTGAGCAGAATGAGAGCGAGAGGCCTAATCAGGCAGAACAAGTGTAAACACTCGAGTAGGTGTATACCGAGCAGCACGCGGGGCTTTTAATTACGCTGGAAATGGGATCATTGAAATGTTGTGACGGTGACATTAAAAAAACCTTTGCTGAGTGATTGTTATCTGAAAGTGCTTGCCAGTTAATTTATTCCTGGGACATCTTTTCCAACTGCAAGTCGTCCAAATAATGTTTCCTGGGGGAACCGGCGTCGCCCTCTAACACCGTCGACGGAGCCGTGGTGTAGTGTCACTGCAGTGGATCCTGCCATTACCCTTATCACGGCTGCCTTAAGTCAACTGCCGTTTGTCATTGCCGTGACAAATCTTTTGGTCGTAATGTAGCGTAGCACGTGACTCCCCCCACCCTCCTTCCTCCTTCCTCCTTCCTCCTGCTGCTGCTGCTGCTGCTGCTGATTTGACAACTCTGAGAAGAAAGACAGGAGGGAAGAGGCTGATGGAGACGGAGAGGTCTGCAGTCCCCTGAGACGTCGCTGTGCTTCACACGAGCTTTCAGAGAGCAGACGGAGATAAAGAGGAAGAGGGGAAAGATCGAGATGGGGACTGATAGAGGGAGAGTTCGGGGGTACGAGAGGAGGAGAGGTTGATTAAAAGAGGAGAAAAGGAAGCAGCGTGGAAGAGATTAATTTGAAGAAGAAGGAGAAGAAGAAGAAGAAGAAAGCAAAGTGCCCTCAAAACATTTGAGGGCACTCCTCTTTCTTCTTCTTTAATTTACCAGCAGCTCTCTCTGTCACTGACCTAGGGGTGTAAAATAATGGTGCTTTGTCTCTTTCATTCTCTCTCTCTCTCCCTTCTTCTTTGCTCCTCTAATAGACCCCTGAACAGACCTGAAAACAGTGTGTTTCAGATGACCAGGAGCAGGGACAGAAATAAATCCTTAACAAAAGAAAAACCCCTATAACCTCTTCTCCACCTCCACCTCCACCTCCTGCTCCTGCTCCTGCTCCTGCTCCAGCGCCTGCACATGGCTCTCATCATTGCATCACATGCAGTGCGATTATGGTGAAATCTGAACATCGGTGTGCGTCAGTGATGGAGCGTGAACACTTTCGTGTGATGTTTTACAGATGAAGCCGCGGTTCTGTAAATGTTTAACTGTTTGCAGCCAGCGACACAATAGAAACACAGTTGGGAGCTATGAGAAATAGTCTCAGAAGGTGAAATCTGAATTTAAACACCAAAACAAACCAATAAACAATGTGATTATCATCAGTTATGACCCCTGGTGGGTTTAAGACTGATCTGGTTCCAGACCTCTAAATAACCATCTCCAGTTTGTAGGAGTAGAAAGAAGAAGAAAACGGGAAATGTCAATTTCCTGTTGCAGAGCCAGGAAAAACAGCAACAGAAAAAAATGCTGCAAAAATGGTGATAAGCTCAGACACATGTACAAGATGTATATTCACAGAAATAAGAGCTCGTAAATCGACCCATTTCTTTAACTATAATGTAGAATATTAACAACCTAATGGCTACTACTACTACTACTACATCTACCTGACTGACAAAATATGGCATTGCAAGCATTGGAAGAATATAATTTAAAATAACTTCACACTATCAAGCATTAGTCAATACTTCTAATTCATCATTGATGAAGCATTCTTCCTGCTCTGATACATGTGGTTCATAACACAGAAATGATTAATTATCCATTAATAAGATAACCTATAATACAATCTATCATCATACTCACTATTTAGCCACATAATTATTTATTTACTTTAAAAAGGACATAATGAACCACTGACATCTTCTAAATAACATACTAATATATATACACACTACACTTATATATACACCGTTGCATATGCTTAATACATACTTTATAAATTATGAAAATATGATCAAACACATGATAGATTGGCTAATTAATCAAAACTTAAACATTTGTAGCTATGTTTGTAAATTGTATACTGATTAGTATCAATGACTGCTTTATAAATGATGAATTATGACTAATGCTTAATAGTGTGTAGTTATTACACTGTTACAAATAACCAGTACACAGTCCATGATGATAACCTACTAATGGTTTATTCACTCCACAGTGTAGCACACTAACCTGGACCTTTACAGCCAATAAATCAAAGCTCAGTATTTCGACGTTTACATTTAAACCTATATGGCAGAGGTATCAGGTTTTATAGGCAGACGTAAAGTAAGCACATGAATAATGGGGGAGCGCCAGGGACAGTCTGTCTGTGAACTCTGCACCAGCGTTCACACCTGTGTGCACACAGGGAGGCATCCACGCTGGAGCAGAGCAATTTGTTTTTTTGTGATGCGTGACCTGTCACAACATGACACAAGCATTAAAAGCCTTGGGCTAAAGTTGCAATGCAGCCATTTTTATCCCATTCTCACAGTGGCCTCGGGTCTCTAATTTCAACAAAAATTATTCCATGGTGCTTATAAATCTTATATGCACTGGCTTTGTGGTGCGGCGGCGGTGGCAGCGGTGTGTTTTCTGTTGCTGGCTGGAGGCACAGAGGGGAGCCTGGGCTCCCTCTGTGGCCCTCCAGCTTCTGTTATTTACACCCTGCTGTGGCTTTTTTCACTGGCTCGGTTCACGTGATGTGTTTACCAGTGACTGATGATCAACCTGAATACCAACACCACCAAAATACAGTGCGATGCTGCGGCCCATCCCGAATATACACGTATGTGAGCACAGTGACCTTTAGCACACTGGTCTTTTACTTTGAGAAGCTCTGTAAAATGATGCAAAAGATGCTTTAAAAAAAGCCATCTAAGGTTCAACGAACGCTCTCAGTCCTTTAGGTGTACTTCTGAAGTCGTCAAATGTGAACTCTGAATGAAGTTTAGTCTGAATATTGACTCAATTATACTCGTAACTTATATTACAGCCTACTTCTGTGTATGTATTCAAGCAGTTCCTGACATTTCCAAAAACTTTGCTACACATGACTTAAACTTTTACTATCAATATGCAGTGTATAATTGAGTATATGCATCGTAAAATATTAAGAATCATAGTTTCTGATTTAATTCATTATATTGGGTTCCTTGCTATATTCCCTGCATACACTCTTATCTTGTTTTTCTGTGGCGTTTTCTGAGTTCAATGCAAATATTTATAGTGCATATGTATGTTGTCATATGGTTGATGTTTTCTGAATTTATCTGTGTTTTGTGTTGAGTTTTAGGTGGTTTCTTAAAGAGATAGTTCAACATTTTGGCAAATTGGCCTATTGCCATAATAGCAGTAGGTTCGTTACCTTTACTTGTCAGTGCAAGCTATTTTTAGAAAGGCGGAGCAGAGACATGAGCTGTTCAGAGCTACACCTCTAAAACACATAGCGTGGTGAATGTGCAGGTCACAACTTGTCCACAAGAGCGTTTTGGAGTTGTTGGATTGTGTATTTGATGAGTTTGATGAGGGAAACCAAATCCCATTAGCTTCCGTAGCGTAGCTCTGGGCAGCTCATGGCTCTGCTCCGCCGTTCTAAAAATAGCTTGCACCAACAATTAAAGGTAACAAACCTACTGCTAAAACTATAGGGATTATGGCAATGGGCCAATTTGCCAAAATGTTAAACTATCCCTTTAAGTTGTGGTCAAAGTGGGTGAAGGTGTGTGAATGAGAAATGGGGCTGGGCCTTCGTCACTGACAAACATTCACCTGTGAGTTAGGGTTTAGGGTTATAGTTAGGAGCAATAGTAGCCTCTGTTTGTAAAACTGGGTGGACACAGATCTGCAGCTGTGAGACAGAGCTTAAAAATTCAGGTGTGATTCATGTCCTTCAATGCCATGACTAACAAGAACCTTTATTTCCATTGTGTCTCTGCCTCTGTCTCCCCAGAAGAGAGAGCTTTTTTCCCCATTCAGTAAAAAAAAAAAAGTATTAACAAAATGACAATGTCTCGGGCAGTTCAATGCCATGAATGCAAATGCTAGCACTTTGTATTCTGTTCTACCTTTTCTTATCTCTCCTCCCAACATTTCTATTTTTCAGTCGCCTCTCCCCCTCTCTCTCCCTCTCTCACACCATCTTTCTCTCTTTTCTCTTGGTCTGTGCAAACTTGGCAATGGGTCGGCAAATCTTATAGAGGAGAGGGAAACTATTCCTCTGAGCCTCTCCCTCCCTGTCTCTTTGTTTTAGTAAAGGCTAATTGGCTCTCTCATTAACAGTATAGCAACCTCCATCCTTCCTAATGATGTGGAACTTTTTGATTTGGCCACAGGCTGCACAGAGAAGCTGGAAAAGTTTGTCTACGACGTCAGTATCAAATTAGGGAGATATGGACACAGTACTGGGGTGGAGGGGTGGGAGGGGGGGAGACACTTCCCTCCTCATTTGTTGTGTTTGCTGTTTGTTGCCATTAAACTGTCCCCAAAGGAATTGCACTGGGATGCATTATGCAGGTTGCCCTTTAACGGAGACACTTTTCAATTCCTCCACACTGGTCAAACGAAGGTTAAATTTGTTCAAACAGAACTGAGCTCTGGCTTTTAGTGTCAGTGACGGTTTCAAACTATGTGACCAACTTATACAATTTATACCAGTTTACCAAAAACTTGGGTTTTAACATCTGCATAGATATCTTTTATTCTCTCAGAGTGACTTTGGACCCTCCTTGAAATGTCCATGAAAACAGTTCTGTCAGGAATACAATGAGCCACTTAAGGACACGTTGACACCCATCAATTTTTGATTCAAGATGCTTCTCTTTTCCTATGTTGACTTATGGCTCCAAAAACGTAGAAATAAAAAGACATTTGGAAACACTGACTGTGTTTTAGTTTGAAAGCTCTGGGGTTGTATTGTAGTCTGGACAGGAAAACTGGAAACCTGTGGTAACAATGGTCCAGACATGGCCGCCCAGTGGTAAATGGGCACTTAAATTTGGCATTTTTACACCACAGCTGTCTTTGCTGTTCTTCATTCGTAGTATTTTCTGCAAAAAATCAACTGTAGCATGCTTGGTTATGGTATGGAGCGATAACAGTTGTCTGGACAAAGACATTTTTTTTTGAAAATGCTGCTTTAAATTAAAATTCTGCTTGTTTACTGTCTACAGATCTCCAAGACATCCTCCTGCAGCATGATTTATTTTTGATTACATCTTCTTCGTATGAAGTATTAGTATATGACACAGTAAGTGCTCTTGCCTAATAATTTGGACTTGTTTGTTATGATCTACAGGGAGAAACACGGGTTTGTTTTAATCCAACTCAGGAAATAAAAAGAACAACAAGACAGTTTTACTGTACTTTCTTATCACAGGCTTTTAGATTTATCCTTTAATCTCTTCCTCTGTCGTGCTAAAAAAACAGATCCTGCTCAAATCCAACCAGAGAAGAAGAACAAAAAGAAAAAAAAACTCTCAACATCTTTCTACTGTATTTGGTCATATTGATGCTGAACGGCTCTTGAACTCTCCGCAGCCGCCTCGGGTCCAGCTGCCCCGCATCATCATCGTCATCATCATCATCATTACCCTGATCAGTCCCAGCTGCAGGGCGAAGGCCTTTTTCACAGATGACATTTTGACCCGGCTTTTTGCCCTTGTTGGTGCTACTGCACAGTCGTGTTTTGGTCCGTGCCACAGTTAATCTTCACACAGCCTTGACAAACTCCACTTTGTTGGAAAGTTCCAAGTTTCTTGATTTTATCTGTGCAAAAGCATTTCAGGATCCTCACAGCACAGCAACAGCTGTCGACACCGAATAGATTCAAACTTGTGACTGTGGCTCCGAAGCCTTTTCCACACAAAAGGTGCCAGGAACCTTCGATTTTTACTGTTTGTGTCTTTGAAACTTTGCTTCAGTGTCTCTTACTCTATGCACTCTGACCTTTGTGGTTATAAAAATTAAAGTGCTGCCTTTCGAAGGAGACCCGGGTTATGACTGTAATCAAAAGACATGAAGAACAGTGACCTTTTCAATTTGGGCAAATTATTTTCGGGCGTGCGTCTCTTACAGGTTTAGGGCAGTACTTCATGGTCAGTTTGTTCTTCTTGTTCTTGTTCTTGTTCTTGTTCTTGTTCTTGTTCTTGTTCACTCCCAGTGTGTTATTCTGTGCTGGCCCTCACCACTGACCTGCTTCCCCATTCAATCACATTTAAGGTCATTCTGCCTCAGCGTTGTGCCTCTGGATTTGGGTCTGTTCCTTAATTGACGTACAGAATTTGATCACCGAGGAGCTTCTTAATGTTGCAGCTGTAAAGACGTAAGTCTAACTATGTCTGTGCAGGTTGACAGCGAAACATTAGCATTCCTGAGAGAGCTGTCCGTTTGAATTAGCAGACGCACAATGTCCACAGACCTCAAAGCAAAAGAGACTGTCCTCCTGTACGAAAAGACAGTTACATTTTGTTCTTAGGCGACATCTAGTGGCCTTAGAGATGAACGAACAGCAGAATCAGGTCCTGATCGATTCAGATTCAATGCCGTAGTGGAAACCGTGGCCGTTGACTGGGAGTGTTTGCAGGTAGCATTCTTTGAAAACTTTAAAATTGGTGCTGCTGCTATAGCGCCAACTTTTTTTTTATCCTACTCAGGTCAAACATAAAAGTCTCCTTGTTTGAACAGTATTTAGATTTGTGTAGATATATATTTTTTTACTGCTCTGATATTACAGTAACGACATACACTGCTCTCAGTAAAGTAGCATGTTTATTATAGTATACAACATAATCCAGGTGCAGTACATGTGCTGTTGTGGTTGAGCTATTTCAATACACGTTCCAAATGTTTTTAGAGGACTGAAATAACGTAAATGTTTTAGGTTTTGAGGACTTGATGGTGTGGATTCAATACTATTCATAGTCCTCAATCCAAAACAACTCTGTTCCCTCTCGTGAAAACCTCCAGCAGAGTCTGTTGTGTTACCCCGACATCCATCTGTTTGTACAGCACGGCCGACGGTAGGAAGTCTGTTAACAGCCATCATACACTTGAGTGTGAGCACCCTTCAGTAAATGACTGGCTGACCTTCTGCACACTCAGACTCTCAGCTGTAATGACATTTAACCATCCAGCTGAATGGAGCAATGTGTGACTGTCTCCATGCAGGTGTGTGTGTGTGTGTGTGTGTATTAGTGTGTGTGTGTTGCAATACAGTGACTGTGTTTTCAAATATTAATACATGTAAGTTATTCTGACATCCAGGAACATACATTAAGTGGTTCTTGACCTTTCAGGTCGGTAGAAAAGAAACCAGCCGCCCATTCATGTCCATTTTTATTGTGTGGGGCATATTGTATCCTCCTCCTTTTATTGTTACTTGACATTTGGCTGATTCACTCAGAGGAGGTCAGGTCATGAGTGGCCTCAGTGTTCGCTGTGAATGTCTGAGCCGCTGAAAAGATTTTTTTATTCTTATCGTCCCCTATTCAACTCTTTTCAAAATTGTGTTCAGTTACGCTACCAAATACACCCAGAGATGCTGAGGCTGCTTTTAATTTCAATGTTAACGTATCTATTGTAGTCTCTAAAGAGACAGTGGTTCGTCTGCTCTGCTAAAATCTGAAAAGACGCTACTGCAGGATGTTACATGTATATTGGACATGTATATTTAATAATGTTAAATATTCACAGCTTCACATCAATATTTACTACAACCTGGTACATTTTGATTTGTCGATAACATACTGAAGAGAAATGTTATAAACTTTACTGTAAAACTGTGCAATGTCCTAGTGATGAACTTGGAAACATTTGGCTATGGCCACAGTATATAGTGATTTGCAAAAACAGCTAAACAAATATTTTGTATTTTGTATAAACAATATACTGATGACTTTATCGCACAACTGTCAATCCACTGAGTCCGACTTGAGTCCAACTTGAAGCTGCTCAGAGCTACACTACAGAGGCTAATGGGATTTCTTGGTTTCTCTCATCAAACTCATCAAATACACAATCCAACAACTCCAAAACGCTCTGGTGGACAAGTTGTGACCTGCACATTCACCACGCTATGAGATAATAACGGAACGTAATGAGACAGAGTTGTTTTCGAGATAAATTTGTGCAAAACCGCTGATGCGCGTTCCCATTGGGGGCAGTTTTTCAGCAAGCAGTCTCTGTATTTGCCTCTAAAACAACTCCGTCTTGTAACGTTCTGTTATTATCTCATAGTGTGGTGAATGTGCAGGTCACAACTTGTCCACCAGAGCGTTTTGGAGTTGTTGGATTGTCTATTTGATGAGTTTGATGAGGGAAACCAAGAAATCCCATTAGCCTCCGTAGCGTAGCTCTGAGCAGCTCACCGCTCTGCTCCGCCGTTCTAAAAATAGCTTGCACCGACAATTAAAGGTAATGAACTTACTCCTAAAACTATAGGGATTATGGCAATGGGCCGATTTGCCAAAATGTTGAACTGTCCCTTTAAAAGTGTTAAAGATCCTTGTATAGAAAGCTGGTAACCTTCAGGATAAGGTCAATGACTTTCCAGCAATCACCTCTAGTGAATGCACTTGATGAAGTCTAAGTTCAAGGAGTCGCACTCATGATGATGAAGGTTGTTGAAGTTGCTGTGGATGACACCTGCAGCGCTGTGTATTCTTTTATGACAACATTAGCATAATGCTAGTCATTAATATGCGAGACTCTAAGATGCATGTAACAAGCAATAAATCAAGAGGCAACCTTGCCGGTTGAGCCGTTAAGACTGTTTCCTTCGATGCACTTCAATAACACTTCACACAGTCTGAGCTGGCTACCTGCAGCTTCTCTACCTTTTATGTTTCGTCTTAATAAACACGGTTCCTCTGAGGCTGTGATTATTTGGTTTGCTGTTTAGCGGCCTGTAAAGGAGCTACTTAAATTCGAACTAAAAGTACAACAAATTACTTCATTAAACCCTGTGCAGTTCACTGAAACTCCTAAAACTTCAAATGTGAAGCTGAGCCACAACAGCCAGCCAGCTGGAAATCAGCTGTGTGACTTGAAATATAAATCCTCTGACATTAAATATTTCTGACACATGGACAAACACTTAGAGCCCCCGTTGATATTTGTTTTCCATTGATCTAAACACATAAATGCTGCTTTACATGGCAACATTCCTCTACATGAGGCCTGATAGTTGGCTCTCTCTTTCTCTTTTTAACTTTGTGACTTTATAAAAACTTTTTTGTGCGTCAGATTATCCAGTTCATGCTTTTGATAAAGTAATGAGAGCTTGGAAAATAGTTGAAAACGCCACAAAACCAACATCAACAGTTTAACAGAAGAAGTTAGAGCTTTACAAACACTTTTTTCCCCCAAAACCACTATCATTGCCGTTTCTCATTCCCTTTAGATTTCTAACATTTTCCCTTGACCTTTACAGAATGACCAGCAAATGGGAGGTGTATTCATTTCCCTTCTCCTCATTGTTGCTTCTTCCTCCAAATTATCATTTGACCTTCACTGCTGTCCGACTTCCTCTCACAGGTTTAGAGAAGGATGCAGTCAACACTCGTAAAAAGAAAGACTGGACTCCTGCCGTTTACTGCAGAAATATGAACACCTAGCATGAGCATGATAGGCTATGACAAAATGCTCAGATATGATGTCATTATTTCAGTATGCATATTTCAACTCCTGATATTCCACAGCTCAGCTCATATGACAACTATTTTTATGTAAATAAAGCTAATTTGTCTTGTTTCTCTGATAATCTTTGATAATACCATTGGGATTATGTATTTCAACAACATGTTCATTCAACATCACATACACCACCTTGCCTGTTGGTGTGAAAAGGAAATCAACGGATCTTTGTTTGCACCTTTGGTGTGGTCAGGTGTGGTCTTTTGTTTAAGTAACGGCCTTCGGTTATGATGTAGCCAATGAAATAGCAGGGCGAGCATTGGTCACCTGCCTGAGTGTGGTTACAGTTTAAATCCAAATCGAATCCCTAAACAAACACAAATAATGACAACGTCCACTATGGAAATGTACAGTGCTGGTGGTGTTGTATTACAGTAGGCTACATCCCCAATGAAGATAAAACACCTGAGTCATCACTGACGGTTGTGAATAAAAACAACACACGCACATGACCGAGTACACAGGGCACGTTCACGTAGATGTCCGCTTAAGAAATCAGATCAAATCACATTTATCTTCCATTTGCCGTCACTACTTTGCAAACGCTGCATAACGGCTGCACTTCATCAATTACAGCAGCACGGACGTCATACACAGATAGAATTTCAAGTTGATTTACTTTAAACATGACTCAGACGCCAATAAAATTGAATAACACCTCATTGACATCAAAGGTAAACAGATCCTGTTCAATGCATCCTGTGCAAAGGAGGGGAACGACTGATATCCTACCTTAGTGTCTTTGATTTTAACTGCACAGGCATTGAGATGTAAAATCAGCCGTGTTGGCTGGTTGTTTAATATTTTTTATTGAAAATACCTTATTTTTTGTTCAACTGAAGGCACTTGCTATGGCAATTTTATAATAACAAAGTTTGCTAAGGGTGGGGGGAAGAATTGATACATCAATGTTTTGTGATATTTTGTGTGGCAATACTATTCATGGAAGCCAAGTATCTAAGTACCAACCAAATACCAGCCAAGTAGCAATCTATTAGTATTAATTGCAAATATGAATTGAATTTTCTGGCATTGGAATACTAGATTACTTCTTCAATGACTGTGTTGTCCAGTGTGTTTGCTTGACAATACCATTTTAATAAATACAAATGAACAGACTAAGCTTTGTCTTGTTAGATAAAACTGATGTTGATAAAGTTTTCCCTTCGAGACAATTTGCAGTAACAAAAGGTGCAATGCATCACAATACGTTATTGCAATACTCAAGTGATTAAAATCGCAATAATATTGTACAGTGACAGCGTGATTCCCTGTTACCCATTAATGTTGGGTTGATTGTTGTTTTTGTGAAATTGGATGTAGGGTTATTGGGTTTTCTTTGCACCCTAATTGGGTAATAGTTCCTGTTTAGACGGAGCTGCCATGTAGACTTGTTTTATTTGGTGTATTTTTTTCTTTCTCCACAACATGTCCAGTGCACAAGGTCACGGCCGGCTGCTGTTCTGAGTTGTGATCTGAATTTATCTCCGTGGATGTTTTGATGCCCTCTGCGACCAACCCCCCCCCTTACATACATGATCATCAGTATGACCCAGGCAGCACGGCTCATATTCAGGTGAGCGGTAAAGAAACACCACAGGCATTATTACGCTCCCCTGTGGATATATACACACAAACACCCATCAGCAGCAGCACCCACAAACGCACGCATGCAGGCAGCGTGCACATCCACATGCACACATCTCCCCGGCAACTGTCTAGGGCCACTCTCCTCTTCTCTTGTTCTGCCTCCTCTAATATCTTTTCAGGCTGTTGTCTCTGCACCCACAGGAATCATGTAATAACAGCTTGTCAAGGCTTTTTGTGCCGGGAAACATTTGCATATTCAAATGTGTTGAGGAGTGAGGCTTCCAATGGCTGCTGCTCTAATGCGCGTATTCACATGGAGGGTTTGTGTGCATGTTCTGCACGGCTAATGGACACATCAAGCTCATTGTTTTCAGCTTTTTTTTCCCTCCCCCTTGATTCGCACAAATAAAATTGAGAGCTGTGCTGCACTGTGCTCATGGTTCTCACCTGCATATTTAGATTTCTGTTTGTGGATGCCTGGATTCCTTTATGCCCATGCACAAACATTTCTGATTTGCAACCCGTTTGTTTGCTGCCAAGAGACACTATCAGACTACAAATAAAAGATAATGGAGGCCAAGTAAACACTGAGTGGACTGAGACTATTCCAAGTCGGCAGCTTTATCACATCCACACACAAACACACGGGCAGATGTAGAGATTTCCTTTAAGGGCTTTTCGAATCACACCAAGAACATATTTTTCCACTTAGCCTTTGTGGCATCCAGCGCTGCAGATACTTTCACTTCTAAGTCAAACAAACGTCTCTGAGATTTCTTCCAAAAACAACAGACCTAAATGGGAAATCATATTTGCAGCAAAAAAATGACATTTGAAAAGTCGAGAGCAACGTCTCTTTTCAGAGGAAGTGTTATTCAGAAAGATCCACACACCTCACAAAGGACTTTATCAGAATAAACTCACATTATTTGCTGAAATCACATGCTGCCGTTGAGTTTTTCAGATTGAACCACACGCTGGGCTCCACTCACTCCACTCTGCTCAGATGGAAGCAGAAATAACAGCAACAGATACTTTGGCAAATAAATCCAAGACATCTACTGTACGTGGCAATAAATGGATAATTTGGAACATTGTGTTAGCTGATCTACATTATATCCATCCAACAAGTGCTTAACTTAAGCTAAACAACGAGTAGGTTGTTTACCGCATCTTTATAAACCAATGCAACCAGACCACCCTGCAGTGATAACTGATCCCTTTGGCCAAGCCAAACAAATGTGTTAAATTTAGGTTGAGAAAGGAGAAACCAGTGCTTTCAGACTATATATTGGAAAACAATCATCTAATTTTCAGGGTTATCATAAGAGTTTTGATTAAGTTGAGACATTTTAAATTTCATGAGCGAATCTGTCTGTTTCCTCTGGTCGCCGCTAAAACTCCCTTCACTTTTAACACAAACAAACCTTTACTGGTTGTGCACCCGTTTCACAAAAATCACATTCATTCTGCCTGACTGCTGCCTACCTGGTCGGTATTAACACAAATGCAGCAAGTCACCTAACAGAGAAGATATGAGCCTGAACAAATAGGTAACGCAAATTTTCTTCTGCTGTCGAGTCGACATACATATTGTTTTTCATGGTATGTGTCAATTAACCACATTGAAGAAATATTTTTAATTCTATATCATAAAGTCACATTTTGCACAATAATACGAGTAAAGAGCACAAGTCAAAATTGTCAGCTCTAACAGGCGTGTGGTCATGGCAATGTACACTAACAAACAAAATCCCACCCATCACAGATCGATTATCTACGAAAACAGCAGATACAACAACTTACACAAACAGGTGAGGTCTAGACATCTGTGAAACGTGTTTGTTTTTGTTCCACTAATCGTGTTTCCATGTTGTTGCAACAGTTCAGTAAAGGCTGTTTTCTTTTTCATCACTACCTGCACAAAGCACAGGTACATCAAGAAATGGCTTAGCTGGCCTTATCGCCCCGAGATCAGCGGTCAACCTTCCTCCTGCTCGTGCGGCTAAATGGGATCACATCCCTGCAGCCCGGCTCTAAAGTCCCCTGGAAGAGTCTGAAACCGGAGAGTCGGTGGAGGCTTTCATAGCAACAGCTTGTTCGCAAAACCTTTGGCCTTGTATGTGTATCAAGGATAGATGATGTACTGTATCTATTCTAGACAAAAGGAAACTATTGGACCATTATATGAGGAGCCCAGAGTGTCACTGTAACCCTGGTGGGCCGGCGGCTTCAGAGAATTAGTTATGGCCTGTCAGGTCCCTGGAAGCTGCTTTAAATGGACTTGTCAATGGGAAAACACATAAACATTTATATTGCTTAGGGCTGAAATATGGAAAGCAATGAGCCTTTCATAAACCCAATTGCTCTCCTAGTGTTGAGTCATCACACACATTAATGACAATTTCAATACCTTCATTAGCACACACACACACACACACACACACACACACACACACACACACACACACACACACACACACACTGACAGTGAGTGCAATAGCAGCAGCTCTTATATTTCCAACCCTAATTGTAATGGGTGATGTGACTCGTGGCTGTTTAGCGTTATTGACCACAGCTAAAGACACACTGTTTGTTTAAGTCATCATTAACAAAGCCTTCAATAAGGGCCAGTGGCGGCAAGTGTAACAGTGATTAGTGTGTGTGTGTGTGAGTGTGTGTGTGCCTGAATAACAGCATGAAAGAGAGTGTGTTTCTGCATGCGAGTCAGTACTTAAAGCACACACACACACACACACACACACACACACACACACAGGTCTGTCTCTATGGCTGTTTAAAGGAGCGTCTGGTTGTCTGAGCGAAGAAGAAGAGGAGACATGTCAATCATCTGCGATACAGACAATTAGTGTTAAGGTAGGAACTTAACATGCACGGGACATATTCTGTATTAGAAATGGATAACGTCAAGTTGGATATGACAGATGGGACCCAGTGTATTGGATTACATACACGGGCCTCAGTAAAAACTGATCAATACCTGAGTGGTTTTATATGGAGGATCTTGAGCTGAATTGATCCAGTGACATTGGACACGCGATGCATTAAAGTTTTAGCATTATTATTATTATGGAAAATATGGAGACAACGCTAGTGGCCACATTGTCAGGATTTTATGGTGTAAAAAATGTTTATGGCAAAAAGATCAGACATGCTTTTTAAATCAAAAATAATCATACACAGTACACAAATACAGCCAATGTGTCAACAAAAACTACTTCCCTCCTTTAAACCAGGCTCTATAACACACAGCCGACACTGTTGCCAGGTTTGGCACTTCTCCACTAACTTGTATTTAGCTCTGCAGGGCTGTGATCATGTGTGCTACGGTCTCTATCATTTGCATGGTTTACAACAACAAAAAGGTTTGGGCTCTATTCCAACACGTCCGTCCGACATCCGTCCGTCCTGTCAGGCGAGGGGTATGATTGAGTTTGGCGCAGGGCTCAGAGTTCAGTAGCTCAGTTTGACACGCATTGACTCAGAAGTGATGACTCAAAACCTAAATGTCCTTTCACCTCATTACAACCACGTTGTTCAGACTTATTTTTCTAATTCCAATTATCATTCTGTCATGGCTCTGTAATAAAAAGACATCTGTCCACAGTGAAACCTTTTAACTTTTAATTTAAGGTTATTTAAAATACTTTAATTTATTTAATAACGATTATCAAATTTTCATCATTATAACTGCGGTTTTGAGTTTGACCAATTCAACTGATAAAAGAAATGACGGGGGTGAATAATTTTCCTGGCACTCTGATTGGACAGAATTTAGTCATTTCAACCGATAATATATGTACATGGCAGATATGTACATATAAAATACTTATACTCAAAGTTTGTCAGTCTGTGTTGATATCATATACCTATCAGTCAAACACCAGGGTGTAAAGACAGCTCAAAATTAATGAGTTATTAAAATGATATAAAGTATAAGCATATAGATTTTTTTTTACATCTTGTTTTAATTAACTTGCATAATATATATCTAATCTAACACATTATATACTTTTTTTTATATATACCTATGTACAGTACATGCTATAAACTCATGTCTTCAATTATCCACAGGATGATGATAATAATATAATTGATGTATATGGAAGACAACATCACTCTTGATATAGACACAGTATGTCATATATTACAGCTACAAAAACAGTCCAATCAGAGTTCTATTGTCAAGATTAACATCATGGACATGATTGTTTCACAGCTGCTCGGCTACATCCATGACAAACAGAAACAGAATCGGGAACAGTGAGATCTATGCAGATGTACAGGTGGCTGTATGTTGCCCAATATCAACATTTTATTCAATGGTTCTTGCACTTAGCAACCACATTCACTGCTATCATAGGTTAAAAAGGGGGGGTAGGGTTTCAGCAGCTGTTTGCACTTAGTATGGCAACCATTAACCCTGACATTGTTATGCAGATGACACCACTGTTTGACTGAGTGAGCTGCTTCGTCATTCGGTAAATAGGAACAAAAGAGACAGAATATATAAAGTAAACTACTATGACATTAGCGGTTCACACAGAGAAAACACTGAGCTCTTCTGATCGACTGTTTCCCACCAACACCCTCAGGTTCAGGTGTTCGATTTGTCTTCGTACCTTTGACTTTTTATTATTTTCTAACTCAGCCGTTCATCTCTCGGTTGTGATGATTCAGCAGCAGAGGATCGGGTTCACCTGAGCCCTGGAAGTGCTCCAACTCTCCGCCAAGTAGTGTTGTCTTAACGGAAAACGAACAGGACTTCAACTTCGAGATCAATGGATGCCTGAAATAGCTCCTCCTCCCTTCCCCCTTCCTCCTCCTCCTCCTCCTCCTCTGCCACCACACAGTTAAGTTACATCATAAAAAAAACTCCCCATCTCTGCTGTGTCCTCACTCACACCGTGTTTTTTTTTGCCCCATGAACTCCTCCACCCTGATCATTCTTTCAGCCTCTTCGCTTCCTCCATCATTATTCTTCTTCTCCCTCTCCATGTCCCAGTTCTCTCTCCATTGCTGCGCTCTCCTTTCCCTCCCTCCTTCCTTCCCTCCCTCCCTCTCTCCGTCTCCCTCCTTCCCTCTGTCGCCTCAGGAAGAATTCAGCACCAACTGACAGTCTGATTTAGTTCCAATACCAACCTCCCATCTCTCTTTCTCTCCCTCTGTCTCTCCCCCCTCCACTTCTCTCTAGAGAGAGGGTGTCACACATAAATCTCTGCTGTAGCCATCTATTACCTTCTACATTCGAGCCCTGACCTAATTCCTCCCCGTCTCCAATGTGTCAGTAGGTGCAGGATATAGTGGCCCCGATGTAGTCCATCTCCCTCTCTCTAATCCCAACTAAGTCTCTTCAGTGTTTTATGGTTAATAATTTTACTAACACTATCTCATATTACCTCACACCACTAATGTAATAAGATAAATTGCCCATATATAGTTCACTTTATTTCCCCAATCACCTTTTTTTCCCCCCCCTCCCTCTCTCCCTCCCCCTCTGGAGGTATTCAGAAGCAAGTGTCTGAGTATGTGTGTGTGTGTGTGTGTGTGAGATGATGACTATTTCAAGTATCTCCTTCACTCTTATTGAAATTTATTGCATAAGTACTTTAGTTTAGCAGCGTGATAGAAGGGACAACTTCACCCATTTTTCACAGGTCTTTATCAGTTCCTCAGGAGATCCAGATTTATTCAACTTTTCCCGCCCTCCATTGGGCCTGAAGCCAAATTTACCTCTGGTATTAGTCACTGATAAGAATCTATTTCCACCGCAGGATTGCCAGCGCAGTCATAGTCACCGATGTGCTGACACGGGGGCGTTGTTAGCGCCCCTGGTTTCCCTGAGAAAACGGCTCATTTGGGGCCCCTCAAGCACAAAACAAATATTGTCAGGTCTGGAAACCCTGAGCGGGATATTTTGGCCCCATGCTGCTCAGAGAGGTGCCTGATGAAGCTGAGCTGATAACAGCTGTGTTCTCTAGTGCTGACTTTTATTGTACTTCAGAGACTGGATATACACAGACTACTACAATTCTAGTTAATTAGGCAATTCATTTTAATTAACAACTAATCATCCGTTAATCAGAGGAGTGTGGTGGCTCAGCGGTTCACACTGTCCCGTCACAGAGTAAAGACCGCTATCTTAGTGTTTTTATTATTATTGTTAAAGGGATAGTTCAACATTGTGGCAAATCGGCCCATTGCCATAATCCCTAGTCATGGCAGTTTGTTACCTTTAATTGTCGCTACAAGCTATTTTTAGAATGGCGGAACAGAGCCGCGAGCTGCTCAGAGCTACTGTATGCTACGGAGGATCATGGGATTTCTTGGTTTCTCTCATCAAACTCATCAAATACACAATCCAACAACTCCAAAACGCTCTCGTGGACAAGTTGTGACCTGCACATTCACCACGCTATGAGATAATAACAGAACGTAATGAGACCGAGTTGTTTTAGAGGTAAATTCATGCAAAACAGCTGATGCGCGTTGCCTTCAGGTGCAGTTTTCCGACAAGGAGTCTCTGCATTTGCCTCGAAACAACTCGGTCTCATTACGTTCTGTTATTATCTCATAGCGTGGTGAATGTGCAGGTCACAACTTGTCCACGAGAGCGTTTTGGAGTTGTTGGATTGTGTATTTGATGAGTTTGATGAGAGAAACCAAGAAATCCCATGAGCCTCCGTAGCGTAGCTCTGAGAAGCTTGCCGCTCTTGCACCGACAATTAAAGGTAACAAACCTACTGCTGTGACTATAGGGATAGAGGCATTGGGCCAATTTGCCAAAATGTTGAACTATCCCTTTAATGTTTGTTTTTTTTGTTTGTTTGTTTGTTTTTTTAGGGATTTTGTTTTTGCGTTTGTTCTGGAGAGACACACTAAAGTCAGAGAGAGAGAGTTGTGTTATGTTTACCACAGTGCATTACAATGTGTCCCCACATTAATGCCACTAACTCATCATTGTGTTCTCCGCTCCAGAGTTGTGGGGTCATCTCTGTCCAGATTTCCATCATATCTCACCAAACTTGTCTCACTGCTGCTCATCTTTAGTCATTATCTCACATCACAATATCCTCTGCAGGGCAGAGTTGAAAAACAAAGCCTCCATGTTTTGTTTTGTTTTTCTGCTCCAGCCCTATGGAAGTCTGCAGACTGAATGACTCCTTTGTCAACTGTCTCTTTGTATTATTTATGTTCATAATTTCCTCTGCTCTTTCCTTATTATAGCCTTCATAATACTTGTTTTTTCTCATTCCAGTAATCTTTTTTTGTGAGCCTGAAGTCGTATTGGTTGTGTGGCCCTGAGAGCTTCCATGCAAACAGACAAACACAAGCAATTCAAGAAAACATCTTTATCAATGTGCTCACAATGCGCAGCCTTGAGAACAAAAAGCTAAAAACTGAGAGTACACAACCAAATATTTATGTACTAAATCTGCCTGTGTGTTAGCTATGAAATGGATGGATAGACAGACGGCTGGTTTTTCCCATTAATGTGATGATTTGGTGACAGTTGTTCGACATTTGCCTGTATTTTTTTGTTTGTTTGTTTGTTTGTGTGTGTGTGAGCTCTTGTCTACTGTACTCCAAGGGTTTAGTTTAATACACTCAATGATCCAACAAGGGGGTTGTTGCAGTCTGTCCATCACGATGTGGATAAAATGACACGTAACGTCAACAACAAACATATAAAAGCTTTAAAGCCAGGATTTGTTGCATGAATACTGCACTAAATTGAACTATTGCTGTGTCGATCTCATGTACAGTGTAAATGGTTTAGCTCACAAAAAACTGAGCTAGAGCCCAATGTGTGGATAGACATGTTTATATAGCTTGGTGGATCTTTAGGGGTGAGGAGGGCTGCATTTATCCTCTCCAAATTTCTCTTTTCAGATGGGCAATTATTTCTTAAGTGCCCTACAAAGGGATCCCATCAGAGGCAGGAGCCAGAGGGGACCACGCTGAAATGAAATGATCAGTCTCCGTCTACAGTCTCTGCACCGTGTTGGTTTTTGGTAGATGGCAAACTGGACTCACAGTGTCCTCAGCAATAAAAAAAAAAAAGTTGACCTGAAGGTGATTTGAAACATGTGGGCCAATAAACGGGACTGAAGGGATTCAGTTACTGTCCTGAATCGTTTTTCTTGTTGTCGTTAACTTCTGCTTTTTCTTTCCTTTATCCACACAGCAGTAGCCTAGCTATTCACTGTTTGCACTCAGAGAGCAACAAGCATTGAAAACTGCAGGGATGGGCTGCCTGCTGTGCCCTAAAATGCAACAGTGAATGAAGTTTTACCAACCATCATCTGAAAATGCATTTATTTTCCTTTTTTTCCTCCCATTTTTCCCCGACTGAATATTTAATGCCTTTCAGTGTTCCTTTTCCATGTTAAACAGCCAACTATATATTGTCATTTTATTTATTTGAGTTTTCTGCTGGGGTCAATTACAATAATGGATTATTAACTCTTGACTTTGAATTAATGGATATGCAACATGTTAGATGTTTGTATGTTTTGTATTTGAAACTGTGGAGTATGAAGCATGAAACACAAACCACTATACTCACAAGTAGCTAATAGTTTACATTGAGTAGGCCCATTGTGTTTACATGAAGTTACACTTCTCTGGGTATTGTTCTAATGTTTTTTCTGCCACATAATGCATCTCCTCAAGATTATTTTTTGCTGAGAGTGTTGTTGTTTTCCTTTTACAAGTTGTTATGAAACATCCTCTGAGCAGTTTGGAAGCTGCAGTGAGCTGCTAATGGAAACTGATGGGCTGCAGTTAACTTGTAAGCATGCTAACTTCTTATTACATCTGGAGAATATATGTGATAGAAACCAGAGTTAACATTGGTGTGGGTTTCCACTGCCACAGCTCTCCACAGGAATAAAATCTGATGCATAACAGAGTCTACCATGTTAGCTGAGCAGAAATAGCAAAACCTTGAATAACCACGAACCGCTTGCTGGTTCACTGAAGGTGCCTAAAGTGTGAAATATTATGTTCATTTTTCCCAAATCAAAGAAGACTTACTGAAAAACATGAAGTAGGCTACCAGCAGAACCAGAACAACCATGGTGATCCATACCTGTCAGAAGATCTCAGTGTTGATCCTCTCTTGAGTCATCCATTTTTCATATTCCTTTAGTCCAAATGGGTCCATGGAAGCAAAAATCAAAAGGATATTTCCCCCCCAAAAAAGTAATCCAACGAGTGTCATGAGTCCACCATCAACTTCTGAGCCAGCTCTCCCTCACTTTCCAATCACTTTTCTCTTCCCTGCTGCACCTGTATCAGGTGTAGCTTCAAAATGGCGGGTCCCTCGTAAACATCCAATTAGATTTCCCTCTCGGAGCGTCGGGGGATGACGGCGAGCGTCACGACGTCATAACACGGTCTCTTCTCTTTTTTTCCGCGTTTCTGCGAAAATTCGATTCTGTGATTGACGTCTCTGCTGACCAATCAGAGCGACGTAAAGGGGGCGGGCACTTCAGAACAACAGCCAATCACTGTTTTTCCACCTCTCAGCCTGAGCTGAGGGACACAAACAAGACTCAGCTCTGTTTTAAATGGTCTCATAAGGTTTTTGTTATAAGGCATCAAAATCAAAATCCTCCAGTAGGCTATGTGTTCTGTTGTTTCATATTTAACACAGCACATTTCTCAAAATGTTCCTTTTAGAGAGGTTTATAAACATCTGTCAACAATGAACTATAAAGGACTGTTATACTAGGCTACACTACTAAGCCAAGAGGCCTTGAAGCTGCACAGAGGAGGTTTTGACAACATGTAGAAGTGTTTTTGAGCTTTTTACTGTGCTTGTATAACCTTGAATATTTTATTCATAGTTACAGGCAACTGAATACCAAACAACCACCACAAAAAAGTTTATGCTGTGGTCACATGTGGCCTAAAAACAAGCCCATTTTCAGAAACCATATATGCATTTTGACCTTAGACATCATCTGTTGTAAACATTATGCAAATTATTGCAAATTAACAACTGATTCTAAGTGGGTAAAACATATTTTTGCAATTATTGCAGAATTAGCGTACAGTATGTTCATCAAATGAATTCAACAGGATTACATGCAACACAGGCAACTGTTGCGTTGTACTGCTCACCACCTGCTATGATGAAATACATGATTTCTCTTTCTTCTTCTTTTTCAGATGAATGAAGGTGTCTCTTGTGTTTATCAGTTGCTATTCAGCTCAAAATGGGGATGTACACTACTATACTACTGACACTTGTTCTTTTTAGTTTTCATTCTCTGGCTTTCAGGTTGGTGAGCGTGGAGACATCTCACTGTCACTGGCAGCCTGACATGAATACTTTATCTACAGTAAGAAGAAGAAGCAGAGGCAGATACCTCGAGGGAAGAATCGTTATCACGTCTTTTCTGATCTTAGCCAACACAAAAAAAAATCATTTTTCCAGCATTTTCTCAAACGTCTGGTATTTCTCATCAAGTTTTTTCATTCTTGAAATAAGAATATGCACAAAACATGTGAACAACAACACTGACTTACATGACTTTTCTGGCATGGATTGCAGGTATGGGTAATACCGGTGGTGACAGGTGATATTTCAGTGGGTGGAGGAGAACAGAGGGTATTTCTGCACTTTCTGGTAGAGGTGGTTTGAAGGTTGGAGGATTAGAGGAGAAGGAAATAGGTTGACAGGGGCAGTGGGATAGGTGGATAGGAAAAAGGAGGGAGGGGGGAGATTTAGTTTAGGTGAAAGACGAAGAGAAGAGGATTTGAGGTGAAATGGGGAGGAGGAATCAACTCAGTAAGGAGCGTAATGACGAGGAGGAGGGTTAAAAAAAAACATGATCTATAACTTTAGTCACTTTATTCATTCCTCTACATATTTTCTTTTGATTGGGAGCAACAGTCTTTTCACATCCTCTCCTTGTTCCTTCTCTCCCTTTCATGTTATCTCTTCCCTCTTTATTTTTCTCACATTTCTTTTAATTTTCCCTGCATGTTTCTCTCTTTCTCACCTGTTTTAATGAACATTTTGAGGACAAAAACAGAAGCATGTGACCTTAAAGTTCAGTGGAAAAGATTTTAAAATACAGATAAGAACAGCCGATCTGCATGGAGCAACATTTTGTTCTTGTACTCTCCACTTCTGCAACGATTTAATGGCTTCAATTTGTGCCTCCACCTGTTTGTCTCCACAAACTCTTACTGAACACCCAGAGGATAGAAACACCAATTACTTGTGTTTTCTTCTGCAGAGTTTCTCTAAATATTTCTTAAATTTAATGCTGCATTTGTATAGAAACACACTTTTCCTTCATCTCATCTATTTTATCCTCAGTCTTTATCTCATTGCTTCCGCTCTTCTCTGAGTCTCTTCTGTTTTCTCCTCAGCCTTGTTTTGGATTTTCTCTCCATTTTGTGCCCTCTTCTCTCCATTTCCCTCTCCTCTCCTCTCCTCGCCTCTCCTCTCCTCTCACCTCCTCTCCTCTCACCTCGGTTATTGATGGCCTCCTATTCTCTGTGGCCGGGTGGATGGGAAACACAGACCCCTGCAAAGAGTGAAGAGCATCACAACCCCTGGGGCAAATGACCAGGTGAGTGACTCTATGTGTGTGTGTGTGTGTGTGTTTGTGTGTGATTTGTGTTCAGGTTGGAGTTATGGTTGCGCTGACAGAGGCAAAAAGGTAAAAGGGGGGAAAAAGAGGAAAAGGAGCAAAAGAATTCATTTTCTCCAGTAGGATGAGAGGTTTTGTGTGTGTGCGCGCGTGTGTGTGTGTGTGTGTGTGCGTGTGTGTGTGTGTGTGTGTAGAGTAACAGTGGACTCCTGCTACTTCCAGTCCCGCAGGCCTCTCAGAATAAATGGATTTTCTTTTTCTATTCTAGGACGCACTGGACCTTATTTCCTTCTCATTCTCCTCTCTCTTTCAATCTCTGTCTCCATCTCTGTTCTCCCCGAGCTACAAGAACATGCTCGCAGATGTTTGAACCCCTCACTCTCAGCCCCATTATCTCGCAGAGCGCCATTAATAGTCTTTAATTGAATCTAATACTGCTTGGTTACTGTAGACAGTAAAAAAAAAAAAAGAGAGAGAGAGAGAGAGAGACTGTAACAAAAGCATTAGTATCCCACTAACCCTATAACCCTAAAGATAAGGGACGTACACAAAATAATAGCACTTGCACAATCATAGAAAAATCCATCATCAATGAATTCATTATCATATATTCTAGCTCACATCAGAGAGTCTCTACCTGATACCGTGGCCACTTCAGGAAAGAAAGGAAGCTGCGTTCATAACTCTCTTCCACCACGTTCTGTAACTTTTACCAGTCAGTTAACTGGTAATACTGTGATGATAAGCATCAATACTGTTGCTATGGTTACCAGCAGATTATTCTATCTTCACTCAGCACTGCGTGAAAGTGAAGTCTGAGGCTTTTTCTTTTTTTGTTTCAGATTTTAATGTGATTCGTGTGTCATTGTTTGATGTGTCAGTGACCAAAGTGACCAAACTAAAGACGTGTTAAGAGCAGTTAAGTGGACATCGCTTCACTGACATTGTCTTCCCAAGAAGAGACAAGAGCAATCAGTCATTTCAGAAAATCCTCCAAAACAACCTGTGTGGACAAAGCCCCTTTACCAGCTGTTTGAACTGTCAGACTGGACAAATGGATGTCTGACTCTTCCTCCCTTCCTCTAACAAGAGTCAGCATCAGTTTCTTGTAACAGTGACCGTTGTCTTGCCCCTAACTTCAACCACACATTTATATTAACCCTAATGTCCTCTAAACTCAATGAAGTCTGCTTAAAGGGAAACTATGGAAGTCTGGTCACTTTTTCTCCATTGAGCTCCTCCTATCAGAGTGGCTATATTTTCATACTGTCGTAAAAGCATCACAATTACTCCAAAGCTGTTTAATTAAGGTAAATACCTGGCATAGTTTCTCTTTAACCTTAGCAGTGATGCTTGTAATTGTGCCTAAACTTTACTAAAGCATTGTCGAAAAATAACAGTTTGGAAGAAGTGGAAATACAGTCCTGTCTATCAGGACTCAACATTAAAGGGTAATTACAATATTTTGTTATTTAAACTGGAAAACTTGGACTTGGATCCAAGCTTCTCAGTTTACTCCAGTTTTTTCCCCATAGCACCTGAATGGTACGTCCTCTGACAGCACAGAAACCACATCCTGACACCGCTCTGAGATAGAAAGAGCAATTTAAGTGTGTGTGATTTTTGAAGCTGTGTCTTTAAATTTGGGTGTGTGCACAGGAAAATCTTTGTTCACCTTCATTATTCATTCATTCATATTAAAGAGCAACAGACCAGTGTTCTTTTGTGTGTTGTAGCGAGCTAACCACTTAGTTATCATCAGTAACCAGCTAATACGCACACCTGCTACAAACAGTGCAGATATAACAATACAAGCAAGCTGCTGAACTTCTTAAAAGTGAGCACTCAGCACTCTGTGGTGTTAGGACAGTTTGTTGTTAGTCCACAGGTTTCCCTCTCAGATCTTATTATCAGCTAATGAACCGCTGAGTCCCTTAAGCTAATTAAAATATGATGGCACAGTCCATCGAAGCCGGCAGGATTCAAACAAATGCAATTTTTTGCTGAAGCTGCATCAATAGATTTATAGAGAAACATCCCAAAGCTTCAATTCATGTGTCTGTTCTTACACCACCATCTCTTCATACATATAAAGCACTTCTTTAGTAGCTATATCAACGTTCACAGTGTTTCTTACGCAGTGTTATCGAGCTTGCATTAACAAAACAGGAATAGCTTTACTGTGTTGTTCCTCTTTGGTTTGTGCCTTTATGCGTACACTGAGTGGATGTGTCCACGTTGATAAGCTGTAGCTTTTCTGTTTAATTAATTTGAAAAGGCTGAATGTTGCAGCTTTATTGTGCACGCTGCTCTTTGTGGGTTTTAAATACTGCTGCTCTATCAAAGGTCTTATTGGTAACACAAAAGCTGCTGAGCTTGAATTTGCGTTTAAAAAAAAAGAAAAAAGCTCTGTCGTTTAACATTCACACATTTCTTCTAAGGCATACTGTTGAAAATCTTGCCCCTGGATTTGACTTCTGAAATTCTAGTGTAGGCGTTTTAGGAGTCGTCCATCTGCTCTGGCTCTCAGCAAGCTCTCAAGCCTGGAATCAAATCTACAGCCAGAGAGAGGAGAGAGAGAGGGCGGCTGAGAGTCTTGACATTGTCCAGAGAGAGTCCATCTCCGAGAGATCTCCATGGTGATAACTGCATCATGTTACATCTTACAGCAGCGAAGAAAGCTGTGAAAGGAAAGAGGACGAGGTGGAGGGAAGAGGAGGAAGAGATTCAGTTTCATGATAACATGCACATTAAGACACAAGACCCAAAAAACCATCTACACTCCTACTACATACCTGTATGTAAAGTATGCACTTTCACAGCTGTTAGAGTGAGATTTTATAAAATTGCCAATCTTGCAGTGTTGTCTTTTGAAAACTGGAGCTAATTAAAAAACAAACAAACCTAGAGCTTCTTTTTCTAACACTAACCAAGTACCGTTACTGCCCTAAACTAACAAAGTACTTTTAATGCCTCAACCTATAGAAAGCAACAACCACTCTTTTAGTGACTGTTGCAACAATTGGTAGTTTTGTACAGTTACTATAGTGTAAATGACAACCCAGGTCCAGTAAGTGCAGTATTTCAGGAAATTGGAGGGTAACAAAACTTTAGCTGGTTGTCCATTCAGGGGCTGCATCCTTCAGAGGACGCATTTGAAGGTTGATTACGCGACAAGGCCTGTCCCAATGCGAAGGCTCTGACAAATGCGGCTGTCTCTTGTCTGTTCAAGGAGGACACACTGCACCTCTCCCTTCGTATTCTTTGCACACCGTATTATTAGCCATACGTGCTCCACACTGTAGCCATGGTAGCTGTGTCCTCCGAACGATCCAGCTCCCGAACTGGGACAAAGCTAACCTACACACATCTCTTTGGTTGTTTAGGTTGGAGGACTTGATGGATGGGAAACAGACCATGTGTCCAATAGTTATCTCCAGAACCAGGCAAACTGAAGAAAACAATTTAAATCCCATTTTGTAACAATAGAACTTAGTCTTCATTTATATTTGATCAGTAACACAAAAAATGACTGTAATTATCATAGGAGACTGTAGAGTTTCAGTTTGGGAATTGGTGACAGCATACAGGAAGAGAGTCGTGATTTTGGATGGAAAATTAATCACTTTTCTGAGCTTATGAGAGAAAAAAGGAAAACATTAAACCGGCATCCAGACTCTCTTTTCATGATCCTGTGTGGATGATCAGTAATACTGATTAAACCCTTGTATTGACACAGTTTGTCAGGATTGAAGCTCTGCCTGTTTACACTGTGGAGTGACTGAGTTTTGTATTTGTCAATTTGTATCTGTGATTGTGTTTTGTATTCATGTGACACACATGGTTTATAGCCAGTGTCTGATAACTGTGAGAGCAGGACTTTCTTCCTAATATTACAAGTATAGTAGGCTAATGGACACATGTTACAAAACGGTGTGCTAACTATGCTAAGCTAAAGTGCGTGAGGGTACTTGTACTTGTGGAGCTAACTTTTATATTAACATTATCATTGCTTGCATGTGTAACATATGTCATGTTGATAAATGAATATGTCTAGTATGTGCAATTCATTGATGTGTGTTGAGTATAAATTCATATCAAAACAGTCGTTTCGCAGCAGCTACTTTATCCGATATGTACGTTTCCTCCATCTTGTAGCCTGTTAGCTTAGCGATGCAGAGATCACTTTGGAGTTGCAATTTTGATAAAGTTAAAACAACAAAAAAAAGATAAAAACAGGTTGGACAGTGGGTCTTGGTGGGCATTGGCTGTATAGTTATGACATCACAAAGGTATGGATGTCCGGATGGCTTGTTTTAACGCTCAGTCCCTCAATCTACAAGATGTGTGCACTTCCTTATGAATTGAGCATTTTGATACATTTACTGTATTTACAGAAAACTTAGGTGTAATTTATAATGATGTATAATTTATAATCAATTACTAAGATGTGGGGCCTTTAAAGTTACCCTTAGGTTACATTCACATTGAACACTGATTCCTGTTTGACATGTTTTGGGTGAATTTGACAGCTGCTGCATACAGACAATATCCAATAATTGTTTGACATTAGCTGTAGCTGTTAGATAGCCATGTACACATTAAATGTCTCTCTGTGTGACAGCTTCTTTCTATTAGTTTCCTGCAGTTTTTCCCTCTCGTCTATGTTCGTTTATGAGGCAGATTAATATAATGTGTCTAGAAAAGCTTCAACTTTCACTTGAGATTAAAAATAAGAGCGAATACATGTCTGCCCTTGAATCTTAACACAGACTTCATGTGCTTCTAAAATTTGCTTTGCATCCAGTCTGAACACACATTTCCTTCTGCTCAGGCCATCATTTAATATTTGTCTCTCACTGTACCTGACTGTCTGTCTGTGCTGCCATCTGGGAGCTGTTTCTCTCCCTGGTTTGTCAAAGAGCAAACGGATTAAACCGGAGAAACTAAATTAAAATACAAGTATGACGAGTGGTGGGGGATTCAACTCACAGGCTCAGACAGGAGTGTAGGAGTATTTGAATCTCAGTCAAGGTGAGACATCTGATTTATTCAGCTCTCTCTGGCTGAAGCGCCGCCGTTCTCCTGAAATCATCCAGGCCTCCGTGGCTCGTGGTTTCACAGGTTTCACAAACAATCGTGTTCAGTTTGATTGTTTGCTTTAAATCTGCCAAGAGCAGCAGATGGATAGGGATAACCCATGTCAGGGTAGAGCGCTTTACTTTCATGTTGCCTTGGGAAAATTCAGACAATCCAAGAAAAGGAACCGAGAAAATGTTATCTACACGCTGTGCATGTGGATAAAGTGAGTGTCTCGACGGGGTCGGAGTCCCGGCAGCACAGTCAGTGAAGTTAAATCATCAGTCTACACTCAACACGAGTGCAGGGTGACTGGGATATAATCCACAGTGAAGGGTTATATTCTCTCATCCTGTGTCGGAGGATGGAAAGTGATGGTTTCTTTGTTTAACAAAGCAAGGACTGACTTTTACTTTAAAGAAAAGAAACAGTTGACAAAAAAGCATGTAGGCTAAATGTGGATACATTCATTCCTTATTGTGTCCCTGCCAATCACACAGCAGCTTGTCTTTGTTTGCCACACATTAACGCTAATTATAGATACAGGTTCAAATGAGGGTTATGGCAATACATTGACTCTGGGTGGTCTAAGTGCTATTTTGACTGTTTTTCTTATTATACCACAATTAAAACTGTTTACTCCGATAATGTTTGGCATCTCTTTTTTTCAACACATTATCACTTACATGAACAAACATTTCATTTTTTCTTATGATTTTGACATGCTTTATCAACATTGGACTAAGAAATATACACATAATTTATATCAGCATCGATCTGTTTAGACTTAAACCATCAACATCAAACAAAAAGTGACAGAAAGTCTGAAGTCAGCACAAAGTCA
This sequence comes from Trachurus trachurus, assembly GCF_905171665.1. Taxonomy (NCBI): domain Eukaryota; kingdom Metazoa; phylum Chordata; class Actinopteri; order Carangiformes; family Carangidae; genus Trachurus; species Trachurus trachurus. Next base: position 23,327,760 of record NC_139899.1, read on the forward strand.
ACAGCAATGCTGCCATGTCTGCAATCAGTCATGGGATATGATAGCTACACCCGATCAGATCTGTAATGACATTCAAGTCTCTGCACTAATGATAATTTAATTTCAACAATGAATCAAACGACGACATGCGATGTAAAACATGTTTCTTTATAAAGCATTTTGCAGTAAATTTGGGCAATTTAGTCCAAAGATCATGTTGTGACATGATCTAAATCACAATCTGTTCCTGTTTCTGAGGTGCTTTTATTGTGAAAGTCCTGACTGGGACTTGCAATATCACAAAAAATAATTGAATGCAGCTCTGAATATGAGTATTTACTTAATGATTGGATGGAGGTCGATCAGTTACCACATTAGATATGTAGCCTTGTAAGTGAGAGGAGCTTTGACGGCATGAGAAAGCAACTATGATGATGAAATTATTAAATGACCATAAATGATGATGATGATGATGATGATGATGATGATGATGATGATGATGATGATGATGATGATGATGATGATGATGATGATGATGATGATGATGATGAGGGAAATTTATGAATGAACATTGATAACAGAGCGAGAAGAAAAAAGACCACAGAAACTCAGCAGGATGAACGAGGAAGCAAATGATCCTTAAAGCCAAATTAGTGCATATCATTAGTCTCCTGCCAGGCTGGTGTATGAAGCTATTTCATGAATTTTAATGAGATTGTTTTTAATTATAGAAGTAACTAAGTTTTAAGTAGATTTCAGAGGTGTATAGGTGAATAGTTAGGTATACAGGTTAAATGTTAGGTACAGTATTATACAAGGTGCATTACAGGTTGCATATAGTATCACACCCACTCCTTGTAATCATTTGACTTCAAGTGTTCGGCAACCAATCAGATCTCACCATGATCACAACCAGCCAATCACATTGTCCCTGTCATATTATTATTATTCTCCAGTCTTTACATCCAGTCAGGCCAAAGACTCTCATATCTCTTTACTGCTCTCTTGTTCACACAGACAAGTCCCTTCTGATTGAAATGATACTTACTCATGGTGTATTAAGTCATCAGTATTCATATCATAAATACATTAAGGGTAAAAAGCAGCTTTAATATTTGCAATGCTGTGGCTCATAAATTGTCAAATTTTGGGGATATTTGCAATGTCATTTGAATGCTTAATCACAATTAATGGCATGAATGTCCATAGTTAATCATGATTAATCACAAAGTTATATGCAAATTTAACTTTATATACATTCAACAAAACAATGACAATTATCTCTTTCAGAGTCTGTTTGAATGCTTCACTGCATTTTCCATGAGAACATGTGCTAAAATAATAATATGGCGGCTTCATTCGAGAGGTAACTGTTCGTAGACATGATTTACCTGGTGACTGCAGCTGATTTCTACCAACTCATTCAAACTATGGGTTGAGCCAAAGGACGATACAACCTGTGTTAATCATGTGTCAAAAACTAATTGTGGCATTACAATAAATTGGGTTTAACTTGTGATAATCGCATTAACTTTGACGGAAAAAGAAATACTTTTCCTGTAATTTATGATTCAGTGTGGTTACTCTGTTTATGATCATGTGAAACTATAAACTATTAGTCTGTAGCTACTGAAACAAAGTAGCTTCTTCTTTCTTCTACTTGTTGTTTTCAGCTCTGTCAGTACAAAACCTGTTCATCTGCACAGAATCAGATTCATTTCATGTTGCTATCACACATACGGCTGCATCTGACAACGTGCTGGAGAAAAAAAAGAACATCATATATACATCGACGATGGCATTTTCTCCACAGGAGTGCCTGTTGTTGTTGTGTGTGAGGGGGAAGAAGAACTAAAGGTCACCATCAGAACAAAGCAGGGCTGGGTTGTTGTTTGTTGTTTTCTCTGGCTAATTGGTTGCATTTTTATGACACGTAAATTGGGTGGAAAATTTTTCTAATTGCTGACAAAAGACTGGAAGGTCACTGAGCTCCGGTCTCTCTCTGTGTGTGGGAGCGGATTTCAGAAGCAGTCATTTTGTATTTGTGTATAATATACTATATGTGTGTATATATAATATACGCCTGGACAGACCTCCTGCATATATGTGGTGTCTGTATGGCAGCTTTGTCAATATTCCCCTGAGAAATAAAAGGGTAAGAAAAAAAAGAAAACATTGCTCTCCTCGGGGGAGCAGACAGGTGATCATCGCCTGCTGCCATTTTTCACTGACCTGCAAACCAGACGCACCTCGGGCCTTATGACAGAGAGTTTTTTTTTTCTGTAGAGTCAATTTTCTTTTTCTGAGGAGAAATTAATCACTTCTTGACCCAGTGTGTGTGTGTGTGTGTGTGTGTGTGTGTTTGTGTGAGAGAGAGTGTGTGTGTGAGTGTGTGCATTGGATGAGTTAATATTCAGGTTGTGGAACAAATGCTAATTTAATCAATATGCTGTAAATCTGACTGGTTGCTGGACTGAGAATCCCAGAGGGGGAAAAAAGTGAGGCAGTGAGTTCACCATAGCACATACACATCTACGCACACACAAAGTTCATCCACTATCAGATCTATATATAGGTCTTCCCATCTTCGATATCTGTTGTCTCTCTGGCCCAGGTTGGTGCTGCTGTGTGTGTAGATCTGAGAGGCTTTCCTGGCAGCAACTCACCTCAGACTCAGACAGACTAAAGCCTCGTTCAGACGGGATTTAATTCCTCCGGGGGAGTTTGTGATTTTTAATATTTCCATGTGCTGATCACAGTGATTTCAGTCCTGTTCAGAGTCACACATGGGGTGTGATTTTTACTTTCTCGCCTTGTTCCGGTAGCGATTAGAGTCAGAAAACATTTGAAATAAAAATTTGTCTCCACAGATTTAAAGAGCCAGACAAGTTTGTTGTTTTTCCCCCCACTGATCGGAAACTGCAGCTACATTACTGTGTGTTACTTCACTAAAGAAAAAAACAGTTCTTGGTAATTATGGCACCTTAACCTGCAGAGGGTCATTGGCCACGAGACGTTGATGTGTCTTAATATCTGACACTGACGTCCGACGCTCATTAAAATCATATCTGTGTAAAAAATGAATGTGAATGCCTTGAACTGTCCCGGTGTGACACGGTGAGGTTTTAATTAAAAACTCCAACTACCACAGCCCCTCCCACTGTGAGCGCTCACATGCACACACACCTGGACACACACACAGATGCAGGCTGAAGGGGTCAGGGGTAATGGTGTCACCTCTGTCCGCTGTGTGTGTGTGTGTGTGTCTATGTGTGTGTGTTGAGGCGCGGTGTTAAAATGTGTGTTGGTGGAACCTGCTGTCACCTCATTACAGGACACCGCCGGCCACAACTCACGCTGACATCCAGGGGCCGTATTCACAGAGTATTTTATTTTACCACCAGGAGTTCTTCTAAATGGCACTGAAAAAGTTTGGAGCCGAGAGTTTTTCCTCTTAAGACTCATTCACAAAGCTGCTGGGGGCAACTTTTACTGAGGAATGGAGAAAACTATTAAAGATAGTGCAATAAAAAAAAAAAATCTCTTTCTTATCCTGTGATCCCGTTCAACTGTGTTGGTGCAACAAATACACAACATGTCACACTCATTACACTCAGGAGAATATACACTGACCACCCACAGTATATTAAATTACCAGATATAATGTTGTCAGTCCTTTATAGTATATGCACACACACACACACACACACACACACACACACACACACACACACACACACACACACACACACACACACACACACACACACACACACACACACACACACACACACACACACACACACACACACACACACACACACACACACACACACACACACAACCCATAACAGTGGATACCCATTGGGAAAGTGTTGCTCAACTTCTGGACACCACTGCACATGTTGGATTTATACACATGACACAGGGCCATTGCATTAAAGGGATAGTTCAACATTTTGGCAAATTGGCCCATTGCCATAACCCCTAGAGTTTTAGCAGTAGGTTCGTTACCTTTAATTGTCGATGCAAGCTATTTTTAGAACAGTGGAGCAGAGCCGCAAGCTGCTCAGAGCTACGCTACGGAGGCTAATGGGATTTCTTGGTTTCCCTCATCAAACTCATCAAATACACAATCCAACAACTCCAAAAGGCTCTGGTGGACAAGTTGTGACCTGCACATTCACCACGCTTTGAGATAATAACAGAACGTTACTAATAACGTGTTGTAACCAACACAGATTTAATCTGATCTGATCTGATCAGCATACATTTATTTATTATACATTCAAATGTGATTTTGGATAAGTCATAATAACTCTTCTTCACTGTTAGCATGAATCCACCATAAATGTATAAACTACTTTCCAATGAGGTGACTCCATGACATTAATGCATATTGTACTAATATACCTATCCAACAATGATGGAGATGTGGTTGGAAACTGTTTTGAGAAATCACTGATCCTGAACCAGTTTGATCAAAACCTGCTCACAACAACATCCTGCTGCCTGTGTTTTCCATTTTCCTCGGAGATCAGAGGTCACACTGCAGAAAATAAACACGCTGCGACTAAAAGACTAAAACAAAAAGAAAGAAAAAACAACGCTTTCAAACCTGTGACTTCCCACACAAAGCCATCAATATCACTACCACTGTAAACTTATACTGCTGCACTTCAACAAATCTATTACCTTGAAGCTCGAAGCACATTTTGGGCAGGAAAAATTATCGGACACTAATGTATCTTTGTGACTCAATCAGGAAGACTGTGTCCATGTGCATGTGCCTCGTAGGTATCTGAACTCCACCAGCTCGTTTCCTGTCTTTCATCCAATCATTACCTGACGCACCGACCTTTAAAGGTTTCTCTCTTTTTATTGTCATTCAGTAATAACTGTGAAGATTTTGTAACCCACCTCCACCCTCCATCCCTTCACCACCTCAGCCACCTACAATCAGAAGTCCCCCCATGAAGATGCCCCATGCGCCATCAGTGTCTTGGCTCTGGGGGAAGTTTCCTTTAATTGGAAGGACCTTAAACCTATGAACTGCTTCCCATGGTGATCCATTTCCTGTCTCTAAGTGCCAAAGTCTTCACAATAAAGTCAATTTTATCTATTATTTCCCACCCTGTTCTTCCTCTTCCTAATCTCAAATGATTGAATTATCCCCTAAAGTTATCGTGTTAACAGTCTAACAGAGAAACATAATTCTTTATTTGATCTGCTTTATCTATTTTAAGTCGTAAGCTCTTTTTCCACTGTTTTCTAAAAATAAATAAATAAATAAAACCTGCCAACATCCAGCTTTAATCATAACATGGTACAATTGGATTTCACACAAGGATCAATTGACTCTGCAGTAGACGTCGGTATCTATCGGCTCTGGTGGCGATCCGCATTGATGTAAACACAAGATCGAGGTGAACGCGCTAATTGTCCACCCCCTCCATCGCGCTGTGATGTCTTTCAGAGCGAAGACACTACAAACACACCTGTCCAGTATGGCGCTACTTAAATAGAGTGGGTAATACTGCACTTAGGGATAAAAGAGTGAGCTTCAGCCCCGAAATAAGTTTTAAGAACACTCGATCATTGATCGCATGGAGGCTTCAAGGCTGATGGGAGCACGGACCTGAGGATGAAATGTGATGCCTGCATCTGCATCTGTGTAGTAGTGTATAAAGAGAAATCAGGTGGCAGTGTAAAACAAGTCAATCGCCTCTTTTTTTAATCAGCATTATTATCCACATCTAAAAAAAACACAAAAAAAAACCCTTATACCAGCTATTTCTAGTAATTTCTAATCAGCTCCCTGAGATTTGCAGCAAATAAACGTGACCTAAAATCAAAACTTTGAGTTAAAAGAGGCTAAAATGCTCTGTAGACCTGCAGAGTTGGGAATAATTTTTCTCATTAGTTGATTAAACAGTGAAAAACTGCATTTGTGGGGCTTTAAACATCATGAATCAACCCCCACCTCCCCCTCCTCTACCTGATCTTGTGGGGATTTTCATGGCACGGTGACAACATTATCTACTGTGTAACATCTGGTTGAGTGCTGCTGTTGACTGTACATTCATGCTCCGACATGCAAACATGTGTACGTGCGCGGCCCAAAGTGTAGGTTAGCATGTTAATGACGCACTGGCTTGTGTCACGAGGCACCAAACACAGTGATTCCATTACCATTGATTAGGTGACAGTGTGTGTGTGTGTGTGTGTGTGTGTGTGCGCGTGTGCCAAATGTGTGTCAGTGTGACACACACTGTAAAAGGATTAGGAACGCAGAAGCCAAGAAGTCTGTCTGCCTCTGTGAGTGTGTGTGTGAGTGTGTGTGCTGACAGAACATTAGTCAGAGCACTTGTCGTATCAGACGGTATATTATAGTCCTCACTGTGGAGGTCAATGGAACGATGAGTGTGTGTGTGTGTGTGTGTGTGTGTGTGCGTGTGTGCGTGTGTGTGTGTTTGAGCGAGAATGAGTGCTTCACTGTCATCTTTGCTGCTCCTCTGATCGTCTGCTCATATTAAAGCTGCTTACTGGAGGATGTGGTGACATCATAGTCGCAGCTGTAGGAGGCTGCAACACCTTTTACACAGCAAAATATTCTGTTATTGGCGTTTTGGGATTTGATCAATTCTAATGTTGCCACTCATTAGGTAACTAATGAATTATCTCAGCAATAACCACCTGAGACTCCATTTAATAACAGTTTTAAGTCTGTCTTCCCAGGAAAATAAGACATTAGTGCTTATTGTGAATATTGTTTGCTGTTTAAATCAGCAGTGTGTCTTCTCTCTCTTTTGTTTTTGGTGTATTTTCTGTGAGTTTTTAAATGTGACCAGACTATAGACTCACCGGCCACTTAGTACAGGTTGGCTGTGGTGTTTAAATCATGCTTAGTTGGTGCTAAGAGGCCTGAAGTATGATGCGATGATGGATCTATGGTTTTTTATTGCTGTTTATGCCAAATACAACATCCAAATATACTGTTTCAAATGTGCCCATTCTCCTTTGACCATAAGGCATCTCGGTCCAGATGCTCATTTTTTTTCTCTTTTTCTTTTTCAGACTGTTGTCTGTTAAATCCTAGAGATGGTTGTGTGCATCCAATCCAATCCACTTTTATTTATATAGCACGTTTTAAAAACAACAAGGTTATCAAAGTGCTGCACAACAGATACACAAACAGTAAAACAAATAAAGTTAAAGTTAATATATAGTAAATTAAAAGCATATAAAAACACTAAGAAGATCAGATAAAGTAAAAAATTAGTAGCTCATTCCATAGTTTAGGAGCTACCACTGAAAACGCACGGTCAAAAACCGGGGGGGGATGGGGGGGGGGGATTGTGTATGTGCATGTGTGTGTGTGTGTGTGTGTGTGTAAATCCCAGTGGATCTGCAGTTTCTGAAACACTCATACCAGCCCATCTGGCACCAACAACCAGACCATGTTCAAAGTCACTTAAATCACCTCTCTCTTCCCCGTTCTTCTGATAATCAATTCTAACTTCAGCAGCATCTCGGCTGTAGCCTACCATGTAATGCTGCTTCCATGTGATTGGCTCATTGGATGTTTGCATTAACAAGAGGGCTGAGAGATGTACCTAATAAAGTGGCCAGTGAGTGTATATTGAAATGTTAAAAGGTTATGTTTTGTTATGACTTGTTACTTTTACATCGAAGGCTCCATCTGTACTTTTAGTTTTTGCACAAATAAATGGATAAAGTGAATAAAGTGATAAAAGTGTTTCTACTTAGTCTGAATATTAAACAGGTTCAAATCCTGTTTTCATGCTTCATTAGAACCAATAATAGCTAGGTTCGACTGTGTTTTGAGTTTTTAACTAATAAAACAAAAACAAGTTCCTTTGAGCCTGACACACACACACAGACACACACACTCACACACTTAAATCCTCGCTAAGATTCACTGCTGATGGTCTCTGCAGTGGTCAGCTCAGCACCTACCCATTGCTAACCAGCTACCTCATGCTGAGAGTATTCACACACACACACACACACACACACACACACACACACACACACACACACACACACACACACACACACGAAACCAGTGGGCTCTGGACTTTGAGCTGAGGCCACAGTGCCCCCTGCTGGTTGCGATGAGAATAAGAAAGAACATTTCCTCAGATCCTTTTACTGAAAATAAAAGCAACTCAACTTCATCCTCTGTTCTGCCACATCCACCAGTCAAGAACAATTTTACAAGCATTTGAATATGAAAATGTATTTAAGACCTAGTGTCATTTTTTTTTTTTTTTTTTTACAATATTACAATATTCTTGCTCGGAGGTAATGTAAAAATAAAATCCTAGACACATGTAATTATTAATTAAAAAAACTGCATGTTGAGTAAATGTTTCTGTTCACTGTCATTTACAGGTTGTTTTTTTTCATATTAAATGCCATGTTATACTTCAACCTCGTTATTTTGCTCTTATTAAAAAAATAAAACACATCCTGTTCAGAGGGATGAATCACTATAGTTAGTTTCTGTCTGTCACTTTCTCCATCAAGCTGTGCAGGGATGGACTCTACATGTAGAGGGTTGTTCTTCTAATGTTATTATGATTTTTATATATAAGAGTTTGTGTTCATGATCACATGAAAGGTCCAACATTCAGCAACAAATGCAAACAACAATAGAAGGTTTGAATTTTGACCTCACACAATGAATGTTTTTTAGGCTAATAAAAGCCAAAGTAATTGCCCGAAAGATTAAGAATCAGACCCAGAAACATGTAGTCAAACACTCACACTGAATGATAAAGGCTTGAAGTCAAGGTCGGTCAGTTTCAAGCTGTTTTCTCAAAGATACAACTGTACGCGTTAGCATTAACTGGACAAGGAGAGAGGGACTGGAGACAGAAAGACAGCGAGAAGGGCGGGGGGGAGGAAGCCACATGATGTGAGGATGGCTGAGTCATTCCGGCTCTAAAGGCCTCATCTGAACTGGTATTGATTATTCATTTCTCATTGACTGCGCTCATTTGGGAGGAGAGGGAGAGACAAAGCCAAGCTATTATCTGCTGTGTCAGATATCATCTGCTCTGTGGTCGTGGCACCGGTCAGTGAACCGCAGAAACAGCAGAAATTCAACAGAAACTCTGCAAATGTGAATGTAATTAGTGCCACGGGGCCAACGCTCCTCCAAAGCACTGACCTCTTTATCCATGAAGTTGTTGAATTGTTATCCTGCGTGGTTTCTTCTTTTTATTATTCGTCTTCTGTGTCAAATTTCGGTTCACTACTCCTGTTGACCCTTACAACATACTACAACATATGTGGACATGACTGGGATTCAAACCTCAGCCTCCCCATCTAAAGTCAAAGGCATTATCAACTGACCTATACAGTTGGATGTGCTGAGCCCTCCGCCGGTGTGCCTCCTTCAGTAACGGGAGGTGGTGGCAGGTTCCCCGTCTACCAGCTTGGCTGCTGTCTCTTTATCCAGGTCCTTAACATGTAGAGCAGTGTTTTTCAACCTTGGGGTCGGGACCCCACATGGGGTCGCCTGGAATTCAAATGGGGTCGCCTGAAATATCTAGTAGGCCTAATAGATAAAAAAAACTAATCGTTATTTTATCTTTTTAAATTATGATTAAAAACACCACACACAATCTTAAACAACTATGCAATACTTACACTTTCTCAAATATAAATCGAGTTCAAACAAAATGCAGCATATAAAAATATCTGAGCTTGTGCATCTTGATTGACGGCTGTCGGGGTCGCCAGAAATTTGTGATGTCAAAATGGGGTCATGAACCAAAAAAGGGTTGGGAACCACTGATGTAGAGCCATGTTGCAACAGAGAAGAGACTTTACACATTCCTGTTGTGTCTATTTGCCTGTATTTGCCTGTGCCATGTGTTTCTTTCATAATTGAGACCAAACCAAAGGAAACCAGAGCGACAGCTGCCGAGCCAGACATTAGGCTAAGATACGACAGCCACCGGTCTCCCATCTACAAAGACAGACAGAGGCCAGGCCCAATAATAAACTCTTTTTGACCCAGGCAACATAATAACCAAACGGCCATACAGCCTCCCAATCCTAAATCCGTGCCAATGGCCCACGCCTCCCTCAGTCGGCTGTTGTGTTTTTAATTTACAGTGTTGCTACTTTGCACCACTAGGGGGCACTGTTTGAGTCAGAGAATCGAGATAAGTAGTCTACATGCCACAAAGTTATAGAAACAGTAGGTACTGTTATCGTATATTTTCCGATCAAGTAAATGGCTCTTTAAAGGCTCCGGTGTTCGTCCATTCTTCCGCCTACACTACAGCGGCGTTTAACTGGGCTCCTGCATGGCCATTAAGAGTGAGAAAATTGGAGCTAATTAAAAAATGCAAACAAGCCTTGAGCCTGTTTGCAGCTAATCAACATGCAGGACACCATCTCAATATGTGTGATGTGGGACGAGGGATGAAAATGTTGGGGCACCTGGTCAATGGGAAATTGTTAGTGTTCGCATTTAATTTAAAGTCCCCCTCCCGCGACCCTTTTTGGTCATTTCAAAACCAGCTCATTAGCAATGCACCTCTGGAGGGTGGGCGGAGACTGCGCTGCTCTGCACCTGCCCAGCCACCCCCTCGCACCCCACGCGTCTGCCATTGGTTCACAGCAACTTGAAGGCAGAAAAACTCAGAAATGGAATTTTGCACTTCCTTTTCTGCTGATATGTGCTCTAACACAAGAAAAATGCCACAGGAACATGTGAAAAGCACGAAAAACACGATTTTCATGGGAGGGGGTCTTTAAATTGAACATTTGAGGAAAATCTTAAAGGGATAGTTAAGCATTTTGGCAAATTGGCCCATTGCCATAATCCCTATAGTCATAGCAGTAGGTTTGTTACCTTTAATTGTTGGTGCAAGCTATTTTTACAACAGCGGAGCAGAGCCGTGCTGCTCAGAGCTACGCTATGGAGGCTAACGGGATTTCTTGGTTTCCCTCATCAAACTCATCAAATACACAATCCAACAACTCCAAAACGCTCTGGTGGACAAGTTGTGGCCTGCACATTCACCACGCTATGAGATAATAACAGAACATTACGAGATGGAGTTGTTTAGAGGTAAATTCATGCAAAACCGCTGATGCGCGTTCTCGTCGGGGGCAGTTTTTCAGCAAGCAGTCTCTGCATTTGCCTTGAAAACAACTCTGTGGTGGTGAATGGTGTTTTACGAAGTTTTATGAATGCTGTATGAGAAGAACATCCCATAATGATCTCACCACCTGGGAAATAAAGACACAGATTTGTGGGAACCTTTAAAATAAAAAAAAAACTTGCTGCGACATGTTTTTCCATTCAACATTACCTTGGACCCACAGGGGAACGTTCAGTGAGCCAAAAAACAAACCAAACTCTGCTCGCTGCCGGGTCTCTCCCTCTCTGTGTCTTCACACCCCAAAACTCCCTCGCTAATTACTACAACCTGTCAGCCTCCTCCTGGTTGCTGTGGCGACCAGCCGTCGCCACGGCAACCCCAGTGGTCTGGTCTGGCTCGGAGAGGAAGAGGGAGAGGGAGAGGGAGGGGGAGAGGCATGTTGGGGGGTGGGAGTGTTATCATGCAGGAAGGTGAGATAAGAGAGTTCATTTCTTATGAAGCAGATAAAAGAGGAGCTGGTCTCTGTCAGAGAAACATTTAAATCACAGGGAAACTGAGGTGAAGCTGAAAGAGACTCAACTTTGTTCTAGTCAAGGTTTCCGTTTTACTGAAGCCAAGGTTTGTTTTAACCTTTATATAAATATCCACAAATGAAGAAAATAGAGCAGCAAATTGTGTGCTGCTCTGTTGTAAAGACAATATATTGTTATTTTAAATAAGCATCTACAATGTGAGTTTTGCCTTCAGGCTGCAATAAAGAATTGAAGAGCTGATTAATTAATGAGTCATCTGACAGAAAATTAGTCATTTATTGAAGCTGAACACTCTCCGCCTTTAGCTTCCCAGATGGGACGATTCATTGATTTTTATTAGGCTACAAATTTTTATATCTTTGTGTTTTTGACTCTTTTATAACACAGAGAATTAAATGACTAATAAAAACAAAATGATAAAGACTAATTATTTATGATGATTACGACTTCTGAGTAAAACAATGTAGCTATCCTCAGTATTGCGATGCACTGGGGCTAGCCAGCACCTCTGGATATGACAAAGGGGAAAATGAATTAACTCTAAAAGTAAACAGCTATAGATGCCAACATTATCTATGTAGCAATAGCAAAACCTCAATGGGCAAACGACTGACAGCTGCTGAAAAATACACCAACCCTCCAGTGTGTTTTGTCATTTTTATTAACAAAAATCTATCAAAACTTCCCTGAGAACAAACTCATTAATCTTAGATTCTTTAAAACCACGGACGACAAAGACTTGACTTGACATTGAAAACATAATGTAACTTATTCTTCAAACTGCAGTGACAGTGAAGTGACAGAAAAACCACAACAAGTTAATGAGTTGATGAGAAAAGTCAAATTTCATCGACAGCCGCACTCGTCCACCACCATGTCCTGGTAATGTCGCAGCACCACGTTGTCGTTGTTGTCGTAGTAGAGCATGGAGATGGGCGAGAGGCGGATGGGGACGCAGCAGGGCTGGGGCGTCCCGTGCGGGTCCAGGGAGTGGACCAGGGTCTGCAGGATGGCGTGGTTGGTGCCGTTCAGGCTTTCGCTGAGGGGGAAGGGGCACTCGCCGTGGCAGTAGTTGGCCATGTAGCCCTGCGGGTAGGGACGTCACCATTATAGATTTTCTTTGTACGATTATTGTCAAGAGAAATAATCACTATATATAATGCATTAATTAATTTCACAACATAAGAAAGTGTAAAATCAAATACAGTCAAAATATAATTACATTAACCGTAATTATTTACACTAAATATTTGAAGTAGCTACTGTTACTGTTAATATATAACCAATTATTAATCCTCCAGGGGAAGTGTTTAAATATTCAATCATTAATTGTCATCTATACCAAATGTTTAAGTTTATTTTAATTGTTTGTTGATGTTTTTTTAATCACAAATGACACACTAACATTCAAATTCCTACCACTTGTATGTTACGTTGTAAATGGACCAGTATTTCTCAGGGCCGTTGCTAGGAATTCTGGGCCCCCTGAAAGAATACTAAAGTGGGCCCCTACCCCTTGACTTTTCCACTTATTTTTAATTTCTAATAATATTTAATATTCTTAGACTATACATATGTAATATCATTTTTTATTTAGCCTACTTTGTTTTTATGCTAATGCAGCATTACTGTGAGTATTAGTCAGGGTCTTATGCAGAAACAAAGATTAGACTACTGGGGTTTTTTGTGGGCCCTACTGGGTGCTGGGCCCCTAGAATTATCATCACCTTTCTCCCCTACACAATGGCCTCGGTATTTCTTACATTTACTTTGGTGCACATCTGCCTTCATGTTTCCAACATAATCTATTTTGGAAAGTGACGGTATTGAGGAATCTTTACGATTAATTAATTGTGGCGTTGAATACCGCGATTAATTGTGAAAATAAGTAATCGTGACATCCATACCTGCGGGGCGATGATCCAGTCCTGCCAGCCCACGTCTTTGAAGTCGATGTAGAGGCGCCGGGCCTTGCACACGTTGGAGGGCGTGACGGGGAGGTGGACGGCGCTCCTCCTCTGTCTGGAGCGACACTGGTGCGGGTTGAGGGACACGGCCACCAGCGAGGCCTGGATCAGCGGCAGGGCGAAGGCCGGCTCCAGCGGGAGCGAGTTCCCCGGGTGGAAGGGAAGAAGCTCCTCCGGTTCTGCGCTGAGAGGAAGCAGCTCCATCACCAAACCGTAGTTACGCCCCGGTTTGCGCCAGTTCTCCGCCAGCTGCGTGAGGTCCAGGGTGAGCAAGGCGGGCTCGGGCTGCATCTGCACCGACTGGGACAGCAGGAGCCGGCGGTTGGCCTCGGGGTCGGCTCCTCTCAGCGTGGCTCGGATCACTCTGTACAGAGACACGCTGAGGGCCCGGGGCCCCTGCAGCAGCTCCGAGGACCTGAACGGTTTCCAGTGGAGCTTGACTTCCAGCTGAGCCAGAGACAGCAGCTCCACAGGCTGCAGGACGGACATGTTGAAGAACAGCTGCTTCTCCAGACAGATGTGGCAGCTGCTGCTCCACCCAGACAGCAGCCGGCCTGCAGCACAGCGTCAGCAACACAGATCAGACTTTAGGAACAGGGATGGCAGTGTTTCGAGAGGTTTAGGTTTTATTCTAAACAAGTGGGAGACTGACCTGAACCTGAATGATGAAGAATTATAACCATTTAACTCTCTGTGGTTGCACTTGCATAAGAGTTTCATTGATTTCTTATCACTATTTGATATTTTCACTCTAAAAAACAAAACAAAACTGCACTGTTGCTGCATAATAGTGGACAGTCTCTCAGACGTACATAAAGATTTTTTCACAACTTTTTAAAAACAAATTATTCTCATAGTTAAACCTGCTTTTTTCCTAAACTTGTCTATATTGTACTATAGACAATGAGTCTATAGTACAAATCCACAACCAGGACAGGGCCGGTCACAGTTTCAGTTCATAATTGTTAAACCTAAAGTTATAGAAATTTGCTATTTGCACTGAAAATGCAATTGGAAATAAATATCAATGCAATACAAGTCAACTGTCTGAGGAGGTCAACTAAAAACGTATCCACTTACTTACACTACTTACTTACTTCTAAATTGTTAATGTAAAACATAATCTTACACAAATCATGTTATATTGTAGAAAATGAATGAAAATTATTATCAATCACTGTTTTCTTCAAGTTCAGTTCAGTAGCCTATTTCAGGTCCAAACACAACTTTTCAAAATAAAACACATCATTATATTTCACCTGAACATATCTAATTGCTGAGCTAAAGAGAACATTGGCTCTTTAAATCAATTACCATCATTATCACGAACTGACTGACTGGCAGGACCGTTGTATAGGGGAGAAAGGTGATGATAATTCTAGGTTCCCAGTGCCCAGTAGGGCCCACAAAGGACCCTGACTAATACTCATGCTGCTTTAGCATCAAAACAAAGTAGGCTAAATAAAAAATGATAATACATACATAGTCTAAGAAAAAAAGTGGAAAAGTCAGGGGGCAGGGGCCCACTTTAGTATAATTACAGGGGCCCCAGAATTCCTAGCAACGGCTCTGCTGACTGGTACCTTGGTCTTGCACATATCTGATGATGTTGCCGCGGACTCCGTACTCTGCCACCGTGCAGGGGTCGCTCTCCTTGGCCTGCATGTGCTCCGACCTGCGGAACATCCTCCAGAGCGCGGAGGGGACCTGGCGTCGCTGCTGCTGCTGCTGCGGGCGGCCGCTCCCCCCTGCGGGCCGCGGCGGCCCCGAGAGGCCGAGCGAGCCGAGGAAGAGCCGCTCCTGGGTCTTCATCTCCTCCACGTGTGAAGAGAGATCACACACACCCAGAAGACACAACAGCAGCAGCAGCAGCGGCAGCAGCGGCACCAGAGGAGTCGTGCTCGGCCTCATCATGTTCGCGCCTCACCCGGCTCTGCTGGTTCCTCACCTGAGCTCTCTGGCTCCCAGGAGGCGCGTCGTGTTTGTCTTCACCTCCCGGGGAGCAGCTGCATAATTATGTTAATGAGGAGCGGGGAGACAGGCCGGAGATAAGGGTGAGAGGGGGGCGGGGGGGCGGGGACACCTGGAGACTGATCACAGGTCAGGTCCTCAGGAGGTTCCTGGATCAAACAACTCACATGGATGTAACCCGAGTTAATGAGGCTGTATATAATGTCTGATGACGTCACCTGAGCGCTCCGTATAATAAACCAAATTCAACACTGTAAGGCACAAAAAAAACACATCCTGTGAGGACTACTGTCTCATTTTAAAAGTTGATTTTAAATCTGAAGAGTTCATTTGCAAAAGCAGATAAATGCCATTTTGAAAAAGATGAGCTGATGCTTTTGAATTATTCTTTGCATAGTGTTGTTTTCAATAAAGCTTTATTTTTTTGAGCTACGTCTGTTTTGTTACGTCTCATCTGCTTGGTCAAAGCCACTCAACTTTGGTTTGACTGATTTCACCTGGTGTAAATAATAATTAAAAATTGTTTTGAATTTTAATTTTAGTTATCTGCTTTTGCAAATGAACTCTTCAACCTGGAGATTTTACAACATTTTTTTCCTTTTTTCTTTTCTTATGTGTGTATTTGGATGGTTACTTTTCCTGGGGTCAGTTCAACATTACATCTCAGTTCAAAGCTAAAATATAAATTTAAAAATCCACAACAAAAGGTCACAAGAAAATAACAGTTTTAAAATATTTGCCACTGGTCCCAATCTACAGACACAATTAGATATTCTGTCTTTTATATTAAAACAGAAAAGTTAATTGAAAAATAATCATAATATATCAAACTGATATTGCAATCATAGCATATTATTCAGCCCCTATTTTACATGTTAAAAATAATAATAACTTGTCTGCTTGGACCAGGGGGACAGTGGTTTTCTGTGGCTCCGGGTTCGAACCCTGTGCAGTTTAAAAAAACAAACCTGAGTCAGTTCCAATGATTTTTTTTAATATAGTTGGCAATCAAAGATGATTTTGATTTGAATCATTATTTACAGATCAGTATGTACAGTGGTCAAACAGGAGCAGGAGGCCGTAGTTACACTGTGTGTGTGCGCCGAGGGGGAGGAGGTAGGGGGAGGGGAGGGGCATAAGTAGCTGACATTCATCCTTTGAAATAAACGAGCCAATAAATCCAATAACGACTTATTTCACTCATCTATTCAATTCAACACCTAACGGTGTGTGTGCATAGCTCGGACACGGATTTGGCGACACACACGCACACACACCCCACACACACCCAGAATAAATACACACACACACACACACACTGTATATGAACAATCCACTGGTAGGTAAAGACAATAGATAGACAATAATGTGCACTGGCTGATCCTTATTTAAAAGTCTCACCTGATCAAACACACACATACACCCATACACACACACCCGCACACTTTCACACATACACAGAACTACAGTTGAACAGATACACACGACACACCGCTAGATCGAGCCCGGCCTCTCCCGTCACCGCCGCCGTTACATCTGAGAGGATAGGTTAAGTGCTGATGTTTGCATTGGACTGAGAGAAAACGAGCTGCTGCTTCTGTTAAAGATCAATAGAAACAAAGTTATTCAATAAATCTCACTGTGCTCTTGAAAAAACATCCAGAACCAAAGACTCCTCAGTCATGCCAGAAAAAAAAAACATGTCTTCTTTGCTGTAAACTGGCAGTAAATATCATATAGTGAAATTTCAAATTCAATTTCACTATAATAAATAATTTTATTTCTGCCCTTAAATCAAGAAAAAAAAAACCTGTGGTGGTATTTTAACACGATTTATCAACTAACAACCACCACAGTCTGAAAAATTCACCAGATTTTCAATTTGTATCCATTTGTAACTGGTTTTACACAGTATAAGTGCTGGGATTGCTGTCGACTGTCATAGTGATAGTCACAGACATCCTACAGGAACCAAAGAGGTCACCTTTAGTGTAAACAAAAGTCAAATTTTGGGGTTTTTGTTGCGGTTTGCTTCTGTTTATGTCGCCAAAACATGACGACAGCACCCAAACATGAGAGCTGCTCACTGGTTTCGGAGAATTAAAATCTGATTCCAGGAGATTTTCAGTCACTGTGTCAGATTTAGGCCTCAACATGATGATCAGAGAATCAATAATCTACTCCAGCGTGGGAATGTTTTCTTAAATCGGCACGACGGAGGAGCCCCGTGGGGACACACGGACGCGTCTCCAAAGACACGCTGACGCCTGGTTTCGACTTGCATCGTGTTTTCAACAGCAACTGGAAAAGAGGGTGTCAGATATTGGAGGCAATGGCGGGCGGAGAGGCGCGGGACCAGCACTTACAGCAGGAACACTCAGTCAAAGTTACAGTACTTGAGTAGCTGATCGAGGGCATACACACATCTAGGGCTTTGGTGCATCATGGGACAATCAGGAGTGTTTTTTTTTCTTCAAAGTTCGAAGGAGCACGACAGGCGCCGATCGGATCGATCGGTCCATATATATATTTATATATTTATAACTATAAATCCATCCAATGAGCTATGTACAAAGTATGGCAAAGAATTTATTATTTCAATTTATCAGCAGATGTCATTGGCTCTTCACTGTCCAGTCCGTAATGTCTCCAGTGATGTGAACGTTTCATGCTTAAGGGGGGAGGAGGAAGAGGAGGAGGAGGAGGAGGAGGAGGAGGAGGAGGGGGAGGGGGAGGAGTCCACACCGGCAACCTGCAGCAGGCAGGGTGTTGGACATGGACTCATGGACCCAATCTGCCCCAGAGCAAAAGCTCAGCAGAGTCCATCCGGGGCGTGGGGTCAGTCCTGTGAGAGGAGGACGGGAGGCGCGGCCACCAGGGTCATGTGGCGTTGACCTCCATGATGTGGTCGTCGGTGGAGGGCAGCACCAGCACCTGCCGCGCGTGGCTGTGGTTGAACACCTGGCCGGGGCAGAAGGGCTCCAGACGGGGCATGGCCACGCCCTTCTGCTGCTGGTCGCCGCCGCTGCCCACCGAGTGGATGCTGCCCCGGCTGCGGATGCTCGCCGTGTCGGCCTGGTCGTCCAGCGCCTTGTCCAGCAGGGACAGACTGTCGTTCTCCACGCAGCTGTCTGAGGACGGCAAAGAAGCACAAAGTTACGCTCTGGAAATCTCTGGAAATCTATCGTATCGTTTTTACATCGTGGGTGGCCTCAAAGTTTACCAAGTCACGGTTTCAAAACCACTAAAATTTTCCGTCATACCGACATCCTGCGGTGTGAGCTGTTGTTTTTATGATTGTCAAAGTTGAATCTTCAAACATAATTGACTAAATGTTGAATGGCCTGGCCAAATATGCCGATCGATGCCGATTTAACAGATGTGTTTCAGGTGCAGTATCCAAGGGACCCGACAGGAGTCAGTCTTTGTTGTCATTACATTACGTCTAGCAGTGTGGCTCAGGTCAGAGAGGTGATGCTGTGACAACGCCGTTTAACAAAAGATCCTTTTTGGGGTGTCTGAACAAAAAACTCTGGGGAGGCGTTTTGAGATTTAGCCACTCTGGGACCCGTTTCCAAAAAACAGCCTCCAAGATTTTCTTTTCTTTTCTTTATTTTTTGTTTTCTATTGACTTATTGGCATTGACTTTTTATTTGTCACTTGTGTTTTCTGTCTTTAGTGCAAATCAATTTCCTCTGGGACATAATAAAAACTGAATTGAACTAAAGGACTGCATTTATTTTAATTAGAAGAATACAATTATTTATTTAAACTTAATACACATTTACTAATGATCCCAATATTCTATACGTTATTTAAAAATAAAAGACTTTGTTCAATGGAAAAGTTGTATTTTTCTTTTTTAACCCAGACATTTCAAAACAACATGTTTTAGAGCTGCAATCGCAATAAAGCCAAACTGTGAAACCATGATATTATAGGTTATCATACCGTCAGAATCTCATACCGGCCCATGGCTAATTGTGGGTCACTCCTTTGTGTTACAATAACAATTTGAGGATGATGTATGTATTGTATGAGCGAACCGATGACTGTCAGGTTGTTAAACTAAATGGACAACACATGTTTGACAGAGAAAATGAAAAATTCTAATCAAAATGTTCAATCATATTAAAATCTTAAACATCCAATACACTGCTGTGTGATTTTCCCTGTTAATTTAAACTTGTCTTGTGTTTGTTTGCAGCTTGTCTCAGTGCAGCTCCTCCTCAATAAGTAGCACAGCTCCCTCTGCCTCTCTCAGCTGCTGCTGCACCACCTGCTGCTGTTTGTCCGGCAGCTGCCACAGCATCAGCGTCGTACCTGCTGTTTTACCACGTGAGCGACTTTCACTGCTTTTCCTGACAGTAAATTGGAAAGAAGTGCCTCTGCTGCTTCACGGTGAGTTCAAGTCTCTTTTCTCTCAACAAACTTCTACAAAGCTGTGTGGGTTTGTTATTTTTTTGTTCTTACGTTCCGGGGTGCAGGTCTTACCGGGGTCGGGCTGGATGGCCACCGCTGCAGTGTGAGGAAGGTACTTGAGCACTTTGATTTTAGGGAAGGGCAGGTGTCCAGCGAACAGGGGCATCACCTCGATCTGGACCTTGTGGGTGGCGTTGGCCGTCATCGGCATCGACACCATCCCCGAACTCTTCCCACACACTGCCCAGTTACTGCTGCTGTCAGCCACTGTGGACAGACACACACACAAGTTGAAGTCACAAAGAACTGGTATAACATGTACATTTACACGCCAACATCAAAACTCACACTGACATAACCACTGAGATAATTTCACTTCCAATTTTTCCTGCAACTTAAATCTTAAAAATCAGTCAACTGATTATTTACTTCATTTATTTGCACCTTTTCAGTCCACTTTTACTCTTTCTTTTGTAATTTCATGGTCAATAGAGCTCATTTACACACAATATATACTTTTTGAGTCAGAAATCAATCAAGTTACTGTTCTGAAACTATTACAGTTGCGTGAATCTTTTCATCATTGGTCAGATTTTACCAATATAAAATAAGATTTTATTTTAATGAATAAAACACACAAAAATGAAATAAGAAATAGTGATCAGTGTTGTGAGGAATCGTCAATGTTATTATTATAAGGCCTGAAAAGAAACTATATATTTGATATGAAAACATGTGACAATGGGTCAAATTTGACCTAAAGCCAACAAGATGGTCAATTAAGTCATTACAATAAAGGTCTACATAATAATTTAAATAAATTAAATTAAGATACAATAACAACTGAAGTTAGAACAGAGGCTTTCGGACAAAGGCAAGCTACAACTAAACGCACAACCAAAGCTGAAACCTACGGCCTACGGCGGCGACGACGGCGACAACGACCGGAGGAGAACCGTAAGTTTCGCTTTTACCCACCACGTCTCTCCCTCGACGCAGAGGGGAGGGGGGGGGGCGGTGATTCGTATCCGTGCAGGGAAGTTACATAGTGCAGTTTCAGCCGACGCGACCCCGCTCAGGCTGCAGCGGCAGCACCATTCATCCTATTAACCATTTTTCTACCATTGCAATGAGTCTGGAAACATTATTTTAAGGCCGAAAAACTCCGCAATGTTGCTTTAAGTGTTGTTCTTGGTGTATTGGAGGATTTATTTCTGTAATATTTTTTTAGATAAGGTAGCTAAATATTTTACTGTAGTTGCAAATAGTGACTATTTCTTATGTATTAATAATCATATAATCATTTAGGGTCCATCTTAAATTATCTTATTTAAAATCATGTTTTGCAGATTAACAATGTTTCTGTTCCATTATAATCTGACTTTGTAACATTTATATTTACACAGAACTGCAGAGAAAACTCAGAGAAACCCCCCGGTGGTCTCACGTGGATCCTCCAGACGTACCTTCATACATGAGCTTGGTGGTTTTGAGACCATCAGTGTCAGTCTTGCTCTCCTCGGCCATCTCCCCCTCCGCAGGCTCAGTCAGTCGTGTTATACACACCTCCAGTCCGCAGAGGAAACCAGAGCGACAGTGCTTTTCACCAGCAGGAGGCAGGATCTCAGCTCTCACGCTGTACAACGTCTGACAGCATCAAACACACACACACACACAGAGTGGTTAATTCAGGTGGGAGAGGCAGAAAAGTCTGAACATGTTTGGTTTTTGTCTGTCCACATGTTGTAAAAGATCGTCAGCTCAGAGCTGAAGTGAAGCTGAAGGTGTTGAGGACTTACAGTGACTCTCTCCAGCTGGAACTGGTAGTGGAAGGGTTTGAAGGCAGAGACGTCTTGGTTGAGTGGAGAGAAGTTGGCAGAGAAGACACACTGGAGACAGGAAGGCAGGTCGTCCTTCCACCTCACCTCCCACAAGCAGAACACACTGTGCTTACTGCACAAAAGCTGCACATGAACACACAAAACACACATAAGATATGAAACGGATGAATGTTTGATGTTTGCTTTGACATTTCTTACAAATGAAACTGATGTGAGTGAAGAGACATGTATGTTGACTGTCAGGAAGTGTCTGCTCAGATGTCAAAACTGCTGTTTGTGCGACACGCTAACACTCAAATTTTAACAAGGACAACAAAAGCTAAACTCTAAAATCTGGCACATTAAAACTTTTCTTCTGTCAGATTCACACAGACACATCCCTCAGCTCAGATGTCTGAACCTCCTTTCCTCCACATATCTGAGCTCATCGTCGCCCTTCCCATCCTGCTCAGCCCCGCGGAGGAAACTCATTCTGGCTGCTTTGTAAACATAATCGTTTGTTTCTGTCACTGTGCAGAGTTCATGACCACGGATCTGGGGAGGGGGACACTGGGAACAAAGGTTGTCGGCAAAATTCAAAGCTTCACCCTCAGGCTCAGCTCCCTCTAGATGGAAGCTGAAACTACGGAGGAAAAATATGTCTTTTTATATCTATCCTCACCTGTGTGAACATGAGGTTAGAAACTGTTTTTCACATTCCTAATATTTCCTCATAAACACCACCTGTTACACCGTATTCGCCCAAATATAAGACGACTCTGGTTACAGGACGACCGCCACTTTTCACGACACATCTTTTTGGAAAAGACTTTGTAAACCAAATCTTGTATTAAAGGGGAACTACGCAAGTCCAGTCGCTTTTCCGCTGTTCTGCCAACCCTCCTCCCAGCCATGTGCATTTATTTTCAACGAAGCCGGCGAGGAAGCAATCCATGGGGCGGTGGATAACGTTACATATCATATACGATGTTACGACTTGTATATGTGTGTAGTCTTATCTGTCATAAACAAGAGGTTACCGGTTATGGAGTTTTCGACCAAGAGTTAAAGGGACAACGAGGAGTTTGTATTTGGTTATAAAAAAGACTCATATTAAGGTCATGGGAATAACGCTTTCGTCCGTCTTGCGCCGGTCCAAGAATTTCACTGTGCATGGAGGCTCATGGGAAAAGTAGTGTGAAAACACTTTGCTTTCCAAAACTCCTCGTTGTCCCTTTAAGGTGAAAATCTTGCATAGTTCCTCTTTGATAAAGAAAATAATTGTATTTGAAAATAATTCAAACTGTCCTCAACATCTTCACATGTTTCATCGTGTAACGCCGTATTTCTTTGCTGCTTGACAGTTGTTTGCTGACTCTGCAGAGTTTATCTTCATTATCTTAAAGTTAGCACCAAAACTTCTTCATAGTTTGTTAACTTGTTTTGAGATGCCTTGGTCACAGTCTTTCTGTGAGTCTTGAACGACAGCTCTGATCATGAGGGGAACACTCGTAGTTTTAGGTGCCACCTGCTGTTGTGGATGTATATTGTTGTTTTAAAGTGAGTATTGGACGACCTTTCTTTTTCAGATATATAATATTATGAGGTCAGTTTGGTAATAAAATCCATATATTTCACAAGCACTAAACTACTTTCCCTCCTGCTTGAACCTTTGCACTGATCCTTCCAGTTGTTGTTTTGCTTCCTGCTCACCTGCTGTGCTTTAGTGTTGAGAGACTGTAGCTCCAGTGCTGCATGCTGCTTCTCCGTCAGCTTCACTTCAGCCAGCGTGAAGCTCACATCCGACACGTTCTGCAGACACACCTGGATGTACTTCCTGTCGGGTCACGGATCGGTCACAGATCAGACATGCATGGTAGATGATGCTGTGTTCACTCTGTGTGTTAACGTGATTTCTCTTTGGGGGCGCACACAGGGGATCCTGTGAGACCGGAGACTCACCTGTTACCAGCAGAAAGCAGCGAGTGTTTGGTCTTGAAGGGGATGTAGAAGGTGAGAGCTAGCAGTGTGGAGTAGATCGACCACGGACAGTCGATAGACATCTGTGGACAGACACGGTCAAACTTTACTACCGAGTCTCTTTACTTATAAGGAAATATTACATTAATTATGTAATTTTAGGTCTGCAACTAATGTTTATTTAAATTACTGATTAATATGCTCATGATTTTGTTAATTAATCATTTTAAAAACATAAGAAAACTGAAAAATCTTTGTTTTAATCTCTTATCCCTCCACATATGTGTGTGCGCTGCTCACCCTCTGGTCGATGGCGGTCATGGGCGTATCAGGATGACTGTAGCTGCGTGGTCGATGGCGGACCTCGCCGTTGGTCAGCCTCTCGTTGGCGGGCCGCTCCGACCCGGACGGGATGATGCACAAAACCTCCAGCTGGAACACCAGAGTGTGGTAGGGAGGCGTCGGGGGCAGGCTGATGCTGGTCACCTTCTCAGACGACTGGATGGAGAGGACGCTTTCACCCACCAGCTCTGGACAACAGGAAGGAGGGAGGAGGAGGAAGAAATGAGAACTTTAAAGCTTCGTATGTTTAAGTTAGTGGGTTTGCAGACAGTTTTTTTTGTAGGAACTTAGTTTTCCAAACATAACTTATGCAGGAAACATGGCTACATTGGGGCGATTTAGAGAAACGGTAAATTGACATTGAGGAAAACCTGCATAATCAAACTTCAAACATGGCTCTGTCCTGTAATCATGTACACAAGACACAGGCTGGCAGCTGTGAGATAAGATCAAAACTTCACTTTATGTCAGTTTTGATTCTAGTTGAAAGACTACGTGAGCGTCTAATCAATTAGCCGATTCAGATAAAGCCTTTGGTGAGACGTGAACCAACCAGCAGCGGGGTTGCTGATGCAGGCGGTGCAGCTGGCGGAGGGCAGGATGGGCATGGTGTCGGTGTTGCTGAGCTGCAGAGCGTCTCCTTTCTTCACCGAGTAGTGACCCGTCAACAGAGTGAACTTCACTATCTGAGGCAGACCGGCTAACAGCGGCTCTGCAAACACAAACACGATCACAGTCAGCAAAGCCCAAACACACACTCATACACACACTCACACACTTCAAAGTGGTTTATATCCACAGTACATTCACAAACATGGTGGTAATCAGCGCAGCAGAAATGTCTGATGTAAGCTGCAGCTAGGATGAAACTAAACATTAATCAAGCTCAGAAACATCTAAAAGGGCAACTGAGTTTGTTATTAAAACAAAAAAGTATTTTAAAGTTATTTTTAAATTTAAAAGATGGAAATATTGAACTTGAACTTCCTCCATCAGCAACTTTAACGCACAGCTGATGAGAGAAGTAGGAACCCCAATCAAATGTTGATGCTCTCCTCAGTCACAAAACAAAATGATCATGCAGAGATGCAGATGATTTCAGAGATTTCAAAATGCACAAGCCATGTGTGGAAACTGCAAAAAATATATACTTCATTATTTCAGCGCCACCTATTGGACAAATGTTGACTTTTTTTTTTTGGTGCTTGAGTAGTGAGTGGAATTTGCAAGTTTTTCTCCAGTGCTTTTTACTTCATAAACATTTTAAGATAATAAATAAAATATATATATATTAAAAAATGATAAGAATAATTAGAGCAAACACAACAGAGACACATTAGCGTTCGCTGCTTGGACCCCTGAAAATGTAGGTCAGGAATCATTAACACTTGACATGACGAGTTTTTGTTTGCAAGCTGCATTTTTAGTTTGTTCAATGAGAGAGACCTGGGAGTGCAGTGCAGCCCCATTTTTAACACTGCAGGGGGGTATTAAAGGGGTAGTTGTCTAGAGGAATTCATGTCCACAGGTAAAAAAGTAAAAACAAACCCGAAAGCAGTGACCAAAACCCACAACATTAGATTTTAAGAATTCAACATCACATAAAAGATTCAGACCTGAGAGCGGCTCCACCGTGAGCTGAGGCTCCTGAGAATACACCTCATACTGGACCGACGGGTAGATATGAGGCAGCACAAACTGCACCTGACCCACTGTGGCACAGAGCTGACGCAGTGTGTAAGTACCTGGCTGCCCACTCTACGAAGAACAACGGAGAAAAGTAATGACAGTGAGAAAACAGGAGAGAAGGTTTTATGACACGGATCAAAGCAAATGTTGAGAAAGAGAGAAAGAGAAATCAACAGATACATTCAGTATCTGCTTATACAGTAAATGTCAAATGGTTGAACATCTTTTAAAAAGGTCACACTTTTATCTTGTCATGTAGGCGTCTCTTACTGGTGCTGTGAAGATGATGCTGTTATTCCCAGGCTCCAGTTTTACATCCTGCACCTTCAGCATCTGCGCTCCTTCCTTCATGGCAACGGTGGGCGGGCTGACGCAGTTGGGCGTGTCTGGCGGTGAGTTGCTGTCGTGCCGACGCATTACCAGGTGCGTGTTTTTACACACCACTCCCGTAGAGTTGAGAGAATTGTCCGACGGACTCCTGTCGTGAATCTCATCCAGCTCTAAAGGAGGACGCGAGGTCGACGAGGAGGAGGAGGAGGAGGAGGAAGAGGGCCCCGCTGACGAGCTCCCCTGGTTAAACTCTATTGTCCCTGGGTTAGTTTGTCTCTGAGCTCCTTTGGATCTCCCGTGAGTCCCTCCATGGTCCACGTCGAAGTGAATGCTAGCAGCTACTTGTTGTATGTGCACCGACACGGGCATCAGACATCTCAGAGTGAGCTCCACCTGCAGGACGGCTCCAGAGTGCACAGAGGCCGTCCCGGGGTGGAACTGTAGCCGTGTGAGCTGGGCGAACACACCCATGCTCAGAGTCACTTTGTGGGCTGTGGAGGAAGCAAATCAAATAGATAATTAATAGTTAAATAATAACACATTTTAGACAATTGTGAAACTGATGACACAGTGTTGAACCTGGTTGCTCACCGTGATCTCCAGACTTTCCAGCAAAGGTCAGAATTTCCTGACAAAAGTGCTTCCTCTCCTCCGTGGTCAGATTAACGTCACCGGCCAACAAGGCACTGGTCTGCAGGTAGCTGTGGTGGGTTGTAAAGGAAACCAAACACTATGGTGGCACAGGTACAAGAACTAAGAATAAGTCTCCAACATTGCCAGGTTTTGTTTCCACAGATATATAACAACAGGGGAAAGGACTAAGTCAGGGGTCATTTTTTTTCTTCAGTTATTTTCTGAAGTGCAATAAAAAAAAAAGATTATATAATTAATAACTTCATCTGGCACAAACTGTATTGTTAAAGGGATAGTTCAACATTTTGGCAAATTGGCCCATTGCCATAATCCCTATAGTCATAGCAGTAGGTTCGTTACCTTTAATTGTTGGTGCAAGCTATTTTTAGAACGGCGGAGCAGAGCCGGATTGTGTATTTGATGAGTCTGATGAGGGAAACCAAGAAATCCCATTAGCCGTAGCGTAGCTCTGAGCAGCTCGCGGCTGTGCTCCGCCGTTCTAAAAATAGCTTGCACCGACAATTAAAGGTAACGAACCTACCTACTCCTAAAACTATAGGGATTATGGCAATGGGCCAATTTGCCAAAATGTTGAACTATCCCTTTAAAATAAAAATTAATTGGTCTTAAATCAAGAGTAGGGATGTCACAATTACTTGTTTTCACAATTTATCGTGGTATTAAACGCCACAATTATTTGATCGTAAAGATTCCTAAATAACGTCACTTCCCAAATAAGATTATGTTGGAACCATATCGGCTGATGTGCGCAAAAATGAAGGTGAATTCTCAGATACTGGTCCATTTAACTAACCTAACATTGAATCGGTAGGAATTTAAATGTTAGCGTGTCATTTGTATTGAAAAAAACACAAAATAAAACAAAAAATGATTAAAATTAACGTAAACATTTGGTATAGATGACAATTTATGACCTGAATATTTCAAACATTTCCCCTGGGGATTAATACTTGGTCCTATATTAATAGATACTTGAAATATTTTGTGTAAACAATGAGTAATGTAATTATATTTTGACTACATTTGATTTTACACATTCATAGTGTTGTGAAATTAATTAATGCATAATAATTGTGATAATCGTAATACCGTGATTATAATTTATTTCTCTGACAATAATCGTACCAAGAAAATTTGTAATCGTGACATCCCTAATTAAGAGTAAAATGTTGAGGGTGTATGATCAAATTATTTAAAAGAAAACTACTGATACTGCACATGTGCAAGTGTTTATCAAAGAGCCCCTTAACCTTAATAAAAGCAAAATGCACACAGAATGATTCTGGCTCCTGGATGGTGGTCATTTCCTCTGTGCACCACAGGAAAGCTGACGTGTTTTGACTGTTCAGTAGCCACATGTGACACGGTGTGACACTGTGTGAAGGATACTCTTCAGTTCTGCCCAGCAGCTTCTGACACTCAGCGATCTGTTTCCTGGTGTGAGTGACAGGGAGGCTCCATCCCTCCGATACGTACGACTTCAGAGCTTCCTGTAAGAAGGTTTCTGCCCGCTCAGGGTCTCCCTTCCTCCTAATAAACACAAACACACAGAAATGTAATCAAAAATAAGGCAGGAAAGAACAATTATGTGCTTATAGACTTATTCTTAAAGCTTTTTAGAGTGAAATCAATTTAAAAGGCTAAAGTAAACACAAAAGATAGACTGACAGAGATTGGAGCCGGTGATAATAAGTGATGATAAATGTCCATGAGCTGCTGTGACTCAGCTTCAATGAATCTTAAGCAGTTTTTTCTCCCCCTCGTTAGTAAAGGTGTTGTTTTCAGACCGAAATACATGTCAGTGCTGACGAGCCGTCTGCTATTGGCTGGTGTTCGACATCAGGTGATGCTGTGATCTGTATTTAAAGATGATGACGCCATTTCCCATCAGGGATGAGCAGCAATAAAAGCAGAGGGACTGATGCATATAAAATGTATTCATTTCATCCTTTGTCTGTTTAATTAGTTTTATTTATGAGCATATTTATATTTATACATGTATGAACTTGTCGATATTCAGCTCTCTGCCATTGTTTTCTTGTTTCATTAGTTGACTCTGGCTTTGTTTGCATATTGTGTTAAATGAAGTTAATTTAAATAAATAGAAAATAAAAGCAGAGGGCCTGTTTAATTCTTTACACTCATATTCTGTCGCTGCTATAAGAAATTCACATCATGTCTTCACATTTATTGTACAGCGCTGTCACATCCCTCATACCACTTGAGTGCTTTCATTAATTCTGCCTAATTAGACCTCATTAGGACTGTATGGCTGTTTACAAGTAGTGATTGATTCACATGGCTCTTTAATGATTTCAGGAAGACACTGACAACCGAACCACTTACATGTAAAACTCAGCCAGGCTCTTCCCCACCAGTCTGGCGGACCTCAGCCGACCGATGGCCCTGTACATCTCCATAGCAGCATGAGAGAGTTCCTGTTGTGGCCGTCAAGGCGGTGGTGACGGAGGCAAGAGGGAGAGAAACATATTATCAGTTTTTCCAGGAGATGAGGTGTTAAAAAACATATTGATTTAAAAGAACTGGTACTGGGAGGAATTCAGAGAATGTGTCGACTTCCTGCTTTGAAATACAACACCAAACTGCGGCAGGGCTTCTGTTTTTTGTTTTTTTTTACTTACGAGATAGTGTCTTTCAAAAGCTTCCACAGACGACAACGCTTCTTTTAGCTTTTTGTAAGGGCTCTGCAAACTGTTGACTGTAGAGGAGGAGGAGGAGGACAACAGAGGAACACAGTTAATTATTGCCTTTCAATTATAACTTAGGATTCTTTCATTACACCTTCATCGGCACGCTCCACAGAACAAACTCACTGAATTCAAACCCTACAGGCCCTGAGGCATTAAACTGGATTTGTGCCGAAATAAACAGAATAAAAGCTGAATCTGAGCACACGGCAACATGTGGATATGTTGCTCGCCTGCATTACATGATAACCAGTAAATAAATCTTCTTTAGGGCTCTAAATCACCCGCCCACGTGTTCATGCCATCAGTGGGAGGGGTTGGCATGAGGTTGTAAATCACAACCCAGCAGGAAAGAAATCACACTGTGAGGAACACCGTAGGAGAGTCTGGACGACTCACCGGTCTCAGGCCGCTCATCTCCCAGTCCGGCCAGCAGGTCTACAGTCCGGTTCAGGTCCTCAGACGTGGGGCCCTTCTCTGACACCAGGCCACAGAGCTCTCCCAGGGACTTCAGCTGGAGAAATGTAATAGAAAAACACTGGTTATTTGGAGAAAATGATTCTATTTAAATGAAAAAGCCCATTTGTTTAAAGAGATTTACTCGAATACTTGGTGGAAAAAATATTGACAAGTAACATTAGTGGTTTAATATAATGATGTGATGATACCACTGATTTTTATTCCAATCCATTACGTAGTAAGTAAGTAAAACCAACGGTGGCACAGATACCGATACATTTTACTAAAGCTTCGTAACCCTGTCCAAATTTGCCAATTGAGAACAAAGTCTTCAGGACCAAATTGACCATTTGAATTCACATTTAAAGGAATAGTCTGCAACTTCTCTGAGATAGCAGCGAATATATTACAGATTATCTTTCTTATTCTTTGATTGGTAAAAACCACTTATTTTTCAAAAATAACATCCAAACTTTAATCCTCCTGCTCTCATTAGGTCTATGACTTCAGATGAGTGTGTGTGTGAAAGGAGTGCATTGATTTACACAAGCAGATGTACAGTAGTCTCTTCCAACTGGTGGGGAATATGTGCTGTGAAATAACTGTCTTACTGTCTTGTTCACCCTAAATTAGTGCAAACTGGTGATAGTATCTATACTTTATTATGAGTATTGATTCCAAAATGGACACATCTACTGTAGTATCAGAAGCATTGATACTTAAGTATCTATCTGTACATCACTAGTGCAACAGCACAGCAGCAAATAATAAATACATGACACCTTATTGATGGTAAAAATGCACAAAGGTATCATGACACATTGTGGAAGTTACATAGGGGATCAAAGTCAAAGCTACATCATCTCATCGGTCCGTTACCTTGTCAGTGGCGTACGCCCACAGCCCCACCGTGTGGGAGCAGTTTGCTGCTAACTGGGCAGCGTCGCAGCAACCCTCAATCCTGTGCAAAACCTCCAGGCAGCTGAGGAACACCCAGCAGTCCAACGCTCCCTCCAACACCGACACCTGCATTAAACACAGAAACATTTAACTCAGTCTGTTCTTAGGTTTGTTGTCTGTCGATTTAAGTATGGATAATGATGACTCCTAATTAGCTGGCTTGACCGTTAGTGTTGTATGGAAACAAGCCTTTTGGCTTTATTGTGTTTTAATCCTTTTGAACACTTGTTTAACGTTGTTCAATAAAGTTTTCAATTCAATTCAATTCAATTCAACATATGAATGAAATATGGTGATACAGCACCACTTCACCAACATCACTCGCTCAGACTGGAAACTCTTTAAACACTGTTGACATGACATTAACATGTAGATTGTGGGAATAAATTGGTATTTATGGGCTTAACATTTAGAAGTGACAGAAGTGATGTGTTTCCAGTATTTATCCATTTTTTACAGTTTCACCTGTTATCTGGTTTTCACACACTTAATTACAACACTTCACTTTATTTATGCTTCTAAATGTAATTTCCATTGACCACATTTGACTTAGCATGTGGAACAGTCCATTTTTTTTTTTTTTTTAAATGACCTAATTTCACTATTTTTCTGTTTGGCCACAGACAGAAACACTTGAAGATTTATTTTTTGAATACTCTGAATGAGACACACCACTTTGTATGGTATTTTTGTGCTTCCATTATTTTTATTTGAATATTTTTAATAGCTTCCAAGTCTTGTGACCTACTGAGCCCAAACCAATGCAGACTGGTCTTAATACTCTGAATGAATAAGACAGACCATTTTGTATGGTATTTTGGAGCTTATTCTATTTTCCATTAATATTTTTAGGAGAAAAAAGTTTAAAGTTTGGTTTCCCCCCCCCCAATAGTTTCCTAGTCATGTGACCTACTGACCCCAAACCAATGCAGAATGGTCTTACTACTTTAGATGAATAAGAAACATCACTTTGTATGGTAGTTTTGTGCTCTCTCTATTTTATATGAATATTTTTAGGGAAGAAAAATAGCCTTTTTATCCAATAGCTTTCAAGTCATGTGACCTACTGACCCCAAACCAATGCAGAATGGTTATAGTAAGGTTATGATGTCCAAAGCCAGAGTGACAGCAGCTGTAGTGTATATTGACTGAGTGGGTTTACCTCCAGCAGGCGCAGCTCCTGGACACAGTTGTGTAGCAGCTCCAGGGCTCTCTGCGTGACCTCCCAGGGCCTCTGGAGGAAGATAAGTAAGGTGCATTGGCGGGAGAAGAGGTAGCTCCTCAGATCCAACAGGCTGGCCTCTCCCCGCTGGATCCCGTCTCTCTTCTCCATGTCGATGGGCCGGCGAAGCAGCAGGCCGCTCCAGCTGCGCACCGGGGCGCGGAAGGAGCCGAGCCAGTTCGCTGTGTCTGCAGAGAGAAGGAGACGATCAGAAGCCAAAACTACTAAAAACTGAAAAACAGAAACTGCACGAATAAATAAATTACTCCACGTACCTCCAGCTCCAAAGTTAAGGACATATTGGGTAAAAAGGGCATCTAGTTCATCGTACTGGACCAAGGCATCCTCAAACTGCTGCAGCATCTCAAACACAAAGGCAAGCTCCTCCTGCACAATCACACAATCACACATACGTGAGAAAAAACAGCACCTTTCCTGCCATGGGAGTCAGTTTCGGTCACAGAACAACCTCTCCTTCTCCTTCTCTGCCTAAAACCAATTATATTATATTCCTTCTTTGTCCTGCATACCTGAACCATGAAGTATTCGCAGAAGCTCCAGCCGGGCTGGGTGCGTTTCTCTCTGAGCGTGCGCATGTCATCTTCAAAACGTCCGAGGTTCTTGGTGAAGGACATGAGGAGGAGGGTTCGCAGCTTCAGTAATAAGGAATTCCAGGATTCCTGAGAGCGAGACGAGTCCTTGAGAGGATCCGACAGCACCACACACCTGCAGGACGAAAAGGTTCATCAACACGGTTTCTTGCCTGACAACATACGTATAATAAACTGTTATTTTTGTCTTTATCTTGCTAACATTTTAAAGGTAGTTGTTTTGATATTTAGTCTGACCCACACTCTCAAAACCAAAGATTTAATCTGGTTCAATTCAGGAATGACAGATAAGAAGGAAACTATTACAACTGAGAAGCTGAATCCAAACAAGAAGAAAACAGTCACAGTCACCAAACTCATCAACTAATCGTTTCAACACCACATCACATTTCCTCTTCAACCAAATCAATCAAACTTTGTTTACAGAGCACTTTTCATACAGAAGGAAGCAGCCCGAGGTGCTTTACATAAACAACAGACACCAAACAATCCTTCAATGTTCACACGCACTCATGTAGAATTAAAAACACTGAGGAACTAAAAACACTGATGAAACGCTATTTTACACTCAACATTTTGAAACGAGAAAACATGAGAGAATAAATCAAAAGAAGATAAGAAATATAAAAGGTACGGAAAATAAAAAAATGGTATAAAACTGTTCAGGTCATAAAAAGATAGAAAAATGTCACTTCTGCCAGTTTCCTCACCTGTCGTTCTGTTTGTTGCAAAAATCGCTGCGGATCTTGTCGACGATGGACGACCGCGGCAGGATGTTGGTCTTGTTCTTCTTCTTGGTATCGTTGGTCTCCACGACGATGATGACCCAGTCTGGTGAGCTGTGGGTCCGCAAGCTGTTCTGCCAGCGCAACATGTCCTCCTTCACCACCGTCTTGTACATCTCTGTGTCCTGAAACAAAAACACAATCCATGTTTTAATGACACATTCAGAGACGTTTACACTTTTCTTATGCACATATGAAGGAATATAGCAAATAAAAACAATGCTGCCAATAACATTCATGTTAAAAGGAGGCAGGATCTCATTAGATTTCAAAAACATTCCTCACAGTGAACTTATTTGAGGATTTTTTGGAACTAAAAAACCATCACAGGTGTATTAAATATTAACAGGGTCATGTAAAAAATATTATGAAGGAAAAAGGAGGATATTCCTGTCCTTTACACGACCTGCACTCAGTCAGGATGTTTTCACACCAGTGGACAGAAGAATGCTGACCAGCGAGTTTACATGATAACTAAACCTACAGCTGCTGCTTGATTTACAGTGTTGTGTGCTGCTGTATATTTGCTGGAGCTGATTAGAAGTGGGATACTTTTACTTAATGGGCCAGTTATTATGCAACAGTCCGCTGGCAGGGAGAGGAACTGAAGCTCTAGTTGTTGTTTTTTTTACGCAACGTTCCTGAGGAGAACTTGTAGTTACAGGATCATTTTTGGATTATGATCAGATCACACAAGTTGCTTCGAAGCGTTCATCTAACTGTAGCATTTGAGGTTTATAGTGATTTTTTTTGGTGCAGCTTATCACGTGTTTGTTTAAGACTGTGCACACACCCATGGAAAAACTCACAGCTGCTTTTCAGTTGCACCGGCTGATAATTTCTGTCTGACTGTTCTCGATAAGAGTGTCACTGCCTCGCACAGTCGGCCGATTGTGGATGGATCCATCATCGTCTTTAACGCTCACTTCCTTGATCGCTGCAGTTGAGTTTACATTACGATGCTAAACAGGTCGGGGCAGAACTGTCTGTGGTTTTTACGATTTCAAAACAAATACAGTGCGACTGATAATAAGTGCTGTATGTTTTTACTGCCTGTGCCAGGTCACAGCTTTTTTTTTTTTTTTTTTGTCCTCCCGTCCTCCTCACCACCTGATAAACTGTAATGCTGCCATGCTGTGTGTAGAGGAGAGGCGAGGCTGCTGCAGCGCTGCCTGTCCGCCATGTTCAGTCTGCTGCCTCTCCAATTAGCTTTGTTAGCTAAACCTCTTCTGAGGTACTGAACTGTGTTTGTGCACAAATGAAGTGTAGCAGATTTGAAGTTTTAACTGGAGCACAGAAATCGTCCACCAAAACAAGAGAGACAGATGAGACTAAGGAATAAACTGAATATTATCCACCTTCAGTCATCCACTTGATTACTAAACAGCACTTTGCACAGACTGAACAGCCCAGGTATCACAGATCTACAGCATTAAAACAGTGCAGGTGTTAACGCTACTATGTCCACCCTGCACGGACACACGGGCCGACTGCTCCCCACACGAGAGCCAGGCGCGATCTTTAGGAAATGTCATGATTCACAGGCTGATGACAGCACTTCCTCCAGCTAAGCAGCTGCTCAGTCAGCAGCAGCAGGTTCCTGCTTCCCTTCTTGTTTTTCTGCCTCCTCTGCTTCCCCCCGAGCACAAAGTGGACAGACGTCAAGTTCACATTAACTGGCTGACTCCAGGCTCACAGAAGTACAATAATACTAGATATAATACTAGATACCTATACAAACATTTTCTCCTTCTTTCATTTAAACTGTAAATTGTAAAGTCAACCTTCAGATATAGAGTCATTACAATCATTATAGTCATAAATAACTTACTGAACTGTCATTTCTTATGTTTATCACACTTGCACATGGAGACGTCTGTGACCTATTTTTCACCCAGACAAGATAACTTCCAAGTGCCAATCTATTATTAGGGTGTAGACAAGAAGGTGTTTTTACTTATCTTGCTAATGAGTGGACTAAACAAACCAGGACTCTGTTCCTTCAACCTTCAACTCAGAGCATTTATTTTATTCACCTTTCAAAGTTTCATCTGGTGCAGAAACAAAGCACACAGAAGAACTTTCAGGTTCAGGATCATCGGTCTAATTAAGTTCCTCTGTTTTTTGAGTTTCATCTGGTGGCAGCAACATTAAGAAACTGTCTCTGAGTTGACTCAATTTCTCTGTGATCACTTATTGCATATGTGAACATCACTGATCTCACAATACGAGCTCCCAGTTAAGTAACAGTCAAACAGTGATCTACCTCAAAGTCTCAAAGCAGAAGCTACAGACCACACGCATCAATAAGAGGGAAATAACTCCAGAACCAAAACCAGAAATCACACCACTATTATCATATAAAATCATCACTGATATAAAACTAACACATAGAACGAGTTTGTGTCATTGTTTCTTTTTTATTAGGGTCCGGGCAGCTAAGCTGCCGGGAACCTATTGTATTCCTAGGAATTCTTCTTCTTCTTCTTCTTCTTCTTCTTCTTCTTCTTCTTCTTCTTCTTCTTCTTCTTCTTCTTCTTCTTCTTCTTCTTCTTCTTCTTCTTCTTCTTCTTCTTCTTCTTCTTCTTCTTCTTCTTCTTCTTCTTCTTCTTCTTCTTCTTCTTCTTCTTCTTCTTCTTCTTCTTCTTCTTCTTCTTCTTCTTCTTCTTCTTCTTCTTCTTCTTCTTCTTCTTCTTTCTTTCTTCTTCCAAGGAAGTCATACTTCCCATGGGCGAAAAGTCACCAAACTTTGCACAAAGGTTCAGTCCCATGCCAGATTCACTCAACTCCAAGGACATGTGCTTATTGTGCCCCCCCTCCTAGGGGGGGCACAATAAGCGTTTAAATTTAAAAACTTTAAAAATTCCTACCAAACCAACGGTAGATGCTACAGTGTTGAAACTTCACCACAATGTAGCCTCAATACTGCTGAAACTTTTGTCCACTTAAACTTATTACAAATTATGAAGTCCATCACTCTGTTTTTTTCAATAACTGTAAAACTTTAAAATGTATCTCCTCCCACAATTTTTGCTCAATTGTCACCAAACTTGCTACAGAGCATCTCCAGACCGTCCTCCACAAAACTTGTTTCTCGGATTTTTGATTAAGCAAAAATTGAGCCTACAGTGCATGAAAACGTTTGACTGTAAACACTACTGTAAACGTATACCATCAAATTCTTATACATTTTCAAACTTCCTGAAAAAAAATGACAATATTTTGGAGTCATGGTTGATGAAGTTTAGCAAATATCAGAATTTTATCTCAAAAACTGAATTTTTGAGAACATTTTGAATTCTGCTCTCATGGGAACAACTGCAGTCAATCTGAGAGTGGAATTTATAAACATCATATTTTCTCTTATGAAGCAAAACACGTATCCTTAAAAACAAATCACCAACATTTCCATGCTGTCAAGATGCAATTTATATATTATCAGATTTTTGTTTAGATGACTGAATTATTGACATTTTGACCATTTCATCACAACAGCTGCCCGGGCACTGACTCACCTGAGTGGATAAATGAAGCTACACAGCAGGTCTCACGACCAGCTGATTAGCTCAGCGAGTTAGGACCTGGTTCTTGGTGTCAGAGATTGTGAGTTCGAGACCCAGCAAGGGTGATGATGATGACAGATCAAAGCTGCCCAGACACTGACTCCCTGAGTCTATTTGAGAAGACACACACCATGTCTCACTTCCAGATAATTAGCTCACTGAGTTAAGCGCTGGTGCTTGGTGTCAGAGGTTGTGAGTTCGAGACCCAGCCAGGGTGATGATGATGATGATGACAGATCAAAATGTCAAATGTCCTCAACACCAAACACAAGACAATTGTCCTAATGGTGGCATCACAGCAAGCTTCTAAATTTAAAGATCCAAATAGCTTGGACTGGACCATGTGCAAAGGCTCCTAACATCTTAGACTCATAGTAGATGTTTGACAAATACATATCATTATTTTACCTCAAAAACTGATTTTTCTTTTTACTGTGGTTTCAAATCTGCCTACACGACAGTGAATGGCTTAGTCAATTTGTGAAGCCACTGTTGAATGCCACTTGTCAATTAGCTCAGTGCGATAGTCAACGGTCTTTGGTTCCCGAGGTTGTGGGTTCAATCCTCAACCTATGCAAATTGGACATTATAAGGACAACTGTCTTGTCTTCCTATTCTCCTGTTTGTTGCTCAGAATTGCCTAAATTTGCCCAAAAGTAGCCCGGACCCGACCCATTGCTGCGCAGCAGCTATAATTTTATTTTACCTTTTGACATTCTGCAACAAATGTAACATGTGCACTCATTCAGAGTATCAGCATGAATGTCCTTTTGTGACTTAGTTTCAATCCAACTTCTAATCAAAGTTTGGCAAATATGGACAGTTATGTGATTGGAGGAAGCTGTGAGATTTGAAATCCTCAGTGTCTTAACTCAGTCTACTGTCGCATTATGCAATACTTCATTTCCACTGTGCTCTCAGTAAAAATGCTGAGTGCCTGAATGATTGAGGCTTTGGAGCAGTGTGTGTGTGTGTGCTGTAAAGATACTCACGCAGCAGTCAGTCCAGTAGATGTGGAGGAAGGGGAAGGTGAGCAGAGCCTTGTTGCCCTCCTTGGGGAGGAGCTCCTCTTTAAACTGGACAAAATTAGCTTCAAGGTGGATCATTTTTGGTGCACGGCCGTAAGTCCTGAACAGAAAACACAACAGCGTTCGATGAGATCGATCCAGGACATAAATACGAATGCTTAACACCTCTAGCTTTCACAGGAGCTTTGTTTTACATGTGTTTATAATCATAACTGTGACATCAATGGATTAAAGAAAGACCAGGGCCTTTTCTTGAGTCAAGCCAAGAGACACACCACTGCAATATTTCTAATTTCCATTTTAGAATTACAGTATATTTCTTATTTGACAGAAACTCAACAAGCTGCTCAGTTAACCTGCAAAACGGCACCAACAAGAGCAATGATTTAGATCCAGATTTCTCCTTGCAACGATTAAACGGACTATTCAAAGACAGAGCACAGGTGACAAAGAGTATGCTGATACAATATCCTTCATGGACTCACTCAATCTAGAAATTTCAACCTTGAAAGGAAAATTAATAGTAGACAGCTCGTATTAAAAAGCCCAACAAGACTTTACTTCCAGCAGGACATGTTGTCTCTGACTCTGCACACAGAGATGATTTCTTCCCCGTGACCACCATGATTAAATCTCTTAATTCTCCCAGTTAATCAAGTTTTATATCTAATTACATCCTCCACTCACTGCTGCCCTCAACGATGCCCCCTATTTACTGTAAATGTTTCAGGCATTTAATGTCTTGTGGTTATGTAAGAAATTAAGAAGCATAGTAAAAGTGATGTGTAACACTGATCCACCTGTACCTGCTCACATTTACAAACCTCTATCAGCGGCCCATTAACTCTGGACCTCTCTGACACAGTGTAAACAACATCTGAGCTTCATAATGATAAATTAATACCACTTGTTTTTGTTTTTACCCATAATGCATTAGTGTTCAACTCACCTCCTCCATTCCATTGGCTCCCTGGGAAGCTGTTGGGCCAATGATGTGTAAAGAGACGTAAACAAGCCCTGGTCTCCAGCGCCTGGGGTGAGAAGGAGAGAGCACAAAGACGGATTAAAAAATCGAGTATGACAAGACATGGAGAAATTACAGAGCTCATAGGAAAATTGAAATATTTAATACGCACTAATTCTTATTCCCTGGTTAAGAT
The DNA here is from genome assembly GCF_905171665.1 of Trachurus trachurus. NCBI lineage: Eukaryota > Metazoa > Chordata > Actinopteri > Carangiformes > Carangidae > Trachurus > Trachurus trachurus. The sequence continues at coordinate 23,367,093 of NC_139899.1, forward strand.
TAACAAAGATGTGGGAGGTTGTTACAGTCAAACAACAACAACATGTCTCTTCTTGAGTATTCAACACCAAGATAGACATGAATAATACTCCAGGCTAAATCAAGTCTGTGTGTCAAAGAGTTTGTGCATCTGTAACAATGATAATTTAAATACAAAGAAAAGCAAAAAATCAGACAAACTTGAAAAATTTAAGAAAATTTACGATAAATTTCCCTTAAAATCAAGTTTTCTCTTAAGGATCATCCTCAAGATCAAACAGAAGTGACCAGTAAAGCACTAGATAGAAGATAAAAACACTGATTAACACATCCAGTGATCAAGGTGAGGCCGAGATGTGATTTTCATTCTTGACAGGCCGTAGTAAAGATGTCAAGGTTTTGTCAGGACACTTTGATTTGCGGTGCCAAGCGTCCATCAGACCTGGGTCAATGTCCTGCAGCGCTCTGCCTCTTTATCTGCTCTGTCATGTTTATCAGCCTGGCAGATGAACATGATGTGGACACTTGTTTTAACTCTGAGCGAGGTGGTGAAGACTGCAGCATGAACTTTCTCCTCTCTCTCTCTATTTGCAGAAAACCAGACACACTCTTCCTCAGAGTCTTTGCTGAGTTTCCTCCCCCACCCCCCCCACTCTCTCTAGTTTGTGTTGGGAACTGTGTTGTCGGCAATTTTGTAAAACGACATCACATCACGTGACTTTTTGATTTACTTGTGTTGTCATTTACAACAGAATAAAGGCTCCAAGCTAATCAACCGCTGAGAGCACAGAGCCATATTTATTTAGTGGAGCCATTTCCTCAGAAACACAGAACAACATTTTTATTTTTCATCTTAATCATGTTATAGATTATTTACTTCTCATTTCTGTATTCTCTGCAGTGCTCACTAACTAGTAATGCCTGCTTTCAAAAAATGTTTGTATGAAGACAGTATTGGGTCTTTATTGCAATTGATTAACATCATCTTTTAAATATTTCCTCTGCTGTGCAGCTACTTATTATATCCTCAGCAGTCATCACCAAACCTGTAGACCAGGCTCTCGCCTCACCCGACTTTCTATGACTCAACGTTCCTGATCCAGCAACGATCAGGTGACTTGAATTTCACAGGGGGTTCCTCATGTCAGAAACATTCAAGCTGTCCTGTCACTCGTGTGTAGCTGTGTGCACTTTGATAGAAGACAGAGCCTTACAGGACTGAGGCTCTTATTCAAGCTGCACTGGAACTAGGCCACCCATTCAACGAACCATGTAAAAAGGTCTTTTTTATAAGCGCTCCCCCAAGGATAAACAGGAACACTGGTCTTATACTGTTCACCCCGTGCAGATGTAAATACCCTCAAACGTTCTGCCAGACAGAAGTCGGCACTTAAATGTGATATTCATTCAGTTCTTTGTGCTGGAGCTGGGCCCGGACACTTCCCTTTGCTGCTGACAGGCTGACTGCACTGTAAATCAATTAGCCTTGCTGCTGCTGCTGACAGTGTTACACCTGCACACATACAAAAGATTAGTGAATGTGCTTTGCTGTGTGACATGTGATCTAACTGCATCATGCACTAAACCACTCATGCATGCTGCTGCTGCTGCTGCTGCTTTAGTTTATGGCAACGCAATATTTCCCGTGTGCTCTCTGGCCTAAACTGAACTTTGAATGTTCACAAAGGCCATTGAAAGTTGTTATCAATGTGGCCCCGGCAAAACAAACACCAGTAAAATCCCTGTGACTATGTGGAGCCAATCATACACACAGGGTCGAATAAAAAAAGTATGATATTGCTCATCTTGCTGGGAGACCTGTAAAAGCAGGTGCAGCAGGATGTTCACACACTCGTAACTTCTGATACAAGTGTTGATTTATCAATCTATAAATCAGTGTTATATTCAGCCATTTATGAAGTTTCTTTAAACAACACTTTGTCTACTACGAGGCACATGTGGCCTTGTGGGTAATTGACAGAGTGTAGACAATAGACAGACAGTAGAGAATGGGGTTATTCATAGAGGCACATAACATCTGAAACTGTGTCCTCAAATAACTCTGCATCCAACTTTAGGCAACTAGTGAAACCAATAATAAACACTGTCAAAGTTTAACTGTCAAGACAGTTTAAGATGATGCACCTTGTTGCAGGTGCACTTTTCTACCTCAGATAAAGTTTGAGTCTCTCCTGAAATTATAAGATGGATGGTTGAAAACCGCCATCATGTTCAAAAACACATTCCCTCCACACAACTTTTATCCATCTTTGCTCAGATCAGGGAACTGAGACTTTGGAGAAATTCTGCATCATTCAACTTCATCATTACTAAGGCTGCAACTGAGGATCAATGTCATCATTTTCTTAACAGCAAAACAGTAAAACCAAAATTGACACTCCCAAATAGTAGAGCCCAAGTTGTTTCATTTACTGTGGTGTAAAACTGAACAAAGCAGCAAATCCTGCCATTAGAACATATATATTTTTGCTTGAAAAAATATCAAATGGATCCATCAATAAGAAAAGTAGAAAACAAACGCTTTGCTGCTGAACAACTGATCAATTCTTTAGCTCTCATGGATCCAGAATTTGAGTAAACAGCTGCTAGTGTTTGTCACACGACCTGCAGGACTTCCTTGAAATTATCTCTAACTGTCCGACTTGTTTATTTATGTCTCCAATCATCAAAGGTAAAAAATGCACCAGCGATGACTTCAGTGAGATACACCTGATATCACCCCTGAGACACAGGTGTTTGCTAGATCCCACTCTCTTGGCAACGTGTGATTTAAAGATGTTCAATCCATCCATCAACACTGGTGAACTAACATGCCTGATACTTTTACTCTCACTATCCCGTTGTAAAGGTCCCACTCCTGAGCGGGGACACCTTAGGACCACTCTGTCCTAAAAATGGAGCAGCCTGCGGTGTGAGGTGAAGCCGGCTGGCTCCTAAAATAACCCAAATGACTCCAAGGGATTTATGAATGGCAACCCGACCCTACCGGCCAACAGACAACACGTATGGACCCGCTATCTGTCTGTATGTGCTGCTAACTAGGGGGTTAAAACGGTGGCTGTCCGGTCGGGAAACAAGGTGAAATCCTTCCCCCCAAAAAAACTGCAGCAACTGACCGTGACGTTTTATCGTTACCTCGGCCCTGAGAGTCAGTGGTGTAGCCGCTAAGCTAGCTTGACAGCGACACCGCTTCACAAATGAACACTTCACTTACAGCACAGACAGTGGCATGTTATATAAGCATGACAATATCAAAGCGTTAGCAAGTTAAAAAACAAAGCCACCCATTTGCTAAACACACTCACACACATACAGCGTTACCTAGCTGGTTAAATTAGTCTTTAGCCTAAGCGAGCTAATGACTGAAGCTAGCATGCTAACTGTCAAGAGCAGAGAAAATAATCCTTTTTTCAGAAACACTCACATGTCACAATCGGCTTGTTTTCCATAGTATAGATGATTGGCTTTTCCTCTTGACTCTCCATATGTGTTAGCGTTACGACTCCATGAAAATGTCATGCATACAAACAGAGCTTTATTATTAGTAAGTGCTTATGTGTGCAGTTGTGTGTTGAATCGATGGGGCCTGTGTCCCCCCACTGCACTTCCGGGAAGTGCGTAACAGTGCGTCATTAAAGGGCCGCGCTGTGCTTTTTTTTTTATTACAGGTAAGAAATATAGAAAGATCAACTGATTATAAAAACAAAACAAAAACAAATCATGCACTAAAAAATAATCCGCATTCATGATGCTGTCTACTTGCATTAACATTATCAGAAAAAATGAAGACTACTCAAAGTATTCTGTATTTTAGCTGTCTGTTTTTAATTGTAATGGTATAAAACATTGCTTTATTTATAAGTTATATTTCTGTATAGGCTATGCTATTTGTTTTGTTTTTTTCATCTGTGTATTTTGGCTGCGAAGCACATTGAGTTGCCTCGAGCAAGAAATGTGCTATATAAATAAAATGTCTTCTTCTTCTTCTTCTTTTGAAACTTAGATGCCCCCCTCAATGCAGAAAAAAACTCCCAAACTACTTTTTAGTTTTCATGCCATATTATGTAGCCTACAGCATTGGTTTTTACCTTCAAAATGTACAGTCATACCTGGCAACAATATCTTTGACACATGTCAAATGTCTGAGGGAATATGGCTGGAATTACTGGGAAATATAGATTCTATAATCTTTCATCCATGATTTTCTAAATTACTCCTCAGGAAGAATGCTATCTGTACATCTGCAGTTTCATCCCTGGTTGTGTTTTGAACTGCTCATCTTCATCTACAGTGAATGTTACAATGCTGCCATCTAGGGGAAAAAAGTTGTATTGCAACGACTTAGACGTTTATATTTTATTGATATAAAACAGACAAACACCCATAGGCAAAAATACACATTCATTTTTTTTAAAGCTTGATTGTAACTTATTTTGCATGTCTCATTTTTTCTCTCCTTCATCTTTCTGCTCCTTCTCTTCTTCCTTTGAGTCTTCCTCGACCTTTTCTCTCCTCTCTTCAGGTTGTCTCTCTCCACTTTTCTCCTCTTTCTTGTCTTCTGGTTCAATCTCTGCTCCGTCTCCTTTCCCAGGTCTGTCATCTCCTTTTTCTCCGTTTTTCTCTCCATCATCTTCTTTTTTCTTTTCCAGGTCACCAGTGTCCTTGAGGCCCTTTTTATCTCCCTCGGCCGTCCTTTCTACATCATCCTTTGTGCTCTTAGTGCTCTCTCCATCCCCCTCTTTGGTAACATCATTACTATCTTCTCTCTGCCCTGTTTTTTTCCCCTTTGCATCTGAACCCTCCTCCTCCTCCTCTCCTTCTGCCTCTTCCCGCTCATATACAACCTCCCCTCCCACCCCTTCGCCTCTCCCCTCAGCTGTGGCTCCTTCTTCTCCATCTTCTGGCAGCTGAGTCTCCAGCGCCGCCACCTCCCACTCCAGCTGTTCCACCCTGGCCTGCATCTTGCGGTTGCTCGACTCCAGCTCCACCATAAGTCGAGCTAGTTTTGTCTGCAGCACCTCCAAGGTACTCTCTAGCCTTTTTATCTTGGTTTCCACTTTCTCTGCCTCCTTCTCCTCTCCATCCCCGCTCTCCTCCAACATGCCCATCTTGGTGAGGATCTGTCTGCCTTTCTCCTCCAGGTGGTGTTTGGCTGCAGGGAACTCTGACAACACGTCTGTCAGATCTTCTTTGGACAAGCTAAACAGGTCAGAGTAGCCAATGCTTTTGATGTTGGCAGTGCGGCGATTGCCTGACTTGTTGCCTAAAAGAAAACATGTTGTGGTTTAATTTAAAATCTTGGTGGGATTTTTTAAAGAACAGATGTCAGGTCATAAGACTCTTCCAGAGATAAAGGAAAGGTTCTCGAAAATTGTAGCTTACCTAAGTCACAAAAACTCTACTGACTGTAATTGACACTTACCCTTAATGTTGAGGATGCTAATTTCCCCAAAGAAATTTCCTCCACTTAGCACAGCAAACTCTGTGACTCCATCGTCTGCTACAACAGCAAGTTTTCCCTCTTTGATGATGTACATTTCATGGCCTACATCTCCTTTCCTGCAGACATACTCTCCTGGACTGAACACCTGCAAGAAAGACATGATCTTCATGCAATTCTCTTCTTAAACCATCTCTTGAAATTTTACACTGCAAAGAAACAGGGATTAGATTTAAAATGAGCATACACAATTGAGTCATTGGGAGTAGGAGGTTCAATACAAGTTGCCAGTGCACTGTAAGAAGAGGTCAAACCAGGTTCTTAATTGTGTGGGAACTTAATCTGAAGAGCCTCCTTTTTCCCTGACCTGAGGTGTAAGTTTAAGCACCAGCTCTTCCAGCAAACTTTTCTCACAGCTCTGGAAGATGGTGACTTTGGAGAGCGTGGGAAGGTGAACGCTGACAGCGATCTCTGTCCTCAGGTGTAATGGCAGCTGCTCCAGGATTTCATTCTCTCGCATGATCTTCTTGTTGATGTGAAGATGCTGGTACCAGTTGTCGATTCGCTGCCTAAGCTCCTTGCTAATGTGATGGCTACGTAGGTAAGCCTTCACCTGGAAATGGAAAAGAAGAACTTTGTTGTAAGAAAGATTAAATTCGGAATCAAACTGTTTCATTTTTGACAGTTTTCCAACTTACCAGCTCATGGTTAGGGAAGAAGACATTATCACGGTCCCTCAGGCTCGAGATGACATTACCAACATTGCCAACAATTGATGCAAACACCAGCACAGCAATGAGCAGGTCTGCAATCATAAACAAGTACTCCTCTTCCCGTTTTGGCAGAGGGGTGTCACCTACTGTGGTGAAAATCTGGGCAGAGAACCAGAAGCAGTAAAAGTACTGACGCCGCATGGAGGCAAACTCTAAGTGGGTGATGTTGGGATAGACCCAGTTATCACTTCCAAAGCCAATGTAGTTGGACAGTGCAAAGTAGAGACAGGCGTTCCAGTGGATCAACACAAAGATGTAGATCATGAGCTTGGAGATGCGGAAGGTGTTGGGATAGGAGGTTCTCGTCTCCATCCGATCCAGGGCCTCGTTGAGTCGGGGCAAACGGAGGAGGCGGTTGATCCTCACCATCGGCGTCAGAATGCCGAAGGCAAAGTAGAGGAAGTCAGTGGGCATCAGGGAAGCCAAGTCCCTCAAGAAACGTTTTGAATGCAAGTAGTGCTTCTTCAGCTGTTCAAGGTCTTTAATCAGGATGCCCTGATCCAAGTAACCTGAAGGGGGAAGAACAAGGCTTAACGAAGCTCAGAGTATGCTTCATACACTGGCACAATTATGACATAAAAGATTCGATAGGCTTTAATTTTCAGAGAATATCACATCTGACTCGAGTTAATTCTGCTTTCACACCATGATTGGAAGGTAGAAACAGGAAACCTGTGTAAATGACTTGCAAGATTGATCATAATCTGATTGCTTCTAGGGGTTAAGATATACTGTGCAAGATACTTCCATAATTATTTAGCACTGAATCAGATGGGAGCATTGGCCTATGACAGACCAAACCAAAGTGATATTTCAGTTCATCAAAACTAGACCAAACTTTATGTAAAAGTCTGTATCTGTTCATTATTTATATATCTGTAAAGTTAACTTGTACAATCCAATCCAATACTTTTTTACAGATAGATGCTGTGTCATTTTGCTTAGTGTTTAGCCACAAATAGACTCAAGGGAGGAAAATTAACTAGTGTTTCAAAGACTCAAGACAAATATTTACCTGTGTGCACAGTGACAATCATGTCTAGTATATACATGAGGTCTGCCAGATAGTCTAGTGTAAGCCAAACAGGCAGGTAGCTCAATGCGATTGTAGTGAAGCATGTCCTGAAAAAACAAAACAATTTAAAGGGAATTAAATGCATACAGGTTACATTATAGATGGTATTCCTTATATCCCATGCGTGTACCTTAAAATGATGATCACCCAGTTGTAGACAATAGGAAAGATCATGACCTGTATCCAAACATAATAAAACTGATCTGCCGGATCGATCACCAACTCTTTCCAACTGAAAAGAAAGAGAAGAGAATTTAGTCAAGAGAAATTGTCATGTAGATATACTGTGTATACATTTGGTTAAACTCTCAAATAAATAAAGATAATTAATGAAAAAGTAAAATTACAAATATGCAATATGCAAACATTCAGAAATGCTCTGAACGCTCATATGGTCTTGGTACTGTGGTAATTATTTGAAGATTAATTTGCCTATATTTCAGAGTTATATCCTTGTAAAAAAAATTAATGTAACATGGCTGTCATGTAAATCAAGAGTCTTTACTTTATATTAGCATATGATTTGGCAGACCACCTAATGCAGGAGGAATGATGCTGGAGTATACAGCTGGACAAATGCCTCGGTTATGGATCAAGAAAGCTTTCAAACTAATTTGATCAGCTGTGCTCCAAACATCCAATCCCCAATGTTAGTTCTTCAGCAGCACAGAAAGGATGCAACATCTTGATCCCATTTACTGCTGGATTGAGGCTATTCTGATCAAAAATGTTTTTGTTTTGGATCAATTTACAGTAGTCATCAATACTCACTTTACTTTCAACTTCAGTCCCAGAATGGTGTTGTGTTTCCCTTCATCCTTGGCTCCATCTTCTCCTTCTTCATTCACTTTCTCACCCCGATGCCACCTTAGGAGTCTCTGCCATTGGTTTCCTCTAACACTGTTTCCATCACCTGTTTTATCCATTCTCCAAAATTAATCAGCAGACTAACACATTTTTCTAAAAGAGGTTCCTTTCTGCATGAGCATCACACTTTCTTCGACAATAATAACAAAGAAACTTGATGACGTGCGTCGGGCAGCACTGTGTGGTTCACCTAACAACAAAACTAAGAGTACCTGCATGAGCACTGCCTGGTGATGCTGGTCTCTAAGGTAGGAAAGCACAACAGATGTCATGTGTCCTCATGGGAATTCTTCCATCCCCTAGAAAACCAGAGAGGTCTTCTGCACATCCAGGAAACAAACATGATTAAAGTAGCTACAGATCCCATATGTCACTGTCAATAAAAATATACGAGTTTACTGCATCTTAAGAAAATTGAAAATTAAGAGGCAAATATCTTATTTAATTGAAATGCATAATGAGAAATTTGATTCATTCTGTTTTTTTTTGATAGTTTAGATTAATGAGCTTCTAAATGTAATTATGACAATGTTTCTTGTTGTTATCTTTTTAATCTTATTTAGGCTACTTTATTATAAACATAATAGAACTATTCTGTTTCTGTTCCTTCTCCCCTTTTACGGCTGTGTTTCTTTAAATTTCCTCTATGGGGATCAGAAAAGATGAAACTTAATCACAGTCTTATTCGGTGGCCCTGAGAGCTAATCCCTACCGCATCTTTAAGAGAACACATGCACAAACACAAACATGCAACAAATCAAAAGAACAACTTCATGAATTTCACATGCATGTTCTGCAAAAACTTGCAACATCTGCAAGTACACAAATGTGCTGCAAAAGCATACCTAGTCAAACACAATATATGCATTCTCACAACATAATGGAAGTGTTTCCAGAGACATAAAAAAGTGACAGACCCAGACCCCTCTGCATCATGTAGCCTACTATTGATAATAAACCAAAACAAACCACTAACAGGTTGCCATCCTCATAACTTCTCAAGTCAAAAACCATTGATGCTCTCATGTGTGTGCCCCACAGTCTGTTACTTTTTTGTGTCACTGAAAACACTTGTGTTAGTTTGTATAATTGCATCTCACTTGTATTTGCATTTGTTAGTTTTTGCAGCATAGGCCTATGTGCATTGTCAAATTGAAATTGTTCTCCACTGGATATTGTAGCTTTATTATGTGACAAGTGGACTTTGGGTTGGGATTGTTTTACTGCCATGCTCAGTCATCATCATCCTTTTGTAACAATATTGTAGGCTATATCAACAGTTTCGTTTCGTGCATACTGCCCCTACACTCAGCAGTGTTGGTATAAACTAGGTGACGGTGTTTAGGATACAGCTTAATTTTTTGGCACTTTAAACCCTTCATAGGGGAGAGTGGAGCAGCAGCAGCAGCAGCGGTGTGTGGTGTGGAGGTGTGAGTCAGAGCAGCAGCCGTGTAGGAGGAGGAGGAGTTAAAGTAAGATGGCTGCTGCGGGAGAGAGAGAAGAGTGTTTGAGAAATCATCTATCTAATGGGATGTTTATCTGTCGCTAACAGGATGCACGGCAGCAGCCCGAGCGGCGCAGGAGTGGTTCATTCGTTAGCCTCCCTCCGCCTCACTGAACTCGACCTCCCGGGTCGTTGTTGCCCCGGGTTACTGCTCCTCCGCTCTCTGCTCTGACATTGTGGAATTCTTTAGCTTAGCGGCTAAGTCGTTAGCAACCGAGCGGCAGCAGCGCTAACGCACTATAGCAACGCATACAGCTAGCGGGACAGCTCCTCAAAACAACAACTGTTGAGACAAATACAAACGACTAAAGTAAGTGACTTCAGATTTGCATTGCTTTTAAATGGCATCTGTACAGTAACTAATATATGGTTGACGCGTTTTAAGCTAACTATCCAACTAGCCTGCTACATCATCTCGCTGCTGTATTGAGATGCATTGATTGTTGTTTTTCGGTGGCAGCCAACCTTTAAGCCGCTTCACCCCGCCGGGCTAATAATAATATAAGGATCTGGTGCAGGGCTAGGGCTGATGATGCCAGATCAGATGCACACAGCCCAAATGCTAATGGGATAACGTGAAGTAACTAACTATAACCGGACCAATTTAAAGGCAAGGTCGTGCTATTTGATGGTTGCTCTTAAAGGAGCTAACTATAGGTACAGGAGGGCTAACGGGACACTTGACCCAAAACACTGCAGAGATTGATGCCCGATCTGGCATCATACTGTCTGTGTGATCGGTGGTTTTACTAAATTAATGAAGTGTCTTTTTTTTTCCTGAGGTGCATTGAAAGTTTGCTGTTAACTCCTTGAAATGCTCCAAAGCACTCACCATTACATTGCACCGTTTATACATTATGCACAGTTTCTTCTAATTTTAGTAACGTTATTTTATCTCATAACATATTGATGTATGTAGTGTGTATATTTGTTGTTACTTTTCTTATCTCTGTTATAACATATCTCTAAGTCTAACTCTAATCTGTTATCTGACTACACCAAAAATAGATTAGATGAGTTATCTAGGATTAGTTGCAAACGACTGAAGTTGCATTCATTGCAATTAGATGTAGGCCTACACAGTACTGAAATAGATCATGTTATCATGGATGTATAAATCAACGCATTATAAGAACCGCTTGAGCATCCACCTAATTTTTGTCTTTGTAGCACAGAACATCCAAAACTTTCAAGTTTAGAAAATCAACAAGTGCCTGGTGGTCACACTCATTTCTGATCATTTTGTAGTTTAAATGTCTTAATCCAATGTCAATTTACTACTGGCTTCAGCTGTATCAGCCTTACAGCACTGTTACCAAGCTTGAGCATATATTTTGGTGCTCATAAAATGTTGCTTTTTTTTCATAAATGTTTATGTGGTTATCTGATTGAATGTAATCAGTTTTTTTTAACAAACGAAATTCTTAAAGATGTACTTGTTCCTGCTTGTCGATTGTGATTATTTGCTGGTTTCTTTCTCTCAGTTATGAGATATTTGGCTTTTGTTGTGTTGTTCAGACAAATATGCAGTTTATTACCAGTTTGATTTTTATTCGACTGATTGGGAAAATGAGCTGTTGATGAATTGAAAATGATCATTGGTTGCAGTCCCGTACTGTAATAAATGTAGGCACAGTTCTTGCACAGCCACTCCTAAGACAAATGTAAACATAGATCCATTTTGCAAGTTGACTCTAAATATAAACAAGAAGAAAGTTTTGAGATTAGACCTGAAACTCACAGATAACCCACAAGCTGAGCACTGTGTCCTGTTCTTGTGTTTGTTATATCCTGTTTTTGCCACTTAAAAGCGGTTGTAAAGCAACAACTACCTTTCTGAAGGTGGGTTGAGAGGCTGGCTGTCATGGTGAGGAATAGTGGTTACAGAGAGGAAGTATTTGTTGGTACACTAGATGAGTACGGTGTGTATAAGACCTGCTTTACCGCAGCGATTTTGAAAAGATACGACGCGGGTGTCTGTTTCAGCTCGCGTCTGTCGGAGCCGAACAGATTTCAGTCCCACTGGTCCTACATCATGTCTCTGCTCTGAAAGCTCACTGTGCCTCTGTCCCTGCAAACACAGATGTGAACAGTCAGTGTGGTTCAGCATTGAAAACACATAATGACAGATGTGTAAATGTGAGGAATGTGACCCAAAGCGCTTCTTCACAACACACATGGACAATTGCTGCTACAAAGCAGGTGTGGTTGTCAGTTGTGAACGTTGAACTAGGGGAATCGCAGAAAACTTTGGAAAGGAGCTTTTCTCCACCTTCCAGTCTTCCAGTCTGCCTCTGAACATCTGAGAGAGTGGATCTCGGCCTGTAGACTTTGCGCTCTGAGATTATAGCAGTCAAGACGAGCTGTGTTATGCTGTGTTTGATCAGTAATCTTTGACAAACTCGCAGGCAGCCTCCCTTTAGAGGAATCTGTTGCTGAACTTTGAACTCATTTTATGGGTGTTTTTTTATGATTCAGTGTGAGTGTGTGACCTGAAAATAAAACACATTTTGAATGTTGAAATGTGGCGTGGCGGCTCACATGAGCTGGAAATGCTGAGGCAGAGCGGCTGACGTGCGTTTTAAGGTAATTTCATTTCTGGTGAATCATAACAGCAGGCTGTATTTTCAGCGAGCTTATTTACAGGGTCATTTTGCTGTAGATGTCTCAGTCTTGACTCTGTGGATCCAGTTTCTCTCTGCTTTCATGTCTTGCTATAGATGTGTTTCATGTTTCAAAGCAAAAAGACAGAATTTTTCCAGAATAACTAATGATAATCATTACCTTTGACCCAACCCGGCCACTTGTAAATCACCATAAATGTGGAAGTTAGATTTGACTCGTGCTATTTGTGATACTGATACAGCCGCTGTGTGAGAAATTGAAAGAACAAAAGCATGTTGTTGTCTTATTGATTTAGGGAAGTTGTGTATAATTTGACGCATCACAAAACGTTTGTAAACTACTCTGACATTTACTTATCTAGGCTACACGTCCATTTTAACACCTAGACACTGACCTGACAAACCTTTTGAACCTGGCTGGACTCACCAGAGGGAGACCTGTGACTGATCTTTTATTAAAACACCCAGGAGATGAAAGTCAACAGTTTCACAGAGAGATAGATGTCGAGCTCCATTTTAAGCTGTGCCTTTTGACATTAACTTTAAAGTTTCAACTCATTTCACTGAAACACGTTTTTTCTCCTGCAGGAAAAATAACAGTGATAATGTGGTAATGTGGTTTCTCTTACAAATACACCACTGAAAATCAATGTTTTTCGAGTATGAAATAGGCTTGAAAATGTGGTTCTGAAGAGTTTACAGCCCTCTTTTTCATGGAGGACGACAACAAACCCAGAGTCACAGCAGAAAAAGTCATAAAAAAGAGAAAAACTCCTGCAGAATAATCCACCTCTTCGCTGTTGATCCATCTGTTCAGTTGTTTTTTGAATTATCCCAACAATAACTCAGTAAATACACGACTTGTGTGTCAGATATTTCTGTAGCTGTGAGGATGTGATTGTCGAGTGTTTGTCTGATAAGAAAATGTTCTTATCCCACTTTTTAAATTGTGTATTATTAACAGGTTAAGCGCGTCTCTTTGTTAAATGAATTATGAGAGCAGTAAAATAAGGACGGAGGGACTTTAATTATGAGAAGTTGAATGTAGAGGATCGGTGCATCATCATGATTGTTTGGGTCTGTACAGGTGTCTCTTCGACAGTTATAGACGTGCACGTTGAATTTGCATCTCTTCTCTGTGGAAATGTTTCATGCTGAAGTTGTCTCAGATAAAAAGAATGACACATGCCCGCACTTCCATATCAGTTTACCTTACTTTGGCTGCTCCTTCTTTTATCTTAACTTTACTGCAATATTATGCAAAACCTACAGAGAACAAACTTTACATACAACTTTGCTATGACTAGAGTAGATTTGCACATATTCTCAAATGAAAACTATGTGTTGAATGGGGAGATCAGGCTGTGTTTTTATTTGATGTTAGTGTTTGTTTGCTTAAAGTTTCCTGCACATAAAGTCTCCTAATTCTTGCCCCAACTTTGCTTATTTCTAGGCCAGTTCAGTAAAAATAGACTTATGTTCAAATTCTCATTCAAATATTGGATTTTCTTGTGGTGGGACAGCTCAAGCAGTTGACATGATTAAAGCAGATATCAGTGGAATGTTTTTGTTAATATAAGTCCTAAATAGTCCTATTTTCCGTCAGCAATCACTTACATGAAGTATTTCAGCCTAAACACGAGTCTCTCCGTCACTCTGCTCTGCTGTAACCCGAGGAGAAAATTTTCCTTGTGGGATACAAGTGTTATCCAATGAGGAGAGAGAACGGCATGAAGGGCTGTGTGTGCAGCCAAGGGATGCGCGTGAATGTGGTGACGTAGCACGAGGACCAATTGATGCCTGACAAGGGCGGGGGCTGCTAACTCATGGTGCGTTCAAAGAAACTCGTACTTTGTGTTTTTCCTTCCTGTGAAGTCATACCAGTTCGATCTGGTACGAGTTCACGGGTCGGAAGTTACGAGTGGCCGTTATAGGGAACTTTCACAGACAACAGGATGGTAAAAACACGAGCTACGGGTTACCTGGAACGCTACCAAGTCGTAGTTGTGACTTGAAGCTGTAACTTACGGTTTCAAAAGCCTGCCTTGAACGCAGCATTAGCCGAAACGGCCGTGAAGCTGATATCTGCTTTAACATGATGACTCTTCACACATTTCATGTTTTTTATGATAAGCCTTTAATGATGAATCTGTCATTAATGTAATGAATAAAGCAACAACAGTGCATCCCTAATAGACAGTGACTTCCATGCTAAGCAGGAGGTGGACTGGCTGTAGGTGGACTGAATGGTTTCCTTGGAAACAACATACTGTAGAGGATGACTTATGTTTGTACATGGAAAACTCTTCTGCACAAATGAATGGGTGTTTTTAGTGGAGTATGAGGCCAAGACGGTATAAACAGCATAATAAGCAACTATCACTTTAATGTATCCGGGCCGGCTGTACAGTGTATGAGGCGGCATGCTCACTGGAAATAATGGATTTCAGTTTATTCAATGTGATGACTTTTTTTTTTTAAGATATTTATTGCACTGGACTACTCTGGATGTTTCCAACTGGTTATTTTTATTTTGAATTTTTAACCAAACTTCAAACTAAAACACACATTCACAATTTATAATGATGTTTGTAAAGTTGCATACCGGTACTCGAGATTCTGATTCTGGTTTAGTATTAAAACGTCATGTGATGATGATAATGGCCACTTTAATTAACTTCAGTTTCTCTGGTCCAGCCACTGGGATCAATTAGGGCTCAGTGTCTTGCTGAGTCACAGCCCATTCCCTCTACATGGAGCAGACTTGACATACACAGTGTAACCACCCTGGTTATAGTGGCTGCTCATTACATTGTCAGAGCCCAGGCAAAAAGGAACGGCAGCGATGTAGACAACAAAAAACACAGTTATTTTGAAGTTCACATGTTGATGTGTGTGTTTTTGTTTGTTTACCCAGCACAGCGCCCGTCCCGACTGGCTATGGAGTGGTGTTGGCTTCAGACTGGATGACAGGGTCTACAGGGAGGACAGGGTCACACAGTCTCTGAAGCAGCAACTGGGCTTTCCCTAGATGTACACTGACTGGCAGTGACAGCCCATTCGGCCGACCTCCTTCACCTCCTCCTGTCTGTTTGGATACACTTCCCCTCCCCTCCACCCCCCCCCTCCCTCTCCTCTCCTCTCCTCTCCCCGTCTCATTCTCCTTCCCACATCATCCTTTAATTTTCTTTCCCTCGTCCCTCCTTCTCTTTTTCTTTCTGTTTTTACTCTGACCTTTTTTTTTTTTTTTTACTGGAGCTCCCTCTACCCCACATTTTGGGCTCCTTGTGACTTTTGACCACCTGCCTCCCACTGGGTCCAGTATGAGCTGGCTGAGCAGGTTGAACCCTCGGGGCCCCGGGAGTCGGTCGGGCCGGAGCACTGCCCCCTCCAGCCCCTGCACCGCTGACCCGGAAACCTGCCTCATGGTGTTTGAGAACCACTGGAGACAGGTGAGCTCGATACATGCGTGACGATTTTAATTTACAATCTGGATATTAGTTTGGCTGAATAACATTTTGTTGTTTGAGTCAAGGCATATATCTGATACCTTTTCTTATCATAAAGTGATGAGGCCACCAGAAAGGTTTTTTTTTTTTACAACCCCCAAGTTGAATAATATCATCCTAAGCATTTATCTTAAAGTGCTCACTGCAGTAGAAAATGAGTGAAGTGAAAGAAGTGCTGTGGATTATCATATCATGAATCACATGAAGCCAATTCAGATACTTTTAAATCCTTTGTGCCCAAATGCAGCAGTTTGAGTCAAAATTGCACTATTTTCTTTCAGAACTCAGTCACCCACCTACATTATATATACTTAAAGAGTCAGCACTGTCACACTCTGAGGATACTAATATAGATATCCACTGTGAATAGACACTGAAATCCTACAACATTATAACTCCAGACCAAGAAATTGGCAGAAATCCTCACATTTTCAAAGCTTTTTTTCCCCTTTATTATCAAACTGATAATCAATTTTATTATATTTCAAATGAATCAACTTTTACTGTATGTGGTTTCAGCATTAAATATGTTCATACGCCTACGCTGTCAAAGATATTTACTTTAGATGAGAAGATATTTGCATTGTTTGTTCTCTTTGTCTTGTATGTTGATGAGCGCAAAAATAAAAATTAGATGATCACTTTTTGTTAATCATGAAGTGGAGGGATCAGTGAGAAGTTTAAGGCTCTATTAGATCCTGTTCAAACCTGGCTTTAACATGCATGTTGGTGACGTATTTGAGATGTGATTACTCGGAGCACATTTGGAGGTGGTCCTGTCTACGCTGAAGGACCACTTACTCAGACTGATGTCTTCTGTCGCGGTCTAATTTGTCCTGCCACTGTTTCACATTGAACCGAAAATATTTTTTACACTTCTCACAGTGTTTCCCGGACATTGATTTACGAGTGGCGGTCAGCCAAAATATCAACAGAGACGGCCTCATATTGATTCTCGATTGTTTTTGTTTTTTTGTTTTTACTCTTTCAAATGGCTTAAACTGTATTTTATTGCACAGCTGAGCACTGAGCATTGATTCACTCAGCTCCACCTTGGCCCACTCCCACTCTTAACTACCATTAAAAGTCAGTCAGAGTCAGACTGGCTAAAAACAACACTGAATCTGGTCTGCGAACGGAAACTCATGTATCGTGTTTATGTGCACGCAGAAGGGAAACAAGATGTGATCACAGGTGGTCACTCACGAGAGAGACGCACATGGAGGAGGGATTGTGATGCCAGGTGTGAGCTGACGTAGTCTGAGCCGTCCGCTTGTGATCGGATCACCTGAGCTGCATATTAATGCCACGTCTGAACAGGGCTTAGTGAATGATTATCTGTGCAGACACCAAGTGTGAAAGTGCACACATTCAGCTGGCTGTGTCAGTGCTGATGAGAGTAGTTAGTTGGTCGACTGAATGTTTATAGGTTGCAGAGCATAGCCACTGCCAGACTGCTGAATACCAGAGTGTCTTGACGTATGGAAACTTTGAATTGTTTCAAGTCTACGTAGTTAAAACCTGTTCAAGAGGAAGTTTTGTCACATCAGACAAGATGATAGCCTGCTCCTATATGTAGGTGCAGGATTCCTGGTGCTGTATGTAGCATACATTTCTTATGTGGAGAACAACAGGAGCATGTTTTTTATTCTTGTTAAGAAAAAGGGTAGAGGTGTTGAGGTGCATGTCTTGTAAATGTAAATGCGTTTGAGAAAAGATAATGTTTGTTTTGTGGGAAAGCGTGTGAGCACAAACATGTATGCATCAGGCCCACATACACCCAAACGCTCCTAATGTCACACACAAGCTGCTGAAGCACAAACACGTACGTCTGTTCAGAGATCTGCAGATTCATTGTGGCTCTGTAATCAGGCTGACTTGTTAACCTCATTATAACACTGTGGCATGTCAGTTTGTTCCTTCTTTTTCACACCACTGTTACACAACTCTGTTACTTTCTATCTTAAATTGCAGTAATGACCTTGCACTGCATGTGTTGTATCTGCCAGTCCACCTCAGAGTTTAGCAAATTACATGAAAGTATTTTGTAAAAATCTTGAGTTCAAGTATATAATGTATTTTATATGATAAGAAAATACAGCAAACAAAAAGGGGGTGAATATTTTCAGATCTGACAACTGGCCTTTTTCATGTAAAACATTTTGACTTGTAATGGCAGGACAAGTACACGTGTTCCTCCTCATGATGCTACTGGAGCTCTTTAAGTGTCTGTGTTGTTTCCACGTTGGCTCTGCCCCAAATCATTTCCTTGTTCCCTCGCTCACTCACTCACCCACCACTCCCTGTATTGATTTCTGAGCACAGCCGCTGTGGCAGCGAGCTACAGACAAACACCAGGACCTTGACTAAGGAAGCTGAATGTCATTCAGCCGTCATTAATTTTATTATTAACACCTGTGATTTTCCTACTGTGAGGTGTCTGCTGTGAAGGAGACCTGTAGGACAAATGAAACAACGCCCTTGAAAGACCAGATTGATGACATCATAAAGGCTTAAAGCCTGTTTAAACTCAGTTGAAATACAAAGAAACGACTGTTCCAGGCCGCTCGTCTGTTAGTTTTTAAGCCCTGATCAAAGGACAGGAGTTAAAGAGTTAAATATTACACTGAC
The DNA here is from genome assembly GCF_905171665.1 of Trachurus trachurus. Taxonomy (NCBI): domain Eukaryota; kingdom Metazoa; phylum Chordata; class Actinopteri; order Carangiformes; family Carangidae; genus Trachurus; species Trachurus trachurus. Next base: position 23,385,515 of record NC_139899.1, read on the forward strand.
TCACTGCTCTTCTACTCAGGTCTCTTGGGTGTTGGAGCAGCACGAGCCCTCGTCCTCCAGCGATGACCTAACAGCAGTGAGGAACCACACAGACCAGATGTTGTGTCTGCTGGCGGAGGAGAGGCCCGCCGACAGCTCGGACGGCGGCGCCCCCGTGCCGCCCATGGGCCCCATACTGGAGATGGTGGTCACCGAGAATATCCTGGAGCGCCTGGTGCAGTGGCACCTCCGCCGCGGCCTGGACCCGGACAGCCAGGGGGCGCTGCTCAAGCTGTTCGAGATGCTCATCGGCCAATCCCAGCAGCCCCTGCTGCAGCACACGGCCGTTCTCCACCCGCTGCTGAGGCTGCTGGGAGCCTGCGCTGACCCAGAACTGGGTTGTCCTTCAGCTCTGGAGAACAGCCTGGTGCTGCTGCTCAACCAGGTACACTCACCTCAAATTCATACACCTCTCCTGTCTGTGTGTCTATAATCCCTTGCACTCTTTATTCACACTACACAACATTACAGTTTTTTTTAATAGGCAAGGTAAAGTTATTTGTATAGCACAATTCATACACCAGCCAATTCAACGTGCTTTACAGAGGCATAGAAATACATTAAAATCAAAAACAGAGAAAAACATTTAAAGAGGAACTAAGCAGGATTTTTTACCTCAACTATGCTACATTTTTACCTTAATTAAACAGCTTTAGAGTAATTGTGATGGTTAAATGACTTGTTACAGGGAGAATGGAGGCTCTCTGCCTTCCACGTAGCATCTCTTGGATCTCGTCTCTGCAGCACCACGGCATAAATGCGGCCTGTAACCCATAATCTCTTGTTGACAGATAAGACTACACAAATATGATGTCGTAACATCGTATAACGTTATCCAACGGTCCATGCACATTGCTGGGAGGGGGATTAGCAAAGACTTGCATAGTTCCCCTTTAAAAGAAAAAGAAAGAAATAAGACAAAGGCAAAAATAGCAATTAGAAAGATTCAAATGATTCAAATGATATATTGAATTCAGGTAAAAAGCTGTAGCAAATAATACTGAACGCTGCTTCGCTTTGTTTCATACTGGGACTCTTCACTACCCCACCAGGTGTGTGTGACCATGGCCCGGCAGCCGGTGGTCCTAGAGATGTTGTTCCGGGCAGCGCCGGCCCAGCAGGGCTCCACCAACCTCCTCATCTTCTCCCTCCTCGTGCCGTTCATCCACCGGGACGGAGCCATTGGACAGCAGGCGCGAGACGCCCTGCTGCTGGTCATGGCGGCCTCGGCCAGCCACGAGGCCGTGGCCCGCTACATCGCCGAGAACTCCTACTTCTGCCCGGTGAGTGATGCTGCTGTTGTTAATAACTCACAACTCCAACGAAAAGCAAAAAAAGGTCAGATCACTTGGGTTTGGAGGTTTATTAACATCACTCATCATCGCTCACTGTACGGTTACAGCAGGTAAATCATCCTGAGCTTCTGTCAAAAGTTGGAAATATCCAACCTTGTTCTTTTCTTTGATGCTGTGATGGTTTTATTCCACACTTTCCGTTACCCGACTTGACTCGTAATTCACTTATTCCTCTTCCTATGCAATACTTAGCATGTATTATCCAACTGAAATCTATTATTTATCGTCAAATTTGGCTGTCACTGAAAACGGCCATTAGTTTGATATACACATGAAAACTACCAAGTCTTAACTGATGTGATATTCGAGGACAGCTCATAATGTGGACCCTGGCTCCTTTTCAACACTGCTTTTAAGAAAGCGTGTGTGTGTGTGTGCGTGTGTGCGTGTGTGCTGTCTCACTCTGATGCATCAGTGATGGTGTGTGATTATGGAAGAGGAAGGAGATGACTATGCACTCTGACAGACCGTTCATCCCTATCTACATCCTATCAGCCCCGTCTCAACTTAAGAGGCTTCCTGTAAACATAACCGCCAAGAAATAACCACCTCAGCCGACATCACGACAACATTTATAACGTTAAAGACAAACACATTTAAAAATCTTCTATTTCATATAGACCCCCAGTCTAAAATCTTTAACCGTGATCATTTAAACATCAATTAAAAGCTGAACTTGAGCTTTTTCTTTAAGCTGAAATCTTTTTTATTTCATATTTTCACAAAGTTTGTAGACTGAACCAGGCTCGGTATAATAAACCCAGTGTATAGCTTGGTCTACACCTTGGTCCTTTCCTCATTAACAGACCAGAATATAATCCCTCCATCAGTACCTAGCTCTGACACAAAACAAAACTGTAAACCAATATTACGTCAAAATGTAATAGCACAACATGCTGTCTGCAGAAAAATCAACCCCTGAAAGTCAACTTCTGGTTTTACAGCTGTTTACACAGCAGAATGTGACTTTTGTCAGACTGACCATCAGGAACAATGGAAGATGTCTTGGTGGGCCGCCCCGCCCGCCACATCAGTGGGCCTGTCTGAAAATCAGAAATACCAGCAACTGAAAATGAGATAATATGTTTACTGCATCATGTCAGCACAACAATAAAAGCCCTGTTTGAAAAAAAGGAAAAAAAAGAAAAGCATTTCTCTACTGAAACGTCAGATTTCCTCTAATTTGAAACAGATACAGGAAGTGTTGGGTTTGTATTAATGTGTACTGTAGGTCAATACTTATAACAGGACACAGCATATCAAAATGAGGCTTTGTACTAATATACCAGCATGAACACTAATGCATATCAAACAGAGGGAGTTAATGTTGTCTCATGCAGTTGAGGTAAAGGTATTCATATGAGGAAATACAGGGGTAACTGTTGTGAATCAGCTGCAAACGCCCCCAGTGACAAACTGTTTGCTCCACATCATCGGTGAAAGAGCTGTGGGAACAGTTCATCACTGGGTCGACTGATCAATGGTGTCACTTCATCGCTCGCTCAACTCAGTCATGGATATTTGCAGATGTAGGCGTCGGCTGTGCCAAAAAAGCACGGGGGCATTTGGAAACTGGGAGCAGTGAGCTGTTTGTCTGTGTTGGTGTAGTTCCCTGCAGCCGCCACTAGATGTAAATAAAGATCCATGTTTACTTATAACTTTTAAACGCTTTTTATTTACCAAATAGGGTTGCACCTACCTACTCGCTGGACTTCATTGATCTTGACCGGTGATAACTGCCTGAATCTGGTCACAAAGGACAGACGCTACATTATGCGAGTGGACAGCGTTGCGTGACGTAACTGTGGTTTAATGCAGTGGTCAGGACTCTTCCTCCTCGGCATGTTCACTGTAGTGCTAAAGAGCCAGCTCGGCTATTTTCTGCTCGTCCTACTTCCAGCAGCTTCAGTCTGACCCACTTACTGTCTGGAAGGACCAGTGGAGGTGGCGTCAAGGACCAAGTACACATTCTCGCAGATTCTCATCAGCCTGTTTGGCAATTTTTCCATGTAGTGATAAAATCCTAAGACGGCTGCAACAACCTCTCTGACTGTGTGGTCATGTAAGCAGAGATCATCCCAATCATGCTCTCATTTCTCCCACCCTGCAATTACTAATGTTTTAAATGTTTAAAAAAATAATAATTTTAGAGCTGAAGTGGTTACTGGAGTAATTTGAATAATTCAATTACAAAAAATGATCAAGGCATTTTTTCCTGAACCGTAGCTTCGTTTAATTAATTACACTCGCAATATACAGCATACACCACTTGTGTTTAACGTGGACTTTTATTACTGACACACGCCGACGTCAGAGTTCGGTGGAGCGATCTGAGAAAAGACAGAAAATAACGTATCACATTCTTGACATTTGCCCAAGAAAACGATATAAAACGCTGCTGCGTTCGGTTTTATTTTTTTTATTTATTAGTTTATTTGAGATGGGACTCCACATATTCATGAACATACAAAAACAATTATTTGATGTAAATATGCCTTAGCTAGAAAGCTAGTTTCCATCCGTGGTCCCATGGTACACAAACAAATAAAATTACATTCAGACATTTAAAACGATAGATAATAACCTACATAGGGTGTTACCGGTTAATTATGGTAGTCTTTTTTGTTGGAGTAATTTGGCCTAACACACACAAGAACATACACTCTCTTTTTATACAGGCACACCCCCCCTTCTCACATGCACACTTACTCACTCTCTCACACACACACCATTGATGGCACCAAAATACTGTAGATATCAAAATGTCAGGTGGTTAATAAGAGTAGAGATTGGAGTTTAAGATGCACAAATATTACACAGTTATTATATTTAGTAAGCATATCAGTACATCACAATTATTGATTTTTCATTTGCAAATGATTCTATTAATCAATAAAATAATAGATAGAATAATCGATTACAAAAATGATGGATAGCTGCAGCCCTTATTTACATGTTTTCAGAGAAGGCAGCAGGACTGGTCTGGGTTTTATAGACGGTACCAGTCAAAAGTTTGGACACGTTTCCCATTCAATTTTTACTGCTATTGTTGGAACCAGTTGCAGTTGATTGGGCAAACAAAAATGTAAAGAAACAAACAAATACAGTCTTATATAAAGAAAAGAAATATTTGACAGAAAGTTCCTTTAACAGAAGTAAAGAGCTGGAAGTTGCTGTCACCTTCGATATCTAACGAGTTGTGTCAGAAAAACACACAAAACAAACAGTGATAATGATGATCAGTCATAACCTCTTCAAGGCCAGGACAGCATTGTTAGACCAACAGTCCCTCTACTGGATGAGTTCATTAAACAGAGGACTGCCAGTGGCCCAGGCAGCGGGGCCACCACTAGAGGGGACTGTGATGTAGTGTTATAGCTGCAGCACACTGGCTCAAACTGTGCAGCGACCACAGGGAAGTAAATATTGGATCAGCTCGCCACTTGAAAAAAGGGAGTGTGTCCTACATATCCCACTGTCAAGACACAGGTCAAACAAAATCAGACCAGATCACTTCACTGTTTACTTCTCACTCGACATGTATAATGTGTCATGTCTTTCCTACATTTGTCTTTGTATATGGATCATTGTTATTTGCCATGGAACTACAGCATGTTTACCTCTACTTATTCATTCTGATGTTCATTTTTATGATCAAATAAACAAAGAAAATAAAGAAAAACTTAGTCTATTATTTCAATTGATGCTGGTTCATTTTCTGTCTATCTACTAAATTGATTCATCATGTGACAATTTCAGATCTGTTTGTTATTTAGTTGGTTTTTTTCCCAGCTTAAAAAACATCAAGAATTTTAATAAACATTTTCCTCTGTCTCTCCTCAGGTGTTGGCGACGGGCCTCAGCGCTCTCTACTCGTCTCTGCCGAGGAAGATCGAGGTCCGGGGAGACGACTGGCACGCCCTGCGGAGGGAGGACTGGATGAGCGTGTCCTCACTCGTGTTGTTCATGAACTCGCTGGAGTTCTGCAACGCCGTGGTGCAAGTGGCCCACCCGCTGGTCCGCTCCCAGCTCCTGGACTACCTCCACAACGGCTTCCTCGTACCCGTCATGGGCCCCGCTCTGCACAAGGTAGGAAGGAGGGAGGGAGCGGTCCGGAGAAGCACAAACCTCTTTACGACCCTCTAACTAAAACAGAACGAGGTGGATCAACAAACTCTGTCCCAGATGACCTCACATCCACATGATGAGTTAGTTTGAGGGAGTTGTCTCACTGCCTCGATTTAATCATAGACTTGATATTATTCATACGACAGCTGCCCTTGGCTTTGATACATATTTCTGTGTGTGTGTATGTGTTGTAGTCATCGGTGGATGAGATGATCGCCAGCACCGCCTACCTGGACCTGTTCCTGCGTAGTGTGACAGAGACTTCCCTCCTCAAAACCTTCCTGCGCTTCATCCTGCTGCATCGCCACGACAACGACACCATCCTGGACACGCTGCTCACGCGCATCAGCAGCAATTCAAGGGTTGGTGTACACTAACATGCATAGTGTGTGTCTATGTCTCCTCACATGAACCCAGTGGTGTGGGGGTGGTGAGTGGGCCGCGAGCAGGAATTGATTGAGAACGACTGCAGCAAAAAAAACAGACTGATTTGTTTTTCCAGAACAAACACGCAGAGTAAACGTCATCAAACGTGCTGCATCTATTGACAGTTGCACAGTTTGTGGCTGGTAAAGCAAATATGTCTGAAACGTGTTTACATAATCTTCACTTTCATACACTCTGATCCCCCTCAAAATAAACACATTCTGGTCTCTAGGACACCACCGAGATGTTTAACAGAAACAGGAACTTCATCGTGTCATGTTGCTCGTTTCTATCTTAGAGAAGGGGGAGTTTAAAAAATCTCCCGACAGTCACTGCTTTTCACAAATGATCATCCTTCTTTCAAAGCACAACAATAGACAACAATAGAAACAAAGCTTCAGGCCTTTTTTTGTAGTATTGGCCATTATTTTGCTGAAAACACAGGGGCCTCACATGTCCTCGAATGTTGTTTTTTGACAACTTGAGAATGTGTCACATTTTTAGAAATGTGTTTAACTGAGAACAATTGGTCTGTCAGAAATCCAACATTTTGCTTATGTGTTAAAATGTTCTGAACGCACCACAAACTTGTGAACTAGCTTTTGGATTAACAGCAGTTTGACAGAGATGAAAATGCTTCATGACAAGCACGACTACACTGAAACCAAGAAATATCATGAGATATAAGTTACCGTAATTCATCGTTTGTATGTAGTTTAGATATATAAAAAAAAAAAACACTGATGTGATTGGACGACATGTGTCTTCATCTCCAGGACTGATTCTCAGTTGGCTTTTAATCATACACACTGTATGTGAATAACAATGTTTGCGTTGCAGCTCTGCATGGTGTCGTTGAGCCTCTTCAGGACTCTGCTCTCCCTGCACTGTGAAGACATCATGCTGCAGCTCATTCTCAGGTAAAACTGAGAATCTATTTCCCACTCATGTATTTTCAATTTTCATTTTATTTAATTGGTACAACACAGGATGGGTCATCTGTTTTTTAGTTTTACAATCTGGTTTATTTAAATTGAAAAATCTGTGAAAGACATTTTTAAAGGAATTTAGTGAACATCCATGGACGACTTTGCCTTTGTGAGTTTGTATTCAGGACAAAAACAGCTCATCCAGCTGAGTGTCACTTTGAGTTTCTTAATATTTCAGTATTTTATTTTTGCAATATTTCACCATCAGGATAATTTACAGTCTTAACACCATGGTTTGTAACTGCAGTGTGTCTGTGTGGCCTGTCATCAAATACATATCATTGGAAATATGGCGTTGCAAATGATTGATCACACAAGCATCACTATGTTTAGGTTTTACAGCCTCAGTTGAGACTGACGGTGTAATTGTAAGTTAAGTGGTTTATGTGTGTGTTTGCTCTCAGGTATCTACTGCCCTGTACCCATGTAATGCTGAGTCAGCGTCGTGCCATCAGGGAGACGGACATATATGGAAAGTCAGCAGACAAGTTCCTGTCTCTGATCCCTGAGTGCTGCAGGCTGAGCGCAGCGCCCTCTGCTGACCGCGACGAGGACAATGCATTCTGGGGCAAAGGTGAGCAGCCAACCCAATGATTGTAAACATGAAGTGAACAGTTTCAGCACTCATAAGATGAGCTTTTATTTTTTTAATTCACTGTGTGGAAATATGTTTTTTTTAAGTAATTAAAGCAGAAGTGAGTGATATATTTGTGTTAATATAAGTCTTAAATAGTTATATCTTCCGACAGCAATCACTTACATAGAGTGTTTGGACTGAAACACGGGTCTCTCAGTCCCTCTGCTCTGCTCTGAGCCGAAGAGAAAACATTTATCGTATCCTACAGTTTTTATCCAATGAGGAGAGAGAACGGCATGCAGGGCTGTGTGTGCAGCCAAGGAACGCCGTGAATGTGGTGACGTAGCGACGAGGACTGTTATGGTGCGTTCAAGGAAACTCGTATTTTTCCGACCGTGAAGTGGTACCAGTTCGATCTGGTACGAGTTCACCGGTCGGAAGTTACGAGTGGCCGTTATAGTGACTTTCACCGGTAAAACAGGTCGGAAAAACACGAGTGGGTTGCCTGGAACGCTACAAAGTCGTAAGTTGTGACTTGAAGCTGTAATTTACGATTTCAAAAGCCTGCCTGGAACGCAGCATTAGCGAAAACGACCGGATCACTCACTTCTGCTTTAACTCTTTGTTCATCTTTTGGTTAACTTGTCGGGTTTTTGGGTTTTTTTTTCTGTGTTGTGCTGTTAACGCAGGAAGTGCAATTAAAGGTTGCTATTGCTGTTGTTTTACAGTACACTACAGTCACCCTTGGGGTGTTGAGAGGAAGCCAGCAGCTGTGTTTGAGCTTTACATTGACAGTGTTTTGTGTTTTGTGCTACTATATCAGACGCTGTTTCTGTATACACACTGTATGTGTAATTGTGTAGCTGAGGACAGTGAATGATCTGATGTAAATGAGCTGCTTTATCATCTTGCAGCTCATGTAGATGAGGCGGCTGCCTGTTAAACAACAATGTGTTATTTTGTTTTTTACAGCGCATTTGGTGTCATTATTATGTTATGTGAATTTCTGCGCCCACTTGAGATATTTCAAGAATTTAATGAATTGATAGTTTTATTACTGTCATTCCACTGTCACTGTGCTCTGTAGAAAGGTAGAAACATTTCTGCTCATAATTATGAAGGCAAACTTTAATAAAAGTCAAAGGAAGGTACACTGAAGAAGACTGTCATAACATTTGCACCTCGCCACCTGTTATATTAAAGCTACCTAAAAGACACTTTGCGCATGCTGGCCCTTTAACTTCTTTCAAACTTTAATAAAAGGTCAGTTTTTTTGCCTTGTTAAGTCAGTGAATGTAACATGGTGTTAACTTACTAAGGAGAAGTTAACAGCCTTTGTTACTTTCACAGCAAAGGCTACACTACACATCCACATCCGGTCAGCAGGGTTAATAGAGTCTTTTAAATCCTCCCTAAAAACGCACATTTTCTCCCTGGCATTCGGTTGAGTTGACTCTTTTTACTTTTATTTGTTTACTTATAGTTTGTATTCTAACTTTATGTGTATCTTATGGTATTTTAATAATGGTTTTTAAAGTGCTCTATAAATAAAGTTGAGTGTTTGAAAGTTAAAGCCTGTTTTTTTTTAAATCTGTTTTATGTTCCTGCAGTGCTGAACAGTCCCAGCACGGAGTCTCCGGCCCCGCCCAGACCCAGCACTCCCTCCCGCTTAGCCTTCTTCATGCGCCAGCAGAGCGGCGGAGGGGGATCAGGAGGAGGCGGCCCCCCCACCCCCACCAGCATGGAGCCCCAGCAGTCGGGCCCCGCCAGCCCTCACCCCATGTCCCCCGACAGCCCGATGCACCAGCAGCAGACGCACGGCGAGTGTCTGGAGTGGGACTCGGGCTACCTGGAGTACCTCAAGGACGCTCGGCGGGGCGTCGAGCTCTGCTCCTGGGCCTGCCGCGACTGGTCGGCGCCCTACGACGGCGAAAACCCCTCCCCAAACACGGCCCCACCTCCCCCGCCTCCCCCTACCTCCAACCCCTCCATGACTATGTTCCCCGAGCACTTCTCCTTGCAGCAGGGAGGAGGAGGAGGAGGAGGAGGAGGCACTAACACTCCTCCCAGCCAGCAGCGGGCGGCCATCGTCGCTGCCGCGCGGTCCGAGTGGAGCAGCTCGGAGCGGGACAGCGGCGAGTGGGACATCACCATCGGCAAGAACAGCTGCATCAGCCTCACGCCGCGCTCCAAGAAACGCAGCCTGCAGAGAGAGGAGCTGCTACCCAAACCCGTACCCCCTCTGGTCCCGTCCTCCTCGTCCTCGGCCGCCCCTCTGTCGACGTCCCACGCTGCCTTGTCCACAGCGCCGCACATTCCCACCTCCGCCATCACTGTTAGCTACCAGGCCATGTACAACGGGACAATGGGACAGGGGGACGGCTGCTCGGACAGTCGGGACAGGGGGATGGAGGTAAAGAAAGTCAAGAGAGACTTGGGGGAGCAGCAGTATTTGGATGAAAACGCAAATCAGAACGGATCGCTCGTCACGCGCCCCTCCCAAAGCTGCACCGCGCTGCCACAGTCCATTTTTAGCAACAGCGACATCAGTGATGCAAAATCTCTCTGCACGAACCAGAGCTCCATCCCCCAGCCGATGTCCGACACCAAACTGCTGACCAGCGACACCTCAAACCCGCACACGGCATCCTCAGAGCTTCCAGAAGCCGGCCCGGCGCAGCAGCAGCAGCAGTCCGTGGAGAGTCTGATCGAGGAGCTGCTGGAGCAGGCGCCGGGAGACCCCCAGCTCTCCGGAGACTCCAACGGTCAGGGCATCAGCATCGAGGCCTTCACGCAGGAGCTGAGGGAGCTGGAGGACCGCGTGAAGGAGCGGACCAGAGCGGCCTGTCAGCTGGAGGAGACGTCCAGAGAGTCGCTGAGCGCTGAGCGGCAGCGGGAGGAGGAGCAGCAGCAGCTGGAGGCCAAGCTGACAGGAGACACTAAAGCAGCAGAGGGGTCGGTGGTGGGCGTCTGTAGTCCCGCCAGACCGCTGAACCAGCCCGCCTCTCAGCCATACACAGGTAAGAGAGACTCCCACTGGTTAATTCATGTCTAGACTTTTCATTTGCCAAGCTACACTTTTATTTCACTGGCAGTAGCTTTGCTGTTAGTGCCAGCTTGTCCAGATGGAGGTCATCATGATCTGTGCTGTTTTACCAATTTTCTTAGGTGTGTGTGTGTGCGCTCATGTCTCTCTTTGCCTGGTACTCTGCATTTTGAAGGATAATTCATTCATACCGGTAATTATTAGAATGTGATAGTGGTGGCTAGAATAAATCTCTTTTTTAAAAACTGAATCAAAAATGCTCCAAAAACTGAAATCTTCTCCCACACAAACACTAGACTTTAATCCTCACCTAAGAAGATTTTTGTTTTTTGTTATTAAACTTTCAATTTGAAGAAGAAGAAAAAAAAAAACAGGTTAATCATGTTACTCTTAATTTTGTATAAATCATCATGTTCAAACAGGATAAGGAGACTAAAATAAGAAAGAAAGAAAGAAAGAAAGAAAGAAAAATTCATCTTCATCATTACAAAAGCACCTACATTCTCTATCGCAGTACTCCTATACAGGTATACTTATATCTGAACTGGTAGGCAATTTAAGGATTCGAAAAATTACAAATAATAATGATAACTAAAAAATGAATAAATAAAAATGATAAATATATAGCAGTAGATCAAAATGAACAATAGCAGCTGTAATATATGTAAATTTGCCTGCCCCATATGCACCTTCCCCTATCCATGAGTTTTCCTGCAAACAGTATCTTATAATCAAACATCAACACGATAAATAGTAAAGGAAATTTGAGCATACATGTATTACTTATTAATAATAGTGTAATTGCTGAAACAAAGAAAGAAAACAGAACCCAATGAGTGGAATCAAGGGGTAGGAATATTTTGTCACATCAGCAGGTGACGACCTGTTAAATCTCCGGATCTGTTTGAGTTGCGGTTTATCTGGTTTTCCTGTTTGTATCATTTCATCCTCACGCCCACACTATTGTCGTGGGAAAATCTGTGTTTTCTGTTTATGAAGCACATTTGTTATTGTACTGAAATACTGTAAACTTTTTTTTGTCAGCACCGTAATAGGATTATATATAATCCACCGCACTGATCATCAGACATAAGGGCCGATCTCTCCCCACCGCTGACATAACACATCATTTATTCGTGACTAATCCCGAGTCTGACAGCATGCAAACCTGATTCAGAAACCTTTTTTTTCTCTCCAGTTTCCATTTGTGAAATTACTTTAAGCATCAGTTCAAAATGGTCTTTTCCATTTATAAAGTTTCATCATGTCAAATCACTGAAGCGGCGAGGAGCGCTGACTTAATGCAGACATTTTTCTTGCAGCAATATTCAACTCAAGGCGAAACCATTCTTCTCCTTTGTAATAACTGTCTCTGCAGGTACAGTTTCCCATTAATTCCACTGTTCATAGGGGATGGATAATTTTTTCTTTTTATGTCACTCAGCGTGGCAGCAGTGTGGAAGAATGGCGGCTGATCAAACTGTCCTGCTGTAACCTCTACGAGCCGTTAAAACACCTCTCTGTGTATTATTCACAGTTTGTCAGCCTCCACGCCACCGCAGTTATTAAAGAAAATCTGTCAAAGACGCCTCTGATTTCACCCCGACTTTTTTTTCCTTTTTTTTTTCCCACGTGCACCTCAGCTCAAAGATGCATGCTGTATCTTTCCATCCGCTGATATACTCATCTCCCTTTCTTTCTTTTTTTTTTTTTTACACAGGTCCGTTCATGGTGGTTCTGTTTGCCAAGCTGGAGAACATGCTCCAGAACTCCCTGTACGTCAACATCCTGCTCACGGGCATCGTGGCTCAGTTGGCCTGCTATCCTCAGCCCCTCCTACGCTCCTTCCTGCTCAACACCAACATGGTCTTCCAGCCAAGTGTCAAGTCACTGATCCAGGTACAGTACAGCCTGTAACACCTGGTGTGTGTGCGATGAAGCCTGATATGCCCTCCCTCTTGTCTGGGCCTTCTTCCCTTTTTGAACATCATTTCACAACCAGGTACAAATCTTGTATAGAGCACGGTGTCTGTATTTGCTCTCGTGATGACAGTGTTCAGTTTCCTGCTTTTAATGCTTTGTCCATTTCCAGCCCACCTCACTTCTGTGCTCGATGCTGTTCCAAAAACCATCAGGCCCACAGCGCAATTTGCATATAGAGTTTTTTTTATTTCTTTTCCCTCCATATTCTTTTTCTGCCCATATTCGAAGATACTGTGAATGGATACCTAATGCTGGAATGCAAAGTAAAACATTAAGCACCTCAGCTTTGACATGGGTGACTCATTCACATAGTGAAAACACTCTTCACAGAGGTAAATGCTTTCAATTCAAACGCCCTCGTGGCCTTTTCTCTCACGATCCCTCCTTACAACACGCCGTAGAGTGGAATGAATACTGCACCTTCTGTCAGTCTTTGCTCTTTATGCCAGAATCTGTCAGGTCAGAAAATACATTTGAAATAGTTTACAAAATTAAAGAGGAACTAAGCAGGATTTCTCCCATGGCTATGCTACTGTTTTTACCTTTATTAAAAAGCTCCGGAGTAATTGTGATTGTTAACTACGAGACTTGTGACTTGTTATGAGTGACAACGTGACAACGGAGGCTCTCTGTCTTCACCTGGTGTCTCACGGTTGAAAACCAACCTTGCATCAGTACAGTACCTGGCCGCCGCCCCGGTGTCCCAGCTCTCGTCTCTGCACACCGCAACACAAACGCGCCGTAATCTTTTGTTCATGACGGTTAATACTACACAAACACACGCGCCGTAACATCGTTTATGTTATGTAACGTTTTCCACCGCTCTATTTGTTGATTTTTCGCCGGCTTCGTTGTAAACAGATGCACATGGGCGAGAGGAGCGTAACCAAAACAGCGGAAAAGCGAGCGGACTTGCATAGTTCCCCTTTAAAAACGTCTCTCTGCTTCTCCCCAGGTTCTAGGTTCTGTGAAGAACCGCATCGAGGCGTTTGCAGCCTCCCATGAGGACTTCCCTGCCATGCTGAAGAAAGCCCAGCAGTACCTGGTGGCCCGGGGCAAAGTGGACTGGAGCGACTCGCCTGCAGCTGTACCCACCCTGCGACGCTCCGATTCACTGGGTGAGTTGAACCCGGAGGAGTTGCACTCTCCTCTCTCTCTCTCACATGGTTGTATGTGGATGTGTGGGCGTCGTCGTCTGCTGCTGATGAAGATGAGGACGGGTCACGGCTCAGATCAGTTTTCCTCAAGTGTCTGAACAAAACAAAAAACAAACCTCTTAACATTTTCAATAGGGATTCAGTTAATTAGCCAAATCTGAAACTGTGAGTTCGTAAGTCAGTGTTTGTATTTACGCTGCAAAAAAGTCAACTCTTCTGCTAATTAGTCTGAAATATTTCCCTTCAACTAATGAAGGCACATTTATTTTTTACATCTTTACACAACCCAGATGTAGGAGTAGTTTCAAAGTGCTTCACACACAATTTAACTTTAAAGAGGACTAAAAGCAGAACAATTGATGACAAATACCTTTTAAAATCCACCATGGGACGCTTTGACTGAGCTGACTTTGCTCCAGGTGTTTTAGACTAAATTATACATGATTTGAAAGCTCTGAGTCTGAGCGATTCTATCTGTGCAGAGCATTTCAGGATCCTCATATCACTGCAACAGCTGCTGGTGCAGAACTGGATCAGACTATGTGGTTCTGCCTTTTAAGTGTTCTCGCACAAACTGTCCCGCTGCAGGGCTTTTCTTTGCTTTTTATAACCCCAGAAGATGGACACAAACTTAGATCTTCTACCATGTTTGTGCTTCTGTTACTTTGGTTCAGTGTCTCTGAGTTGAAGAACTGCAACTTTTTTTTATTTTGGAGAATTATCTTTAGGCTTTTTTTTAGACACAAAATGGGTTTTTTAAATGGAAGATTTTAAATGCAGAAAGTCAAAAGTGCTTTGTATTAATTTGGATTTACTGTAAATGTGTACAATTTCAGAGGTCAGGCTGATAACAAAATATGTAACAAAAATAAGTAAAAGTAATAAATCAGAAAAGCCGTCTGCAAGCACAGTTATATTTTCAACACAGAAACTTTAAGGAATTTGTACAGTCAATACTTTTGTGAAATCAATTTCCTTATTTTGTTGTTGATGGTGAAATTCCTCTGTTATTTTTAAAGGTTTACTCCGAGACCAAGAAAATAACCCCTAAACCCGATGTTTTGTTCCTCCAGTGAAGAGTCGTAAGCCGTCTCTGGGAGACCTGATCCTCCGTCACACCAACAGTCCCACCCGGGCTCGTCACGCCGCTCAGCTGGCCCTCGCACACGTACGGGACGGCGGCCAATCACTGCACAGCGCTCTGTTCCGGGGCAGCGCGGGCGGAGGGCTGGAGAAACAAGCCGAGGCGCTGCGGGTGAAGAACGCCGTCTACTGTGCCGTCATCTTCTGCGAGTTCCTCAAGGAGCTGGCCGCCCTGGCCCAAGAGCACGCCGTCAGTCTGCCCTTCCCTCAGAGCCAGGAGGCGGAGGAATAGACGGTAACACACCAGACTCCTCAGATCTAGCTCTTTAGCCTCCATTTGTTTTTTTGTTTAGGCTGTAAAAAAAGAGTCGTGTAGGATTCTTCCATCGCCAGAAGACAGACTGGAGCACTGAGACTTTTCTGTCACTGAAGTGGGTCGAGAGGAAAACAGTGGCATTTTTTTTTTTTAAATCAAAAATCATTATAGGATACCTATAGGACTGGAAGAATTTCCCTCATCTGTAAAACTTATATGATATTGTGCATATCATGTATTATATTTACATTCTATACACAGAATCTCATCAGATGCTTGAGATTTGGGAGCTTGTATATACATGTACCATGTCATGGTATAATGTGACACAGTAAAGCCACAGATTTAAGAAATAGGTGCACACATCGGTGCTAGTCGTTACTCTTTTACGTTGGGAGGGTGCGTTCCGGCGTCACAGAGAAGGAGTACGAGAAAGTTTTATCCTCAACAAAATGATACACACCAAAAAAAATGTTGGCAGGAAAATGAAATAGAAAATGATCCAATCAGATTTCTGTTTGACAACCTCATCTTTGTCCAGTAGAGGGGAAAAAAACCTCTCAGAAAACCAACTCCCAGTAACATTCAAGCACCTCAACGGGCGATTTAGTTTCTTCAAAAGGCTCCACAAAGAAAAGTCATCAACGACCGACAGATAACTGGAAGAGGTGAGGTGATGCCACTTTGTCTCCTGTGAATCACCACGACCTCCGCTAATGTACTGGAAATCTTTGGGAAATTAATGCCATTTCCTTATTTTTTTTTAAGTATTGTTTTTGTTGTTTTGTTTTTTGCATTTGCACCACTTTCTAGACATATCAGCAACACATGGGAGCAGGTGTGTCAGTGGTTGTGTATCTGTGTGTGTGTGTGTGTGAGTGAGTGAGTATGTTGTAAAAAGAAACGACTCCTTTCTAAAAGGCAACGTCAGCTCTTCAGGCCGGTGTCTGTGAAGCCAGTCATTCGCCTGTTGCCATTAAAGAGAAAAAACAAAAAAAAGAGGCTGCGGGATTGAAAAGGCAGCGCTGTTTTACAATTCATGACTTTTAGTTTGTCATTTTAGTCTTTTTCAAAAGACCTGAGAGTCTGTGAGGGGGAAAAAAAGGTGAGAAGGGAAGGAATTGTTTTTTCTTTCTTTTTTTTTCTTTTTCTAAGGGAGCGTTGTCATGATTTCCATTTTACTTTGAACTGACAGCTGAAGAGAAAAAAAAAGTCCTTGTGAGGCATTTACTGACTTTTCTTTAAACTGATCTTCGTGTGAGTGTGTGAGCTGAGATGAAGCTTGTAAGAAGAGATTTGTATTTCAGTTTTTACATGGGTTTTGTTAGCTTCAAAACAAAAAAACAAAACAACGTAGTGTCTTCTGGGTGGGACAGGCCAAACTGAACATCCAAACCGTTCATCTTCGAACTTAACATGCTGCTATTTCTTCTTCTTTTTTTTTTAAACACCCATTTCTATTAGTGTAATAGCTACTATCTCTTCATTATTATCAGTAGGTACCAAGTATTAAATGTGTATGTGAGGATGCAGCGAAAGTCAGTGCCAGTGTTGTGATCGGCGATTAATTTATTATTATTTTTTTAAATTTTGACCGAGGTTGAATGAGATTGCAGTCACAGTGTTAAAAAAAAGCTTTTGCCAAGACATAAAAAAAAGTATCTTCTTTGATTGTTGAGTGACCTTGTGAGGTTTGGGTTTGTTGCGTGTTGGTTGATATTTTTTTATAAGATGGTGATGCTTTATTTTACACTTTTTTTTTTTTTTTAAAAAGAAAGGTTTTCCAGCTGTTTTCCAGCAAAACAACTAGAAAACGATGAAAAGAAGCTGTAAAGTGAAGCGTCACCGGTATGAGTGCAGTGTGAGCTCCATCGATGACCCAGCTTTTTGCACATACTAGCCATTCTCTCTCAACTGCCATCCTGCAAAGTCTTAACCTCTCATTTCATCTTTCACCACAAGTTGAAGCCTCTTCGACTTGTCAAAGCCATATCTGCCGCCGCCGCCGCTGTCGTCGTCCTGTTTGTAAATGCACTTCACCACTGCTCTAACTCACTTTTCTACCGAAATTTCTAGACACCTTTTGTAACACCCCACGGTTTGTTTTTTAAGAGTAACCATAAGTACGAGTATCTGCATGCTAGTTAAGGTCAGGTTTCTAATTAAACGATAATTAAATAGCGTAGGTTTGGTTTGTGCTTTCGATTAGCCTCCATGCTGTAGGTTTCAGTGGGTTTTCTTTCAGTGAGTCATCCCCCGGTGCCTGCAGAGATCAGCAGCGACAACACGGACATGTTTCACGCTGAATGTTTGCTCTCGGCTAATTAAATTGGTAGAGAAATCACTTCTGTAATTTACCCACCGCCTTCCGTCCGTCCATCTGTTCATCAAGTCTGTTGTTCATCCACGTGTTCAGAGTAGAGACTAATGTTTCCCCCCTGTACGGAAACAAGAGACCACAGAGGGTCTCTCTCTCTGTCTCTGTCTCTGTCTCCGCACTCAAGATTGTGTTTTATAACGAACCTGTTTTTTAAGGATCTGAGCCTGAAGGTAAATGTTCAGCAGTTACCTCAGCGGGATCTCGTTACCCGGTCAAGTTTTGTCCGAACAGGGAAAGTTAGTCAGTTTTATGCATCGCTGTGATACATTCATGGACACCAAAGACAATCCCTCTGATGAAGAAGTGAAACTCCCAGTGTCTGTGTTTATGCAGTCAATGACAACCTATTGATACACAGTCGTTGCACCTATTTATGCAGCACTTTTTACAGATTTAAAGTGCTTTCAGATACAAACCCCACACTAACAGTTAAACGGCCAAATGAACTACGATGATAAAGTTGTAAACACCTTGTTTTACTGGTGCTGCAACAATGACGGATGAGTCGGTATCTAACCTGATAATGAGACAGGACGAGGTTTGTTTTCGAAAATCGCTCCGTATTAGACAGAAGGGAACAGCTTAATAACCCCCGAGCTGCACGACTTGTATTTCCGGCATTGATCGTCTTTGACTCGAAATTAGATTTAAGTTTGTGTACACGTCTAGACTTCCCACAGTCATTTCACACTGCGTACGGTTTGTATTTATTTTTTTATATATATTGTCATTCTTAAGAAAACAAAAGACCTACATGTTTGAAAGTTTTTAATGGGGTGTTTTTTTTCTAAAGGGGATTATTTCCTACCAGGGACTTTGACTTCTTCCCAGAGTAGTCAGACGACAGATTGATACGATATGGAAAAACTAAACCACCATAGTTTGACAAAACTATTTATCTCGCTGTTGCTCAAATTGCCTCATAGAGGAGTAAGTCTTACCTGTGGTGTGGTATGGATCGTGGACAGTGGGACAGTCCTGTTCAAAACAAACAAACACCGACACTCATTTAAAAATAAAATGTTTGGGAAAAGGGATTTAGATTTTTGACAAAGCAGCAGCCACCACAGCTGGAGGCTGAATAGAGACATTTAACTGCTGAAAGTGTCACCAAACAAATCTGACTGTCATGAAGTGACAGAGAAAACCAAATTAATGAAACTCTCTTTGAGACAGTTAAATGTGAAAACTGTGGGATTAAAGCGTTTGGCCATTAAAATGTATTGTATCTTATGTTTGGCGTCTCAGCTGTGGTGGCTGCTGAGTAACATTAAAATGTTTTTTTGTTTTTTTACTCTGTAAACTGACAAAGACGGTGCTGAGAAGAAAGAAAACCCAAAGTTAAGCTTCAAAAGATTTGTAATGTCACAGATTTTTCTTTTTCTTTGAAATTCAAATGTACTTGAACACTACATTTACTTCCTGAGATTAAAAATAGGATCTTCTAAAATGAATATATTTCGTGTATTAGTTTGGCTACATTTCAGAGCATGTTATGTCTTGAGTTTTTTTGTTCTGTTTATTGGAGGGTGCATGAAAACAACAAGCCAAAGTCTTCAAATGTCACTGATTTTCATTTGAATTGGTAATCCAGCCCTTTGTTTGTTTCCACAACACCAAAATAGGTAAAAAAGAAATTGCAGTGTGACAGATGAAGCTTCCACTTTATGTTGAATAAATGCACATTTGTTCAGACGGTTTATTTTCTGCAAACGGTTTTGAATATTTCAACCTCACTGTTTCTCACACTTTTTATCTGAAGCTACAGTTTGCTTCTTCCACGGCCAATTTCACACATCATTTACACTTTGTGCCATGTTTTTTTTTTCATATGTTGATTTGTGTTGCCTATCATGGGATGTACAGTGTGTGCTGTATCATTTAACTTTTATTCTTTTTTTTTTTTGGAAAAGCTTTTGTCACTAACATTTCTCCCCTGTGATCTATGCAACACGCTCTAATTGTCCCCTGTGTTGAAGCTGAGAAGGTGATGTGGACTCATGTTAATGTGTAAATACTGTAAAAAAGAAAAAAAGAAAAAAAAGAGCAATGGGTCGGAAATGCAGAGGTATGTGAAATAATCAACAGGACAGAATGGAAATCATGCTAAAATAATGTAATGATGAATGTTGTCAGAAATATTTTTCTATATTTTGAAATCATTAGAAAAAAATGGACAAAAATACAAAGTGGGAAAAGCTGTCAGAAGAACACTACAAAGGGAATGTTTTTATTAATTTATAAATTCTTTGCCTAGCAATATCGCTGTTGTCCTCGTCTCCTTTCTTTATTGTTTTGTCACTATATGAACTTAACACTGAGGGATGAAGAGCATTAAACAGATCTACTGTGAGGTTCAGGTCACAGCTCAGTTTCTTCTTGAACTGTCTCACTTTCAGAAATTTTAGATGACTGAAAATATAATATTAGACATAAATCATTTATAGAGCACTAACTTTTCAAGTTCAAGTCTTTTACACAATACAATGGCAGTGGTGCACTAAAAGACCAAAAAGAGGGAGACAGTAAAGATAAAATATGTAAATGAGAATAAAAAACAGAAACCAGAATTCATTAAAAGCCAAACTGAATAAATGGGCTCTCAGCTGTCATTTTAACACGTTTGAACTGACGTTTACATCTGAGCTGAAATAATTAGGCAATTAATTCATCAATCAACAGAAGATTAACCGAACAATTTTGATAAGTTAACAGTTTAAATATGTTTTTTGATGATAAGTTTTTTTTTTCATCTTATCAAATCTGAAAATTGCCAATTTTCTCAGTCTTTTTGACTATTTTCAGTGAAATTGATCAATTGAAAAAAAAAAACCCAGTGGATTAAAGGAATAGTTCACCAAAAAATGAAATTAAGTCATTAGTGACTCACCCTCATGCTGATGAATACTCCAGAGTTTACCCGAAACGATGTCATTGAGGCAAGTCCGGTCACATCTGTGTGCATCGCATGAATGCAAGAGCGCGCCCCAGGCAAATTCAATACAGGACTGTTTAGGCTGTAAAAATGTCCTAAATGACGTTGTTTTGGGTAAACTCTGGACTATATCCCTTCAGGACACTTGGATTGCAGCGGACGAGCAGTGTGGAGGAATATTAAATGGTTTTTGTGTAGTTTTATGGACATTTTTGTGCCGGGCCCTATTGACTCTCATATAAAGTTTTCGTTGGACTACGAACCCCCCTCCCGGGTCTCCAGATGCACTTTGAGGAATAAAAAACTACTCCAGAGTATTCATCAGCATGAGGGTGAGTCACTTTCATTTTTTGGTGAATTATTCCTTTAATTGATCATGAAAATAAATCGCCAGTCCATAATAGACACATGACGGAGAGCACAGAGTGTGACCCGGCCACTATGACAACATACTAACCAGCACTGGACATCAGTGTTTGATGCTGATGCTGACAAACTGAACCCCTAAAACGAACCATGACAGGAACATTTCCATTAAATCTATTCTCACAGGTGAATTCTGCAGCGTGAAAATACATTTCCTGTCACTCTCTCTCGTCGACTCTTAAAATGAAATACACAGCAGGAAATAAGTCAAGTCTAAAATACACAGCTTGAAAATTGAGGAAAATGTCCAGTACAGTGTGGATGCGCACACACAAACACACAAACACACAGTTTGCATACACAGGAAACTGGAGTCAGCTTGGCGGTCTCCTAGCAACAGCCAACGAGAGGGGAAGCAGCACAGAGTGAGTAAAAGTGACAGAGAGAGGTGAGATGTTGTGAAGAGGAGTGGAGCATGGGGTCATAGCAGCGCTGGTACCTGACGACAGGTAAGACACTGAGAGATTTGTGTTGTTTTTTAATCAATGTACAACTCTTGTTTTCAAGGTTTCACCACATAAATTACAATTTAATTTAGATTTCCGCTTGATTTCATGTAATTATTATGACAATGCAAATATAGAGTATCATAATTTACAACAAATTTAAATCTTTTCTCTGTTTTTTTCATAATATTTTAAGTTTAATCATTGGAGACGGACATGTAGTAGTTCGTAGTAACACTATGATGCTCATTGGCTGCTGTCAAGTTATCATGAGCTCTCACAAGATAAGCAACCGGACCCTCTCATCTATAATGTAGTCTGGTAATCTGACCTGAGATCTGCTCCGTGATGCACAGATGAGAAGAGTGCTGCCATTTATCTTCGACATAAACAAGTTCGCAGTGAAGTTACATTACTTTATCACAGGCAGCTGCATAACAACGAGGAAAAGAAACAGTCCCAGAGTGTTCAAGAGTTCAAGTGCAAGTCAACACAAATGTTCCCAAAGTATCAAAAGTACAAGTTTGAATAAGAAAACCTTCACAACACTTAATTATTAATGCGTTAGGTAACTTATACTGCAGGAAGTAGACGGAAATCCTTTAACTATTTATAGCTCTGACACAAATGGCAGACCAATTCAAATGTATTAAATACACTCATAATATGTGAACTGCTACTTTGACAGTCTTATTTGAATATGCCACAGCCCCTTTAATTCAATCACGGCTGGTATCAATGGGCTAGTGGGGCTAAGCCCTCCCTGCATTACACAACAAAAGATGAGGAAAAAATATTATATAAAGCCTATATTATATTCTCTATAACATACAAAAGATTGTTCTATAAGTCTTAGTAAAATCGGAACTGGCAACAATATTAAATAGTTTCAAGAAAAACACAGGATATCTCTAAATGGGCTAATTTTAATCAGCCCCAGCTCACCGAGTCTGCTCTCATTCATTTTCCGACTGTGGATGATTGACAGGTCTCATGTCCCGCCCTCGCCATTGACCGACTGTTGGGGCTAATTTCATTCAGCCCACAGGCCGATCGGTTCTGACCAATCAGCAGGGGGCTGACGCAGGGTCAGTGATTGACAGGCGTCATGTCCCGCCCCCTTGGTTAATTTCATTTAGACCAACACCGCTGTTTTCAGACCAATGACAGGAACCGGAGGAGAAGTTGTGTTGTTGTGGGAGGGAGAAGACAGAAACAGCGGCGCTAGGCGCTAGCATCACAGGTAGCATTACTTTACTGCTCTAAACTGTCTTTGCTAACATGAACGAAGTGGAGAATCTAGTTTCTAAACTCACCGGGAACACCATGACATGGCGATAACAGACCAGAAAGGCCGTCGATATGAGCTGCGCATATATCGTCTTTTTTTTTTAATTGAGCAATATCGTCGGGTGTGTGTGTGTGCGTGCGTACGTGTGTGTGTGTGTGTGTGTGTGTGTGTGTGTGTGCGTGTGCGTGCGTACATGTGCGTGTGTGTGCGTGCGTGCGTGAGAGAGAGAGAGAGAGACTGTGTGTGTGTGTGTGTGTGTGTGAGATAACCAGGTGAAGTTTTTTTTTTTTTTTTTTTTGGACTAGACCCTTACTTAATGCAGTGTGTAGGCCTAGTTAGTTGCTATACTTTTGTGAGATGGGATAACCCTAACTTTTAGCTGTGTTAACCATTTAATGGGTATAATTTATTTATTTATTAGCCCACCCAACTAATTTGACCACCAGCCGCCACTGATCAGCATACAACTATCACAACAAGCCAAGGCCAATATGAGTCAAGTGATTAAATGTCAGTAATAGAAAGTGCTAAATTTGCATCAGGCTGAAATTATATTGTATAATAGGCAGTGAGAAGGTGAGACTCAAGTAACATTAAACGAGTGCAATGATGAGAGCTTCAAACTTTTTCCCCCTCCTTTGTTTACATTCATAGCTAAGTTTGGCTATGAGCTAACGCTAAGGTAACATGACAGTGTCAGTGATGGTAACAACTCACAGTAAAGTTGATTCCTCTTAATTAAAGGTCTGTCGACTCAACACTAAACTAAAACTACAAAAAAGACAGTTCAACAACAAGTTTAACAGGATACAGACACTAAAATGTTTCACAATTTAGACTCTGACATTGGGAGTCTTCACATTCAGAACAACTGGACACTTCCCGAGATAGTGCAGTCAGTTAACAGCAATGATCTGAAGAGGGAATATCCAAAAATATAGAATCTGACAAGAAAGCGCTGACTATCATTGTAAGCCGAGCATACAACGAGATTTGAAGCACTGCTATTAAATTAGGTCATAGAAAGAAAAAAAGGCATAATATGAAGGATTATTATATAGGCTACCCATGGTGCCACTCACAGTTAGTTCAGGGTCTGTGTTAAAACACTTTATCGGGCATGCAACGACATTCAGTAACTCACTTCTGACGAATAATAGAAGTCATTTAAGTTTAAGCTAAGTAGCCTACTTAAATTGAAATAAGTATTTTTTCCACGCATTGATTTGCCCCCAAAAATGGAAGAGAAATTGAGAGAAAAAAAACTATTAAAATGTCGATGAATGAATTTTCAATTATTTAAATGAGTGCCCTTTAAAGGCTATAAATACATGATTGAGGTGAGGATTTAGATTATATCTACCACTTAGGTTTCGGTTAAATCCTGGTTTTGTAGGTTGAGTTTAGGATTAAAAGCTACTAAGGGTGTTTAGGGGGAGTTTCAGTTTGGCATTTTTAAAATATATATACACACTACAGTATATATATATAAAAAAAAAACGATGACAGCTTCATCTCCCTTTAACAAAATGTGACACATGACTTTATTGAGCTGTGGCCCTGACAGTGAAGTTCACTAAGGCACTTCCCTGTTGGCCAACAGGGTGCACCATAACACTGAAAAATTAATTTCCCTTCAACTGAACGTGCCAAAGCCTAGACAGCCTGACAAACATGTTAACCTTCATGTTACCTTCACGATTATTCCACTTGGTACACTTCATGTTCAGTCACTGAAAGAGACATAGACTTCAATAAAATGTTTGTATTCACAGCCACTCAAAGGAGGAGAAGTACTATTGAATTCTAGACAAACAGTGTATTTCTTCGAAACACTCACATTGTACAGATTTTCATTTTGTCAGAGGTTTAAATGACACATTTACACCTATTATTTTCCACCACTTTCATTTAACTGCGTAGGCCTATAATATTTTGCCACTTCTGTAATTTCCATCACATGCCCCAAATTGTCATTATGATACACTATTTATGTTTCTTTATCTTCACAACTACAGCAATTACCCTTAATTTAGCCTGCAGTCACTGTTATGTCTGTGTTTCTTATTTACCTTGATTAAACTCAGACAAAACACAGTGTTAAAGGTCCAACAAACTGATAAAAACACATCAGCCTTCAGTACTGTTGAATGAGCTATGATTTTAACAGACATTGTGAAAAACAAAAAATTGACACCAGAAACGTGCTAATTATTATTGCTCTCAATTTGAATATGATTGCTGTTTTGTAAATACATCTTTTTTTTTTTGAGATTTTAATTTAGAGATACTTGTTATAATAAAAGTAATATACACTGTTCCAGTGTGTGAAAAAAAAGACTGTCTGGGGCCATAAATTTCCTGATGTATTCCCAGTAAGAGTGTGCCTCTCTGTTTATTATATGATGGCTCCCCGTGGTTCCAGTGTTATCACAATACATCACACCGAGGACAGTCATCTCTCACTGGCGTTTCTCCACATCACTTTGTACTGCTCATGCATAAAATATCAAAGCGGAGTCTGTTTGCAGAACTGGGGAGTTGAGAACTATTGTTGCGCTGACACTCCAGCTGTCTCTTTACCTCCCACTCTTGCCCTCACTCTGGATGCTTCTGGCTGTCCGCCGCCATTTGAAATGCTAATGGATTTTTCTCGGTGCGAAACTCAAAACTTTGTTCCTTCTCTACGCTGGTTCATTCTGCCCACATTCTTGTTTCTCTCGTGGCCTTCCGTCATACATGGATCACCTTTCCATAAGCAGCTGCTCACTTGGCAGCATAACAATAGCTCTAATAATAAAAGACCTATATAGTATCTGGTTAAAGGAGTTGTAACTCAGTCGTCTCAGTCAGTAGAGCGTGCTGAATTTGTCACACATTCCCCTATGAAGGAAACCCTGTCTGAAGATGGTCATTTTCATTGTAGTGAAATGTTTCATATTTGTCACAGACACAGTTGTTGGCACAGACAGGATACTGCATATAATACTGCTCCAGTACAACAACACCACAGGTCACAAACTCAAGACCAATTCAAACATTTTAACTCTATTCAAATGGGATATAAAAATGTAACATCTCTTAGGGACATAATTTACGTGACTGGGGTCACTCAACACAATTGTTATTACTAATAATACTTAGCTGACTACCAATGCAACTTTGTAGAACACAAACATGCTGGCTTTTTAATGGCTCCTCAATCAACCAACGTCAATGTAGGACATTCAAATGAACAGTATTTGTTGGGAATGTGTCATATTTGCAGTATTACAGTTTTAGAGGAACATCTTTCTAATGGCCATCTTGCAAAACATGAGAAACATTTGGTATTACACTGACAGTCTTTTGGATTGTGAGTCAAAATGCTACAAGAAAAGTTCTGAGATTTGGTCAAACAATGTGGAATAGTCAATCAAATTGTTGGGGGATAAATTCCTGCAGTCTTTAGTTGACTTTGTATGATGTTCATGACTTTGTTAAGTCTATTTATTTCCCTTTACTTTGTTTTTTCTGCAGGGACTCTGATTGATTGCTTGAAAGGAAGTGAACATCCATCCATCTGTAATCATGTTTGTGGGAAGTCATTTGAGTAGCAGTCCCACCTCCTCTAACCAAGCCCCCTGCCCCAGCCCTGATTGCCAGTCAGATGGTTCTTTTTTGCCTCAGTCCCCTCCATGTTGGGTAACACAAGCTCGGTGCGACCTTGCCCAGGCGGAGGAAGAGCTGCGTCAACTACAAGGGCGTCACACAACTGAGACTGAATCTGTGAAGCGAGGTGTAGAGCGGGCCATCCTGGGAGCGAGGAGAGAGGAGCGGCGCCTGCTGGAAAGAGTGGAGCAAGACCATCGAGACACCCAGCAGCGTCTGGAGCAAGTCCGCAGGGAGAACATGGCAGCAGCGCGAGTCAGCCAGTCGCTGTTGGACCAAAGGCTCCGCAAACTGGCCCAACTTCAGCAGCAGATCCAGGAAGTGGGTCAGCAGTCAGGTCTGGATCTAAGTGGGTCAAATCAGAATCTGCTGCTGAAGGAGGTGACAGAGTTCTTACAACCCTGGGAAATATCTGTCTCCCTGAGGAAAGTGAACTTTAAACCCAGCTCACAACCAAATGCTGTTACCTTTGGTGATATCCGTGTGCAAGAGCAAAGCCTCTGCCTTAATGTTGGAGGTTGTGGGCCACAGGGACAGATGTGTGCTTTACACTCGCAGGAGATGAAATGTGGAGACTCAAACCATCAAGATGCTGCGGGAGAGAAAAGCACCCAAGGACAGGGGTGGATATCACCAACAGGCAGGGTTGTCAGAAAGATCAGCCTCTCGACCCGGAGTGATGTGGAATCAGAGGAAGAACAAAAGCTCTCCTCAACCAAGATAGGTCGCTGGCTTCCTAAGTGTGAACAGTCTGACTGGGAGTCATCCCATGATGATGAGATAGAGTCAGCCTCCTTTCAGCCACAAGGAGAGGATGTATTCCTGGCCGTCCCTTCCGTACTTAAAAACATGGATAATGAAGGAAAGGAGCAAGTGTACAAGGTCAATAGTAATAGAAAACACTATTCTCCCAGGAACCAGAGGAGGTCACTTTCTGCAGTCTCAGCCAGGAGGCCCTCCCCTTCACCAGAACGAAGACGGGAGCATCCTAAGCTGAGTAACTGCTTGAGTTTAGACAGCCAGAAAGGTGGCAAAGGAAAAGTTGGTCCAGATTCCAATAGCAGGCTTTCAAGGTATGGCCACAATGCTCTAACATCTCCAAAGATGACCCCAAGAGAGCCTCTGACCAGCCAAAGCTGCTTGGACCTCACCTCCAGGGGTCGGCCTCACTCTCGCCTCAGCCAGTCCTCAGATGAACACTCTCTTGGGACGCTGGGTGACTCCGGCCGAGCACCATCGCCAACTGACAGCCTTGACTCCAACTATACTTTCATTGTTAGTCCATCTCATGAGTACAGCATGAACAGAGGCTCTTTGAGCTACAATTGTCGTCTATCAAAGTCCGCAGTGGACTTGACACACAAGACCCGCCCTCTGATCAGTGGTGGGTCAAATGAGCAGGTAGGGGTGTGGAGGGTGAAGTGTGGCAACTTTAACTCAACCTCAGCCTCACCAGCTTTCAGTAGGGGGCATGGTGTCTCTGAGATGGGACAGACCCTTTCATACTCTTCATATAAAGGTCATAACAGTCCGCACCAGCCACAGAAAAAAATCGCAGCATCCCACTCAAAACAGCCCCTTGTGGCCAGGTCTTTATCCATGTCTGTAATTGATGGTTCATCTCAAGAGTCAAAGAGAAGCAGAGGAGACAGAGGAGAACCAACACTGGTGGAGTTGGAAGAGGAGGGAGACCCATCCTTTACAGTATTCAACCCCACAGGAGTTCATCTGATCAGGCAGTTTGGGAAGCAGGGTTCGGGCCGGGCTGACCTTACCCTGCCAAGTGGTATCCACGCCACACCACAGGGCCAGCTCTTTATAGTTGACTGTGGAAATGCACGTGTTCAGGTTTGTGTTATCAATAATACCACATACAGTATTGCTACCGTAAGTTCCCAATTATGTTGAAACTAAATCTAATCTTTGACACAGGTGACCGACCCTCGGGGCAATGTCATCCAGCAAGTGACCTCCCCGACGTCAGATGGATCTGCAAGACGATGTCGGAACTACTTTGACATTGCTGTTAACGCGAAAGGTTTGATTGCACTAAGCTGTGCAGCAGAGCGAGCCCTGCTTGTGTTCAGCCGGCATGGTCGCCTGCTTCAGACCTTTGGAGGGTCTGGGTGGACCACTGCAAAAGATGATCTAGAAGCTCCAAGGGGCGTGACAGTAACAAGACTGGATGAGTTCTTGGTAGCCGACATCCGGAAAGGTACCCTCATTGCCCTGAAGCTTGACCCTAAGACAGGCTCTCGTCGTGAGCGCACAGTGGTGACTGGATTCCATAGGCCCTACCTAGTGGCAGCTTGTTTGAGCTCAGGCATGATCGCTGTGTCCGAAAGAGGTAATGAAACGGGTCGTGTACCTTGTATCAAAGTCCTAGAGCCAGGCTGGAACACCGTGAGAGTTTTGGGTGTATGTGCCGGTTTGGGACCGGTCCTGGTTTGCCCCTGGGGCATCTGTATTGATAAAGATGGTAATGTGCTAGTAGCAGACTGGGGGGAGGAGCATAGAGTCTTGTTATACCCTGCAGAGGGAGTGGGGTGGCCCATAGTAACCCAGGGCTTGAGTAGCCCACGTGGCCTGACCCTACTACCCGAGGGACAACTGGCTGTGTCCGACAGCATGCACCACTGCGTTAAGATATACCAGTACAAAGCGGTGCAGGGCTAGAGTGAGTTTATGTTTTAAGTTCATATGATCCAAGACAAATATGAATGCTCGCGCATGAACTACCGCAATTTATCACAGTCGAAAAGACCGTTTCAAGTGGAACAGCAGAGATTACTTTCTTATTCAGTGTGGCATTTGTATTTTGATGTGTTGAAATGAGAATGGTTTGACCGTTTCTGTGGCGTCTTGTCATGATTGGCTTCAGTAATTCTTGCAAATTCTACAATTTTTCACGCTGTCACTGCTCTTTCCTGATGAGTGGAGCACGCTGGCATTTTTTCAGTCCTCCCACTCCTTTCTTTCACCATCAGTGTCTGTCATGTATATCCACCGCTCTTTGATGGATTCTGCATTTAACACGAGGATTCACTGATGCCAGAAAATACATGGTGTTTGAATCATCAGCAGTGAAACCAGACTGCCATCCAAATTCTCCTCTCTCAAATGTGTCTGTTAATAGCAGATGTTTCATACAGGAGACCATGGCTTATTTAGGACCAGGCAAGGGTGCAAGGAAATGTATACCTTTTACTCCACAACATTTATCTGACAGCTGTGGTTCCTCATTACTTTTCAGATTATGATTTAACATTCAGAATTAGATAAAGTCACAGTCTCTCTGTCAGCTAAAGAACAGACTGTGTCTACCTTGTTTTTGATTCAGTAATGCATTTCTGAAATTATCCAATTTGTTAATTAGTGTAAGAAATGGGAAAAGGTTAGACAGTTTTAAACCTCTGTAAGAACATGTATTCCCTCAACAAATCTTGGAGCATAACAAACCCTCAAAAGATTTCCTCTGGACACAAAAACATATTGGTGTAGTTTAAACTCCTATCGGGATTCAACAGAATAGTTAAAAATACAAAAAAAAAGAGAAAAATACTGTTGTGAAGTCCACACATCAATAATTTAACAGACAGAGTCCTGTCTTTTGATTTTCACTACTTTTTACTGCTTTTTATTCTTCATCCTTTTTACTTTCCTCAAGAACCACTTTCAATTTGAGACTTGAAAATTGATTTTTGCTATTCCTCCACTTGCTGCTTTTACTTTTGGAGTGCTTTCCTACCACTTGGATTACATCCAAAATGTTTCAGTGCTCTCGTGCTCTCTCAGATTAAGCCATGACATGTTACAGGCCTGATGTCTTAGCAGGGTGCATAGTCGTGGGTGTGAGCACTTATTGGTAAAGACGAGCTGCTTTAATCTCTTATCATTTTTGTGTTCACGACTGCAGTATAGAGTAAAGACAGATAATTATGTTATAAATATATGTTGTGATGACTGTTCATTTGTTAACAATAAATTTAAAATGTTGAGTGAGTGATGTTTTTATTTATCGCAATATTTCAGTTTTGTTTTATCTTACTTGACAAAAAGTTTTGTAAATCCTGCCATTATAAGTCTTCTCATCCGGAGAGTCAACAAAATTACAAATCTTCCCCTGAAATACAATAGTGGACACACAACAACCTAAAAACTATCTTAGGCATATTAGTTTCTATTGTAGCAATAAATGATCTAACATTACACAATATATTTTAGGGGCATTTGAAAGATATTAATGTTTAATTTTGATATGTCATCAGAGTATTTCAAATGAATATTGCATCTAAAACTGTATTCATGAATAGAGAAAACTGATTACAATTGACAGCATAAGAATAATTTAACATTAATAACAGTTGTTTATTTGATGCAATATGCCAGCAATGTCTTGGTTGGAAACAAGAGTTGACTTGTGCAGTAGGCTACATCAAACACAATTAGAATTTAACACGGGTGAAAATTAATAACCACAAAATGAACTCGCACACAGAAAGAACTGAAGGAGGAATCTCTTGGGATCAACACCTACTTATCTCCTATCTGTTGCCAAGTGAAGAATAACATGAGAGCTTTGTTTGCATTGCAAGTCATTTTCCTGCACATCTGAGAAGAGTCATACCAGCCTCTTCACTTCACAGATCGAACCATCAGCTAATCAGCAGTTCAGCAACCCCCTCTCAGTGCAAACGGCACAGCTTGAAAATGTGCTGTGATTGCTTAGCAGAACATGACAATTACTGTCTGCTGAAATATACAGTATAGTTTGAGAAAAATGATTTGGAGCTGAATCACACAACCGGTGTTTTAATGTGGTTGTGATGTCCATGGATATCTGCAAATAGCACAGCAGCAAAATTAAGGGGCACATCTTTGATCTATAGGGCTACGTCATGTTGGAAGCTTGTTGTCAATGCTCATCAAATGTGTCAAGTATGTTTTGACTTTTTATTAGGCTCTAATATAAGAACTGTGTACCAGCTTGTACTGTCACCTCCTAACAAACAAACACCATTTTTTATCCCTGATGTAACAAACTTACTGCCTCCACTCCACCTTGAGCATATTTCCGTGCAACCTGTAAGCTTTATACAGCTCCTCTACTCCCAGACACTGCAACAAACCTTTCCACATCTTATTCATAATACTGTCCTCACCGAATCAAATATCAGATATTCATAATTCCTGGACTTTGCAACTCAAGTGGCACAAGGTGAGTCCATGAACCACTCAAGGAAGCAGCAGGTGGGGTATGGGAAATCAAATACATAATAAAAAATTGTCTTTAAAATTTCTTTATGAAAGTGATGGTGATTTGACCCAAACTACATGAACACCTGAATTGCAGCTCCTCGTCTGAATGCCATGAAGTCCGACCTGCTGTGTGGACTGGTAACTCACCTGGGCATGTCTACTTCCTTGGAACGCTCTACACTTCAGCTGTGACCAACTAAAAAAAACACAATAATACAGCTTTTTTTTTTTTTTTTTGCTCATTTGAACTGTCAAAACCAGTTTAAACATAACGTATGTTCAGTATTAGATTTATAGTCGCCTACCCTGAACAGACTTCCCTTCCTGGACCTACAGTTGACCCCATAGTCTTCATTCTTGTCTCTTCATTGCATCTCCTTCTCTGCAGAGAAAACCTTCCTGTTTCCATCTCAGCAGGCCCACCTGCTTCCCATCAGCTGTTGCCTATCCTGTCTCTCCATTGTCCTCCAGTCTGCGAGCCGCCTCGTTTCCTAGGCAGCTGCTCAATCTGTCATTCACTTTTCCTGTTCCTTCTCTCAGCCCCTTTTTCCATTTCACCATGCAGACATCTCGTCCCCTTTCACTTGACCAGCTCTATGCACAGTGAACAGACACTTCCAGACAATCTGTCCATTCTTTTTTAATCAGCTGATTAAAACATTATAGCCACTGTTGAAGCACTCCTGAAGAACAAGTTGAAAAGCCTTTCACAAGCTGCCTGATGTTCAAATCCAAGTAAACACACTTACCATATAAACTCTATATTGGTCTATAAGATAAAAAGTTTTTTAAAGTTTTTTAATTAAAATGTGACATAAATGCTTTTATGTTGTGCTCACTGTATTCATTGATGCTGCTTTAATTCACACTTGCGCTGTGGAGGAAGAATTATGGAAATGACTGGGCTCCTACGCACAACACACCAACATAAATACCAGATTATGCAGAGTAAAGTGCATTTTCACAGTATAACAAGCTCATAGTCTGATTCTGATAATGTCAAGCAAATAAAGAATATGACTGTATATTTAACTGTATCTGCTGCACCTGGTGTTTACCTTTGGATGCTGTCTACAAAGCACAGCACGTGACCCTTTTCACAAACACAACACATTTCCAGAACAAGTTTGCTTTTGTTCTTGTCTTACCCCATGTTAAAAACATGGTGTGTGCCTTTCAATGACAGCAAGAGCATGACTTGCCTGTGCATACAAACATACACTAATCTACTGCTTTATTAGGAACACGTATTCTGTGTAATCAGTTGGTTGTGCCCGTAACAATGCATGACATCCTGCAGATACACACTCAATAACTGGAAAAAACAAAGTTGCCAGGCTCAATTAGTCTAGATTTCCATGGTCCAGATGGTTGGGGTTCGGATTTGGCATCAAGAGCATGAATCAAATGACCCGACCGGCCTTGTGTCAACAGCGGAGGTCTGTGCTGTCGGTGTGCTGCTGTAGGGAAGGTTTTCTTGGCTCAGTTTGGTCCATTAATGCCGATCAATCACAGTGTGAATTCCACAGCATGTCTGAGGACTGTTGCCGACCATGTGCATCACTTAATGGCCACAATTTACCATTTTCTAATGGCTACTTCCTGCAGGGTAATGCATAATCCATGCCACAAAGCAGAAGTTGTCAAACTTGTTTCATGAACAATTCAACAGAGCAGCTTTGGGACATGGTGGAAGCATGCAAACCTGCAGATGTTATATGATACAAAGGGAAGTTTCCAACATTTTGTGGAATCCATACCATGAGGAACTGAGGTATAGTGTTACTACATGTTCAGTGATTTAAGGTTGGAGTGATCTCTTTGCTAGAGACGGTGCTAACTATGGCACTAAATAAAGTACACGCTTCTGGATGCAGAGAACAACTCACTGACATCTTCACTAATGTGTATGATTTGAAAGAACATCTTGCACATCCTGCCACATAGCTGACATTTTCCACTGAAAAAAAAACAAAAAAACAAGCTTTTCAAACTGTACTTCAAATGATTGGAGAGGGAAAAGCTGCTTTTTTGTCTGCCAATCTTCACAGACATGGTCAAGAATTCAGTTTAACACACAGCAACATTCAGTCTCAGTCTCTGCGAATGCTTATTAGAGGATTTTGTCTGACAACGCAAACAGAAATGTATGTCAGTGGCAAAACATCATTGTGTGCTTCGGTATTGAAAGCCAGAGTCCCACACATCTGTCTTATCTTTGTTCCAGTACATTTAGCTTTCTCATAGAATTGTTGTTTTGCCAGTCCTCCCCAAAAAATTGGATATTCTTGTGTGCGGAGGTTTGTACTGTATCCATATTCTTAGCTTAATGGGCTTGTAGTGCAACACTGGATAGAGAAAAAATTGGCACTTGACAACAGCTAACATGAACCAATTGCTTAGTACTGATGGAGAATATTAACAAAATAAATGTAAGTCAGGGTGACGAGCTATTCAAATTTTACTGCCCATTTATTTAGTAGCTGCTTCGCATTTAGCTTTGAATAAGGAGCCCAGAAACATGGCTCCAAAAAAACAGATGAAAGAAACTCTATGAGTAAATGCATTGAATTACAAGTGGTACGGAGCATAGCTAGAGGCTATAAATAGAGAAGGCTTAGCTCTTTGTACTTAAACACTAAACAACTCATCACAGAGAGTAGGAGGTGACAGGAGAGGTCTAACCTGCTTTGACCCAGCTGAGTTATTAGGTTATGTGCTATGTGCATCTGACTGTATAAACTCTTGTACATCATCAATTTTGCAGTAGATTCATATTAGGTACGTCTCTAAGGTACAAGAAGGTCAAAAACATCAAATATGGAGGAATAATAGCTCTGCTGCCTTAGGTCCATTGAATAATGGAACCAAACTCTCATTCCTTTATTCATCTAAGCAGATGTTTAGCATTGGCAATCTATAATGTGCCTCTGTTTGTTTTTATCCAAATGCACAGGGTAAATGCAGTTTAGAAATGTAATTCCCAAGGCCCGAATACCTAAAGGCTTTTACGGATACAACACATCACAAAAATGGAGAAAAAATCACAATCGGATCTCTGTGCAGTCTTCCTTTCTTCTCTTTCAAAACAGACTAAAGTGCCTGGTTCTCTAGTCCCAGGTGGCCACAATCAGAGGTTTTGCTTGACTTTCATCTCTGCATGATGCTTCCACATCAGAAGATATCCCTGACATTTAGTTGTAGTGCATCGGTGCATTGAATCTAACCACATAAATAAACAGACAAGAGCAGTGTTGGACAATTTTATGGCAAAAGTTTTGCCAATTTAATCAATGAATGTACTTAAATATGAATCAGATGAAAAATAAAATGATAAAGAACTAGACATTTCTTTAGGCCACATACAAGTTTGGAATAACACGCGTCCCTCCCACATCCACCCTCAGTTTTTTAAATGATCCAATTCTGATGTTCCTTGCTGCTTTTCCGCAGACGCACACAGAACGAGCCAAGCTGGTTCAGTAAACTTGGCCGTCCTTTATAGTTTGTATCATAAACCTCATACTGGGTCAGGCTTTGGTAGGCTTGCTTTTATGCAAACAGTTGGTTTGGTTGTCAGCAATAGACCTATGGGGGGGCGCTGTAAATATAAAAGGCTTCAATAAACATCAAGGCCACAGGCTTAAAGCTCTTAAACAATGTTGTTTACTGTTTCAAAAAAGGGGTCTTTATGAGCAAAAAATAATTTAAGACATATCCCAACCTAAACACTTGTGCTCCATAATACTGAGTGTTATTCACTGTGGAGCTGCTGACACAGTCTTGTTAACCTACTTATGAGTCAAGTCTCAGTCCTATAGGTCCAAATACTTAAAGTAAATAATAAAAACCTTTTTTGTGGAGCTAAGAACAGAGAACAATGGAAAACTGTTCCAAGTTGAAAATGAACAATTATTAAATGAATTTGTATGATCTTGTCTGTGAGAGCCCAGCTCAACACACAAGACAGGCATCAGAAAGGTGGGAAGCTTTGATGTCATTCAGTTTGTCCTTCCTCTGGCTTTCTAAAGTAGGGGTGGGGGGCGGTGAATGACATAACTTCCTCTCACATCTGAACCCAGAAAGTCTTTGTACATGGTGAAAAGCTCCTTCTCCTTGAACTGCAAAAATGTCCGACTCCACCTAAAACAAAGAAGCTGTCATTAAAATAGAGATTTCAGGGAACCGGTGAATCTGTCAATTGTCTTTTTTCCTCTAAAAACTGAAGCCCAGTACATTAATTAAAATGATATAAAACAAAGAGCTAAGAACAAAGAGCAGATGTCACATTTAATTTGAGATGCTGGAACCAGTCAGTATTTGGCATTTTCAATTTACTCTTCATGACTACAATGACTACTCAATGAGCTGATCATTTCAGAAGAGAAAAGCGTTTCTAAAAAAGAGCGGAGCAAGGTTTTACTTCAGTGTCTTACTTGAGCACCGGTCACAGGGGTGTCTCTCTCTTATATAAGGCTGCACTGGTGGGACCCTCAAACTGCAGTTTGATGGCCTGTTTCAAATTAAGCTGCGGGTCTGTGGTTGTCATTGCAACCGTAACGTCCTCTGGCAAGGCACTGCAGTGTGGGACTGGGGTGAAACTGTAGCAAGCAGGTGACAAAAAGTTTTTCTGGGGTGGAGAATCCCAAGCTTCTCCTTGAAGTGGACTCTGCAGTCTGTATGGGTAACCCAGAGGAGGGCTCTCTCTGTTTTTAGCACCAACCGTAGGACCGTCTTGCCCCGGCATTATCCCGAGGGAAGCCATGACTGAGTGCCATTTACCACCAGCGTAATTAGTCCTGTCTGCTTTTATTAAGTGTGAATTTTGTTGGCTCATTTTCTCGTGACATTGGAGTCCAGGTGAAAAGCCTTTCTGAGGCAGTTCACCGTTGTGCACCATCGCGGTGACTGTGCAAACAGTGGGAGGGGGGCTGCCTTTGGGATGGCGCTGGACGCTTCCATGGAGGCTGCTCCCCGGCGGAGGGAGGGTGGAGGGACGGCTACGGCTGCGGGGCAGCGAGTGTTGCTGGATCTGCTGGATGAAGCTGAGACTGTCGGCCGGCACCGTCTGCACCGTGGCCAGTGAGTGGCAGGTGGATGAGGTTTGGGAGCTCTGCATGGAGTGGAAGCGTTCTGCGGTGGAGCCGGGAGAAGATATCGAAGAGGAGGAGGTGGCAGCGGCGACTTCACCTCCGTTAATGTCTGAGATATCCGAGGGCCGCATCCTGTTGACTTTTACAGGGGAGACGACGCTGGAGTTAGGCAGCGAGCCGAGGTATGGCTTGGCTCCGTAACTCTCCAGGAGCCTGACGATGTTGAAGTGCCTGTGTTTCCCGGCCACTTTGACCGGGCTGCGGCCGTATTTATCCATGTGATCAGGGTTTGCGCGTCTTTCCAGAAGCATCGCTACGATGTTGGCGTGTCCCACCTGGGCAGCGATGCTCAGAGCCGTCGCCCCCTGGTGGCAAGCGAGGTCTATTTTGACCCCGCTGGCCTCTAGGAGACGATGTCCTACTTCCGCATGTCCTGTCCACGCCACTGAGTGCATTGGTGGTCTCCCCTCTGAGTCCTGTGCATTGGGGTTCGCCCCGTGCTTCAAGAGCAGGTCGACCATCCCCACGCATCCCTGCCAGGAGGCCACGTGCAGCGCCGTACGGCCCTCAGAGTCCCGGGACTCTAACGGGACACCTCCTTTCTCTATTAGCAAGGTAGCCATCTCAAGGCGGGCCTCCAACACCAGCAGGTAGAGCAGAGGTCTTCCCTCTGCGTCCCGGACATCAGTATCAGCACCTCGCCTCATGAGCAGCTCTGCCACCTCGGCGTGTCCCTCCAGGAGGCTGGCGCTCAGCGCGGAGTGTCCGTCGTAGGCCCGGTGGTCAATGGGAGAACGTCTGTCCAACAACAGCCTGACAGTGCTCCAGTGACCTTCCTGGGCGGCCAGTATGAGAGGGGTGCGTCCTTCAATGTCCATCTCGCCGACGCGTGCCATGCTCCCTCGTTCTGTCAGAGCAGCGCAAACCGCCCGGTGGCCTTCACAAGCAGCGGCGTGCAGCGGGGTCCAGCCGAGGTCGTCCTTGTGGTTCTCGTCCAGTCCTCGGTCCAGCAGGGCGCGGACGACCTCGGTGCTGCCTCTCGCCGCTGCCAGGCAGAGCGCTGTCCTGCCTTCGCAATCGATGGCGTCCACGGCCGCTCCCCAGAAGAGCAGGCGAGACACCGTCTTCATGTGGCCCATTGCTGCGGCCGCCAGCAGGGCAGTGACAGCCGCCGCAGCCGTGACGTTGCCATCTGGGCCGGCGGTCTCATCCACATCTGCACCGGCTTCCAGGAGAAGCTCAATCACTTCTTCATGACCTTCATAGGCTGCGAGAAGCAGCGGCGTCATGCCATCATGGTCCCTGTGTCCCGGATCGGCGCCACGGTCCAGTAACAGACTCGCTACCTCGCCGTAACCTTTGACCCCTGCTGCTGTCGGGACGCAGAGGGCGGTGACTGACAGAGCAGAGCGCCCGTCTCCATCAGCCAGGTTCACCTCTGCATCGTGGTCCAGCAGTATCTCCACCGCCTCGTGATGTCCCATATAGGCAGCGGCGATGAGCGGCGTGCGTCCCTTGCTGTCGGCTTTGTCCACCTGCGCCCCGTAGTCCAGCAGGGTCAGAACTATTTCGTCGTGACCACCCCACGCGGCCGCTCTGAGGGCAGTCCGGCCCTCGCCGTCGCACCCGTCGACATCCGCTCCCGCATCGAGCAAGAGCCGAACGGCCTCGCTGTGTCCTCCCCAGGCCGCAGAGCGCAGCGCCGTCCAGCCCTCGCTGTCGACGTGCTCCATCATCCGTGCTGCGGTTTCTGGCTCCTGGACCTTGGCCCAGTCCAGGAGCACAGACAGCACTTTGACGTGGCCCTGCCTGGAGGCCAGCGTCAGCGGCGTTTGACCCTGATGGTCGCTGATCAGCGGATCGGAGCCGTGCGTCAGGAGAAGTTGGACTACGTTTGCGGAGCCGTCGTGGGCTGCGGCAGCGAGCAAGGTCTGTCCATCTGCTGAACGCAGCTGGTTCACAGACACTCCGCTGTCTAGCAGCTTCTTCACAGACACCTCCCTCTCGAAAGACGGTCGTGAGACGTGAGTTCCCTCTTCACCTACACAATGCACTCCAACACTCGTCGGGTCTTCGTCTGAGAAACAGGCTGCAGAGACGAGCCCAGTCCTCGTTAACAGCTGGAGGACTTCCTGACTGACCAGGACAGGAGGTTGACTCAAGGATGTGGTGAGGGCACGGCCGCCACTGGGGGCAACAGCAGGCACATCTGCCCACAGCATCCACAGCGCCAGTAATGAAAGGTTGTCTCTATGGTGGCCGGAGCAAACTAAATGTGTGGCTAGCTGGCAAGTGTCCTCAATGTCCAGGTTTGGCCCTTGCAGAGTCAAAGCCATGGCGAGCATGCTGTGACCCTCCGTCCTGCTACACAGGTACTTCTGGGTGCAGTATTTAACGTCCGTCAGCCACTCTGCAAAGCTGGCATGAAAGAGTAGCCTGGTGCCTCCGGGGCCGTCGATGAGGAGCGGAGAGAGGGTTCGCAGCTTGTTCTGAAAGTCCTGGAGGCTCAGCGAGGTGTCGTGAGTCCAGACTGCTGTGAACAGCTGCTGAGGCGTGAGGGGCCTCGGAGCGGCTAACAGCACGTTGAGCAACGGCCTGATGTACGTGAAGAGCCCGCGGGGGAACAGTCTTTGGCACAGCCACAGGTAGAGGCCGTTCAGGGTCCCGGGGATGTCCCGGATCTCCCGCAGACCCACCAGCGCGGCCGCCACGCCGTCCAGCACGCGCTCCAGGAAGAGAAAGCAGCCACCGCTCTTGATGTGCAGCAGATTCAGCATGTCGGCCGTGTCGGGGGTGAGCTGCCGGCGAAGCGACGGGTCTTCATCCAGCCGGCAGAGGATGTACTGCTGCACGTCGTGGACCGGCGAGGGCTTCCGCAGATCATCCAGACAGAGCTTACGAAAACCTACGACACAGAAACAGGCAGAGCAGGTTTGTTTTTACTGGCAGCTGACGGCTTTCTCAGTTCACAATATGTTACTTTGGTTTTCTAATCACAGTGTGAATAACTACAACACAAAGTAAGATCAACGGATGTAGATGAACCACCCAGCCGTCACCTCCCGTACCTTTACTGACCTGTGCCACCGAGCATTTTTTCTTTCTATAGAAAGATATAAACATAGATGTACTGTATGCTACTGCCTACAGGTCTACTGTAGATATGTATAGATTAGATGACATGTTTTGTCTGTCTGTCACAGGTGTGTGCCTGCTGGTTATTTTTGGTCATATACAGTTACACTGCATGCATGCACCTGTATGTACGGTTTATATGTTTAGTATTACAAATAATAAGTTACCACATTTATGGGAAAACAAGTCAAATAACGTCTTGATGTTTGCATTATCTATCAGCACAATCTTCCTATATATCTCCAGAGTATACTATAGAGCTAAAACAATATCTTGGTCAATTGAGTATTCAAGATGTTGGTTATTTATCAACTCTAATAATAGTTTTGGTCATTTTCTAAGCAACAGTTACAAACATTTGTGAGTTCTCTGACTTCTCTGAGAGATTTAATGGGTTGTGGTTTGGACAGTTGAAGAATTAGAACCTTTTTCATCAATTTCTGACATTTCATTGTCAAATCAAGAGATGTATTGCTTATGAAACCAATCATTACCATTGCAGTGTATAAGTTGATGATCAGGTTCCACCGTTATAAAACAACACCTCCCTCCTTCAGTTGTAATTTGTTAGTAAAATGAAGCTGGAGCATACAACCAGAGCAAGTCAGTGCCAAACTTAAAACAAGAGCTATAGTCAAAAAAGATCCCTTCTGTTATAGTTACATAAAAAAAATCATGGCTGAGGTTCCCTGCCTTATTAGGGCCACTTCAAATTCAGACTCAGTGACTCTGCACACAAGATCAAAACTGAAGCCAAGACACAGCAGATTCTTTTATTTCTTATTCAGCACTTGCTCAGCCACTGGATGCATTGTTAATGGTATAATGCTACGGTCGCTGGCAATAATGACTTTATCATTACAGAAAGAGAATCAAAACTCGGAGGTATATTGAGGGGAGGACAACCTGGCGCTACATGCTTGATTAATAAAAAGGATGTCAGGGGTTGCTAAGTGACTTCTACTGGGTTGCAAATTAACAAAGAAGCTAAAAATATAGAAATATTAAGACTTTAAGATGAGGATTTTTTATAAACATGTCAGTAAGTATTCAGCAAATGAATCTCCTTCACTAACCCCTCATGTCTGCATTTTCCAATTTCCAGCCTCATAAAAGCTTTAAATTCATGATCTCATTTAGAAACACATTGACAGAGTGACTCTCTTTCTTTTTTCATCTGTTACCTGAGAACATCTTGCACACAGTCTTGTTGCTGCGGCGGACGGAGCAGACCAGCAGCAGCCAGCCAGGCAGCAGGTGCTGGTTGGCAGCCAGGAGCTCTGCGATGGAGCCTCTCTTCCCGCCCCCTGCCCCCAGCCCCGGCCCGTGCCCCACGTCCAGGGAGTCCACCAGCAGCATCAGAGTCTGGGCAGGAGGAGGAAGGTCTAACAGGGGTCCCAACACTGCTCTGAGAGAGACAGACACACAAAGAGGAGAGACAGAAGTGTGAAAAGCTGCAGAAGTCGTGGGCGGACGAGGGAGTTGGAAGTTAACAGAATGAGCGTTTTTCTTTCATATTATGCACTGCAGTGTAATTACATCACAGATAAACACAGTAGGTCAAACCTTCCTCTGCATATTAAAGCAGTGACACTCAGTGAAATCACTCGCATCGATATGCAGGCAGCTATTTTGATCTGACAATGACTTGAGGCAATTCTAGATTCATCACAAGAATTCACTTTGGAGTTATTTTTTTCCTTCTTTTGTTTTTTCCATTTCACACATTTCAGAAACAAACAATCTCACCTCAGCTCTCCGTTTTTTTAGATTCACAGTCAGTTCAAAAACAAAAACAAAAACAACTTGATGTGTTTGCTCAAAAGGAATTTCATCAAGATCGAGATAAAACAAATTCCTTAAAACTGTCAGAACACGAAAATTAGACAAAACTTTAATGGTGAAGCAAAATCCTTCTGTCTGCTTCAGTTTAAACGCTTTAACTCAGAACAACTCAGGCAGCATTTACATTCAACCTCTAACTCTGAGAAACAGCTACTGTAGGATTAGTCTGCAAGTTACTTTAAACCCTGCAACACATTGTAAAACAGTAAAACAATTGGGCAAACTACA
The DNA here is from genome assembly GCF_905171665.1 of Trachurus trachurus. Taxonomy (NCBI): domain Eukaryota; kingdom Metazoa; phylum Chordata; class Actinopteri; order Carangiformes; family Carangidae; genus Trachurus; species Trachurus trachurus. Next base: position 23,427,303 of record NC_139899.1, read on the forward strand.
GTGTAAGAGTCTTTAAAAGAGCACATTCAGCAGCACCCACACCCTGCCGCTGTGATCTGAAGGTGACTCAGGTAAAAGGAACCTTTGATATTTCCTGCTCCGCCCTGAGCACGCACACACACACACACAGGCTGATATTTAAACACACACACATTCCTCGTCTCTGCTAAGGTTCATCCACAGACTAAATTCACTTCCTGACCCATAAAAAACCTCCTCACTCGAACATTAAAGCTTTAGAGCTTAAAGTTTTCATGTAATGCACCATTAAATATTCTGCCGTTGTTGTTGTTTCAGCAACAATTCACAGACCTTAAAGCATTTTAAAATAATATACAATACAGACAGCGACAGCAATGATGTCTTATTCCAGCATCTAGACTTAAGACCTGAGGCAGGTTTATGTGAGGAGAAGGAAGCTGTGCAGTCAACACGAGGAGGCACAGAGCTGCTGCTGCTGCAGGAGGATGAAAACTTAATCATGAAAGTGAAAGTTGTATGAGAGAAACCAGGGGCATTTAAGAACAAAGTTCATGCTCCAGATGGCTACTGTGCCTGCAGTAAAAAAAATAAGCCTGAGACAAAGACAAAAAAACAACAACTCAGGATGTTACATTAGCTGCATAGTGGTCCTAGTAACTATAGAAACCTGTGCTTCATCTCTTTATTGTAAAAAATAAATTAATAAAATAAATCACATCAAATAGGAGAGTTGAGGTTAATGAATATATTTATAAGTCTGGTTTAATTCTGTGCTGCAGATGCCTAAAGGCTCTTATTTTGAAGGTGACAAACAGTGATTAACCTGTGACAGCAGTCTGTTATATATGGAGAAAACAGAGGCTTAACGCAAGTGTGTGTGTGTGTGTGTGTGTGTGTGTGCGTGTGTGTGTGTGTGTGTGTGCGTGCGCTGTTATTAGTGTTAATGTCTGTGTTTAAGAATGACCAGAAGGTCCAGTCACCTTTTGTCAAACAGCTTTTCTCTAAGACAGATTTAAACGGCTAAAAAAAACAAAAAAAAGAGAAAGAAAATCTGCATCTTCTCAGCTTCAAAATGATCAACAGTGGCAGCAAACAGCGAGTGTTTCCAACGCTGTGAAAGTAGAACAGGCTTCCACCAGGAAGGAAACAGGAAACTGTTTATAAAACACTGGTGAGAGGTCATCCAAGCTGCAAACAGAGGCGTTACGGCAGAAATGCGTGAAATTTTCACCACACTCACTGGCTGATGATGCAGGAGCTTGGCAAATCAAGCAAACATGGGCCTGTGGGGCTAAATAAGCAGCAGACTCATTAACTGAATGTGTTGAGGTCAAGAGCAAAAATATCAGCCTCAGGACCAGCAAACGCGCAAGGGAGCAGGAATTAGTCATTCACAGTGATTAGACTTTGGTAATGATGCATCGAACTAATCTGCATTGTGCTGCTCATTACTACATCCACCATGTTCAGCACCTCGTCCATGAAGGAATAAACTCGCTCTACAGACATTTTCACCATTAGTGTCAGTTGATGCTGCATCAGTTATTACTGTAGTTACAACATCTGCATTAGTTCAGGGTTCAGAAAACTATTCAGCAGAGGTGATAAACCGCCCACATCTGTATATATCTCAATTCATGACACATCCGTTAGCAGATAACAACCTAAATATTGCTGACTCACTAAATATGATGCATTTTTACTGTGAACTAGAACATCTTCTTAGAGTTAGTCTTGTATAATGTAACTTTTTTGAGAAAGGTATTAAAAAGAAGAAAAAAAAACTTCCAGTAAGCACCTTTAAAAAAAAGAAATCTAATTAAGGGCTGCAGTGAACACTTATTTTCATGGTCAAATTCTGCATTTCTTTTTCAATTAATCATTCATTTAAAAAAAAGTTAGTCAGATCACACATTCCCAGAACCCAAGAAGACATAACCAGCTGTGTAAAACCCCAAAATATTACATTAACAGAGAGAAAGATTGCTTGAAAATGTTGCTGAACCGTAACTTTGTGTATAAGACAGACAAAACAACACAGATAAGGAGAAGTACTGATCACACCTACAGAGTGTCTGAAGTCAAGGTTTCACATCACATCTTTATCTTTTATTTACAGACCAAGCCTTAATGTAGAAGTGAATCATCATCATTCTCTCTTTACCTAAACTACACAGAAGCCTTGACTTATATCCATCATCATTGAGCGTATCCGGCAATTAAAAGGTACTAAGTGACAGCTGGGTTTAAACAAGCTTATCATACCTCTGTGTGATTAAGTCATCTGATTACAGCAGAAGCCAAAAGAGGAAGTGTAACGAACCTTTTATCGCTGCTTCATTTATCTCACACAAGGCTGAGTGCGCGTGTGTGTGTGTGTGATCTTTGACCCTCAGCTTTAACTGGACTGGGCAATCATTGGGAGGCTGCCTCTCTACGGTCAAATTACTTGGATCGCTTCACTGGCTCTCAAGGCCTCAGGTGATGCTCTCTAACTGACCCCAGACCGAGCTCCAGATCTGGAGTGGGCAGGAAGGAGAGCGTGGTGTAACTCTGGTCCTGTTGTCTGTCTCGCTCCAAAGCAAACTGGACCAAAGGAGGTCAACTGTTAGCATTAATCCAAACACAGCCGACCATTACACACTACCGTTTCCTCCATCTGCTCACTGTGAGCCATCAATCAAACCATCTGTTTAAACAGTGCAAGTATAAATACACTGCATGATATGAGCATATGAATAAAGTGGATTGTTTGACTGACTTAACCTGATGTGTCATCTAAAAAGCAGCATGTTTTATGTCTTCCTCCTAGTGTTTCAACTAAATGACTCAATCACATTACTGTACAAAATACTTGTGTTTGTTCTGTTAGCACTTGTTGTTTATGCCATTATTATGCTTCGGTGTCTAGTTAGCCAGCATGAGCATGAGATGTTGACTTCTCTCTGTGTTTTTATAACAAGCAGAAACCACAGGAGCTTGAGAATAAATACAACTGTGCTGGGGGTGAATTTTCATGAGTCATCTATTTACATTTTATTACAGATTAAAGTCATGCAGGTGGAGCCATCACAGTCTGCTAGGTGTGACCTCAGGTAATGTGAGTCACTACACATGATCTCTCCACAACAATTAATGCAAATACAGGAAGATTAATAATGTTAATTGACTAGCAGAACATGAGGAAGTCTATGCTTCTGGGTTTTTTTTTTAATTGGGGTGAAATTAGCATTACTATGTTGTGTAAATATAAACTAGCATCAAGGTATCAGGGTACTAGGGTAGGCTTAGTGTAGTTAATGAGCTCGCAAATGAATTATCTTTCAAGAAAGACATCCAACTGTGCTAATGTGAGCGATGCACCAGTTTACCACCAGTTTGATTCAACAGTTTGTTTTCCATTTTTTCGGATAAATTGGGAGTTAAAGGGGAACTATGCAAATCCGGTCACTTTTCCACTGTTTTGCTAACCCTCCTCCTGGCCATGTGCATTTGTTTACAACGAAGCCGGCGAGAAATCAATCAATAGCGCGATACATAATGTTATATATCATTAACTATGTTACTGTATGACGTGTACATTTGTGTAGTTTAATCTGTCAAGAAATACGGGTTACGGGGCGCGTTTGTGTCGTGGTGCCGCAGAGACGAGAGCTGGGACACCGGGGCAGCGGCACTGATCTTGGTTGGAAGGTTGGTTTTCAGCCATGAGATGCAATAAGTGACACACATGGAAGGCAGAGAGCCTCTATTTGCGTAACTAGTTAAGCCATTTATTAAACCATCCCAATTACTCCAAATCTGTTTAATTAAGGTAAAAATTTAGCATTGTTAACCTTCGTCTTGTGTTAGCTTTCTGCTACCATCCCTTGTGTTAGGGTCAGTTTTGACCCATTTTTTTTTCATCCAATTTGTTTTTCTTCTCTTGGTTACATCGTTAGGCTTCCTGATCCATGAAAAGGTTGGTTTTGCACGTATGATTTCAGTTTTAACTCTCATTATTATTCTTATCGTGTTAACCAGGCCGAAACTGTCCCTAACACCACAAATAAATCATAATTTTAACCAGACCGTTTTAGAAATTTGTGAAAAGAAAAGGTTTTATTTTGTTTAAATAGAGGTTCCTGGCAAAGTCAAAAAGCCTTGATGCAATACACAAATATGTGGTACTTCTATGCATTTAAAACCTAAAAACAGGTCAGTGGTGACCCTAACACAAGAGGAAGGTTAAAGGGATAGTTCACCCTACTGTAGAATGATATTTCGCTCATCATCTACTCACCCTCATGTTGACTAAGGGCTGGAAGAATTATCAGAGTCCACCGTCCCTTCTCTGAGTTACAGGGGGTCTCGGCGTAGCAGTGAATTTCAATGCAACGGTTGCAAAGGGACACCGGAGCTCTTTGTAAAAAAAACACACACAAAAAACATCCAAATACCTCCATGATGCTCGTATGTAATATCCGTCTTGTGCTGAAGCCCCAAATTGCGTAATTGTCCCGAAAAAAATTAAATAAGTCTATATTTTAAGCTTGTTTGTAGCGGAAGCTTCTCGTCTTCTTCTTCTTCTCCTCTTCCTGGTCCGTCCAAATATCGCGTGATTTGCGCCGGCGTCAGTGCGGTTACTGCGAATCACGCGAGATTTGGACGGACCAGGAAGAGGAGAAGAAGAAGAAGACGAGAAGCTTCCGCTACAAACAAGCTTAAAATATAGACTTATTTAATTTTTTTCGGGACAATTACGCAATTTGGGGCTTCAGCACAAGACGGACATTACATACGAGCATCATGGAGGTATTTGGATGTTTTTTTGTGTGTGTTTTTTTACGAAGAGCTCCGGTGTCCCTTTGCAACCGTTGCATTGAAATTCACTGCTACGCCAAGACCCCCTGTAACTAAGAGAAGGGACGGTGGACTCTGATAATTCTTCCAGCCCTTAGTCAACATGAGGGTGAGTAGATAATGAGCGAAATATCATTCTAGGGTGAACTATCCCTTTAAGCTACAGATCCTGCATACAGTAGTTAATCTTTAAGTGATGTCAGGGTCAGGCGCTGCCAAGATGGTGGCAGGGAAGCAGCCCGCTCTGAGCTTCAGAAACCTAAGAGTGACATCACACAGGCGACGTCGATCTTTATTTACAGTCAGTGGTTTGAGCACAATAGAGCAAACAGGAACAATGGGATTTTTTGTTTCCCTAAACGTAAAACTAAGATGTGTGACACTGACCTACAAGTGTCAAACAGTAACGTATCTGACTCATCAGTTCTCACACAGAAATGTTTTCTTGAGCTTTCAGTCAAACTGCAGGAGTTTCCAGGTGGAGCGAACAGCAGCACATCAAAGTTCAACTGACGAGTGACTGCTCCGAGCCACCAGCTGCTTCTGCACATACATCCAGAGCAGCTGCTTCTCTCTCTCTCTCTCTCTCTCTCTCCGCGGCCGACTCGAGCTCCCCGTGTTTCATCAGCTTGTCGACGGCCGTTCTCACATGGCAGCGTTTTCGCCCCGCGGCCACTTTCTCTCACAAGGGCTCCAAACACAAACAGCCGCTGGCCGCGAGCCAGTCTGAGGGGAGTGTGGAATCCAGTTCGGTACTTCACACCAGAGGAGAGCAAACACAGGGGGAGTGTAAAAGGGCTCAGACTCATCGCTGAGTAAACACAGCAGGGCCGAGTGAAAAAAAGAAAAAGGAAAAAAAAAAAAAAAAAAAAAAACTCCCGGAGAGGAGAGTGACCTCGCTGACTGGTGCCGAGATGGTCACCGGGGTACTGGAGGCAGTTTTTGCCTCTTTGTTCCTTTTTACCCTCTCTCTGAAAGGATGTTGTGTCGTAAATAACACTGTTGCATTCATTCACACTGGAGGCCCATTGTGTGCGCCGTGAATGGGCCGCATTATGAGAAGAGAAATAAATATAAGACGAGGAAGAATGGCTGCTGCCATCTTTTTCCTGTGACTGCCCCGGCCTCTCTCTCCCTCTCGCTTTGCTTTACCGCATGTTTTTTTTTTACATTTACAGTGTCTGAGCTGCTTTTTGTCTGTTGACAGTCTAAACACCTGCAAAGAATCACCTCTGTTTAGAAAAAGTAAGAGGAGCAGCTTTAAAGCCTTCACACCTCTTTTTTTCCCCCACTGTGGTTGTCATTCTTTCTTTTCACGGTGGGAAAGTTTTTTTATCTTGTACACAGATGTTTGATGTTGAGGCAGATCTTCAGTCTTTATCACCACTTATTCACCTAAGGTGGAATTGTGTAAGATTTTATCTAATCACTTAACATGACAATGTTTTCCTGCTTAGTAAGCTATAATTACTTGAGATGAAAGAAAACCAATAATGGTCCCTGAAGACTGTCAGACCGATATTAAAGCAGAAGTGAGTGATCCGGTCGTTTTCGCTAATGCTGCGTTCCAGGCAGGCTTTTGAAATCGTAAATTACAGCTTCAAGTCACAACTTACGACTTTGTAGCGTTCCAGGCAACCCACTCGTGTTTTTCCGACCTGTTTTACCGGTGAAAGTCACTATAACGGCCACTCGTAACTTCCGACCGGTGAACTCGTACCAGATCGAACTGGTACCACTTCACGGTCGGAAAAATACGAGTTTCCTTGAACGCACCATAACAGTCCTCGTCGCTACGTCACCACATTCACGCCGTTCCTTGGCTGCACACACAGCCCTGCATGCCGTTCTCTCTCCTCATTGGATAAAAACTGTAGGATACGATAAATGTTTTCTCTTCGGCTCAGAGCAGAGCAGAGGGACTGACAGACCCGTGTTTCAGTCCAAACACTCTATGTAAGTGATTGCTGTCGGAAGATATAACTATTTAAGACTTATATTAACACAAATATATCACTCACTTCTGCTTTAATATCTTTGCTTTTATTTGATGTATTATGGTTTTAATTAGGACCGTCAATCAATTAAAATTTTTAATTCCAAGGAATTGCGTAGTAAAGTAAGTGTCCGTAGTAAATCGCAATTCATCGCATTTGTTCAATGTCATTCAACGTAATGAGTTGTGTTCATCGTGTGTCAAAAAACAGTGGCTTTAAAAGGAATTAGCATTAACAGTTTATTTTTAGCGTTAACTTTGACAGCCCTATATGTAATTCTTCCATCAGTTCATTTGATTGCAAAGTACTTTATATCTGTGTGGAAAGTGCTACATATTATAACTTTTCTTGTTCTTACACATTTGATGGGTTTTGCATGACATTTCAATCAAGCATGTTGATATACAGAGAGAGAAATTTTAATAGGATTCATCTTCAGATCATCAGGTTAAAACACATCTGTCTTATATTAACTAAAGAAACTATCTACAGTGATGTAATCTGATGTATTGTCAACCACATGTCAGAGACGTGTTGATGATGCATTTTGTGTTTTAACCTGATGATTTGTTCATGAATCCTTTTTAAATTTGCTTTCTACTGTATGTTTCATCATGCTTGTGGGAAATGTCACATAAAACCCTTCACGTGTGTGTAACAGCCACATGTTGAAACTTACCTTTAACAAAACTTGTGTTGCAGGTTTTCACCAAGTTGCTTTCGTTCATGTTTGAATCTGATAAACCACTTTTTTTTTTATTTTGCCTGCTGACACATGTAATTTTGTTCAACTGCTCCTGCTTTTCATCAGTCGCCTCAACCTTTACAGTGTGACACACACACACACACACGCACACACACACACACACACACACTGTGAATGTTGCTGGGTTGAGCTGGGAATGAGCCACGCTCTCCAACATGCACACACATGCCAACAAGCGTCTGGATGGGCTCCATTGCTCGTTACCTTGCGGCAACTTTCCGCCCCCTCTCATTTGACAACCTTGAAACTTCTCTACAGTCTGGCTCAATAAAAATAAAAAAAGTTCCCCCTCTTTAGATCAAACCCATGACACACACACATAAAAAAAAGTGCAATAATTTCCTCACACTGAGAATTCAATTTTCAAAGGGAAATTTTGAAATAATATGATACAAACCTCTTGAAGGTGTCGTCAGGGTTTCTCTGACAGGTGTGAGGCTCCAGAGCGGAGGACACAGACGGGCTGTTGAGGACGTCTCTGTACCCGGGGGAGAGGAGCGGCGAGGCCCTCAGCTGCTCCACCAGGCCCAGCACGAACCTCCAGGCCACCGTGCTCCTCTGGTCCTCCCTGTGGCAGAAGTGGGAGGCCAGGCAGCGTGGCGCCAGTGCCGCCGCCACACCTGCCTTGGAGGTGGGCCACACCGCCTCCGTGCACAGCGCCGTCTTCCCAGCGCCCGAGCCCCCCGTCACCAGCAGCCCCGGCGGCTGTCCCGGCACGGATCGGGCGTCCAGGCAGCGCCGCAGCTTGTCCAGGGCCCATTCCCGGCAGTAGAAACGCCGGCCCCGGAGCAAGCTGGAGCTGCTGCTGCTGCCAAATCCGCTGCTGCTGCTCATTTGCTCCTGGTGTTTTTTTTTTGACATCCAGGAGACAACCGGCTGCTCCGAACCCCACGTCCCACCATGCTCCTGCGAGGTAACTTTGAGGGCTGAGCTGCAGCTGCTGGCGACGGCGACAGCAACTCTGGTTTCGTGACAGCTCTGGGCAGCCAGCGCCTGGGTATTCTATCACACCGGCAGTTCCTGTAAGTATTGCATCAGGTGATTAGTATCAGTTGCTGTCTCCGTTCCCCTGCAGATCTCCAGGTGGAACGCCGCGAGGAAGAGGAAGTCGGAGGAAGGTCAAGTCAGCTAATGGTTCGCCTCATCGTCATCTCCTCCGTTGGTCTTGATCTTGAGCTTGTTGCCGGGTTTGACACCCAGAAGCGAGGAAGAGGATCCATGGTTACCACCTTTCATCAACATCATCATCACCATCATCATCACCACCATCATCACTATGCCTCTCCTGGGTATCGTGGAGCTGCTCTGTCAAAGAAAAAAAGAAATGCAAAAAAGGAGAGAGAGAGAGAAGGAATGAATCAAGAGGGTTAGGTGACAGCATGTTTCTCAGATATAATGACACTGTCTCTCACCCCCTCCCCTGCCTGAGCCGTCCTCCGTCTCCCAATTACAGCTCCAGTCTTCCCCTCCTCTCAGTCTCTGTCCACTCTTACGACTTTTCCAGCATCGGTACCATCGAACTGCAGCTCCACAATGAAATCCTCCCTTCTCCTTTCTCACGCTCCTGAGCTCCTGTCCCAACCCTCTGTTAATACCTCACACCTCCTTCTACCACACTGTCTGTCTGTCTGTCGCTCTCTCTCTCTCTCTCTCATGCGCTCCGGTTTTTCTTGTTTTCTTTTTTTTTTGTTTTTGTCTTTGTCTCCTCCCTCCCGTGGTGTAACTCGGCATGTAAAGACATGCCCAGGAGAACAGAGGGAGAGAGAGAGAGAGACGGAGAGAGGGAGAGAGGGAGGGCTCATGTGGCTGTGAGCTATTTCACAGCTGACAGGTGGGAGGGGTTACCTGGGGTCAAGGTTCAGTCACAGGGCAATACTACACCTCCAGCTTTGGCTTCAGGTGAATTATCCAGGTAAGGCTCGGTGCACACTGCTGCAGGGTTTTTAAAATCTGAGCAGCTGGGGGAGCAGAGACATGACGACAGATTTAACCGATTCTGAATATTTTAATCCTAAATCGACACAAAGCCAGGCGATTCAGACGAGAGCAGGGGAGTTCGTCAACCCTGTGTGTGACTTTATGGGGAAAACAAACATGGAGGCGGACTCTAAAGTCATGCACCAAAAAACAAAAATGAAACCAACGGAGACTGACGTGGAGAGTTGTGGGGAGTCGTATAATACGCAACCCCCCCGTCACTGCGCTCTCATGGGATCAATGTTCATGAACCATTGCTGCTCCGTTCACACCAAAGGATTTGATTACGGGAAGTCCCAGATCCATAAACATTAAGATCTGCACAATAAACTCCCAGTTGTGTGTGGCCAGTAAAAAGCTGCTTCATGTCGTTTAAGTTTAGTTCAATGAAAATGACTTTACAATCTTTTGTATAATCTTGAACCCGTGTGAACTCTAGAGCTTCAGCAACGAGTTAATTTATCAATCAATCAATCAATCAATCAATCAATCAATCAATCAATCAATCAATCAATCAAGAAAGACGTATTTGAAACAGGTATTTATTTGATCAGTAACTTGATCATTTATCATGAAAATGGGTCAAATGACCTGTGGTTCTAGATTCTCAAGATTAAAGGGATCGTCCAACATTTTGGCAAATTCACCTATGTCATGATCCCTATTATATATATATATAGTCATAGGGGTAGGTTCATTACCTTTAGTTGTTTTGACATCCGCGGGGCAGAGATGCGAGCTGTTCAGCTAATGCAACATCAAACTCATCAAATACACAATCCAACAACTCCCAAATGCTCTTGTGGACAAGTTGGGACTTGTATATTCACCACGCTATGAAATAATAATGTAACATTACGAGACGGAATTGTTTTCGAGGCAAATGCGTAGCCGGAACTACATTTCAGACACGGCTGCTGGGCGGAGTGATTTTAAAAGCGCAAGTAGTTCCCAGAATTTGCTTCATGTGACGTAATGTTACATAATTACATGATTATTTTATAGCGTGGTGAATGTGCAGGTCACAACTCGTCCACAAGAGCGTTTTGGAGTTGTTGGATTGTGTATTTGATGCGTTTGATGAGGGAAAGGCGAAAGTACCGTTCGCAGCTCGCGTCTCTGCCCTGTCGGTCTAAAAACAGCTTGCATCGACAATTGAAGATAATGAACCTAAGTGAATTTGCCAAAATGTTGAACTATCCCTTTAAGATTTTCACATACAAGATTATCTTTGAACTTTGATCAGTGAGAATAAGAAATTGACAAATGAATTATCTTCAACTTTTTTTTTAGACATGAAATGTTGTATATAATCATAATTTCATGCTTTGTTAAGACATACTGTGAGTTAAATTGCTTTCGAGCATTTTCCATTTCCCATCTACTTTGTTTAAAGCCAATTATCAGTGCTTTAATGAGATGTTTACATGCACTATGTGCTCCTCACAATTCTCTCGTACTACTCAATGAAAAGTTAATCACACTGTAACTGTCACTGAAGATAAATAGCACAAGTCAACTAAGGTAAATATAACTCTAACTTGAAAGCTGCTGCCAACAGTGAATCTAAAAAAAAACCTTCACGGGTAGTGAAGCAAAGATTCCTTATGAAGACATGCACTAATCATGTCATTTATTGGTTAGACAAGTCGTTACACCACCAAACACATTTTCCCCTCCTGAGCTGTGTAATGTATGTGCTGCATGTTAAGGCAACGCACATTTCACACCATGCACAAAAGTCTATCACCTTTTAGTCCACATGATCCCACTATACATATGCATATATTATGTAAAAGTGTATTTTCTCTATTACCCAGTGCACACGACATCACATGACACATCTATAGGTACATGTGCTGACTGTACTGTGTTAATCACATGGGTAAAAATGTGCTTGAAGTCTGACACTTTTATAATAAGTATAGATATCTGATAAAAGCCTTAAAGGAATCCAAATGAGAAGTTTCTGAGACGAAGCTGACACGATGATGAGGGTGCACACTGCTCCGCTTTTATTTGAAGTCAATGACTAATCAACCACCAGCCGCACTAAAACGAATTGGTCAGATTATAACTGAGATTGTGATTTAACACTCCCGAACAGAGCAGATACGCCGTGCACATCATCTACACGACACGGCACGGCAGCCCGATGGATACAGAGTCAGAACAGCCGGCTGATTTCCTGATGAGATCATTTTTGACATGTGCATCATTTTACTGTCTGTGGTTTTTTTGCTGCTCAGACTCAGACCGTCTTTGAGAGGGATGACACACGTTGTATACACTTACACCGTTGTCAGCTGACAAGTGCCGAATTCTGAAAATGAACAGGGAATGAAGAGATGTGTGTTTTGGCAAGTCACTGATGACAGTAATGAGGAGAAGTGGCACCAAGCACTGAAGTTGTCTACATTCTTGTCATTGCTTGTGGTATTTACAAAGCCCTCCAAACCTGGCGTTTAGCCTGTACAGACAATGGTGCAGCAGCAACCAAAGCCAGCAGCAGCAGCAGCAGCAGCGTCTATACGGTGCCTCACTGACAATGCAGTCACATATGCAGTTAAGTTATGCAGTAAGTTAAATCAAATATATCTAATTTATTTAATTGACACAACACCCGCACCCCTGAGGTCTATTCATCAGGGTGTGTGTTTACATGCGCAAAAAGAAACCAGGTAAAAAACAAGGAAAAATTAGGTGAAGCAAATAAGACAACAGAGGTCTTTAGTTTATGTAGCTACTGTCTATACAGTCACTGTTTGACAAGGAAGCAGTCAGATTTCTTCCCTGCCCCGCGGTTACAGCACAAATGTGTCTGAACTTGACAAACAATCAAACACTCGGTGTTGGAAAATAACTTATTTCTGCTTCTAGAGGCTGCGTTGTGTCAGTTGACAATGAAGCACAACTTCAGATTGAATTAATCTTGAGTAGCTACACACATAATCTGTGCTTCCATTCATTACACCGCCTTGTAGTGACAGTAACACTGCCTCAGTCAGGCAAACAGTGAATATAACTGTCTAAAACAAACCTGGCAACGTGGAAAGATGGCCAAGAAATGGCCTACACTGGAGACACATTGATGGATTGATTTGATTGACTAGTTGTGGAAGGCACAAGAGGGTTTGCCGTCCACATCATGTTTGAGAAATTGACTTACTGACTGTAACCTGGCTGTAAATGCACTAAATGATGCTGCTAGGCAACCAGCAGACACACTGCAATTAAGGCACTGAATGAACTGATAAACTGTTATTCATCAAGGAGTTAAACCATCTAACTCCCTCTAACACCAATCGCCACATTTAGCTTTACAGTATGTGTTAGTCTGTGACTTGAAGAAATTGTTTAAAGCAACTACAAAAAACTTTCATTTTGAGTTGATTTTGGCGACACCTGTGGACAAAAGCGGTGGGTTTCTCTTTGCGGTTCCTGCCCCGCTGTCAGCCGTGACAAAAATATAGTGATGAAACTGAGCCTGGTTTTTTACTGGCTAGTGTAGCAACAACTCAATGCTCATTTATAGCCTTGTCAGGTGTGTCTTCTCCTCCGGTCTGAGTGTCGTAAATTGTTTTGTCCGGTGGGACCAACCCAACCACTGCCTCCCGAAGAGTTACACTATTTAGAAATAGCTCTTCCCGCAAGAGACTTTTGCATCCTGTTACAAGTTTTTTGTAGGGGCTTTGACATTTCAAGAAAATCGGTTTAAACAAGGAGACCGCACTCTCAGTGTGAGCCCTTAGCTTATCTTAGAATAAAAACTGAAAGCACGAAGAAACGTTATGCCGCACAGCACAGCTCACTGGCATGTCATATCTTTTTTTATTATTATTTGTTTGTTTTATAGCTATACTAAAACAGAGATAAAAGCGACAATTCACTGTTGTAAAGGCAATTATGTGCCAGATTATTTCAGCTGTTCGTCCTCTTTTCAGTAGCCTATTTAGGTTAAACTATATGCTAATCACTTCCTGCCTCTATTCTATATTGAAAAGAAATGGCCAAAAAAACAAATAATCACCAGCGAAATTCATTAGCAAATTCGTTGATGATCAAATACGCGTTTTAGTCCATTTTTTGAGCAAAACAGTTTACACAATGGATTTTAGGGTTTTCGCCAGTAGCCTAATGATGGTAATCTAAATATCTGCAGGTCTCTGCCACCTTGAGCTACTGGAAATCATATCAAACATCTCTTTTATATTTTTGCCAAATTTAGAAGCCAAAAATGATAAACAACCAAATAGTATTCTGCATCACTGAAAAGCACACAAAAAACAAACTCTCTATAAAGGGTCAAGGGCAGCTCATTAAAATAATGTGGTCCTGGAGATGTGACACAAAATGCAGTAATTGCATCAGGTACCTACTTTGCTTTTAAAAAGACAGAATAACAACACCACCAACCACTACCTACAAACTCAACAACCATGCAGCAGCGCCTCCTGTGGTCACACCCCAGACAGCAACTAGTTTAGCTTAGCATGAAGGCTTTAAAAAATGGGGAAACGTCTCTAAATGTCAATAATCAACCAGAGAAAATGCAAAATGTTACTCAGAGTAAACAACTAGGCCTACACTATTTCTTTGAAGAATTCACTTTGTCTGTGTCACTACAGAACATGCAGCCAGTAAAGACAATGCACAGGATGAAGGCTAGTTGTCTAGATTAGTAAAACTGCAGAAAACTCTCCATAAACAAAAAGCCATTTGTGCAAAGAGAACAAAAAAAAATATGAATAAAAGCTATTACTTGATAAATTTGTTTGTCTATATTCCATGTTTAGGTTTAAACCCATTTAAAATCAAGATAGAGTGAAGAGCAGATCATCCTTTGTCCTTTTTTTCTGCTTCCACATGACACTTGAACGCATCACTGCAGCCAATCAGCTGTTTCTCTCCGGTCTCATTTGTGTGTCGCTGCAGGAATCTACAGGTGATCGTCTCTCCACCTGTCTGCTGCTGCTCCACCATCAATGTGAGCATGTTCCCCTCGTCAACCCACAGCCACTGCTGCTGCTGCTGCTGCGTTGTGAGTGGCTAGAGTCGTTAATGAGGCGCGGTAGTCGACGCCATTGTAAACAAAAACACAAAGCGCCGCTCAAACACTTTGCCAGTTTGTTTCCCAGAAAGACTCGTACTGTAAGTCACAAATCGCGTTTAATTCCCCGCGGGAAACAGCGATGATCTTACCTAACCGTGCTCCATCTCCTCCCGTCTCCCTCCTCGACTCCTTCCCAACACACACACACACACCACAGCACTTCACCGGAATTAATCACGTGTATCCTCCTCTCCCACAATCCTCTATACCATAACAGCACAGCAAATGTCAACTTACTGCTATTTCTGGTGGAGTTGCTCTGCAGAGCTGCATCTCTCAGAGACTGCTATTTCCTCTCAGTCTGTTCTTTCTGCTTCCTCCAGAGTGGATAAGAAAAACTGGAGGACTGAGTCTCTCTGGGGGATCATCAGCCTCTGCAGGGCTGGTTTCACACACACATGTCAGACCGGACAGCAGGTTCAGACATGGGTTTGGTTTTTACTCTTAAGTCTGTGGGTATGGATGTTAATTAATGTCAGAAACAGATCAGAATTGATAACAAAAAAATACATAAAAGCAAAGTTATGACAAATTTAAATAGCACAAAGATATTATACAGAGAAGTTAACTTTTGATTTACTAAGTAAAACTGATAAGACAGAAGTCGATATAAAAAGATAATATGGTAATGTCGAGATTAAATCAGAATATTTTACTGACGATTGCTGAATTTCACCCAAACAACAAAATTCCCATTGTTTGGGGAATAGTATTTTTTGGATTTGGACTCAGAAAATCATATTTAGCTGTTTGATGTCTACCTGATCTAGCAGTATTTTAAGGTTATACGCCCAAATTATGGAACAGTATATCAAAATTGTATTTTTAATTAACTTTAACTTACCCTGACCAAACTCTTGCTTTCACTCAAAAAACACCAGATATTATAATAAGTGAATCATTAATGTTGACTTTGAATGTCCCGTCTTTTTGATCTACAATGAGTAATTTAGTTTTTCATAATTAATTGGTTTCCATAGATCCAATGTTAGAGACAGAACAACCAATGTAAATGTACAATCAGATCCAACTTGATTCTGTATAACCAAGAGGTCAAGTCAATGTGTGAATATGTCTCAATTATACCTCAACAACTACCAACTGTGCCTCCATGGTTATTCCAGGATAATAAAATAATGACACCTGCTGACCAATAAGGGGAAATGTTACCCAGTTATAGCACTTTATTGGATGTACAGCTATCCAGTCTTTACTGAGATGTCCTGATCACTGTTTACTGGTCGACAGACATGATGTGTTTGGTCTAAACCTCGTAAAAACTCTGCTTTAACCTGTCAGGGCCCTAAACTGTCCCACGATCCCAACGCAGCTCACAGTGAGATGAGAGATGACCTTTTCACCCCGTTCGCCAATTCTCTACATTCTGACATACAGACCAATAAATACCAAAAAAAGAGAGAGAAAAACTTTTCCCTCTTGAATAATGACTTTTATTTTTGACACTGAAGATTTTGTCATCAAAGTATGTTTTTGTGTGATGAAATGCTGAGTGTGTTGAGTGCAGCTCATCTTTGTGCAAACACATCAGAAACACAACAAAGAAAAACTCTAATCTTTTGTGAAATCTACTCAATCAGTCTCGTTGATTAAAAAACAAACAAACTACAAAATAGGGACTAAAAAGATAATCACATTTGATAAGCTTTCATCTTTCTGTGATTGGATGGTTCAAAAATAACAACCGTAAAATTTAGGCATATTTTTTTTGATTTTCTTAACTTTTCTATTCCACTGTTTTGCATCAGAAATTCTCTAACAAACTCTCAAATCAAAATTACATGTGTAAAATACTCTTTCATCAACAATATCTCTGCTATAAAGGTCAATCAGAGGCTCCACTCTTCTCCACTGTATTTGCAAGAGTGACCTCTAGTGGATATTTATAGTAATTACAGACTTTTGTCAAAACTATTGACACAGTCACAAGAGCAAAAACCAACCAGTTTTAGTCAATAAAAGACCAATATTTCTTGATCATGACTATTTTATTTTTATAGCAGGTCTTTATAATTAAAATTAATAATCATAATCATTGAAAACAGGATTTTTGTTCAGGTTCAAAATTAATCTGTGATTGTTCTGGACCTTTCAGTCACATCACATGATCTCCATCAGCAGATTTCTCAATTTTGGGGCCATAAATTACTCAGTTTGCACAATGTAAATCCAGTTTTATGAATCTTAGAAAACCAAACACCCATATTAAGCCCACAGTGTTTGTCTCAATGCTTCATGAGGTACATCCACCCTCTACTTGACCTCTGAGTCATCCAGTACGGGCGTTTCCTCAGACGTCTTGTTGCAAAGACTGATAGATAATGCTTTGTCACTTCAAATTTTCGGGTGAAGTTTTGCTTGAATGAAGCCACAGGTATTTTTCATTATCAAATAAGCAAACAAGGATCAGTGTCTCCAACAGAGCGTGCATGCAAAATGTGTAAAATCATGCACCTCAAGACCTTTTCTGACCTTCAAAGAGAGGGCCTTACCCCGTCCGTGCCACTGCAAGCCGAGCAGTTTAATGTTGAAATCTTTTATCATACAGAAACACATCGATAAATCATTGTCAGAGGAGAGGATTCTGACCTCCGGACCAAACAATCCATACTGTGTCACTGTTTTCTTTTTAGATGAGTCAGACTCGCTGGATTCTTTCACAACTGAGTCAACAACATTTTTGATTGTGATTAATGCAGCGTGTGTGTGAGTGTGTGTGCGCGCACGTGTGTGTGTGTGTGTGTGTGTGTGTGATGAAATCTGAAGCTTACATAAAAGATCAGGCGAGCACACTTCGACACCAGCCAGTTTGCATTTGTTTGCTCATTTTCCAGACTTTTCCTGAACCTGACAGACAAAACTCTGCTCGCAGACTTCTTTTATTTGTAACCTGCAGCGTTTCACTTTTATCAACTTGAAGCTGCCTGTTCTGTGACTGGCTGCTGCTCTCATCTTTGCTTTTGGATAATTTAAGTATAAATATGTCACAAACAAAAAAACACAGGAACACAAAGATGACAGTCAAAGTCAAAGAACCGAGTCTTGAACAGAACATACTCTAGTATATGTCCCAGTGCTGTCTATGAAATGTCAACGACTTCATGTTTAAAACCATTCAAACTAATACTACTGATAAGTACCTGTAGGAGGTTTCTAAATCTTGAACATAAACATGGATGCGTGGGTCTGTTGGCTTTGGACACACAGGCAAAGATTAGCTACTCCCTGTTGGTCGAGTCTTATGTTTGCTCACGACTGTCAACAGCAATGAAGGACAATGATCCGGGTCTAAACAGGTTCACGGTCACTAACAGAAATATCACCCCCAAAAAACTCACAACACAATGATTCAACGAACATTGTGAACATCACAAACAACGACAATTGATTTTGAGATTCTTGCCAAATCAGAAATGCAAAATAAGTTAAACTCTTCATCTGTTTTTTCTTTCTTCTTCAGACTTTAATGTGCTGGTGTTTCCAGTTCTTTGTAGTTTATAAGCTTTTCCTTGGTGCTTTTTCAGTTCTGTCAAACATTATGCAACTACTTTGAGCAGTTCAGAGTGCAAAGACAAGTATGAAGGAAGTTGTTGTTTTTTTTACTTGTTTATGTAATAACTGTGTCATCAGACACTCATTGCATCTAATTTATATAAGAAATCTGCTACACAATTGATCACATGAGCAGCTTTTATGTCAAAAAATTGAAACTCAATCAGTGATACCTCAGTTGTCTCACTTGCAGTGGCATTTCTAAAAAATATACTTGCTGAAACTGCTGAACATAAAACATAGTTGTGAAGATACCAAAATAAATCAAATCAAATCTGTTTGATCACTGGTTGTATCAGTGCTCGATGTCAGAACTTGTTCCAATGTTTTCAATGTGCAGCAATGATTTCTGATAAAAGATCGTCCATATTTTAGTCTTCTCTGCCTCTCTCAACCCAACCGGTAGATGGCCGCCCACGCTGATTCTGGTTCTGCTCGAGCTTTCTGCCTCTTATGGTAAAAGGAAGTTTTACCTCACCACTGTTGTCGCTTTCAATGAGGATTGTGTGTGTGTTTAGCAGTGAGTGAGACTGAAGAAGAAAGTGCATCCGCTAGGTTAATGATTGGTCTAAATGATACTATAGATATTTATACTTGAAGACATCTGAAACACTACTATTTGAGATTTTTTAATAATTATAGAATATAACAACATCTTAAGAATCGAGTGCAGAATAGTGAATAGTTTTTTAAAATAATTTTTGTCAATGTAAAATATTGAGTTTTCTAGTTAATGCATCAGAGGTTTTTTGAACAATGAATGAACAATCGACCTACAGGTATGTGTAAAATAAAGTATGTAATGAAACATAATGTACAGTATATTGGTAGATTTTTCATATATGCATTGTTGTTGTCTGTAATCTAATTTTTATAAATATATTAATTTAAAAGTGTGAAAGTGGCTCCAGAGCTGGGTCAGTGGACCCTTCAAACATTGAATATAACTAGAAAGCGAATCTGGAAATCTGCCAGTAGGCCTACTCTTTTTCATTGCGACACAGCAGTTATTCATGGAGTCAGATATCTTAGGGTTAGGTCAGGTTAGGTTAGCTTCACTAAACCTGCTTGTTTAAGCTCTCTGGCTTCAACTGGGCTTCATTGTAACGTTATGAATGTTTAACTAGTTCAGTTTCAAGCAGCAGGGGAACTTTTAAATTCAGCCAATTCAACATCTCCAGGCTGAAATTTGGCTGCATACTTTACCATTTCATTTCCTGCTTTAGAAGTGTTCATGGCTCTCTGGGTAAAAAAAAAAGTGATCATCCAGCCCCATGTGTGCTTTAACTGGCCTCAACAGGTGACTCTTTATCAGAGTTTAACAGTGATTCAATAAAGCCGGTGGCAGGAGCTGGGCCCAGAAACCAGACCCACTGGCAGGACTGAAAGGTTTTCTGAGACTGTTTGGATGAAAAGAGCTGCAGGAAGTGAAGTGACTCCATCCAGAGGCATAAAAGCTGCTCTCTGTTCTTTGATTCATCAAAATGAAACAAAATGATTGCACATTAGAAATAAATAGCAGCGGTTGGACCCAGGTTTCTGAACTGCTGTTCACATTTGCACATCATGCTTTTTCTTTTTTTTTTACAGTGACAAAAATGGTGGAAGCTCAACTGTGAGACATTTCTGACAGCAAAAAAACAGCCGAAACACAGATTTAGAGAGAAACAACTGAGGTGTTAAAGCTTTTCAAATTCCACATTTCCTGTTGCAACAGCAGGAGCACTACGTTCTCTATACTTTACATGATTAGTTCAGTCAGTGCTTCCACTTTTGAAGAGGCAAAAAAAGGTGCTTGTCATGTTGAGATCGGCTTTAGGATGTTAAAGAAAGTAAAAAGCACAAAAAAAGAGCAAAAAACAAATGTAACCATTGCAACTAGAAAATGTCATTATTACAATGCAGTTTCCAGTCTGACCTTTTCAAAACAGAAAGTCTTATTATTACTTATTAACAAAAGAGGGAAAAAAAGTTCAATGAATTGAGTTCGTGCACAACGTGATGGTAGTTTTGCAGCCTATGCCTCAGTCAAGGTTAAACCCCTCTTGTGTACAGACAAGAGTCTCTGGAGTATTATTGCTCAACAGGGACTCACTCAGTGTTTGTGAAAGTCAGTCTCTGTCAACATGGCAAAACACATCAGTCTTTTGTGTGGGTGCATGTAACACAACAGTTTCAGTGTGTATCATATATAAATAATAATAATTTAATATGGAATAGATAGATAGATAGATAGATAGATAGATAGATAGATAGATAGATAGATAGATAGATAGATAGATAGATAGATAGATAGATAGATAGATAGATAGATAGATACTGTAGATAGATAGATAGATAGATAGATAGATAGATAGATAGATAGATAGATAGATAGATAGATAGATAGATAGATAGATAGATAGATAGATAGATAGATAGATAGATAGATAGATAGATAGATTTTTGTTAAAACTTGTCCACGAGAGCATTTTGGAGTTGTTGGATTGTGTAGCCTATTTGATGAGTTTGATGAGGGAAACCAAGAAATCCCATGAGCCTCCGTAGCGTAGCTCTGAGCAGCTCACGGCTCTGCTCCGCCGTGCTAAAAATAGCTTGCACCGACAATTAAAGGTAACGAATCTAATCTATAGGGACTGTAGGGATTATGGCAATGGACCAATTTGCCAAAAATGTTGAACTATCCCTTTACGTAAAGTTGTTTATAGTTGCCTTCACTGCATGTTGTCTACAGTAGACCTGGTTTAAATAAACCTGACTGTAAATAGTTGACCTACAACTGACTACTGTAATAGTGATTGAGTGATAAATAACATGACTCAGCTGCATTTCGAGGTTGTTATGCTGCGTAATGTTGAACCATATGTAAACAGTCTCTGACCCTCCCAGCCCAAAACAGATAGATGTGATAGAGGGTGGACGTGATAAACGGCAGGGATGACAGAGGGCAAAGGGAAGGATGTATATAGAGAGAAGCATAACAGGGGTGAGATGGGGTGAGAGGGGAAACATGAGTCAAATGAGGAGCGGGTGAAGCATGGAGCGAGGGAGGGAGTTAGAGGATGGATAGGAGGAGAAAGGGAAAGGGATTAGTGGATGGAGAGAAAGAGGAGGGAGCTACTGAAAGAGCTTCCAAAAAGAAACCTGCTCTGCTGCTGTCTTAAACAGAAAAACACAATCATCTGTTATCACGGTTTCTAAAGACATTTAACCAAGCTGTCAGATTGGATTTCTTTCTTTCTTTCTTTCTTTCTTTCTTTCTTTCTTTCTTTCTTTCTTTCTTTCTTTCTTTCTTTCTTTCTTTCTTTCTTGTGCCTTGGTTTTGAAATACCCATCTCTAACATTTTTAAGCCTTCTGTGCTGTAGGTGATATTACACTCACTGTGCCACATTTTTGTTTTATTTGGAAAACTATCTGTCAAATTCAGCATCCAAAGTTTTGTTAATTCATGACGTAACAATCGTCACTTCTGTTCCTAAATGATGTCAAGGAAAGGAAAAGCTCTGCTGTGTGATGCTGACCAAGGGGCTCGGTTGAGTTACTGCAACTTCAGCATCTGTGGTTCTAAAGGATGAAACATTGAACTTGTATTTTACATCCATAAACTCAAAATATGTGTCCATTTCTGCACTTTTAAAAAAAAAAAACAATAATCTCTTTTTTGTGGTTTTATTGAGATTCGTAAAAGAAATACTGACTCATTTTGCTGTGTAGTCATAATAATATATTTCCTCCATTACTTAGCACACATATCTCCTGTGTCAACTTCATAGACTTCTCAATTTCACTGAGTATCACACACAATGAGGCCAACCCACTATTCTCTGTTAATGTTCACCGTACATAAGTGCAGTGCTCAGCAGTTTGTATTTATTTTTTGATGGCCCACTGGGTTAGTTACCTCTCTGAGTTGGACCAGGTCCATGATGCTGGTCTGCTTTTGATCGGTCTGGACAAACCCTCTGGAAGGTTCTGAAACACACATGTGTCACAGCTGAGTTTTAAGACTTTGAGCATATTGTTTATTGATTATTGCAATAATAATAATTTTAAAAAAAAACAATATACTGAGTTTGTGCACAGGTTGAATTGTGGTTAAATGGTTCCAACAATGAATCAGTGCACAGAGGAGTTTTCTATAAATTGTTTCATATCCCAACATCCAAAGCTTTGAGTCTTCAAATAAAAAAAAAGTATCCACTGTATCCAAAGATATAATAATATATACGAATTAATATTGCTGACAATAAAATGTGACATAAGCAGAGTTTACAGTGGAAATCACGGCTGCACTGGCACTATGAAATTGTAATTGAATGAGATTTATTCAACCTGCAATCAATAACAGTGGCAAATACATGATGAAACATGCATGAACTTGGACATGGTATCATGTGAGGGACAAGATACACAACTATTGATTAGATTTTCATAGTGAACATGGAGCTTTCTGAATTCTATGAATCTCCGCCACCCCAGGACTCATTTTCCACGTAGCTGGTCTGAGTAAGTTGGATACGTCAAACATTGTGGGCGTCTTTGATTGACCCAGTGAATCTCCACATCCTCTACTCCTCCTCCCCTCAATACCCAACGTGACCAGGCCCACGCAAACTGGGCAGTGATATAAACGGCTGCAGCAGCGGCAGCAGGGTACCTTTTGCCCAGCTCTCTCCCAGCTCCTCCAGTCACTCCTGGACCAGAGGACAACTCGCCATGAAGCTGCTCGTCCTGTCTCTCTGCCTGGCCCTGGCATGGGCTGAGTAAGTACAACACTCTTGTCGCTTATCTTATATAAGATAAGTCAATAGTCAACATAATGTTATGTCACTGTAGCATACCAATGCAGTCATTTACTGAACTCTGCAAGTGTAGACATGATATGATTTCTACTGCAAACTGATAATACTCTGCATACTGTTGAAATTGACGGGTATTTAACTGAATTAAGTGCACGACTGACCACAAAGAGTGAAAGAAGTGGTAAAAGGAACCAGCAGATGCTCCAATTATTTTAGATAGGTTTATTCTAGCCTCAATATAATGATGCAGCTTCAGAAGAGTAGAAGCTAGGAGTCATGCTGAGAAGAAGATTTATGGTTTAAAAAAAGATGCATGATCATATTGTGCAGCACCATTTCATGAGTAATAGCATTGTCAAATGTTTCTCTTTTGTTCACTGCTGTTTATGAATCGCACATAAAATCCTAAAATGTGTAACAACCTCATCCTCAGAAATGAGAACAATTTTAAAATTATTTTCTCTGTTTCTGTTCATCCAGTCACCATGCGGATCATCATGATCATCATCATGAAGGTGAGATGATAGAAAACATTCGATCATCACTCTCATTTTGACACTGGCCAGATGTTTCTCATCATTAATGTTAACACTTTTTCTTTCCCCTTGATATTCCGCAGAAATCCCTGACCGTTGTCTGGGCATTGAGATGGACGCTGTTGCTGTGAACGAAGAGGGAATCCCATACTTTTTCAAGGGTAAGTTCCTACATGCTGAATAATCATGGGTTTGTATTCATCGGACGCATGACGAAGTGTGTCAGTTGGTCACTGAGCGATTAATCCATGCTCTGGTGTCCGTACTCCCTGTCAGGTGACCACCTGTTCAAGGGTTTCCATGGCAAAGCCGAGCTGTCTAATGAGTCCTTCGCCGAGCTGGACGACCATCACCACCTGGGCCACGTAGATGCTGCTTTCCGTATGCACTACGAGGACAGCCAAGCCGACCACGACCACATGTTCTTCTTCTTGGTACGGTCCGGTCATTATAAACACACAGCACCACTATGACCATGCACAAACAAACCCTCAGTGGAAGGTTGTTTATAACAATCTGGTGGTGCTTTGATGCAGGACACCAAAGTGTTCAGCTACTACAAGCACAAGCTGGAGGACGGCTACCCTAAGGACATCTCTGAGGTCTTCCCTGGAATCCCTGACCACCTCGACGCCGCCGTGGAGTGCCCCAAGCCAGAGTGCGATGAAGACTCTGTCATCTTCTTCAAAGGTTGGTGTACATTTTTGCTTTAAAAAAAATTACCTTCACCAAAGAAGTTGTTCTTGGTCTTGTTTGTTATTTTAGCACAGTGTTTTAATGGGACTTTCTGGACAATTAAGCTGCAGCCGGATGAAAAAATAACTGCAATTTACTGCATTTTTGTGAATGGAAAAACAGCAACAACAACTGCTGCATATGAAGCAGATAGAGGAATGTCAATAGTTACAACAAGAACAAATATGGAGGACTGAACAGCCCTGTAATCGCCCAGGTCCACTTTGACCTCTAACAAATATTGAATCTCAAGTGACGCAGTGACTTTGAGTTTAAAATGTTTGTTAAAATTTAATTTACATCCACAGCAGATGAACTGTGAAAGAAGTAGGAACTTTAACTCTTTTTATCTGGCATTGGCATGGTCCTACAGTCTTTGACATCATGTGTTATGGTTCTACATAGGAGACGACATCTACCACTACAACGTCAGGACCAAGGCTGTGGATGAGAAGGAGTTCCAGTCCATGCCAAACTGCACATCTTCCTTCCGCTTCATGGAGCACTATTACTGCTTCCACGGACACAAGTTCTCCAAGTTCGACCCCAAGACCGGTGAGGTGCACGGCAGATACCCCAAGGAGGCACGCGACTACTTCATGAGATGCTCCAAGTTCAGTGAGTGAAAATCATACCTTCATAGGATAATGTGGTGGCAAAAAATGTTGTTCCTTCACCAAAATATTAAAAAAGGATGAGTGGACACGTCAGCTGTCTTTCTTGGGTTTTAATAAAAGGCATTCATGAATGGAGTCACACACAAACAACCGAACAGGAGTACAGTCAGTGAGTGAGTGAGCTGAAGAAGTTTAGAGACACGCTATCTTATAGTAAAACAAAGCTTTGAACAGACAAAATATATGGCGCCATGCCTGGCTTTACCCCCTGATAGTGAGAGTGGTAAATCCACAGGCACTGTGTCAAAGCGATCCTTCAGGTCCTGACCTCGGGCCTGCTAAGTGTGGATATTGCTTCCCCTGATAAGGCCACATAAATTGTCAGCACAGGAATGTTCACTTGAATAACATGTTTGTGCCCCAGTCTTAAAGCACACACCTGAATAACATGCTATACCAAAATTTCCCATTACATTCCACCCTTTTTAGCATTTTTATGCTAAACCAAACAAGAAACAGGAAATTTTGTACTGAACTACCCCATGACCTTTGGTGCCCTGCCCCGCACCAGCCAAACGCCAGCACCCCCAGTCTCCAACTCGGGAGTTTACAGACCCCAGGCAGAGGACCCCAGGTCACAGGCACAGACGAGCCAAAACCCCTCCCCTCACTTGACAAGAGGAGGGTAAAAGACTCATCCGTCTAGCTGCTCTTAACTTAAGATAAAAGGGGAAAAACCTCGAATATGATGAGGAAAAAATCCCATAATCAATACTAAACTAAACTACTTCAAATAATATGCAGAAGACCCAGAATAACACAAAACAAATCAAATCAAACTGTGAGACTAAAAAAACGTAAGGAAAAAGATTACAATCCAAAAACCATGATCGTTGTTCAACTATAAGTAGAAATCACTAACATTGATTACACGAGTGTAATTAGACTAATAATAAAAGAAAGCAAAATGTAACAGTTCTTTTCACATGTCCTGGCACACACTTCTCCATGAGTTAACCCTTCGTGACAAGGCTAATGCTTGATTCCCTCTCATACATCAACAGGACATGACAGCTCCAATACAGTTCAGAACAACACGCATAAAAACATAAGTTGCACATCAGTGAGGAATGATTAAGGCAAAATACAAAGTTAAAGCAACTCATCGTCCTCCCCAGAAGGGGGGAAACCCACTCGTCATTCCAGTCCATCACTGATTTCACCAATGGTACGAATAACCAAAAACATGAAACAATCAGAGATATCAAAACTGTGTTTGTGAAATTCAGACTTTCAGTAATCACCGTCATGTCCAGCAGTAGAAACAAAATCACAAGCAATGATAAAATACTACTGTTAAAGATAAGCAAAACATCAAACTCACACATATAGCAATGCATGAAAACCAAACATGGTGCTTTGTGATTATCTTAAACTGAAAACATAAAAAAAAACAACTTTATTGGTTACATCACTCAATGTGAAAAATTATCAACACTGAATATGGAAACTTAAAGGAGCTCATCCCGCAACTCTGTAGTTCTTGTGAGAGTGAGAGTGATCCTAAAGTCAATGTTTATGAGAATTGAAACCTGCGACCATATCAGGTCACATCTGAAGATGTCCAAGTTGTCGTCCCACATTACCTGTCGCCACCACAGGTTGTCCACGTGCTGATGTACCCAGAGACTGCTCTCTGGGTGTAACACGATCCCGAGTGAACAAACTGCGCTTCTCTGAGTAGTAGGATTTGTGGTCCTTTGGGAAAAGTGGAGTTGTTTTCAAAACAACTGTGGAAACATTCCAGGAACAAACCTTCAGCCCCTCGTAACTCACAACAGTTGCGTTGAATCCTCAGCCGTTCCTCTGTCGGGTTGTGAACTACGAGTGCAGGGCCATGTCATTCTGGGTAAAAGCAATCATTGCCCCCAGAATTTTAGGAAGAGGTGTTCAACGGCACAGAGTTACCTTTGTCATGTGACAGGGCAGCGCAAGCACGGCAGCTTGCGTTGGTCAGCACCCTTGCAGCTCTCATCACTGCCCTGCATCCGACGTTGTCCTCCAGCTCGATGTTGTGTTACTCACGGTAACAGCAGATGTCTTCACCAGAATGCAAAGCGTGTGGTGTAGATTTGTGGCCTGGGTGAGGTGAATCTGTCATGACGTTGTTGCTCGTCCTGCGGTTGTAGATCTCCTTCAGTAACAGCACCGACAGCCACGCGGTGATGGAGATAACCAGCAGGAAACTGGTCGCCACCCTTAGGCCGCACCCGAGCTGCTTACAGGGATGTCATGGTCGTTCACCACGATGTAGCCGCCTGACCTGCGGTCACACAGCTCTGTGTCTGCTGGCCCTGTAGGGCAACCTCCACCTGTTGGTAAAATTTATACGAAAAAACAAACAACAGGAAAAAAACAAACAGACAACAACGAGAATGCACAATACCACATCATTCATCCACACACTGGCCAGTGATTTCATACATACTTCAATCATTCATCCTTCCCCCTTTTTGACACATGGTTCAACCCATGTGTCAACTTCACACACTGTGGAGAAAACATAAACAAGGGAAACAGCAGAGACTGCTGTTCTCTGGTTTTCCACACGGCCCTCTCTTGCCAGAGAGGCTCATATCAACAAGTTGGCTATCTCAGCGGTAGCCACAACTGTGGGGATGGAACGGGGGTGTTAGAGAAAAACAACGGACACATACTTCGTGAGCCAAAAGTAGCCTTGAAGCTGCGACTGCAGCTGCATCTGTCCTGGTATCACCTAGAGAGAAAATGTCAATGTTGTTTACGTGAACTTTCGCACAGCAATTTGTTATGTCGGTACCAGCAGTTCAACCAAAAAGAAATATCAATTAATGCTGATCATTTAGGTTTTCCTGTTGAAGTCGTCTCCATTCACCCAAATATGTCCAACATCCTGAAAATTAACACTCTTCAAAAAAAAAAAATACTGAGTAGAGTATCCTTTAACTCTGGCCTGTGGGAGAAAAACATACATTATGATGGCCACATGGTCATGTGGCTTTCCGTCCTCAGCTGTTGGAAGGAGAGTAACAGGGTTAAAACAGTACATGACAGAAGTCAGAATCCCTCCTTCTCGTCAACAGTCCTGGTCAAAGGTCATGAGCAGTCAGTCAGTCCAAGTACTGGAGGTGCTTTGTAAAGCTACTTTAAAGTCACTACAACACTTTGTCAGCCTCCACAGTCGTCAGTGTCAAACCTAAGTGACAGGGTCTGAGCTTTAGGCCTTGTCCATAAGCAATTGCTGCGAATGGTGCCTAAATTACTGCACAACGAGCGACCCATTGTCTGCTAGCTTCTCATGGCCAAAAAATATATCACTTTTAATGAATTCACAGAATTGAAATGTATTTATTTATTTATTTTCTGGATGAGGGGGATCCTCCCTCTGTTAAGATCATGTGACCCAAGATGTGACCTCTGTGGCAACAGACTACATGTTGGACAGGCTGGCCTAGTGCCCCTGTTCACCCAGATGGGTCAAAAGAGCCAGAGCAGCTTTAACGCATCTCTCTCTGGTCTCACTTGCAATCAAGCAACAAAGCACGTTTCTCTGGCAACACCAGAGGCTCCAGGCTGTCCCCCAGAGTAAAGCAATAAATCGTTGAAGATTTACACCAACCCTGACACAACCGAGCAAAACGCATCACGTTTCTCTCCAAAATAAAAGGCAAAACCAAAATTGACTGTCAAACTTACATGAAAGCGTTTAAAAAGATCAACAACTAAAAACCATTTAATTCAAAACAAAATCGTGTACGGATTCTGTACCATCGGCGCCCTGGCCTGCACAGCAACATTTACAGCCTGCAGGTCTTGCACAAATCTCCACTCCACAGGCTCGCCCTCAGGTCGAATCTTATGCACCAGAAAAAATGGGGGTTCTCACTGGAGAACCAGCACATGGCACAATCACACCAGCTTTCAACAAAGCATCATACACAGGCCTAATGCCTTCACTTGCATCATGTCTGAGAGGATAGTAGTCACAACAGGGACAAAACAGTGTGATTTAGGCTAATCGTTATAACAACAGGCTCATAATTGTTTTTTAATCAGAAACGTCATGCTTACTTTTAGCCCAGAGATGACTGAGAATATCTTTTAATTCCGAGATCTCTTCAACAGATTTAAACAGTTTCTTGTCTATGTGAAAATTGGGATAGTCAAAGAAAAATATGATCTCATCCTCACTTCAACATCATTATTCAACGATTTGCAATTTGCCCTCAGGACTTCTTTAAAGTGCACCTGAGGATCAGCTGTAGCCTTCTAGTTTGAGGAAGCATTTAGCTTCTCTACCCAATTTTCCATGCAGGATTCACCAATGAGATGTGTGGTTCAGATTGTTGAGGCAATACATTTAACATTACCTCAAAATAACCTATTTGCATTCAAACAATCCCCGCCTAGCATTATTTCATCAGTGATACTCCTACTGTCATAATAGGAGTGTATGTGTGTACTGCAGCGCAGGCATGTGACGTCAATGTGTGTGTGTGCTCGGAGCTGCAGCACACCAGAGCAGGGGGAGAGTTACTTTCCCCCGTAACATGTTTTGTGTGTCGGGGTGGTGGAAAAGCATTGATAGTTTTCTACCCTTATCTCACTCAACCCCGTCTAGTGTACAAATCAAAGATAAACCTAACAAACAAATAAATCATTTTTTCATCAATTTAAAACTGGACTTCTGTCATGAGCAATGAATGTTTGAAATGTTTCCCAAATTAGGATCAAATGCATTTTAGTGGAGCTAAAAACTTCCCTCCCACACCAACTGTCTACTGATACGTGGTGCTGAGTTTAAGCTATTTATTATCAAATTCACAGCTGCTTAACTAGAATCAGTGGCCCCGGATTCGACCCGATCCAGATATTTCAACATGTCTATCATCATTGTGTACCTAGGTTCTAGCTGCATGTGTTGTAGTTCTGCTTCGAGGCTCTGAACTGTTTCTAGCATGAGCTCAGTGTCAGTATCAGTGTTACGGCGTGCAGCATGTGTCTGTGTGTTAGTGTGTGTGTTAGTGTGGGTGTTCTCACGTGTTTCCAACGCGCTCCCAGCTGCCGGCCCAGTGTCTCCACCAGACTCGTCCCGGCTCCCACCTCCACCATATAGTCTGTCCCAATTCACCCTCTCTCTCCTCTCATTGGGGCAGTACCGTGCCCAGTGTCCTATCTTGCCACACCGAAAGCATCGGCCCCCCCTTTCGTTGCCGCGACCTGCTGCTCCGCGTCCGCAGCCGGCATGGCCCCGGCCTCGGTTCTGAGACCTGCGTCGCGGGTGGAGTTGGCGGTCGCGGCCACAGCTGCCCCCTCTGTCACCACTGTCCATGTTCTTTATCAGTTCTGCAGCCAAGACTGACATGCGTCTGGCTCGTTCTTCCTTCTCCATCTTTTCCTTTTGGATGGTGCGTTCAATGGCACAAGCCTTGACTTCGTCCAGGCTTACACAGTATACCAGTGGCGACTGTGCACAGACAGCATGTTTACCAGCCACTGTCCATGGCATGGACACGGGCTGCTCACATTGTTCTTTTTCCCCGGGCTTGGGGAGCGCCAGGCAGGGTGGGAGCTGCTGCTGCTGATGATGATGATGATGAGGAGAAACATCCTGAAGTGACGATGAAGGTGGGGGTGGAGGTGGATGGCACGGTGCAGTCGAGTCCAGGTCTGGATCCCGCTTCAGACACCGGGGCACGGTCCTGTTGGAGCCCTGCCTACACTCTGCTTCACACATCCACATGTCAAAAGCTTTCCAATTTATCCTAATTCCCTTCTTGCTTTTATTATTCCGACGCAGCAGTCTCGCATTTAAAGCCTTTAACTCTTCAACGCTCAGGCTGCCCATTTTTGGAAATTTAAATTCTCTGACCCACAGATCTAATTGGGCTATGGCTTCCTCTCCATAGTTATCTGTCATGTACTTTATATTTGGGGCTTCGTAATCTGGTCCCTCGGATAGATTACATCCAGAGGGTTTGCTTTGTTTCGTTCCCATGATTGTATTCTCTCAGACGTTTGCAAGTTTAATTTTCACAAAAGAAAAAACAGTAGGCCACTCAGATTTAGATTATCTTACTTACTCACCGTTCAAATTTGAATCTTTAAAATCTTTAAGCATAA
This sequence comes from Trachurus trachurus, assembly GCF_905171665.1. Taxonomy (NCBI): domain Eukaryota; kingdom Metazoa; phylum Chordata; class Actinopteri; order Carangiformes; family Carangidae; genus Trachurus; species Trachurus trachurus. The sequence continues at coordinate 23,458,403 of NC_139899.1, forward strand.
TAAATTTAGATTTAATTTCAGAATAACCGCAATTTAGATTATTTTCTGTTTTAAGGAGAAAAAAAAAAAGAAGAGTAGCACTGCTAAATTTTAATTTTAAATTTACTCTTTAACTTTAACCGGATTCCGACTTATTTATTTATTAGAATTATTTTCTCAAAATTAAATTGTAGTTCTCCAGACAGTCAAAATTGTTTCTTCTCCTTACTCCGCCTGTCTTAGTGTTGTAGCCCCTAAGTGCTCTCAGACCCCGGGTCTGGCTTACTGCAGGTTCCTAGAACCTGAAGCCCCAAGTCCTCGACTTGAGGGAAGTCTACCGCTCCCTGACACTTGGCCTCCCCCGAATAGGAAGCCGAGTTGTCCGGCACGTCTGCCGCCACTACTGCGAACTCAGTAGGTAGAGACGGGACTTTGGCCCTTTCTTTTCTCAAAACTCACCAGAAAAAGACAGCGAGGTGTTTTCTGTAGCCACCGAGTTCGTTGGACCCCGACCGGTGAGGGGACTCTCAGTCCTCTGGACGTCAGGCCCTCTTCTCAACCTTCCTTGACGGGGGAGTCCGAGGTGTGCACTTTAATCACCTTCGGTCCAGAAACGAAAAATCCGCTCACAGATGGGGTCCCTTCGTGGTCGCCAAATTGTGGTGGCAAAAAATGTTGTTCCTTCACCAAAATATTAAAAAAGGATGAGTGGACACGTCAGCTGTCTTTCTTGGGTTTTAATAAAAGGCATTCATGAATGGAGTCACACACAAACAACCGAACAGGAGTACAGTCAGTGAGTGAGTGAGCTGAAGAAGTTTAGAGACACGCTATCTTATAGTAAAACAAAGCTTTGAACAGACAAAATATATGGCGCCATGCCTGGCTTTACCCCCTGATAGTGAGAGTGGTAAATCCACAGGCACTGTGTCAAAGCGATCCTTCAGGTCCTGACCTCGGGCCTGCTAAGTGTGGATATTGCTTCCCCTGATAAGGCCACATAAATTGTCAGCACAGGAATGTTCACTTGAATAACATGTTTGTGCCCCAGTCTTAAAGCACACACCTGAATAACATGCTATACCAAAATTTCCCATTACAATAATTATTAGGAATCAATGGCGGCCTGGACAAAGGTGGAGAACATGTATTTATAAAAACTGATCTCCGCCATATAGGTGAAGAGAGCGACCATGTGGAGAGAGAGCGCTGCAGCCGTGTTCACCTCGATGCCATCACATCCGACAACGCCGGAAACATGTACGCCTTCAGAGGTGAGAGATGCTGCAGAGTTCTTCAGAGATGGTTCCTCAGTGCTTTGCTTTAGGACCAGGCTGTACGATTCTTTTGACAGCTAAATGTTTACGTCCACGTCCTGCTCTCTATCTCAATGGCTCTTCCCCTTTTGCAGCCTCTCAAAGTGTTTACCTTGTCTTGCAGGCCACCACTTCCTGCATAAAGATGCTGGCAGCGATGTACTGAAGGCCGACACCATCGAGCATGACTTCAAGGAGCTGCACAGTGAGGTGGACGCTGTCTTCACCTATGACCATCACCTTTACATGATCAAGGTAAACGAAGAGGACAAACACATGCAAATCATCATTGATCCCATCATTTTTTCTTCTTCTTCTTCTTCTTCTTCTTCTTCAACACTGAAATCACATGACTTTTCTTCCTCCCACCTCAGGATGACCAGCTATTCCTTTACAAAGATGGAGAGCCCCACACCCACCTGGAGGGTTACCCTAAGAGTGTGAAGGAGGAGCTGGGCATCGAGGGTCACGTTGATGCCGCTTTTATCTGCGAGGATCATCACATCGCTCACATCGTCCAGGGTAAGGGCACAGTCAAAGGTTGACATTAGCAAGCAATAGTCCAGGTTAATGTGTTAGCCTTCTCACCCACTCACATGTTTCCCTACCTCGTGTCCTTCAGGCGATAAGCTCCATGATGTGGACATGAGGGTCACCCCCCACGTTGCAAGCAACGAGCGTCCAATTGCCCTCTTCAAGAAGATCGACGCTGCCATGTGTGATGCTGCAGGAGTCAAAGTGATCATTGGCAACCACTTTTACCACTTTGAAAGCCCCATGTTGATGGTAGCTGCCAGGGCTCTGCCTGAGCAGCACAGAGTATCGCTGGAGATGTTCGGCTGCGATCACTAAGAGGCTCGCTCGACAGGACTGAATGGATTGTGTGTAGAGTGTCACATACAACACAGTGAAACATGGAAGAACGACAGCACCGGCAACATCGTACAGGAGGCCGCCTAATAAACAAGTCGACAAGCAGACAACGATGCAATATTTCACACTAGCTGTTTCCCTTCTGTGTTTTACCTCAAAATAACCTGCTATCTGTCGTATGTCTATCCGGAAGGGGTTTTCTCTTTTCATTACCATGCTCACTGGTCCTCCATGTAAAAGTGTGCTACTCAGGAGTTATAGGATTCTCCATGTTTGTCTGTGATTTCATTTTGTGCAGTGTTGTTGTGAATAAAGAGAAGAATGGACAAACAGTCTACTTTTTCTAGTTTTTTTTTTTTTTTTTTTTTTAGTAATTTTTCATATTTAAGATGTAATTGAAATTCTTGCAAGAAGATGAAATGAGAAAACTATAGCAGCACCACAGAAAAAGTCTTTTCTAAACTTTATCATAAACATTGATGAGGGAATATGCTGTTGTCCCCCAAACCCACATTGTCATATGTTCTTTATTATTATAATATTACATTTCTTGTGCTTTATAGCTCACTCTTGAAAACAACAAGATCTGAGAAAGTGTTCTCTAAGTTTCTGCTCCTCTATACCAACTTATCTTTAAGACCTTGATTACCCTGGCAACAGAGTATAAAAGTGTCTCAGTCCGGACGTCCACTATTAGTCATAATGGTGTCTAAACAGTGACCCATTGTATAAAACAGTGAATGACATTATGGCCTGTGCTCTTGCTCTCTGGAACCATAAGTGAGGCCTAAAAATCCTATTCAGTATTTATGATCTATTTGTTATATTGCTTTTCTATATAAAAACACTGGTTAAAATTAAGATAGGCTATAACTTGAGATAAAGAAACTGTTAACATCAATTTGTTATTTATACATAGTTGATTTTTCAATTGCATGGAAATAGGTTTTCTGTCTTCTTGTGCAGTTGAACATTGTGTAGTTGTTCAGGTTAGCAATTTATTGAACTAATGGGTGGACACACTATCAACTTCATCGTTTTTTCTAGACTTGAATGAATGTTGCATATCTTTGCACAATGCAGGAACCAGCACTAATTCTGGGTTTTCACCAGTAGAGGGCACAAGAGTTCCACATCAGGAGCCAGCTGTTTGATGAGACCAGTTCAGCTTTTTGTGTTTCCCTCAGTCTGTGGCTCCGTCCTGTTTCTCTCCAACAGAGCAGCACAGATAAGTCAGTGCAGGTGTGATATCTTATTCCTCGGAGGCAAATACTGAGACTTTGAGATTTTGAGAGTCAACCACAGGGAGCTTTGTTTTTTGTACGCTGAAATGTTTTCGACTACCTGTGAACGCCGGCTCACAGGCCCTGCTGTAGTTGGCAGGAACACAGAATCTGTTTGACAGAAACCTGTAGTTTTCCATCTGCTGAATGGAGAAGAAGCGGCTAAATTATTCTGTGCAGGTTTCTGTGAAATGCTAATTGTTTGACTTAACTTGTTACTTGAGCTACTTAACTCAATAAACTCAGACTCTATCAGTGGCTCTGCCATGTGGTGCCAGGCAGGGTTCAAACAGACGACACATATGACAGTTTACAATATCCGTTTAAAATACAGATTCTAACTTAAAATACAACATTTGATGGGATTCAAGATGACGGCATAGAGAGTGGTTGACTTTTTCTGAGCTCCGCAACACCACCGCACTGAAATTTCACACAAAATTCAATATTCGCAACAACTTCCACATCGTGTATTTTAATATGAGTATTGACAAGTATTTTTTGAGACCCTGGGACAGGATACCACCAAAAGAAAATCGAAATCCGACCAAGACAAGCAGGCCAGAAGCATATTGCTAACATGCCTGACTCTCCCCCAGTGGAGGAAGAGCAGCAACAGCTACAAGCTAACACAGAGGTTGTCCTTGACCCGGCTTTTCGTCAAACTACTCAGGAAATAACGGCAAACATAACCAGGGTGATTGATGAAAAGCTTGGGCCATACTCCCAAGCGATACAGGCCCACGCCCAGCAGCTGAACACACCTGCAAGACGGTGGGCACGTGGGTTCAAGTGCTTGGAAACCAAATACAAAGCATGGCTGATTCATATCGACGACCTCGAGAACAGAGGCAGGAGAAAAATGGACCCATCGCATTTACCTGGAACTGATCTTTCTGTTTGGGTTTTTGTGTTGCTATTCCCAGCTTGTTGTTTTTGTGTGGTTTTGTTGTTTTGTCTGGTCCTGTCTTCTGTATGTTTGTTCATGAAGAATTCAAGGCACAGGCTTTGAATCAATTGTCATATCCGGGCTGTGTAAGGCCTCCAGCCCTTATTATTTCACTGTCGACGCAGTTAATCAAATCTTTACTGAAGTGTTTTTGTTTATCTAATTCTAGGTTATGAGGTGACTCAAACCTGAAACTTGCTGTTTTTGAATTTCCACAGAGGGGAGTGTGTGATGTCCTGTTGGCAGCTTTGTTCACTTGACTTGAAAACTTCCATGTTCCTTTTACTTTTCTATGTGTCTCTACAGTATGTCATGCAATCTGCACCGCCGTTCCTCGCCGTTTTGAAAATTCATAAGTGGCCCCATCTCTTCCGCTACAAAGCCAAAATGGCCACTAGTGTGGGTGAGAAATGTCTATTGTTTTACACTTTGCACCATCCGGTTAATCAGTGGTTCTCAAAGTGGGTCCTTGAGAGGGTTCAAGGGGTTCCCCAACTTTTCCTCAAAATTTTACCACATTTTTTCCCCAAAGATTCATGCCATTGGCAGTAATTTAAACTTGCATTGACTAAAAAAGTAACGTCATTCAGTCTCAGAACAAATATTTGTGTATTTCTGGTGTTTGTTTTAAAATTGTGTCCAATTCATAGTCTAATTTGTGTCCGTTTAGGAGTCCTTGATCTAAAAAAGTTTGAGAAACACTGCCGTTAATTACAGTATGTCTACATGGAAACGAGAAATAAACAAAGCTCGGTATGAATCAGTGGTTGATGTCCACTCACTTGCTCCACAGGCCTAACAGAGGAAGACTGTGGTGGTGACTGACAACACAGGCTTTGCACTGATTTTGGGGTTCTCCCTCCCGTCCTCGCTGACCTGCTGTGCATCATGCAGCTCCAAACTGAGGCAATGGGGTGATGTCAGCTTCATGACCGGGACTGAAGTCTCTGATAACAGCACGCTTCATTGGATCACACAATCCCTTACTTCACCCCACTGCCTGCTGGGATGACAATGGAGGAGGAGGAGGGGGAAACACTGAGGCCCTTCAGCAGCCCTGATATGATGCCACAGTCACCCACAGAGGCCGCCAGCCCGGCAACACTCAGCGCTCACAAACTGCTTTTGTGAAACAGACCCTAGTAGTGCATGTTTCCACCACCAACTACTCTCCTGTGTGTGAATGTATCACAGCTCAGACAAACACACAGCTGAGCTCGAATGTGGGATTCAAAAGACACAGATGAAATGTTCAAACAGCAGGTAAGAGCTCAGAGAGTCAGGAAGAGGCTGGGAGAGTATGCAAAATGACAAAACAAGAAGAGGAGCAGGTGAAAGTCCACAAACTAGCAGGAAAAGACATATAAATAATTAAAAAATAATAAAATAAAATAATAAAAAATATAAAAAAAACAGACTCACCACCTCACAGTTATCCAACCTCCAACCCCCAGGCTGCTCTCAGGTTACATCCCTGTTTTAGTCCTGTAAAATATCAACAATTTCTCTGTGATTTTAAGCTATAGCCACCAAAATCTAATCACATCCTTGAGCCCACTTGAACATTTGTGTCATAACTTCCACCCTTAGAGACTTCTCCTTAATTACAAAACACTGCCTGTAGTTCTGAGTCCTGCAGTATAGTTTAGTTTAGTTTATAGTTTATGGATCCCTAATAGTCACAGCCTCAGCAGCAACTATTCTTCCTGGGGTCCTACGTTACAATATAAAATTAAAAGTTTATTACATATTTATAGGCTGCAGTCACACACACACACACACACACACACACACACACACACACACACACACACACACACACACACACGTTGCACTATAGGTGAAAGGTAATCGCCCGCAGGCGCTGAATGTGGCTGCGGTCAGACACGTAGGCTCTGTGAATATTTTCCCGTTCACTTCCAGTATTTGCAAGCGAAGGGGAGAATAAAACATTTGCATCTTGTGGTGAAGCTAAAAAAAAAAGTTCCATCACAGCACGACAAAGCCAAAAATGCACAGACCTTGACATTTGACCCTTGAGCTCCAAAATCTCATCAGTTCCTCCTTGAGTCCAAGTGAATGTTTCTACTGTACCAAATCTGAAGTATTTCCTTCGAGGTCTAACAGAGACACTGGTTCCCATGGAGACAGTCTTGACATCTTGTATGTCAGTGAAACCATAGAGACTATATAATATGACATAAACACAGCAGCATCCTATAACAACCTGATTTACAGCTTCATGACACACGCTGCTGCTGCTTCTGCTGTCTCCAGCTTGGTTTAACTATAAACACTTGGTCTTTGGTTTCAGTTTTTGTGTGACAAAATGTTTAATACAACAAATCTCTCTCACACACACACACATTTGTGACTATTTACGCTTCACTATTGGTGAGGACAAACAGCCGTTCAACTGTCATAATGTACATTATGCTTGTGCATGTGTGTGTGTGTGTGTGTTTGTGTGTGCATGCATGAGTGTGAATGTCAGTTGCCTCCTTGGTGTTTGCGGTGCTGCTTAATTAACTGGACTGGGAGGGGTGACGGACATCTGCTCTCAGCCTGTCGTTTAGGGTAGCTTGACCCCCCGTATGTGTGTGTGTGTGTGTGTGTGTGTGTGTGTGTGTGTGTGTGTGTGTGTGTGTGTGTGTGTGTGTGTGTGTGTGTGTGTGTGTGTGTGTGTGTGTGTGTGTGTGTGTGTGTGTGTGTGTGTGTTTGTGTGTGTTTCTGCATGATGCTTGCCTACCGATCCAACAGTGGACATCCCAGATGTTACAGTACACGCTCACCAACGAGAGAGACTCTGGAGGTCCACTCACACCTCCGCCTGCACCGTCCTGTGGGTGTATAGGGGCACAGTTCAGGGACAACACTGCATATAAAAAAAACTGTGATGTACTCTATCAGTTATGGTTTTCCAGGCCATGATCAGGAAGGAACCACAGACCAAATATGGGCAGTAACTAGGTGACCCAGAGTGAAGTTCCTCCGACCATTAGCAGAGTAGTGGACTTTGTTTATGGGACAAACAAAATGACTTAGTCTGTGCGGTCCAAAAGTCCACTGTTGGTTAGGCAGGAATATATAAGTGTGCATGCATGTGTGTGTGTGTGTGCGTGTGTGTGCGTGTGTGTGTGGAACAAGCAGGTATGGACAGTGGCCAAGACTGTGCCAGATAAACGTTGGCTCTCATGACCAGATGGTGCCAGCTAGCGTCCCCTCTGTAGACTGGTGACCGCTAAAAACACTCCCTCAGATGTAACCCCGGTGCCCTGCATCAAACTGTCAGAGGGAGCAGAGAACCAGGCTGGTGAAGGCACGCAGAGGGAACCAAAACACACACACACACACATACACACACATGGCTACACAACAACAGGACGATGTGGACACAAAGCTCAGAGGGGGAAAAAAAAGGTCCTTTAGGAGTGTTGTCCTTCAAGCATCTCAGTGCAAGAGCTGACGGTTATTACAGAAGATGGTTTCAAGAAAGGAAGAGAGAGATTTTAGATTTAAAGAGTAAACTGGAATGGGGTGATACATTTCTTCTATGTTGAATGTATGACAAGAAAGAAAGAAAGAAAGAAAGAAAGAAAGAAAGAAAGAAAGAAAGAAAGAAAGAAAGAAAGAAAGAAAGAAAGAAAGAAAGAAAGAAAGAAAGAAAGAAAGGGTAAAGCAGGAAAAGGAAAATGTCCCAAACACAAACAGGCTGTAGTAAATCATGTGTTTTCAGTGAACAGTGTCTTCAACAGAAACATGGCCGCCTGAAGCTCATCCATCGACTTCATTAGTTTAATCCTACTGTACTTACATTTGCCAAACTGAACTATGACCTGGATAAATAAATAAAACAAAAATAAAATCCTATAGTTATATCTAGAAGTATACATGAAAAACAAAGCTTGAAGAATTATTAATTAACTCCTTTCAGCTTATGTAGCACTTTGTTGACGACTGATGTTTCTTTTCTCATTCACCCTGTTTCTGTCGCCTCCATCTGAGTCTAATTTCTTTACCTTTCTCTCTTTTTTCTTCACCTTCACTTTGCTCTGCTGCTGTTTGTTGCCCTCCCTTCTAAGTTGCAGCCAACACATCCTCCTCCTTTCACCTGAATCCTCGCCTGTGTATCCAGCCCTCCTCCTCCTCCTCCTCCTCTTCCTCTTCCTCCTCCTCCTCCTCCACCTCCTCCTCCTCCTCCTCCTCCTCCTCCTCCTCCTCCTCCTCCTCGGTGTCTTGTGGATTGGGTTGTGCGGAGCTGTCAGACCCTGGCTGGGCCTGCCAAGCTGCACCGTCCTGGTCAGAGGGGAGGCCGGGGCAAATGGTCGGGGCGTCGTTGTGGGTCCGGCCGACCTCCCACCACTGAGCAGTGGACCCCCTCAACAGATTGAGCCTCCAGCTGGCCGGCACGGGGCCCGCCACGGCCCCATGCTGAGGGCACACATGCCACAAAGCGCAAATTCCCACTTGCAGACACACACACACAGACACACATCCACTAACATGTGCATGTATGGAGACACACGTACACAAACATGCACAAGGACACACAAACACACATCTGAGGTGTATTCAGTCATTCACTGAGGTCTGTTATAAACACATAGTAACTCAGAATCTCCATCAACTACAAGCCTCAAACTAAAAAGCATTTAAACTGTCATTTAACTATAGACACTGATAATCATGACGTTTAACGATTAAATGAAGGGGGCATGTGCTGCAGGAGAAGTTGTTTCCACCATGTTGTGGTTACAAACAGAGTGATGTTTGTTTTTTTATACACCACTGGTTTGTAAAAGAGCCTTTAAATTGAATTATTTTAATCTAAAGATTCTGGAGATGGAAATGTTACAAAATGACTCGATATTAAACTCAGATCTGATGATGATTTTTTTTTTTAAAGAGTCATATTTAATGAAGGGCAGGGAAGCCTGCATGGGGAAGAGCAGGAGAAGGGAGGTCAATCAGGTACAAGGGGCAAAGCTCAAGAAAAACTTCCAGGAACAGGAAAAAGCAGGAAGAGTGTGATTGAAATGGTGTGAGTGTCAAACATGCGGCCCACAGGATGAATTTACCAAGTGTGAAAATTACATAGATGACAGAAGAGGAATAATGTTGTTGAAATTGCACATATTTTATAAGAAATGTCTGTCATAATATGTTTTGTAAAATGATAGGTCATCAGTATTTCTTTGCACTAAAACTAAGTGAAAAGTTTTCACTATTTAGGATATTATGCTTTTGTTTTACCGGTCCGGCCCATTTGAGATCAAATTGCACTTTATGTGGACCCTGAACTAAAATGAGTTTGACCTCTCTTTGACAGACAATCTGACAAGGAAGGGAAGAGTGAAGAGAAGTATAGGAAGTGTAAGTGCTGTGACTGACTGTGGGAATGGGAGACAGGTGAACTGTAGGTGAACAGGGAGAGTCAGGTGAAGGAGGAGAAGGAGACAGGTTGGTTACATTTGTGCAAACGTGCCTTGTCAAATTTTTTTAATTCCCAGAACTGCTTTTTTTTTTTTTTTTTAATTCTCATGGACATCTTAAAATTAAAGCAGAAGTAAGCGGAATGTTTGTGTTAATATAAGTCTTAAATAGTTATATCTTCCGACAGCAATCACTTATATAGAGTGTTTGGTCTGAAACACGGGTCTGTCAGTCACTCTGCTCTGCTGTAAGCCGAGGAGAAAACTTTCCTTGTATCCTACAACCTTTATCCAATGAGGAGAGAGAACGGCATAAAGGGGCGGTCCTCTCTGTGTGTGCAGCCAAGGGATGCACGTGAATGTGGTGACGTAGGGACGAGGGCGGGGACTGCTAACTCCATCTGCTGACAAGAAGTTAGCCAAAGCGACCGAATCGCTTACTTCTGCTTTAATGTTCTTTTTTTTTTTTAATTTTAAAAAGATTTTATTATTGCACATGTCAGAATATGTGTATAAAATAACACACATAAAATGTTCATCCTAATGTGTTGCTTCACTCATTAAAAACATGAAAACATTATCATATTTCACTAAGTGTCATGTCACATTAAGTCTCCACACAGACAGATTTTAAATACAGTCATTGTTGGCAGTAGAACAATAGTTTTCTAAATGCAGTGAAATGTGGGGATGCAAACAGTCCCACGGTCTTATGATTTAAGTTAAATGCACGGGAGAAAAATGAGACTAAACTGCAGGAATACATTGGAGATCCTTGTAAGTCTGGTATAGGAGTGAGTGATGAAATCATCCACAGTGGGATGTTGTGTTACAGTCGCACTGTGTTGTGATAAACAGAGTCGTATACCTCGTTAGGCAGCCACTGTACCGTTCTGCCCTTCCTCTCATTTACACTTAATTCCCAGTTTGCCCTTGTTGAGTTTGCTACCTGTCTCTCCTTCCCTCAGCCAGGTAAAATCCTCATCCTGTCTTCATTAGCTACACTTGCAGAGGGAGGCTTCCTGCCTGCCAAGGTCCTGCGGGCCCCCAGACGCCGGTGCAGAGGCCTCCGGGGGCCAGAGGAGCCAGGCTGCACACTGTCGGTCCGCAGTCTGTTCTCCAGTTGTGACAGCGGACGCATCCTTATGATGACAATTAGTGTCTGTTAGAGTGCACAGATGAGCAGGGGGGAGGCATGGGAGAGAGGGAGAGGGAGAGAGGGAGAGAGAGAGAGAGAGAGGGAGGGAGAGGAGGAGGGGGGGTAAAGAGAGGTGGAGGGGGAGGGGCAGGTGGCGCAAAAAGCAGGACACAATTAACAAACATGGGAAAAATACTCGCTAATGAGGACGGGCGAAGCTCAAGGGACCTGGTGAGACGGAGGGGTGAGGGAGGGGAGGAGGGATTATGACTTTAACTCTACATCAGGGGAGCAGGGAGGGGAGGGGGGGGGTGTTGAGACAGAGGGGAGCAGGGGCAGAGCAGGAGTTACTTTGTGACAACACATGTGTGAGGCTAAAAAAAAAAGGACAAATACTCCTCTGCAGGGGTCTTCACAGGTCCAGTCACCGAGACCTGATCTGGGCCCGGTCCAAATCATATTCAGTCTAATTGGTTTGGGTGGAGCGAGGCGAGCTGCAGCCGGTCTCAGGTCGGTGTCAATATGTCGATGGCACGAGGGGATCAGAGCGGACGTTTTATCAGCTGGGAGCATGTGGTGTGTCGTTACCGTCGATGTCACGGGAGGAAAATGTTCTTCTTCTTACCCTGTGTTTGAAGAAGAAGAAGTTCACAATGAACACGCGTTGAAGTAATTTGACAAAAACAGGAACCGAAGAGGAAGCCAGGTGGCATTATCATCGAGTGACTAAGGCCCATCCCATTTCTCTTCTTCCCTTAACACTAGCACTTTGTTTCGAGTGGCCTCCAAAGGGAGACACCCCTTGACCATGAAGTGAGAAGTGTTAGAAGTAGAGACCGTACCTATATACGCAATGGGACACCACTTAGCGTAGCCGACGCGTTCACCTATACGTCACGCGTAGCTACGACGTACAGTAGGAGCCACAAACTATGGTGGGTGTCCATGGTTTTCATTCATGATTGAAAATGCCAGCTCCAGTTGTTGTGTTACCTGTCGCGTGGTCTTAATGACCTTCCTTCGTTTGACAAATCAACGACGAAGCAATGCAGGACACAGAAGGTGGCGATAATGCGCCTGAAAAGCTGGTGTCAATGGCAATAAAACAGAATTAGTAATTTCATCTTGCACTATGTTCGAAGTCTGCCTCCAACCATCCTCTGATTTAAGGGGTAGTTTTAAGGGTTGAAAAGCACTTACCTTGCTCTTAAAAGAATTGGGAAACCCTACCCCTACACGAGAACACGCAAAACCGAGTGCTAGGGCCAAAACGAGTGGAAGTGGGTAAAATGGGACAGGGCCTAGGTCCAATTTCTCATTCATACCCCTTCACCTCCTCCTATATCCCCTATGCCTTTGCAACCAAGTGGTGAGGGCAAGGGTAGATGTAGATGTAGAAATATTCCCCTGCTGAAATGAGACTGTGCATCACTGTACTGTAATATATGATCATCATACTGTATGCATCACAATGCATGGATAATGCATGTATGATTTCAAACATAATTTCCAAACAAAGTAAACCAACTAATGTACTAGCAATTTCTTGAAAACTTTCCTATAAAGATTTTGCACGTGAAGATCTGGACTTAAGCTAAGGGTAACAATATCTCTGTAAAGTTGTTACTGTGGGAGCTGCAGGGGTTTTAAAACATACTGGCAAATAACGGAGAGAAAAAAGAAAAGAAAAACTAAACTAAATTAAAGTAAATCTTATTTTCAGTTGATAAATCTAAGGATCTGATGGGATTCATTATGTCTGCCTGACTTTATTTTAACCCTACCTCTCACCTAATGTTTGATCTACCTTTAGCAAACCCTGAAATAAACATTGTAACATCTGTACACAATACTTTTCAAAGTAGAATGAGACTCACGAGAACCTTATCAATAACAGATAATAACAATATTGGCAAAAACAGATTGGGGGGGAAAAGGGCCCTGATGTTCACAACCATGGCAACGTTTCTCTCCAGTTTTAATGGATCATTTAGGCGAAGAGACTGTGCAAACATTGTGGCTCGAGGCAATCACCAGTGTCATTAGGCTGCGTTCTTAATGACACAGGCAGAGTGGCTCGTTACTCAGATTGTTAGAAGACCCTCTGTGGAGCATTAACACACCCATAATTATACAACAGGTTGACAACAGTCACTGCAGCTCGTCGTCATTAAGAAATCTGTCGCTTCCTCTGCAAATCATCACCCACTGAAGTTTTCCCCTGTACAGACAAAGGACAGAGCAGATTTTATATTTTAATCTTATTTTTTATATTATTTGTCCCTCTTTTCTGTCAAATCAGATAATAAAAAATGTCTGTTTAGTCTATTTGCTTGTGTTTTCTTCAATTACAGCATATTGAGCTCTCAGGGCCACCGTACATTGGAGATCTTTTTAATCATGTTGTAACGATTGAAAAGAAGATAGGAGTCATATATTTTAATGAACTGAAGTGATTCTTGGAGGCAAACAAATCTGGTCAATTGAGTAGAAGTCAAGAGGAGTTCAAGTCAATGTTCCTGATATAAATGGGAATAATATGTAAGTTGAGCTCTGGCAATTTTGGCCACAATTATGGGAAGAAAAAAAAAAGCTAAAATCTAGTTTGTCTGCAAATTCAGTTATATTTATTAGTGTCAATCAAACAGCATATATATCTTATATCTTCATAGTTTAGCTAATTGCTGTTGTCATCTATCTATCTATCTATCTATCTATCTATCTATCTATCTATCTATCTATCTATCTATCTATCTATCTATCTATCTATCTATCTATCTATCTATCTATCTATCTATCTATCTATCTATCTATCTATCTATCTATCTACCTATCTTCTAGATTGCAGCACATCAGTGTCATGCTTACTATAGGAACCGTGCTAAACTGCATGGCCTTTACTGTAATTGAATGAAGACTATTTTAAGAAGCAGGCCTGTGTTGTTTTCTCTGAGTGACACAGTCTCAGATGAAACATAACCTAGAGTCTGCAGCTCTGTTTCTGTCCTTCAGATGACCGTCGGCTTGGTGAACTGCATCTGGCTGCATCTGACCTGGTTTGGCATCACTGAGGTACAGATCCTGTGCAGCCCCACGGCTTCATCATCATCGTACCCCGGCTCTTTTCCCATGACCCACATCCCCGTCCATGTGCATGAGCCGTGCATCATCACGCACAACATCTATTGTCTCACAGCCAACAATTCAAGGGTTAATAATAACCGGCCAACACACACAGACATGTTGCTAAAACAACAAAAACAACAACAATAACAATAACAACAACAACATCTCACAAAGCACTCCCTCTAAAAAAAGAAAAGGAAAAAAAAAAAAAAACTGTGACAATGATGCCATCCAGGGAGCACAAGTCCTCCATTGTTGAGGGGCTGACGCGCCGTATTGTGCCTGGCAGACTACATTGCCTCATAGCAGCTGGGTTGTGCTGGCAGGGGAAACAGGCCTGACTGTCATCAGCTGGGGGAGATACAGTGTGATGCAAGCAGCATTACATCACACATGTGATCCTGCAGGCGATCGCCTCTGCACCGCACTGTGCTGCTTGTTGACCTCTGATGGGCTGTAACAGATTCGATGAGTTCATCCGAGGACTGAACGTGAAAAACACGTTCTTTCAATACATTTTCTGCACTGCACTGCACGGCACCGAGGACTTGACTTTGCGGGCTGTGAACAGAAACCTGACTTGACTTCTTAGTGACATGACATGATGAGCTTAAAGTTATTTATGTAAATTATGAGAATAAAAGTTCCTTCATTTGACATAAACATGCTGTAAAGTAAGACTTTACTAAGAGGAAGCAGAAAATCACGTCTATTAATTAAAAATACTCCTATTATTATAATATATTTCTATTATATAGTTTTATATATATGTTTTGATATTTTTCAGCAAGCATTAGTCAAGAAATATTGAACTATTCTATTATTTGATTAATCTGATGTTTTATTTTTAAAGTACTGAACTAATTAGTAATCATCAGTTCATCATGAATTTCAGTAGTAATAAGTAACCAATAGGAAATGTGTTAAAACATTGTATTACAGTAATGCAGCATAAATGTACAAAAATAGTCAATAGTTTGTTCATTATTTACTGACTGACTGACTTTATAAATGATCTAATGAACCACTGAAATCTCCTCAATAAGTGGTTGGTAATTGATAAATTGATTGATAAATACTTTTTATTTATAAATACTGAAACCATAATTTATTATGATCATGAAATACATTATATAGGAGCTTGGTTATAAAGTGTTTAACATTAAAAACTGTGGTTAATAGTTAACTTTAATGTAAACTTCTTCTATCTATTTTTTTCTATCTTTCTTCTCCTATTTCCCTTTCACTGTTTTACTTGTTGTTGAAAAACTTTATTGGTAATAAAACCACCACCACTCCTTTTTTGATTCTGATCCATGTCTTATAAGAAAAGTCAACATTCCTGTCTGATAAAAACATTCCCATAATTCCTTGCACTGGTCACAAGTCTGGTAAAATACACAGAATTTAATGTCTACAAGTCAGGGTGCAATTAAAAGAACGTATCCCCCATTATCTGTATGCAAACAAAATTAGCTACAGGGCTGTTCTGTCAGTTTTGAACTGATAAAAATGTTGACCTAACCGCTGCACTTACACACACACACACACACACACACACACACACACACACACACACACACACACACACACACACACACACACACACACACACACACACACACACACACACACACACACACACTCACACATGCATGCACAGATGCACACAGACAACACACATACACACACACACACTTTTCCCAGGCAGGTCCTAATTGCCTATAAATGTCAGTGTGAGTCAGTGTGCGATTGTCTTCTGGTAAATTAACTGGTGGGACTGGCACCTCCTCATTAGACAAGAGACACAACACAACACAACACACCGGTCAGCACTCAGTTTGCAGCTACTGCCTACAACCCTCAGCTCCCCTGGGCTTGTTTCAAAGACGGAGAGAGCTGGTGTGTGTTTCTCTCTCTGTGTGTGTGTGCATGTGTGTGGCTGAATGCATGTCCGTGTGCATATGTCTGTATGTGCGTATACATTCTGTATTCATGTGTTTGTGCTCGTGTGTGTGCGTGCCGAGCCCTCCTGAGGGAAATTAGTCGTCTCTACCCTGCTCTGTCTCCAGGTTCATCCCTGATGTTTTCTCTCTCTGCCAGGACACTCCCACTCCCATCGGGCCACACTGCAGCTAATTGCTAAATACACTGGCTGTTGTTTCAGATGTTGGCAACAGTCTCTGTAGAAATGACTGCCGTCCCGGTTAATTGGGAAACAATATCCAGACATGGGTCTCTATAGTTTTATGCTGTCTTTTTTTTTTTTTTTTTTTACAGAAGAAGTGCTGATCTGACAGTTAGAGGCACGACATCACACAAACTTCATGTTGTCTGTTTGGTTTTTAACACTGTATCTGAAATATCTAATCATATTGATGAAAACAACCAAATTGAGTTCTTTATCTTTTTTCTTTTCTTTTAAAAAAAATGAATTATAGCAAAACTAAGGCTTCACCAGTCATACATTTTTAATTTGAAAACTCTGGATGAGTTAGGATTGAGAGTTAGGGTTAATTTTAAGATCAGATATCCATGTTCATTCGCTGACTGGATCAACATGGACAGCACATGACATTTGCTTTTTGTTTTGTTTTTACATGCAACTACCACTATCACTGGTCCTCATCTGTAGCATCATCTATACCTAATCATATGCAGTGTTAGGAATAGTTCAACATTTTGGCAAATTGGTATAGGAGTAGGTTTGTTACCTTTAATTGTTGGTGCAAGCTATTTTTAAAATGGCGGAGCAGAGCCGTGAGCTGCTCAGAGCTACGCTACGGAGGCTCATGGGATTTCTTGGTTTCCCTCATCAAACTAATCAAATACACAATGCAACAACTCCAAAACACTCTGGTGGACAAGTTGTGACCTGCACATTCACCACGCTATGAGATAATAACATAATAATAATTTCCATATGCTGTGTGGATGGAGATTGTTTTCTAAATGAATATGTGGTGTTCACAACCATGCTAGCTGCAGTGTCCTTATCAGGCACAACTTCAGTGACTTTGTGAGACTCTGACCTTGTCATCGATCGTCTCATTTGTTTTGGTTATATTTTAATTGCTGCATGTGCGTTGAGTTGAATGCATTATATCTTCCTAAAGATAACACTACAGTTATTCATATTTGCTAGTTTTAATATCATTATGACCATATATCTGGTAACAGAGGTTTAATTTTCTCAACCCTTGATAGTCAAATGGAGGAAGTTACTGGGGCAGAGGTACAAATACAATTTACAGGTTGAATGGATTGAAGATGATGACATAATACAACACAGAAAACATTAGAGATGATAAAGTCATGTAGAGTCTATAGGACCAGAAATGGCCCAGTATAAATGATGCTCACATTAATACTACAGATTTTTTTCTTTAGTTCATTCACAAAACGTTTTTCATATCAGTGACAGGTTGGATCTGTAGCTTTTCTCCTTGACCAGCTTCACTTTGTGAGAGCTCACACAGAGCACAGCTCCTCTCTCCACAGCGCCCGCTGAACTTTAGTCTGTTGAATCTGTTGTTATTCATCCCTCAGCAGTGGGAAGCACCCGAGGGTCTGAAACATGGGGAGATAGAGAGAGAGAGAGAGAGAGAGAGAGAGAGAGAGAGAGAGAGAGAGAGAGAGAGAGAGAGAGAAAAGATACAAAACCTAACAAAAAAGGAGACAGAGATGGTAGAGAAGAGATAAAACAAACAGCTCAGCTCCTCGCTTTGTGCAGGAAATAAACCTCCCTCGACTAAACAGATCCGTCCTCTGACCTTGCGGTAGTTTTTGTTTTCAGGCCTGAACACTGGTTGGAAAAGTGAAAAAATCAAAATTTTAAGAAAAAACCTTCACATATTATACATTGTCTGTTTTTAACTGGAAGAAACTGACAATATATAAGTATAATAATGTGGCTGCAGTACTTGGCACAGCTTTTCTTAAGTTCATATAATGCAGTGTTTCCTAGAGCACTGTCCTTTTGTCTTTTAAGCGTTCGAATAATGATAATAATAATAAGAAATATTTTAGTTTCACACTTGGACCACAGTCTTAGCCAGACAGTTTCTGGTGCCTTCATCTTAGCCAACCTTAATTGCAGGTGGCGGATCAGGAAACACATTCATATGGATCATTTCTGTACTCCCTCGTCCTGCACAGATAACAAAATAAAACCTCTGGCCCAACGTATTCCTGCATGGGTCCTTGGTCCCACTGTGGCCTATATATCTCCACATCTGGGCCGATTCCAGCTGTTTTCCTCCAGTATTGACTGACTGATAAGCCACTTCGTTGCACACTCCAGAAAAGTAGCATCTTATAAAGTCATGTTGTACACAGGCTAAATCTGTGATGTGGAACCAGGAATAAGGACAATATTTGTTTTGGTTTCTGTTTGGTGTTTTATTCTGGATAAAAATTAAATCTAATGGGATGTTCAGTGGTCGAGTGGGCTAAGAGTACGTCCAATATTGGCAATGCCCAATGCAGTGATTGCCAGATCAATTCCTGACTGTGCAGATCTGTAAAACGTGTCATTCCCCCAGTCTCTCTCCTCACAAATGATCCAAAAATATCTTTAAAATAATAATAATAATTTATTAAATCTTCTTTTTTAAGGGGACTGGCAGGAAAGTGATTAATGAACATCTCCCATAGGTGCAAAAAGATACAATAAAATCTCAATGTGGAGGCAGGAGTGTTGGCCGGGAATAAATGATAAATAAAATCGACCCATAAATGAAAAAAGTTGGACTTATAGTAGTTTATTGTTGCCAGTGTGTTTTCTGCCATCCCTGCGTAAGACAAACAAACAGTTGCTGCTCCTTGAAACCACCCAGCCCTGCAGCCTGAGATCTACCTCCATCGACCCAGCTCTGCTCCCAGACTTTGAGAGCTGCTGCAGTGTGGCTAGTTTTCAGCCTAGAACTGCAGCAGTACAGCAGCCTGAGGTCTATCTGCAGCCTGAGGCCTACTTCCATCCACCCAGCCCTGCAGCCTGAGGTCTACCTCCATCCACCCAGCCCTGCAGCCTGAGGCCTACCTCCATCCATCCAGCCCTGCAGCCTGAGGCCTACTTCCATCCACCCAGCCCTGCAGCCTGAGGTCTACCTCCATCCACCCAGCCCTGCAGCCTGAGGCCTACCTCCATCCATCCAGCCCTGCAGCCTGAGGCCTACCTCCATCCATCCAGCCCTGCAGCCTGAGGCCTACCTCCATCCACCCAGCCCTGCAGCAGCCTGAGGCCTACCTTCACCCATCCAGCCCTGCAGCCTGAGGCCTACCTCCACCCATCCAGCCCTGCAGCCTGAGGCCTACCTCCATCCACCCAGCCCTGCAGCCTGGGGCCTACCTCCATCCACCCAGCCCTGCAGCCTGAGGCCTACCTCCATCCATCCAGCTCTACACCTGGGCCAACTCCATCATGGCAAGTGTTATTCATGCCCTCCTAGTTTTGCTCTGTCTGTCAACATTCTCAGAGTATGAAGTTAACCAGGAGACCCCTTTGAGTGACTGTAACACCATGTTTTATACACCTTACATGTCATCACGCTCAAAGGTTACTGACTGTGCACAGAACTATGTCGGCAACCAAGGGTGCTGGATGTTTGGCATGAGCCTGGTTTCAGAACACAAAAACTTTAAACATCTCCTAAGCCTTCTTCTCCTAAGTAACTGTTTTATCCCATCAAACAGCTCTTGGTCAATCACTATGAGCAGTGACTCTAAGAAAATCAAGAAGCATTTTTATTATACACGCATGTTGAAATGTATTATTATGTTGATGTTGCTGATGTCAGGAAATGTGCAGCCTAACCCAGGTCCTGTGCCTGATGTGATATCTCTGCAAACCCCTGCTGATTTTTTAAATAGGTCCGGTATTGGTTTTGTACACATGAATGTGAGAAGTCTCTTGCCCAAAATTGATATGGTTAGAATCTGGGCCAAATCAACCAATGCTGATATTATGGTTTTATCTGAGACATGGCTGGGTAGTTCCACTCCTGATAGTTATATATATATGGAGGGGTATAATATTTTTCGTACTGATCGCTGTGCTAAAGGTGGAGGGGTGGCTATTTATATCAAAAATACTTTTCAGGCAACAGTACAATTATCCAAGTCTGTGCCTAAACAATTTGAACTGCTTATTTTGAAAGTTGAATCCACAAAGAGCTGTGTTATATCAGTTGCAGGATGCTACAGACCCCCTTCTGCATCAAAGGATACTTTATCCTCATTGTCTGACTGTTTATCATCTATAAAGTATAATGAACTGGTTTTAATGGGGGACTTAAATTGGGACTGGTTAACTCCTGCATCTGATTCTTTTAAATGCTTCTGTGATTCAGCACTTTTGACCCAAATTATAGACTCACCAACCAGGCCAAATAATAAACATCCTGAGAAGTCAACGCTCCTTGATTTGATTTTAACAAATGTTCCGCAGAAATATAAAGCCATTGCTGTCTTTGCAAATGATGTTAGCGATCACTGCATAATTGCTTGTGTGAGAGACACAAAGTTGCCAAAGTGTAAACCACGTATTATACTAAAGAGAAATTTTAAATTGTTCTGTGAACAAGCTTTTTTAAATGACCTTTATCTCTGTGATTGGACCAAAATAAATTTGATCCCAGAGCCCGAGATAGCATTGCAGTATTTTAAATCATTATTGTTAGACATTATAAATAAACATGCTCCTCTTAGAAAACACAAGATTAAAGGACGTGATAACCCGTGGTTCTCAGAGCAACTGTCTGAACTAATTCATGAACGAGACCTTGCTTGGGCAACTGCAAGAAAATCCAAAAATAAGTCAGACTGGCAACATTTTAGGTACCTGAGAAACAAGTGTGTCTCCCAAATACGTAAAGCTAAAGCAGATTTTTATGTTAAAGAAATATGTGATAGCACAAACAACCCTTCTAAATTCTGGAAGATGATTAAATCATTGTCTTCAGGCACAAGGGACACTGTACTTCCGAATACTTTAAAGCTGAATGATGAGATCATTACAGAAAAGAAAAGTATGTTAGATTCCTTAAACCAGCATTTTATATCTTCTGGTTTGTTGTTTGAGCAGGAAATGAAACAAGATATGAGTCAAGTGGATTACTCTCTGTCTGGTGAAAATGTACTTTGTGATTTTGATCTTGCTCTCATTACTAAAGAGGAGGTATACAATGCTCTCATTAAGTTAAATACCAAGAAATCCTCTGGTCCTGATGGGTTAGACCCATACTTCTTGAAAATTGCTGCTGAACATATTGCAGAACCTTTGACATATATTTTCAACTTGACTATAGAAACAGGAATAATTCCTAGTGTCTGGAAGTCAGCATATGTCACTCCTTTATTGAAGGGTGGTGACCGATCAAATCCTAATAATTATAGGCCGATATCAAAACTGTCTGCTTTAGCCAAAGTTTTAGAAGGGCTTATAAGTGACCAGTTGAAAGATTTTCTGACAACAAATAGCATTTTAAATGAACTGCAGTCTGGTTTCAGAAAAAAGCACAGTACTGTCACTGCCACTATGAAAGTCTTAAACGATCTCATAAGTGCTATTGATTCTAAAGAATACTGTGCTGCATTGTTTTTAGATCTGTCAAAGGCTTTTGACACAGTTGACCACTTGGTCCTGTGCCAGAGACTGCGAGATATTGGAATGTCTTCAAAAGCTGTCATGTGGTTTGGAAACTACTTGAGCGGCAGAACACAAAGTGTTCAGGTTGATGGTGTATCCTCCAAACCTTTGTTGACTCAAAATGGTGTCCCCCAGGGGTCCATATTGGGTCCCATTCTATTTACTATTTATATAAATGTCTTGTGTCAAAATGTAAATGATGCCAAATTTCACTTTTATGCAGATGACACTATTTTGTACTGTTCTGCTTCATCATTAACAAGTGCCATACAAAAGCTACAATCTGCTTTTAATGTCGTTCAGAGTAATCTTAATCAATTAAGACTTGTGCTCAATTCTGACAAAACTAAATTGATGTGCTTTTCAAAATCAGGGAAGACAGATGATGCTTGTCAGATTGTTATACAAAATGAAAAAGTGATTGAACGAGTTTCAGTCTACAAGTACTTGGGATTTTACTTGGATGAAAATCTGTCTTTTAAATATCATATTGAGTGTCTTACAAAGAAACTCAGGGTTAAACTTGGTTTCTATTATAGAAACAAAAGTTGTTTCTCCTTTAATGCGAGAAAAAGACTGATTCAGGCAACTTTTGTATCAATACTTGACTATGGTGATATCTTATACATGCATGCAAATCTCTCCTCTCTGAAAATGCTGGATTCGGTGTATCATGCAGCATTAAGATTTGTAACAGATTTAGGTTTTCGTACTCATCACTGTAGTCTTTATGAGAGTGTTGGTTGGTCTTCTTTGTACAATCGTAGATGGGAACACTGGTATTGTTTCCTTTATAAGGCCGTCCTGTGTGACTTGCCTCCTTATTTGTGTTCTCTCTTGGTTCCTAAAGTCAACACCAGAAGCTGTCGTCTCAGGCACGATAGATTGATAATGTATACTATTCCTCGTACACGGACTGTCTTTGGGGAAAGTGCCTTCAAAGCATTTGCACCCTCGTCCTGGTATAAATTACAGAGTCATCTTAAATTGGATTATCTCCCAAGTATGGAAGATTTTAAAGCTAGGATCAAGGACTATTTAACTACTGAATGCACATGTTCTCTCACCGAACGCAGCTGGTGATTATAATGTATTGATGCGATTTGCTGTTATTGTTTTAGCTGTTTTTATGTTTGTTTTGTTGATGTTTAAATGTGGATGTACTGTGCTGCTTTCTTGGCCAGGACCCCCTTGCAAAAGAGATTCTGAATCTCAATGGGATTATTCCTGGTTAAATAAAGGTTAAATAAAAATAAAAATAAAAACATCTGAGTGTGAGAATAGAGGGTTTTCAGGCTGAGCAGCGTGTATGAGCCATCTGTTAGACAGTGAATGTGTCTCTGCTTCCCTCACTGTGACAGCACTCACTGTGAATTACACTGTTACCGCCAACTGTCTCTCATAGCGCACACAGGGGCGTCTTTGTGCACTGTATGCCGATGGTACGCAGACTATAGTGGTCAGCCTGTTGCTCGTATCCAACAAAGATTTAAAGAAAGAAGTAAAAGACGCAGAACGAAAAGAAAAGAGAAAGACAGAGAGAAAGAAGTGACACCATTCAGACTGTCACATGAGTGTCTCCTCTGTGGGTTTGGATGCAGGTGTGTGTTTGGTCTCCCAGGCTTGTGTTTGTCTGTCGTTGTCTTTTTGTATGACATGCTGAATGAGCACAAAACACACATGTGTGCACACACACATGCAAGCACACACACACACACAAACAGCTTGTGTTTCAGTTTCCGAGGAAGAATTAATACAGAGGCTCTCTCTGGGGCTCTAGTAACAACAGCTCAGTGTCAACCAATAAGAGGAGAGCAGGCTCAGAGCCTCTTTTTTTTTTCAGGGAAAACAGAGAGAAACAGCATCCTGCAAGAAGGGGAGGTGGGTCCAGGTGGGTGGGGCTTAGGGCTGAGAGTAGTGATTGTGTTTTTGTGACATCACAAAGTTGCAGAAGTCCTGACGGCTCATTGTGGTACTCAATCTCTGAATACAGGCTGTGAGCATCTCTCTGTGAACTGAGCACTTTCATACCTTTACAGTATCAATACAGGGCCTGGGGCGGTTTTATAACCACAAAAGAAAAACACAAGAAAATACCTACAATATGAGACCTTTAAGATGTGATAATTCAAGATGTTTATATAACATAACAGTCAAGGCAAGGTGTTTAAGGGCTGTATGTAGTGTTTGCATGCTCAGTCCTCATGTAATCTGTGAAATGGATTCAGAACAATGAAATAAATGCTGTGAATTAAGTCTAGTAATGATGTTACTACCCTGACAAATCATTTGCTGCTAGAACTCCAAAACATAACAAACACTGAGCACTTTATATTTGTAGTTTTTCAGATGGATTAAGGAAGAAGTATTGAACCATTTTATACACTGGTGGGGTCATGGGGTGCAGACCAAAGAGGATCCCACTGACCTTTGGTTCATATTTGGATAATTAACTATGAATTATTTTTCCCGAAGGTGAAATTCCTTACCTGAGTCAAAATGCAAATTTGAATTTAGTAGAAAACTAAGAACATTTAATTTATAAATGTTAAATCCTGGTAAAGCCAAAAATACACTGAACCATACAAAACACACAATGTGATGCCTCAGACAGAGAGGGAGGATGTGTCTGAAGTCTACACACTTTCTGTCTTTATCCCTCTCTCTCTCTCACACACACACATACACACACACACACACACACACACACACACACACACACACACACACACTGGCGTCTCTCTTCTGCAAGCAGCCTTTCAATACTCAACTGTCACTGAGACTGTATGGTGACCCGATCTTATTCTGCTGGTACACACACGCGTGCATACACAAACACACACACACCCTTTGTCTCTGCTCCTTATATAGTCTCTTTAGATTTCAAGCTGCGTGTGCGTGTGTGTGTGTGTGTGTGTGTGTGTGTGTGTGTGTGCGTGTCTCAATAGGAGAGTACAGGGATGCCCCCTGACAGTTCTTTTAATCGATTCTTGTCATGTCATTGCTAATAGAATTACTTTGTGTTACAATGGGTCACTGGATCATTGTTATGATGTCAAACCCTGTAAATGAGATAAAACTGCAATTAAGCAGCAGTTAATGTGTTGATTCCTCTGCACAGTTGTCCAATTGACTATCGTGTCTCTGTCACAATTCTGCACTGGGTCATTTTTGAAGGTCTTTGAAGGTTTTTGTTTTGTGCATACAATATGTGGACATTGTGGAAATTTCCCCCCCCAAAAATAAAAAAAACTACAGATATTCATGGCAGTGATAAAAGAACAGAGATAATCACATCTAAGAAGCTACTGTAATACCAACAAATAATTGACATTTTTGTTCAAAAACGGCAAATCAACCTTTATGACCAACAATAATTTGGGCAGGGGTAGAAACAATGTCTGTAAAATGCCAATTAAAACTCTGTAAAAAAAATATGAAAAGTGATTAACTGTAAGAAAATATTAAAGTTGTGCTATAGGTTTTCAGTCTATTTTTTGTGGTTCTACTATTTTTTTTTACATAACACTTAAATATAGAAACAACAACCCTAACCCTAACCCTATGTAAAAATAATGTTTTAATATTAAAATCGCTCTGTGCACAAATATTTATGCATTGTGTGACTTAGCACATGTATGACAGTCTGTGTGTTTTGGGGGGTGGCATCAGTGTGTGTGTGTGTGAGAGTGTGTGTAGGACAATGTTTGTACTGTGGGGGTATGCAGACAGATGGCTGGGACACTTGTACGTCTGTGGAGGAACAGTCCCACCATTGTCTGTGTGGCAGTGAAAGCGGATTGTTGTGGCGGCCCGTCACACTGTAGTGTCTGTAAATCTCACATGTTCAGAGCACCAACACTCAATCTGACTCCCATAGTGATGCTGCTGCCTCTCAACCAATCATGTGTCATTGACCGGCGAGGGACGTGGAATCTCAAACAAATACCCGACCTTCACTTTAAATCTAATTTGAAACTTAAATTACATGAGATCCAAAACTTTGGGATTGGAGGAAACGACAAGGAGCAGATTGCGACAATATTGTGTCCACACCACATGGTAAAACCTGTGGGGATGCCTGAAGTGAATATGTCAGCACTACAGCATCAAACCTATATCAGATGAGATTATTGTTAAATATCCAACTGGTTAAGATTAGACCTCTTATTTCCAAAGAGAGGGGAATCGTTTACGTACCATTTCGTTTACAACCATTTACGTAGACCAGTGGTTCCCAACCTTTTTTGGCTTGTGACCCCATTTTGACATCAAGATGTGCCAGCTCAGATATTTTTATATGCTGCATTTTATGGGGAGCATACGTCAGTCCGACTGCCCAATATTCCGACGGCTCATTTCTCCGACTACGCATTCTACAGTGTTAAGGTTAGGTTTAGGGTAAGGTTAAGGGTTAGGGCTACTTAAGTCGGAGAAATGGGAGGTCGGACTAATGGACGCAAAAATAAAGAAATGTATGGTCGGAGAAACGGGTAGTCGGACAGACGTCATGCGCCCGCATTTTATTTGAACTCGATTTATATTCGAGAAAATCAAAGTATAGAATATATACTTTGGGTTTTCAACTTTTAGTTATCCAATGAAGACTAAAAGTCATGAGAATAATCTATATAAAATCTATATCTCTATACAAATCTATACAATCACTGGTCTTCACCATTTTTCAGAAATACAAACGGCCTCGTGCCAAAGTGTTTGCCTGCACTTCCAAAGAACGATTTGTATGAGAATATTTGGAAACAATACACCGCATTCTTGGTAAATTTATTTCCAACCCATGTGCTAAAACGTCCAGCTATTTCTTAACACTAAGCTAGCACAGCCTAGCACACATGTTCTCAGTTTCCAGATCCTTCGTTTTCTACACTGAAGATGGCCTTTAAAGATGAAACATGCTTCCACTTAATTAATCTGGATTTATCCCCAAAATTGCAAACTATTTCCAGACCAGACTCCTGAAACACACTTCCACCTGTGCACTATTACTGGCCTCTGACCCAAACTGTCCGAACCTGTCATCCAGACAACATTATAGCATTATAGCACCCTCAAAAAACTGCTGCATGTGCTAATTAGAACCCACTCCACACACAAAACATCATATCAACTATCAGATCATATCAGACTTTAAATAACCTTCCTCTGATCCACCTTCTCTTCTCCTGCTCCTGTGATGCTGCCGCCTGTCAATCACCTTCCTCTCTTTGTACCTGTGCTCTCGTTGTTAAGTGTATTCAAGCACACAGGAGAGAAGAGAGCTATAAAAATGTGACAGATTTACATAAAACTGATCCTTATGGAGGGTTCACACTCCGGCATCCTACACAGATGGACGCATCACTTAAAGAGGCAATTTGCAAGTTTTCTCTGCCTCTGAACGTGGTTTCCTGTCGGGAGCGGGTTGTGCTGACTGTGACTTGACAAGAGCTTCGGCCAACGTTGCATTTACAAGACAAGAGGTTACTAATCTGTTTTAATGCTGTTTAGAGACTTTTCTCTAAACAGCATCATAACAGATGAGTTGACTCATTTACTTGTATTTTATTTGTTTGCTTATAGTTTGTAGGCTATTCTATTGCACTTTACTTATGTATTGTGTTTTTTCAATAATGGTATTTTCATTGATCTGTACAGCACTTTGGTCAACATTGGTTATTTCTAAAGTGCTCTGTAAAAAAAGTTTGAGTTGAGTTGAAATCGGAGGCCACAGTGAGTTGCTATCAGAAAATGACGAGAAAGGCCAGAGCTAGGTAGCCTAGATAGCATGCTAATATTAAAGAGAAACTATTCAGGATTTGTATCTTAACTATGCTACATTTTTATCTTAATTAAACATCTTCAGAGTAATTGTGATGCTTTAATAAATGGCTTAATTAGTTATGAGGGAGAATGGAGGCTCTCTGCCTCCAAGTGTGTGTCACTTATTGCGTCTCTTGTCTAAAAACTTTGCAAGATCAGTGCTCTTGTCTCTGCGCACCGTGACACAAACGCGCCCAGAACCCGTAATCTCTTGTTTATGGCAGATTAATCTACCCAAATATACACGTTGTGACATTGTATATGATATATGATGTTATCTACTGCTTTATTGATTGATTTCTCGCTGGCTTAGTTGTAAACAAATGCACATGGCCAGGAGGAGGGTTAGCAAAACAGCGGAAAAGCAACTGGACTTTCATAGTTCCTCTTTAAGAAAAGACTTACTAGAGCTAACATTAGTCTTGCTTTCTACTGCTGGTTAAGGCTCTATGTGAGGAGGAACTTGCAACATTTCTTCTATTCTGATAAGTAAACAGTGGCAAATGCTAACATTGTAGCAATAGCAAAACTTCCTTAAAGGCTCAGAGCAAAATGCAAACATGAAAATAGTTTCCGTTATTTCCCACAAACCCCAAATATCGAGCCCCCGTCTTCTGCATGTTTGTTTGCACTGAAAAGAAACAGACATGTTGAAAGTGACACCCTCATTCGAAAAGTGTACAGATGGGATCCAACACAAAAGAACTTTGAACCAATTATCATAATCTCTCTCTCTCCCTCTCCCTCCGTTTCCCCTCATGATTAAACATGGGAGAGTTAAATCAGACGATTAGCATGCTGTCAGGGAGAAGTCTAACTGCTGTTGTGTTTCACAGTGTGAGAGACAAAGCGCTGGCCTGCACACCGACAAGCCTCCCCGGCCAGCTACAGTAAACTGGTAAACACACGTCTGTTTGGCTCAGCGGGGGATGACAAACACCCGCCGAGGAGGCAGAGATGAAGAGGGCGGGAGGAACTGAAGAGAGAGCTCGTTTTGACTCTTTGGCTTCTGTGTCTCTTGGCACCTAATGTCCAGAAATCTGGGGCCAAACAAGTCGTTCTGAAAGGTCCCGGCACGACTGCCAAAAGCCGAGAGGACGGAGACAGAAGGAGGAGGGAGTAGGGGGGTAAAGGGCAATTTATTTTAGTGAGAGGGCGAGTGGACAGTGGACTGGACTCACCTTCAGTTTGTTTTTTTAATATCTAAGGTTGAAAGGATGGGGGAGGAGGAAGATGGGAGATATTAACTCAGAATAAGAATAAGAAAGATAAACTCTGCTGCTCGTCTTCAAATCAAAGATGTTGATTTGTCCAGAAAAATGTTTGTATTTCAGCCGACAGCAGAGTTGACATAAGAACATAAGACAGAGGCAAATGATGATACCTGCAGAAGTGTTATATGAGAATAATGGAAAAAGGAAATTGCATAGAACATTTCCAAATTTTTCCATGTCAAGATGCCTCTGAGTGGATAATGATTGATATCTGAGGAGAAATAATTAAAATTCATCTCCCAAACTGTTAATCCCACAGTGTCTATCTCTGTACAACCTTCCTGACTTTTCTTTAACCACCAACCACCAAAACAGACATTCAAAGACCTTTACCCCAAATTATATTCCTCCGTAATGGCTCCTGTCCTGAATCTTAGTCCTGGTGGGAATAAATCTGTGATGGTCCCACTCCCAGGTTGAATTTGCTGTAGTATCACTGATCAAACACGAGCTCAGAGCCTCCTTCAGCTTGTTTAAAGAGTTCATTCATACAGTAAGTGTTTGTATGATAAGGACTGGGCAGATTAATGGATGACTGACATATCAAAGTAGATCTCAAGGGGTTTTTAGTCTCCATTTCCACCTCAACACCCCGCAATTTGTATAATTAACACCAATCTTCATGGTTCAGTGGATAGGGTGCAACCAAAGACAGGACTGGCATTGAGTGCCTGGGACAAGATGGTCCAGTTTGGTAGAAAAGGGTCAAGCGTGTCTCAACACTGCTGTATACCAGCAGACATACATATATACATACATAAAACCTATTAATTCTGCCCTCGCTCTGTGACATTTGGAGGTCGTTGGAGCTGATGTCTGTCCACTGAAAGACGTCTCAGTGAATCTCTCGTCCAGGCTGATCGGCCTGGCCGCGAGCCTGCCGCGCCACGTTTCGCCCATCCCGTGTAACCATGCCGACAGGATTGGGCCGGGGTCCAGGAAGACAGTAGGCTCTGGAAGCTGTCAGCAGCAGCTCCGTTTGACAGCATGCAAATGTATGCAAATGAAGAGGTCCAGCCATGACACCTGCACACAGGAGGAATGGACCGTGCCCTTCCCAACAGAGGACTCAGGATGGTGGGGTACGCTGCCCAGCACACACACACACACACACACACACACACACACACACACACACACACACACACACACACACACACACACACACACACACACACACACACACATCCATCTACGTACACACACACACACACATACTGGGATCCTTTGGTGTCCATCGGTTTCTGTCTGAGCTTTTAATTTGTTAACTCACATTCACAATCCCACTCTAACACAACTATTATTGAACATCAATCCAAATGTTTCCTTTTACAACATTTTCCCAAAATACTGAGTGCTGCAAGTGCATTTCCTCTGGTTAATCCAGCTGTCAGGAGCCTCAGTACCGTGGTGCCAACATGACCAAACACTAGGCCTGCACGATATCAGCAAAATGTCCAATGTGCAATGACGATATGACCTGCGATACGTAAGCAAATATTCAGGTGTGCATAATAACCATACAGTTCCTGTGTCTTTCTGAAAACGACTCAGTACACTGTAGTAGATACAGTATGCCAGGCCTGTAGTGGCGCTGTAACACTGCCACACAAATACACCAAAAACAGAGAAGAAGAAGAGTGGAAAGCTTCCCCGCTGTAAACAAACTCCAAACATTATAAGTCGACTAAACACGAGAAGTCGTGCCAGTACAAGTACGCCTATTGATGCCGCGTGGACGCGTTTCAGGCGCGGTATACGAGGGACCTGACTGAAGTCTGCCATTGTTGTTCTTACGTTACGTCTAGCGGTGCAGCTCAGGGTACAGGTATGAGGTGCGCCTGAAATAAAACGTACTCATCACATTTCAGGCAAACTTTGCAATGTGTTAATCGTACACATTGACATTGCGATGACGATGACAATACGATTAATCGTGCAGCCTTACCAAACACTATCACAAAACACAATCAAATTCAAAAGCGTGTTGCTCTTGTCTTCTCAGAATTAAAGGAACGAGTTGACTGTCCACTTTTCAAAAGCTCCTTCAAATGCATCCCGCTTTTTCTGGACAAACAACGACCCAGTGGGTGGATCTTCTGTGGACCAACGTATCCCAAGATTCACTGCATGAAATAAAATGATATTTTAAAAAAGCGCCATTTTTAAACGTAAATACTGTGTTTCACCTCGTTTCAAAAGTGTAACGGTTAAAACCAAAGGCCTCAACATCCCAAGTTTATATTAGAAAAAAAAACGAAATGGTACTGGCAGGCAAATCTGGTGACGCACAGTCTAAACCCTCCATTGGCCAGACCACCTCATTGTGTTTTGGCCTGGTCTACAATGGCTGGCTGTGTCTCTTCATACACTATGGGTCTGATTCACGTGTTTAGTTAGTGCATGCAAAACAGGTGATCTACTAAGAGTAACTGCCTAAATGACAACAGGCGCAAACCGCAGTATTTAAATGAGGGGTTTGCACTTGGCAATTGTTTCCGCCGTGGACTAAATGTCCATAAACCATAAACTAAATGCGGTTGGTAAAATAAGAAGAGAACAGATGAAGTGAAGAGAGGATAAGGAGATACAGTATAAGGCGATGAACAAAAGAAAACTTTATGCATCAGAAGCGCCTACATTTGCATTTTC
This sequence comes from Trachurus trachurus, assembly GCF_905171665.1. Lineage (NCBI taxonomy): Eukaryota > Metazoa > Chordata > Actinopteri > Carangiformes > Carangidae > Trachurus > Trachurus trachurus. The sequence goes on from NC_139899.1 coordinate 23,489,893, forward strand.
ATTGAGGCAATGGATTGTAATGGATTGCGTGTGCTATTTCACCTATTTGAGAGATGCAATCCTCGATGTTTCCGCTTAGATCAGCTTCAACATGTGTTTGCACAAGTTTGCACATGTTTTTCAAATGCAAACCTTTAGAAAACCAGGCCCTGTGTCCTTCAAAAGAAGTGGCTCCTGACCTGGGACATGCACAGCTCCAGATTGATGATTCACACTGAATGAAACATACACACTCATTGTCTCAGTCCAGATCCATACACTTTCTAAGAACAAACATGAAATTAGAAAATCACCCACTACACTCTCTGTTTAATTCAATTTGTAATATAATGGTGAGTTTTTCTCCCTCATTGTTGACTTCTAAAGGCACAACAGCCACGTTCTCCACCTTTTAACTTACAGCGGAGGTTTTCTCCAGACTTCAGAGTAAAGTCATTTTGATTTATTGTTCAATAGGTCAAAACCATGTACCTGTGTGATAAAAATGCACAACGCTGCTTGGCCTCTCCTCGTTTCTCTGAAGTGTTTTGACTCCTGCGTTGACCCTGCCGGCTGGTTTTGGCATTCCAGCAGGCTGGAGGAGCGGGGCAGTGAGCTGTGGCCCCCAGCAACCCCTGCTGCACACACACACACACACACACACACACACACACACACACACACACACACACACACACACACACACACACACACACACACACACACACACACACACACACACACACACACACACACACACACACACACACACACACACAGTCTGTCCTTGGGTTGAGGTGTCCAGGGTTTCTGCTGGTCAGCAGAAAGAGAACGGCTGTGTGATGACACAAGTGGGTCTGTGTGTGTGTTTGGGGGGAGGTTGTAGCTGTCAGAGCAGCCTTGTGTATTTATGTGTGCGTGTGCGTGTGTGTGTGTGTGTGTGTGTGTGTGTGTGTGTGTGTGTGTGTGTGTGTGTGTGTGTGTGTTCACATGTGTGATTTAAAAGTAAGGAGATTTGGGGCAGCCTCAGGGAGGGAGTTGAAGTCTAGTGGCTCTGGTCCAGACCTTGTACCATGTAAACTGACTACACACCCGACCCTTCAAGAATCTCATATTTACAACACACACATGCACGCACATAGACACACACACACACACACACGCACACCCTTTGCCCTTGGTTGTCTGTTTTGGTGTGTGTGTGTGAGCAGATGGACAGGCTCATGAACCCTGAGGGAAGAGGGGAGTGTGTTTCTCCTACGGCCTCAAAACACAAACAAACACACAACAAGATTAAAAAAGTGTAACACAATTAAAACAATAGAAGCAACACTGCTGCTCAAAGTCAACAAAAACATTTGCCTGCATGAAACATGAGTAATTTTGTATTTTAATAATAATAATATCAGAGAGAAACGAGTAAAAAAAAAATACTCTAAAGCTTCACGCAGGTAATGTTGTGTTTTACATCTTATATTGTTTACATGTTTAAGAAATAACATCCAACCTCAGTGGATTATAACACATAATCCTTCATGAAAGAAACACTGTGTTTTCTCCCCATTGTGCTGCTGACTGCAAAAATAAACAGTTCATATTTAATTCAGCTGAATAGATTTAGAAAAAGGCATTTCAGGCCTGCAGTTCTGCTCCTACCGAGCAAACGAGAAAACAAGGAACAGTCTTTAAAAGCTCATACAGTATTACATGCAAACTGTTATTTTTGATATGATACTGTAATAAAACAGGACAATAAAATCTGAGATCTGCATGTTGTTGGTTTTGGTATTAGTTATTGTGGAGAGCCAGTTACGTGACTACATAGAAACCTCTTCGTCCTCTCTCTCTCTCTCTCTTCTGTGTCCTGATGATTGATGACTCCACACACACTCAGTGTTTGCCTTCTTCACACCACTCTACTCTCTCGTATGGACACGATGTTTATGGGTTTGCTTAGCACTTAAAACTGAGGAGACTCTCATCTCTTAATGGTCCAAATGTCAATAATGGACTTATTATGGTTTAAGATATACATACAAATTAAATGCATAAGGAGTTAAATAGTCATTTTAATATTTTACAGCGTATCCGACACAGAGAGGGTTAGGATTTATTAAAAATTATGTCTACAAACAGAGTGAATATGTATAATTACTTAAAACAGAGTGAATATGTATAATTACTTAATTATAAGTCACAAACTGAATCAGAGAATTATTTTCTTTCATATAATCAGATGTAAGAAAATAAAAAAAAACAACGACCTTCTTGATATTTCATAAATTTAACTCCAGCCCCCCCATCCTGGTCCTAATCTGGGCCATGTTCACTCATGCAGCAGTAACAGTGAAAAACTAACCCGCCTCTGGGAGCACAATGGCGGGTGCCCTCCCCCCCCACTGCCCCTCAGACTCCCCACATAGACGGTGCTGTCTGACAAGCCCGCCTGCCAAACAACTCAATTAAGCAGAAAAGGAGGCAAAAGAGAGAAGCCCAAACAGAGGAGCGAGAGAAAGGAAGGGAAGAAAGAGGACAGGAAAACAGAGGAGGGAGAGGGCTGGTGGCTGTCAGGCCCCGTCCACGCCCGGCCCACGTTTTGGCTAGGAGCGACAGAAACACAAAATGAGAAGAAAAGAAAACTGATCTGTGATGTGTTAACTGGAATTCCTGCTTCCAAGGCCACCGTGGGTTCAGAGGGCAAACTGAGGGCCAGGGGTTCATTACCACAGAGACACACACACTCACACACACTCTCACACACACAACACAACAGTACCAGCGTCTTTTCATGTTAGAGCCTCTTTGTAACCGCTGTCCTTCTTTACAAAAATGTCATTTCGATTTTTAAATGTTATTTCCCATTCTCCAGGTGTTGTCTAAGCACCGCTGATTTCTATATTTTAAGGTCGATTGCAGTGATCTGTGACGTGTACGAGTGTGATCATTTATCAGTCAACCTGATTTCAAGGTAATCAAAGTTAATATACTGTAGCTTCAAGAAAAAAAACAAAAACAACTTATATACTCTGGGTAAACCTAAAACAAAATGAAACTGGCTCTTTCAAAACTAAAACTCACTATTTTATTTTAACCTCTCTTAGTGTGCCTACAGTTGGTCACAGAGGTGGTGCAACAGATTGATCATAACTGCACATGAAAGACAGGAAGTAGCACGTTTTTGTTGTTATAGAGTGAAAATAATCTTCATGGAAGTGTCTTCAAAACATCTGAAGACTAAAAATCAAACATTACATAAGGTTACATTACATTACGCTACATAGATACTAATCAACACTACAAATCAAAGTTTGGACACATGTAACGAATGTCTTTGACTATATCAACAACAGATTTGCATGATGAGTTGCTATTTTAAAATGCAGCAACTCAGATTAATCAGATCTGGAAAGGCATGCCAGTACTTTCATTTTGACAATGAAAAAGAGTAGCCTATCCCTTCTCTTTCATCCTGATTTTAATATCTGGTGTTCATATTACACTGTTGTGAATCGGCACCAGTCTGTGATACAGGTTTGATTATCAGGTGACCTCTGTGTCCTCTCTCCTGTCCGTCACATGCTGGGAAAGTCCTCTGAATAACCTCAGAGGTGATGCTCTGCAGATGTTTCATACCAGACTCCACTGACATTCAATGCAAAAGCACCATGTGAATATGAATATCTGAGAACCATGAGAGCAGACACGATGTTTATGGTGATGTAAGGTAGACAGGGGCCCTGCAGAACCACTAGGGCCCCCAAAATCAATAACGCTCAATATTCTATACAGTAGTGTTGATTAGCACCTCAAACATGTGGAGGAAACTTTGTCACCTTCATGTAAATAAATGAAAATGATAGATATGAATGAATATAAAGGATAAATGCAAATTTTAAAATATAATTTGCATGCAGTTTTCTAAAAACATACACGTAGTGACAATAAAGAGGGAAATCAGAGCTTACAGTAATATTTATTATGACTGTGTCAGCGTGAGTTTCTGCAGTGGGTGGGTGCCACCTGCATTATTCACACTTGAACACAAGCGGTTCGACCCATTCAGCTTAAAATCGGCCCTAAACCGAATCGTTTGCAAAGCTTTAGAGATCATTTCTAATTCTGCAAAGACAACAGTGACCACACACCATCTCAGCCCCCCGTCTTTTAGCCGGTCGATTGGGGTAATGAGGTGACGGCTGATGGTGGCCTGTAAAGTTGTAATGAGGGCCGCGGCGTGAATGGGACAGAGGGCTGGAATGGGTGGGAGAGAACACGATGCTTAATGAGCGGGCCGGCGGGCTCAGCGGTAACCCCGTTGTATCGGCTCGGTCTGAGACACAAGGGGGTGACACAGGGGATCAGGAATTTCAGGGTGGGACAGCGCAGGAGGGTCTGATGTTATTTAGGAAGGGGATGAATAAAAGCTGGGTTAGAAAGTAAATGGGGGTCCTGACCAGCCCCTGTGCTCTGCTCATTGTGGAGATGAAATTTATGGCTCAGGACTTCCTAAGCCAAGGACTCCCCACGTTGACTGGTTAAGTGCTGTGAAACAGTACGACAAAGGCCGGAGGCAAACAACACTCTGAGATGAGAGGCTGCAGGAGAGGGGACAGTGCAGGACAATGTGTGCCATCCACATTAGAGAGACCAGCACTGGACTATAAAGCACAACAACATGTTAAACAAACGCTAAATAGGCCACAACACCTGATGATGTAAAAGTCAAATGTGTAGCAGCACACATATTTGTGAAGGACGTTTGGTGTGGTGCGTTCGTACAAAGCTCCTCCTCCTGCTGGTTTTGTATATCTGTTGTTTTAAAGGCAAACTATGTAAGTCCGGTCGCTTTTCCACTGTTTCGCTAACTAAGATGAGAGCTGGGACACCAGGTCGGAAGCGCTGAACTTGCAAGTTTGTTTTTCGGCAAAGAGACGCAAATGGAAGACAGAAAGCCTCCACTCTCCCTCGTCAGACATTACAAGTCATTTAACCATTACAAATACTCTGTATCTGTTTAATTAAGGTAGAAATGGAGCATAGTTGAGGTAAAAATCTTGCATAGTTAGGGTTAGGGTTAATTTAACCCCCTATGGAAGGACATAACATGTTCAATGCATAAATGGTATTAGCTCTGATACAGTATTTGTTATATTTTAGAATTTTTTTTTTTTAAAATGCAATTGAAGTGTGGATATGGTGGAAGCAAATAAATCAGAAACTCAGTGGTTATCGATAGACAGCTCGGTTGGTAAATGATCCTGCAGGTCAGTGACGATGCAAAACTATAAACTATGGTTAAATGTTTCTATTTGTAAGTTTTCCCTGAATCAGCAGTTTCTAGCAGGGAGCAGCTGCTGCTGGTGGTGGTGGTGGTGGTATCTTGACGCTGCTTCAACCACCTTCATCTTCATAAGACAAGAGGTTGTTGTCTACAGGGCCGATCGGAGGCTGCTGTGAATCGCTATTGGAAAGTGGCACCGCAGGCCTGTGCTGGGCCGATTACAGTCAAAGAAAGAAGTGATACAAACTATCTTGAAAGTGAAAGTACTACAAACTGGTGCTCAGTCAAGTGGTTTTCTGAACAACTTATGCCTCTGTGTGCAGTTTAAATCAGTGAACATGTTGAAGTCTCAGTCCCTTTTACATTATAACATCAGTGCCCATAAGTGAGATCACATCCACATGAAAGCCATGAGTCTGCAGAGTGGTGATGCTGCAGAAGGAAATCACTCAAACAGTCACTATGTGAACAGCACCGTCATGGTCAAGTTTTTTTTAAAGCATAGTAGCTGAACTTATTTTAGGTTCTGTATTCAAATTGAGTCTCACAGACTATTGTCGTATTCATTCTCACAAATATCTCCTGATCATTGTGTGTGATGTGTTTATCATCATCAACCTTTATCTAACCAGGCAAAATTGCTAAGAAAACATTCTTATTTAAGCAACCTTCGACTTCGTAGGAGGGTTGAAGTACTAGGAAACATTCTAAAAAAAAACACCACACAAATTTTCACCTTGAAATCCAACACAAACAACTGACTACTGTGAAATGAAAGCTTCAAAAAAACAAACATAATATTCATGTAGTATTTCCTATTGTTTTTACTGCCACAGCTGCACCATCACATGGATGAGTAAAAGACAGAAGCATTACTGTAAAGTGTTCTGCTGGAAATGTTAAAAAATGTAAAAGTAAATTTAATCTTAGAGGAAGATACTAGAGAAGATTTTTTAATTTAAGATGTGGATTACTGTAGTGGTGAACTGAAGTTGCAGAGCCTGATTAAAATGAGCTAGTCAGTGCTTCTAATGTTTAGGCTTTGCAGAGTCATAGCTTGTTCATTGCATCTTTTTTTTCTGGTCAGGTTTATATAAAGATTTTTAATCCGACTGAGACATCTGTTAACAGAGGAAAGAAGAAGTAACATTTACTAGAAACCAGTGGCGTTGCTGCTCTCTGGATGTGCTATGTCTTTAATGAGAGTAAGAACCATTCAGGCCTAAATCTGCTTTTCTGGTCGTTGTCCACAGTGTGTGTGTGTGTGTGTGTGTGTGTGTGTGTGTGTGTGTGTGTGTGTGTGTGTGTGTGTGTGTGTGTGTGTGTGTGTGTGTGTGCACGTGCATTGTCTTATGAGCTCTCCTCGCCCCATTGAACAACAGTGATGAAATGGAGATGAGTTAAAGTGCTGACACAAAGACTGACCAGACCCCTGCATCGCCGCAACAATGAAACCACCAAACGCGAGAAAGTGAGAGCCTCTTGGAAAAACAGAGAGAAAGAGCAGAGAACGAGAGGGGGGAGAAATTAAGGAGGCCGGGACTTAAACAAAAAAAAGAGAGAGAGAGAGAGAGAAGACAAGAGCAGGAGAAGAAGGGCTGGACCGTCCTGAGAGCAGGAGGAAATGGACGGTGGGACAGAGGCGGCAGAATAGAGAACAACCAGGAGAAAATAGCAAGGTAGCTAATCCCTCCAGAGACATAAAGCAGCTATATGTAAATGAAAGACGTGAAGTTTGGCCATCTTACTTTGATCTATGAATCGGGGCCCTCCCTGCCTCCCCCCTCCTCTCTCCTCCTTCACTCTCACCCTCTTCTCCTTCCTCCTTTTTTTCCTTGTAAGAAAATCAAGCCTTATTTGGCTTAATCTCACTTAATGGCATCCAGCTCCTCCTTTGTCCTCCCTGATGCTAACAGATTCCCTGCCTTTCACTCGCCACCATTCACATATCTACCCTCTATAATCCTCTTATTCCGGGGTACCAATTATTTTGAGTATTTTATCAGCATTATGATTATGATTATTTTCATTATTATTATTCATGCAGGCCATGCTAAGGGCCAGGCTGTGGCGGAGAATATCCTCCCTCCTACCAGCGCCTCTTATTCTCGCTCAGAATGAGGCTGCCTGCTTTCTTCCAGAGGGGTGGCGAGTTTGCAGGAGTGAACCCCATTCAGGGAGACACATTTTCTGGGCGTTTGAACATATTGTGGAGTGAGTGTAATGAGTAGCACCAAATCACCCGTCCTGGCTCCTTAACACAGAGAAACATCAAGAATTTGAGGATGGAGGAGAAAGAGGGGGCTAATAATCAAAAGGCCTCCTTTCTGCAGAGCAGTAATTACACGGGTGGGTTTTGATCTTTTGCTTGTTGGGAGCAATGAATGAAGGTGGTGGTGGTGGTGGAGTGGGGGGATAGATGAGGACTGTTTCAGTATTTTGAGGAGAGGGTTTCACGGAGCTTTTCAGCTCAGCATCTTGTCCCGAGTCTGAAGTATATCAGAAATTACAACCGTGAGGATCCAGAGAAAAGTGTAACGGTGCGAGGAGGAGAGGCTGTGAGAGTGAATCCTTTTCTCAGCACTTTGTGGGACATGAGGTGATGCAGGACTTCTGTGAGAAAACGAAGGAGCTGAAAGTTGTATAAAAGGTAGAAAACATTACGCAAAATCCAGGCCAAGGTTACCAGAATAATACAAAGCGGGAAAACAAGTCTCGACTTTTCTTGGCTCGAACGCTATCAATACCTCAAAAAAGAAAAAAAATGAATAGTGTTTCACAAATGCATATTTAAACTGCAACCTCATTTCTAAAGAAGTTGGGACCGAAATGAGTGTTTAAACATAATTTTTAATACGTAATAAGTTGAAAATAGCTCAAAGACAAAATATCAGGTGTTGAAACTGAGAAATGTCATTGTTTTGTTGAATATTATTTTGCCCATTTTGCCACCAACATGTTGGGAGAGCTTTTATATTGAAACATGTTCTATATGTTCCCATGTGTCATATAACTTCTTTTTGTTGCAGTAGATAGTTTAGACAATCTATAAGAAATCCGACGTTTCATGTGTGTCTGCACAGTTATTAGTTGCACAGTATAATCTTTGTTTTTATTTAATTCAAAATGTTTTTTTTTAACCTAAACAATTACATTTCATTTTTGTGTTGCTGACAGTGACAGTGGTGTTCAGTCCTGATTTGTGCACAGACGAAAACATCCTGAACTGACCAGCTCTTTCATGTCTTTGTGTAGGATTTTGTTGCTAATAGAAATTAGATTGAACCTTTAACTGGCATCATCTTTATTTCACAACAAGCCTTTATTGGGACCCTCTCCAGCTTTGGGCCCTTGAACAGTCACTAACTTTTCACCCAGCAAAAGCTACAGAACAGCACTGCAGTCACATGCACCATCACAGAGCCATCATAGTTTACATTTAATATAAAGTACTTCATTATTTCTCTGTTTGTGACATAAATATTCTGACAAAACGTATTGCAACTCCGAAACATTAAAGAGCATTATTAGATTTAAAGAGCCTGTCTTATCAAATACAGAACAGCTGCGTAATGTTGAAAAAAAAAGGTCAAAGGGTATTTGTGAGTATAGTCGAATATAAACATGTTAAAAATGTTAGAAAAATAACAATTCATATAAAAACCGTGGCGTACATGTAACAGTCATCGAGTCCTTTTCCTCTTCAACATGAAAGGTGTCACTTTGGGAATCGTGGAACTGGAGCCGAGTGGCTGAATCTGGGCAGTCTGCAGACTCCGCAGGGGCAGAGGGGCCCGGCCGAGGCCCCCGCAGAGCTCCACTGCACCGGGGCCAGAGAGGCTTCCATGGGGCCCGGAGACAGGAGGGGGCATTTAGCTACAGAGGATGATGAAGCGGGGGAGGAGGAAGAAGAGGAGGAGGAGGAGGAGGAGGCTGCTGCTGAGGTGAGGAGGGATTCCTGGGTGAGGAGGAGCTGCCCGGGGCCGGAGATGAGGGGCCACCCTCCGGTGAGCAGCAACCTGGGGACGGAGCCCGAGTTCACCCCCATCCCGATGCTCACCTCCCCCAGCAGCCGCCGCATCTCCTGCAGCGACGAGCCCAGCAGGAGGATGTAGTTCCTGGCCAGGACCAGGGTGGAGATCTTGGAGAGCCGGCGGCCGGGAGGAGCTCCTCCAGGCTGGTGGGACTGCGAGGCGGCGGCAGCAGCAGCAGCAGCGGCGGCGGAGGAAGGAGAGGAGGCGTAAGGCACCATGACCTCCCTCAGGGCGTCCATGGCGATGTTCAAGTCCTGCATCCGCTTCCTCTCCCTGCTGTTGATCTTCCTCCTGAGCTCCTGCTGCTCCTCGGGGCTCAGCTCCCTCTGAGGTTTGGCGGATCTCTGGCCGCACTGGAGGCCGAGCATCGGGTGCGCCGGGTTGAGGCGAGAGCTCAGGCTGAACCCCGGGGGGCAGTGGGGCAAGTCCTGGACAGACCCGGGGCCACACAGAGACAGAGACTGCTCCTGGGCCCTGATCACTGGGTTCGACAGCACGTTCATAGTCTCCTCAGACGTGTGCCAGCCTTCAGAGTGTGGTGCTTCTTCAGCAAAAAGATGAAGGTTTGAGAGACAAACCAAAAAATCTGTCAAAGCAAAAAGCAAAAAAAAAAAAAAAAGCTTCACTCCTGCTTCTAAAAAATCCACAAGGTGCAAAAACGTCCTCCCTCCACCTGTTGCTGTCCTCTTTGCCTGCAGAGAACAGATGCCATCCAGCACAATGACGACTCACCAAACGGTTTTTACTTTTTGGCCTCGGAGGTTTCTGGCAGCACAAGTGTGTGAGTGAGTGAGAGCTTCCTGAAGTGGCAGCTCAGTTTTATCTCATTTCCACAGCTGCGAGTGCTGAGAATGACGACTCACACAGGGGTAAAGTGAGCTAAATGCCCCCCTCACACACCCCGACCTCAGCTCAACTCCTCCCCAGCACATGATGTGTTTTTTAGAAACACACACACATGCACGTTTGACTTACATCTTCACATCTGACAAAGAAGCTCAGATACAATTACGGCAATAAATGTTATTTGTGTTTTTGCATCATTTCTTTTTTAAAGCTGCGTTTATCAACCTCATATTGAATATGAGCACGACTTCAATTAAAAACTGTCATCACCAGACATTTACTTCTTAGATCTTTTTCTTTCAGACTGAAACAGAGGCGCTACTGTATTTTTCTTAGTGCTGCTTTTAGCCACGTATTCATATGATTATGATTAATAGTCATATTTACTATCCTCAGCAGTTTCCTGGATTCCTAGTTTCCTTGTCAAATTTTACAGTGTATAATGAAATTCTGCAAGAATCAAAATATACTTGATATATTCATTCATATATAATTTTGACTACTGTGTAAAACAGAACTATTACAAATCATCAGGACGGTGTGAGGAAAATTTGATGTTAAAAGGACCAATGTGTTCTTAATGTCATATTTTGTGATAAAATTTGTGATAAATTCACTGTAGGTTATACTGAACACATCAAATAAATCAAACAACAGAAGGTTTTGGGGATAAACAGGGACAAGTTCAACTGATTAAACTGTGACATCTTTTTGTACTTTGTACTTTTGTACTGTGACATCTTTTTGTACAGTTTCCACCTCATTGGTCAAAAAAATGACCCGATCTAATCTCCTGGTCATTGTCGTCTGAGGTTGAATCCTAAAGAGTCTGGTGATACTCTGACTGTGTTTTCACTTTCACAAACGTTTGGTTTCGTGAGCAAATTCCTGCTAATGTCAAAACATTTCCATCAGCCCCGGCTGCGCTTTCTGTTCAGAGCTAATTAGCGAATGCTAATTTGCTGACACACTAAAAACATGATATTAAACGCGATGAACATTAGCTGCTAAAAAATCATTGTCTGTGCAGAGATGTTAGCATGCTGATGTTAGCATTTAACCCACAACACTGCGGTGCCTCCCTGAGCCGACGGCCTCCACATTGTTTTTACTTGTCCTTTATGTGAAGTTAATTGAAAGCACACACACACACACACACACACACACACACACACACACACACACACACACACACACTGTGAGCTTAATGGAATGTGGCACCGCAGCCATTTAACATTTAACAACTGGGAGGCCATTAAAAATCTTCAGTACTTTGTTTGGAGCCAGAGAGCAGGTATTAGCAGTATTAACATAGGTATTAACTGTGTCAGAGGAGAGTTTTGGCAAACATTCAATGGACACATCATTGTGTGTGTGGAGTTAATTGATGGTTTTGAGGTGGAGGTTATTGTTGCTCAGTTCTGAGCGGCTACACGCGAATCCCCCCCCCCCCCCCCCAAATTGGCTGGCAGAGAGCTGGGCACGGTTCCAGGCAGCCAGACAACAGGCCAATTGACTCCAACCACAGGTGAAGCTGGCTTGGGGCACCGAGCAAGGCTGGAAACCTCAGATGTGCCATTCATGGAGCCACAAAAAGAACCTCAGCATCACTCCGTGGCACAGTGAGCCTGGCCGTCCTCTCTTTGCACTCCCACCCTCCTCCTCCTCCTCCTCCTCCTCCTCCTCCTCCTTGTAAAGCCCATCTGAGTGGGAGAAAAGGAAGGCAGGGGGAAGAGGGGAAGGACAGCACCGTTACACACAGAAAGCAAGTTGTTCGTGATGAAAGCAGAAGGAGATGCAGAGGAGGAAGACCCTTTCTTTCTTCCCCAGCCCGCTCCTCTCTTGTCGTTCAACAAGTGAAAGATGTATGTGGAGGCGCTTCCCTTCCCCGCCAGTGGTCCGGTGGCGTCCGGCTGGTGCTGTGATTGAAGCTGAATGGACAGACTCCAGACGGACAGGAAAGGGAGGGCCCCTATGAAAAGGGCCAGGCGGATGGCCCTCGCACCTGCAGGAGAACAGAGTGCAGGCAGCCAGGATGAATGTGTGTGTGTGTGTGTGTGTGTGTGCATGTGTGTGTGTGTGTGTGCATGTGTGTGTGCGTGCCTGTGAGCTCAATTTGATTTCTAGTGCCTGTCTAACAATGAGAGGTAATAAACGGAGTAATGAAAGAAAACGAGCCGTGATGCTTTTGACGTGGTCTCTGTGTCAAGAGAGAGAGAGAGAGGGAGAAAAAGGACACCTGCAAGGAGCCACACATACAGAAGTCAGAAAGGATGAGAAAGAAAGAACGAAAAAAGAAAGAAAGAAAGAAAGAAAGAAGCTGGTGTCTACCCGAAAAGTGCACCTCCCCCACTTTTTTTATCCACAAGGGAAAGAAAAGTGAGCTTGATTTGGGGCTGCAGCCCAGCATATCCGCCTCCTCCAGCTTCCAGGCTCCTTTTGATGAGGCTGGACCAGGGCAGGAGCACCGGTGGCTGCAGGGCAGGGGGAAGACTAGTGTCTTTATGGTGGAAGGAGAACTATCCATCTGGGCAAGGCCGTCCAATGGTGGGTCTGCACCTGGGAGCTAAATGCCTCGTCTGTGCGGAGCCACTTCCTGCGGCCGGCAGACAGGAAGACACCTCGGCCAAACCTCCTGGGTCGATTTATCCTTCAATACAACATGACAAATACACCCAGAGTGACACCGATGGACAGAAACAGCGGTTATTATGACCTTTTTTTTTCTCGGTGTTTCCGCAAATCTCAGACCTCACACACCAGAAGGAGATGATAAAATCCACTACACTTATCCACAAAAGGACTGAAATAAACAGGTTTTCTGAAGTTCTTTTGTGATTTTTGTACAATTTTGAACCAACAAATCTTCAGTGACTTTACAGTTAGAGTTGATTTAATCAAATAATAGCATTTTTTCTTTTTCTTTTTAGATGTTTAGGTGTGTAAATTAAGTTTAAGGTCATATGGTTTTACTGTTTTGATTTTGGTAGGAATTGAAGGGAAAATTATGAAACATGCAAACAGGATTCTTAGTTAGATTCACTCAAACATAACAATAAATCAATTAACCTCAGAGTGTTTGCACTCAAATGGAAAATTGAATGTAAGCTGCAAGCAGCAATGAATCAACATCTACCAAAATATCTAAAAAAGTGAGACCATAATAGTTAACATTAGGTACCTGTCTACATGTTAGTAACTGTGTACCAACACACACATTGACAGACTAAAAATAAGATATCAAGTCGAGGTGGGTGCCACATATCTGGTATATTGATTGTTGCTCTAACGATGTGCACAATGACAATATCAAACGTGTTGATACTGTAGGAGAGAACGCATACAGTGTTCACCCATTACAACAAGCCACATGGCTGAAGTCACGTCCACATTCAGAGAGGTGTGCAGCTGATTTGCACTCACAGCTACAGACATATGAAGGACAACAATGGTTCCTTTGCTGAAGACAACACATGAATGCTTGTCTTTCAGGAAAGCAAGTTCCAACTGATTAATATCTAGTTTGCATTTTACATCATTTCCCTGTGTTTTACATTTTGAGGAAGAATCATGCCCATATATTAGCAGAAGCAACAAACACAGCTGAACCCACATAGAGGATTTCTGAATCAACTTCACATGACTAAAGACGTTAATATAAAAAATATTTAGACATTTAGAGAAGAAAAGGCAAGACAAGACAAGACAAAAGAAGAGAAAAGAAGAGAGAAGAAAAGAAAAGGAAGACAAGAAGAGAAGAGAAAACAAAGCACGAGGACTCACCAGATAATGGGTAAGTGTTTCCAACTCATACTTAAATACTTTTTCTGATAGAATTATTTTGCATTTTTTAAAGGCATTAAAAGCAACTTATATATATTTCAATACATGACATATTCACACAGGAACACATGTATGAAAAATATAAGTTCTCCTGCTGTAAAAAATATTTCACATAGTTTATGTAAATGATTGTAGACATCTCAGAAAGTAAATTCTCTTTTTCCTGTTGTTATGAAATTTTCACCATACAGTTAGAGCTATGGAAAAGATCTCACATCTAATTCTACTTGCAGGTCAGTGCTACTCCAGTATATCTATTCTGCACTTATTGTAAATGTGAACTCTAAAATCAAGTTTCTAAATTTCTCTTCTTCCTTTTAAATGTACATTTCTTTTCAACCTCCTTGCTTTCTTCACCCGTTGAGCATTTTTACTTCTGCAAAACTGCATAAAGTTTTACGGCTTTCCTCCCCCAGGGCTGTGCTCTCTGTCTTCATGTGTCTCCCAGCATCAATACGTTCTAGTGACAACTCCAAAAACCTGGTATGATGCACAGAACTACTGCAGAGAGAACTATTACGACCTGGCCACCATAGACGACGCTGGAGAGATGAAAAGGCTTCTTAAGGATGTTAAGGATAAATATGATGGTAGCCTATGGATAGGACTTAGGGTAGAAACAAAGAAAATGTGGCACTGGTCTCTGGCAGACAAAGACTTCTACAAAGAAGGAGAAAGAAGTTATTTAGTTTGGGGAAACCAAGGACTTGACAACTGTGTGTTTTTCAAAAGTGGGAGTCTCTTTACATCAAGCTGTCCTAATAAGAGATATCCACTTTGCTTTGATGGTGAGTGTCATTCATTCTTATTCTGGCATTGCACACACAAATGCATGCAAACAACTTTGTAGCCACATCAATCACAGTTTGTTATACTAACTAGAAACATGTGTTGTAGCTGCAGCTCTGTAGAGATTGTCTTATTGTCCCTTCATTAAATTACTGGTCCTGTAAAACTTAATGCTGTAGTGTGTAGCTCCTGTCGATCTCTTGAGGGAATTTTACATAAATACAAAAACACTGCCGACATTTCCATGGATGGCAGTCTGGCCGTCTAGCATGCTGTCACACATATATGAAGGCAATGGCGGGTGAAGAATAACCGTCTGGCGTCTACTGTTGCTGAATGTGGCTGCACGGTCACACGTGCGAATAACAGTGGTGAATATTCCCGTTCACTTCTAGTCTATGCGAGCGAAGAGGCAAATAAAACATTTGCATCCTGTGGCGAAACTAATTTGCATTTTGGATTCGTGTGAACTGTTAAATCAACCGAAGGGTCACCACTACGTAGCCAGACCGCCTCCCCTTAGCTAACGAACCTTACCGTCAGCTTGATGTAGCATTAGCCCCTCCTGCTGGATCGTAGTAGTGGTTCAGCCAGGTTTCCGTGACAATGTACATAGGCTACAGCAGTTGCTCACGGTACGTAGAGAAGCTCTCCAGAGTCTGATCCACCTCGCCATCCACTTTGATGACGAGGGAGCGAACACTTACTACCTGTAGGCTAGGCACTGCTAGCCTGTGCAGATTAGCACGTAGCCTGATGCTCATCGGTTTACATGCACAGCTAAGTCGAGCTATGCTCATAGCTCGGGTTGAGCGTCTCGATTCTGTCCTTGTCCCAGTTTACATGCAACATGGAAACTGCGATTGGAAACTGGGTTTCTTACACCTTAAAGGAGAATTCAGGCCATTTTTGACCCCTAAATCATTTTCCTGATAGTTATCCAGTGTTAGGGGGAGCAAAACACGTGACTAAAATTGATGCAGGCAATCCGGAGTTAGACTGTGGCTGGATAGCGACAACGCTAATCCATGGGGCCAATTCTTTCAACCACAACAAACACTCAAAAAACAATCAAATATCTATGGTACATGACTGGAATCCTTACGAGACACCACGGAACTCATATGTAGCCTACAGTATAAACAGTATAAACTTAACTCATTAAACTATTAACGCCGACATTTATTTTATCGCGCATTAACGCATGTTGCTCACATGCTTTTATTTTGTAAAAGTCTGTTGCTGGCTGCTGCGGTGCAGGGGTCAGAGTCGCCAGACACTTTTTACCGGGTAAACCCCGGTAAACATGTGCTGTGCCCCCCTGTAAAATTATCAATAAAATTTCATGAATGAGTCTATTTTTTGCCACAGAATAATATCCCTCCCCCTCCGCTATGACTGACCTGATGCGTCTAAGAGTGGTTGAGAGCTCTTTTTTTTTCCTTCACTTTTATTGATAAAGTCACGTCAAACCAGCCATTAGGAGAGCCAAATGCCTGACGCGCGAGTCCGCGACGATCTACTGGCACGTACAGCGCGATCAGGAGGCCCCTGAAAGAATACTAAAGTGGGCCCCTGACTTTTCCACTTTTTTTCTTAGACTACATATGTATTATCATTTTTTATTTAGCCTACTTTGTTTTAATGCTAATGCAGCATCACTATGAGTATTAGTCAGGGTCTTATGCAGAATAATTCAGTCATACAAAGATTAGACTACTGGGGTTTATTGAGGGCCCTACTGGGCACTGGGCCCCTAGAATTATCATCACCTTTCTTCCCTATACAACAGCCCTGCAGATAATTAATGACGTCCTGAATCAAAAGGTGGCAAAGTGACTGGACTGACAAGTTTTGTTTTATTTTATTATTATTTTATTTTAACAACAAATGTTATGGCACTTTAGTTTATCTGGCAGCAGAACATTGAAGTAAAAGTGCACTTTACACTACTTTTGAATTCATTCTTGGATGAATTGGAAAAATTCTAATCGTTGCCCAGCCCTACTAATTAATTAAGCATCAAATTAATTAATTAATTAATCCTTCTTTTTTTGCCGAGAACGGTTCTCGGCAACCATTCTTGGGTTGAACCCCCCTACTCACCTCCCCCCCGGCCAAAGTTTTTTCCTGCAGGAAACCCAGTTAAGTATCCCGGTTTTGATGGTTATCCCTATTTTGATCAAATTCAGGATATGGTGTTTACATAAACTTAGAGAAACCTGGTTATTCAGTATTCCCGTATACATGATAAATACCAGTATCCGAGTTTCTTTTACTGCGTCTTATGTGCGCATTCGTGTTTCATGTTTATTGTTTACATCAGGAAGCGCAATAACCTCAGGAGACAGGGCTGCTGCCTCTGTGATGTCACACAAGTGGAGCTTCACTTATCCGAAAAACATAGGAGCAAACTTCTAAGGCGTCATTTGGATAAACTAACTGCACATTGGGGATCTAAACAGTAACTTTCTCGCATGAAAAAATATTAAAAGTTAATAGTCTCCTAGGGATAAGGGCTTATCCCGATTTCTGAAATCGTGAATTAAAAACGGGATACTTAAAAACCCCAATCAAAACCGGGATAATGAAGTCCATGTAAACGCAGTCAATAAGTGTCTTTCTTTCTTTTTTTTCAGGAAAAAAAGTTGGTGAAGAACAGTATGTTGTCAATGCAACAGCTATGACATGGAACAGTGCTCGGGATTACTGCAGGAAATACCACACAGACCTGGCCAGTGTGAGGAATGAGGCCGAGAGCCAGATCATTCAGAAAGTAGCAGAAGACAGGCCGGTGTGGGTGGGTCTCTTCAGAGAACCATGGACGTGGTCTGACGGGACTTACTCCTCGTTTAGATACTGGAGACCGAGTGAAACAGTTTATATTGAACCGGGGACAAACGAGTGTGCTGCTGTGTTGAAGACTGGTAAATGGGGATCAAAGCCATGTGGTGAAGTTCATCCATTCATCTGTAACGGTGAGCATTAAGATTCTCCACCACTCTGTTCTGGTGAAAGCTCATAATCTGACTTGGATTTAGGGTTCTTTCACACAGGCAGTGTTTAGGTCCAGGGTCACTGTAAACACAACTGTTGCTCAACTATTGCACACCAAAAACACAGCACCTAGACCAGCCTGAAGAGGTGGTCAAACTATGGCGTGATCCGTTTGTTGTGTGAAAGCTGCTGCAGTCTGGTCCGCACCAACTGCCTGGTGTATACAACAAGTTTGTGCTAAAAAGGCTCCCGTAGATTTTTCCCTCAGCCATGCTTCATTCTCAAAATCTATTATTTGCAGAGAGTGGTAAATACATATGATATAAAATGAATTATAAAACGGAAAGGTGAAATCCGGCGATCTGTTTGGTTGTTAACTGTGATATAATGAGCATATACCACAGCTACTATTCTAAAGCCTTATCACAGCATAGGCTTATCACTCCGCGTCAATCGCTCTGACTGGTATGAAAGGAGGTTTGTTGTCATGTATCCATGACAACGTACTGTTGCAGTCGCTAGCAAATGACTGTCGGTGTTTTTATGACGTTAAAAAATAGACTAAAGTAGTTGAATTGACATGTTCAAGGTTAACTTTTAACAAAAGGTGTAACAATGGTAGCGTGGATTGATCACCTGAAAAAAAGCCGAAGAAAAGACGACATGCAGAGCTAACGCCCGGAGAGGTGGGACTATTCTTTTCACAGTGGGGCTATTTTATTGGATAATATGTATTTCTGGTTGAATAAAAACTACATAAATTGATTGCTTATTCCTCTTTCACATTGGCATTATTGTTAACCGTTTTATAAAAGCAATATATCATTTCAGTCTGTGATATACACTCATTGTACCACGGCCAAGGGGCGTTCTTCGGCCCGACGCGAAGCAGAGGCACCTTAGCCTGTCGTGATATAGGCCTATTGCTTAAATGACCAGCGCTACAAATAATCTGCATACTTGTGTACTGCGTTACATGTGTCTCCAAAATTAAGAGGTGCCGGATCTTGTTCCGGCAGGATCCGGCTCAAATTAACCCCTGAACTTGCTCTGCCAGTGGTGGCCGTTTGGACCTGAGTGAAAAAAACAATGTGCGAATGCGGACCATACGAGCTGAAAATGTATGATTTCCGCTTTTTTCCCCCCTGGTCCGCAGCAGTATATGTGAAAGCACCTTAAATCTGAATATCACATTACCAGTGTTTATTTTCCCTATAGAAATATTCTGAAATAGGTAACTGAATACTTAACGTCCTACTGTGCATTGGCCTGTCATAATGGATATGATGAAGCTTTTCTCACCATCAGGTCCCGTTAAGGTGAAGATCATTAAATTGAGGATCAGAGCACAAGACTCAGTGATGGAGCAGAACAACCCTGCAGTGGAAGAGGACCTCTTAGAACAAGTGAGTCCCAGTAACAAGAGCATGGCACAATGTCAAGAAGACGAAATTTGATAGAGGTAGAAAGACTCATGCTCAGATTTAATGCCATTTCCACTACAAATCTTGCAGGTAGTGAAACAAAATGTTGTTTCGTGCAGACTCAAGGTGCATTTCAAAGGATTAAAAGGGGATTTAAAAGTAATAGCTGTGTTGCAAAGTGACACTTCATTCAAACAATACAAAGACAAGACATGGCTTGGTTAAACTAAGAGCAATGAGAGGTAGTTTATCAAGGTGCAATTGTTGCAAAGTGCAGGTACTCAGTTCGATAAAAGAAGTGTCAGACGTGTGTGTCTGTGTGTGAGATGTGTATGCAACAGTTAAGTTTTAATGATCTTATCGAGGGCTCTGACAGTTTGGGGGGAAAAGCTGTTACAGAACCTTTGCAGAACTTTTGAACCATGCCAGAAAACAACTGGTGCTGGTGCTGGTTGTCTTTGGAGAAATCTTTAACATTTTCTTTTGTTCTTTTTGTTTTCTCTGTTCCTCAGATCAGGCAGCAGCTGGGGGGCGCGATTGGGACTGAGAATTTCAGGTTGAGGTGGAATAAGTATCCTGATGGAAGAATCTTCGTCAAGGAACAGAGGGATGAACAGATGACAGACGAGTCTGACGAAGATAACTGAAACTCACAGCAAATAGTGTCTGTGTGTAAAAGAGAAGTTGTCTAAACTATGCTACCTTAGTTTTCCTTGTTGCTAAAGAGTTCATCATGGCCATTTACCATCACCTCCGTACCACCGTACATCATGTATCAGTCATGTTAAAGTTATATCAATCATTTTTGGTTTATGATTATCCACATATTAGTCGTGTTTGTAAACTTTCCTCCGTGCTGTTTTGTTTCTCATTAATGTCTTTCTTTCCTTATTATCAGTAGATGATATTATTCACATATAACTTAATTGTCATGATGTTTTGTCTAGCCAATTATTTTCATTATGGTAAATATAATCTCGTTGTAGTTATTGTGTCAGTTTGATTTTTTTCAAAGTAACTTTAACATTTCTACATAAATAAAGTTTTACTGTATTGACACTGGTATAATAACATTGGATTGCATCTTTGTTTGGGGTTTCCTTCTACCACAGTGTATTTCCATGAACAGTGAGCACTGAAGTACTGAAATATGCAGATAAAAATGGATATTAATCACAGAGTTTAGAACAAGCCACATCACAAGGGATCATTTACTTTTTTTGGTGAATGTTTCCAAAACAGACCTACTACTATACAGTATGTTGATGTTGGCCTGTTTGCAGATATCTTAGCAGAATTATCTGGAATATATGCAAATATATGTATATGTATATGTATATATGGACTTTACAGTTAGAGTTGATTTCATCAAATAATAGCATTTTTTCTTTTCTTTTTTTTAGATGTTCAGTAAATTAAGTTTAAGGTCATATGGTTTTACTGTTTTGATTTTGGTAGGAATTGAAGGGAAAATTATGAAACATGCAGGATTCTTAGTTAGATTCACTCCAACATAACAATAAATCAATTAACCTCAGAGCATTTGCACTGCAAATGGAAAATTTAAAGAAAGAAAACACAAATTTCAAAATATCAACCTGAATCTTCTGTGATTAGGCTATTCAAACGTCACTCAAAAATAAATGATCAGAGATATTTTGGACATTACCACTGCACTGCTCTATCGTTTATTTTTGTAAAGAAATCATCACAACAAGGAAAAAGTGTTTGTTTCTGTGGCGGGGAGAGTAGGCGCTCTGCGATCGGATAGTAATGTATTTCCAGGATGTTTCAGAGTTAGGCTATTTGAGGTGACTACATGCCCTATTTATTATATGGCCCTATTTATTGTAATGTAGTATATTACTACATTACATGGTGTAACTCCGTTTTCTTTAGACGTGTTTTTTGCTCCCCCCAAGACTGGGAAACCATCCGGAAAACGATTTAGGGCCGGAATTCTCCTTTAGGTTTTGGGAAGAGAGTCCAAGGGAGCAAGAGTCAGTGACTGTAGAGACCAAAAGGGGGAAATAAAAAAAAATATCAGTGCATGGATTGGAGCAATCAGGTGTACTGTAATAGCAGTGGATTTTACTTTACAGGCACACAGTTCAGTTAATTTGTCTCTGTGGAAACAGTTGAATTTAAACTGCAAGCAGCGATGAATCACCACCATCTATCAAACTATCTAAAAAAATGAGACCATAATAGTTAAAGCAGAAGTGAGTGATATATTTGTGTTAATATAAGTCTTAAATAGTTATATCTTCCGACAGCAATCACTTACATAGAGTGTTTGGTCTGAATCACGGGTCTGTCAGTCACTCTGCTCTGCTCTGAGCCGAGGAGAAAACATTTATCGTATCCTACAGTTTTTATCCAATGAGGAGAGAGAACGGCATGCAGGGCTGTGTGTGCAGCCAAGGGACGCCGTGAATGTGGCGACGTAGCGACGAGGACTGTTATGGTGCGTTCAAGGAAACTCGTTTTTTTCCGACCTGTGACGTCGTACCAGTTCGATCTGGAACATAGACTGTACAAAAAGACGTACTGGTACGATTTCACGGGTCGGAAGTTACGAGTGGCCGTTATAGTGACTTTCACCGGTAAAACAGGTCGGAAAAACACGAGTGGGTTGCCTGGAACGCTACAAAGTCGTAAGTTGTGACTTGAAGCTGTAATTTATGATTTCAAAAGCCTGACTGGAACGCAGCATTAGCGAAAACGACCGGATCACTCACTTCTGCTTTAACATTAGGTACCTGTCTACATGTTAGTAACTGTGTACTGTCGCGACCATGGGCCACCCTGGTAAATAAAGTTTTACGGTTAGGGCTCTAACAAGTCTTTGGATTTTTCCCAGCATTCCTTGCTCCTTCCGCTCACGTTAGACTTAAGCGGCCAGGTAACCAGGCAACCTCACATACTATATCATTAAAATGTATAGTCTGGCAACGACCGGTAGACCTCGGCTCAATCCAGGGGGCGGGATGAAGGCTGTCTTTCAAACTGCCTCTGCACGCAATAGGGTAGCGCTACGACTAATCAGAGCAAAGAGCAGGATGACGTTAGCCTGACAAGCCAATTAAAATGTATGTCGTCATCGCGTCAAGCCCGCCCAATGACTCTCTAAACAGATAGAGCGCTGTGATTGGTGAACACAAACGGCGTTCGAGACTCAAAAAGTTCCTATGGCTCGTTTCTAAGACCCACCTACGGAGCAAATATATTTGCTGCCGCTAGGGTGCGTCTAGATTTCTAGGCTAGCAACACACACATTGACAGACTAAAAATGAACTATCAAGTCGGGGTGGGTGCCACATATCTGGTATATTGATTGTTGCTCTAACGATGTGCACAATGACAATATCAAACGTGTTGATACTGTAGGACAGAACGCATACAGTGTTCACCCATTACAACAAGCCACATGGCTGAAGTCACGTCCACATTCAGAGAGGTGTGCAGCTGATTTGCACTCACAGCTACAGACATATGAAGGACAACATTATGGTTCCTTTGCTGAAGACAACACATGAATGCTTGTCTTTCAGTAAAGCAAGTTCCAACTGATTCATATCTAGTTTGCATTTTACATCATTTCCCTGTGTTTTACATTTTGAGGAAGAATCATGCCCATATAAGCAGCAGCAACAAACACAGCTGAACCCACATAGAGGATTTCTGAATCAACTTCACATGACTAAAGACATAAATATAAAAAATATTTAGACATTTAGAGAAGAAAAGGCAAGACAAGACAAGACAAAAGAAGAGAAAAGAAGAGAGAAGAAAAGAAAAGGAAGACAAGAAGAGAAGAGAAAACAAAGCACGAGGACTCACCAGATAATGGGTAAGTGTTTCCAACTCATACTGATAGAATTATTTAGCATTTTTTAAAGGCATTAAAAGCAACTTATATATATTTCAATACATGTCATATTTACACAGGAACACATGTATGAAAAATATAAGTTCTCCTGCTGTAAAAAACATTTCACATAGTTTATGTAAATGATTGTAGACATCTCAGAAAGTAAATTCTCTTTTCCCTGTTATGAAATTTTCACCATACAGTTACAGCTATGGAAAAGATCTCACATCTAATTCTACTTGCAGGTCAGTGTTACTAATACATCTGCACTTATTGTAAATGTAAACTCTAAAATCAAGTTTCTAAATTTCTCTTCTTCCTTTTAAATGTACATTTATTTTCAACCTCCTTGCTTTCTTCACCCGTTGAGCATTTTTACTTCTACAAAACTGCATAAAGTTTTACGGCTTTCCTCCCCCAGGGCTGTGCTCTCTGTCTTCATGTGTCTCCCAGCATCAATACGTTCTAGTGACAACTCCAAAAACCTGGTATGATGCACAGAACTACTGCAGAGAGAACTATTACGACCTGGCCACCATAGACGACGCTGGAGAGATGGAAAGGCTTCTTAAAGATGTTGAGGATAAATACGATGGTAGCCTATGGATAGGGCTTCAGTTAGAAACAAACCTGACGTGGCACTGGTCTCTGGCAGACAAAGACTTCTACAAAGAAGGAGAAAGAAGTTATTTAGTTTGGGGAAACCAAGGAATTGACAACTGTGTGTTTTTCGAAAGTGGGAGTCTCTTTACATCTCTCTGTGCTAGTAAGAGATATCCACTTTGCTTTGATGGTGAGTGTCATTCATTCTTATTCTGGCATCACACATTGAAATGCATGCAATCACAATCAATCAGTGTGTTTACAAACTAGAAATGTGTTGTAGCTGCATAGACATTTTCTTCATTAAATCCCTTCATCAAATTACTGTTTCTGTAAAACTTAATGCTGTAGTGCGTAGCTCCTGTTGACCCCTTGAGGGAATTTTTATCTGGTGAATCGTAATCGAATTGAATTGTGAGGGCAGTGCCAATGCACACACCCCTATCAAAAATGGCCGTAATTATCCTTTAAGGCGTATAGAAGAAACCCAGTTTCCAATCGCAGTTATCTGGTTGCTTTAGTCAGATTTGGAGAAGTTCAGTATCAGTCAGACTAACATGTTTACGTGCACTTCAGTTGTCCAGTTATAGTCTGATTAAGGCCATCATTTGTTGTTGTTTTTTCCAACTGTCACGTAAACGATCTGTTACCGCCTCAACAGTCTTTCCTGGTCCTTCAGAGCATAGAAACTTCAGTCAAACCAGTTGTTCCACTAATATAAAAAAACATTGCATTTTCACTAGAGGCACTGCAAACAAGGGGGAAGGAGGGGGGCGCGTGGAGGTGAGGCAGGAGGAAGAGGTGGGTGGGACATTGGAGGGAGGTGGAGTTGTTGATTTTATGCTGTGCTGTATGAAATGCCAGAAAGGTAAGAGTTTCTTTAACAGATCTTTACTCAAGGATTCAAACTCAATATACAGAAAATTAACTGAACAGACGAACCGACCACATGTACGAAGGAGTATTAGGGCCAGCCAAAAAAAAAAAAAATCCGGCGCAAGGGTAAAAAAAAACTGCAGAGGCTTGACCACGTACCACAACAAAGCGTCAAGCGACTGACGGCTCCATGACAGCAGCCGGCCGGTACCGCGGCCACACGGTGTTGGTGTGTGTTACAGGAAACACAGGACGCGGTACCGGCAGAGTGACAGACAGGCTCCTGTAGTAGTATTTGTAAATATTACAAATACTACAGGAGAGGAGGAGAGGAGGTAGGCCTATCCTGTAGTATTTGTATTTGTAAATACTACAGAAGGAGGCAGAGACCAGTGGATCGCGGTGGTCCAGTCACGGAGGTTAACGTTAGTTAGCTAGTAGGCTACTAGCGCTAAACGTTAGCTCATATAACTCCATGTAACTTATAAATGATTGTGTGTGTGCGTTTGTTTGGGGGGGCAGCCATAGATATGGGGGACAGCAATGAACAACATGCATTGCTGTATGTTGGCAGCAGGGGTCGGACACGGAAGTGATTCGTGTGCCGATCGCTTTGTGGTACGTGGTCAAGCCACTGCAGTTTTTTTTTTTTTTCTTGTGCTGGATTTTTTTTTGTTTTTTGCCTGACTTTTTTTTTTCTTCATGTGCCGGATTTTTTTTTTTTTGCTTGCTTTTTTCCCTTGCGCCGGATTTTTTATTTTTTTTTGGCTGGCTTTTTTTTTTTTTTTTGGCTGGCCCTAATACTCCTTCGTACACATGCAATTCAAAACAATAAATACTTAAAAAAAACTATGTAAAAAATTTAAAAAAGAGATTTGTGGAGGTGAAAGGTTTACAGTAATCAGTATTGTGTTGTCTCATCTCGTAATGGCTGGTATGTAACAATTAACGGACATAAAAGTAAAAGTTATGCACTACAGCTTTAGGTTTACTTACATTTACTGGATCTGTCCCAGATCACTGAGCAAGACCAAAGAAGCAAGAGTTATTCAGGATTACAAAAAATCTTAGAGCATGATGTCCAATGTGATAATCTCCACAAAACATGACAATAACTGCGTTTACATGGACTTAAGTATCCTGGTTTTGATGCTTATCCCGATTTTTGATCAAATTTGGGATATGGTGTTTACATAAACTTAGAGAAACCTGGTTATTCAGTATCCCCGTATACATGATAAATACCAGTATCCCAGTTTCTTTTACTGCATCTTATGTGCACATTCGTGTTTCATGTTTATTGTTTACATCAGGAAGCGCAACAACCTCAGAAGACAGGGCTGCTGCCTCTGTGATGTCACACAAGTGGAGCTTCACTTTTAATTCAAACAAACTAATGCGACTGCCACAATTGTTACATTTCATCAATGAGACCAGCATTTATCTCCTAAAAAGAATGTAACTACCCGGCGGTAAACCTTTAAAACCTGCGGGTAAGTTAATTAGCGATCGTCTTTTCTGACAAGCTCTCCGGGCGGGGTGGTGTCTCCGTGACGAGCCGTTGATCTGCTCCACAAGTGGAGGCTCCGCCGTGGAGCTTCACTTCTCCGGAAGCAAACGGAGCAAACGTCTAAACAGCCGTCATTTGGATAAACCGACCGCACATTGGGGATCTAAACAGCTACTTTCTCGCATGAAAAAATATTAAAACTTAACAAAATGACGTAATAACAGCACTACGGCGAGAAATAAAACAGCTGCCGGTTGCCGCGAGATGCATTCTGGGAAACTTGTCATACCCCTCGGTTTACCCCTCTGAAAATTTTCAGTTTGAAGGGCCAGATAGCCCTACCACTTCCCCCTAACCCTCGTCTGAACCAGAATTTGGACACCCCTACCACTTCACGTGAACCCGCAAAACGAAGGGGTAGGGCCAAGGGCTAGGGCTAAGGGGGGAATTGGAATTTACCCTAAAAGTTAATAGTCTCCTAGGGATAAGGGCTTATCCCGATTTCTGAAATTGGGAATGAAAAACGGGATACTTAAAAACCCCAATCAAAACCGGGATAATAAAGTCCATGTAAACGCAGTCAATAAGTGTCTTTCTTTCTTTTTTTATTCAGGAAAAAAAGTTGGTGAAGAACAGTATGTTTTCAATACAACAACTATGACATGGAACAATGCTCGGGATTACTGCAGGGAATACCACACAGACCTGGCCAGTGTGAGGAATGAGGCCGAGAGCCAGATCATTCAGAAAGTAACAGAAGACAGGCGGGTGTGGGTGGGTCTCTTCAGAGAACCATGGACGTGGTCTGACGGGACTTACTCCTCGTTTAGATACTGGAGACCTAGTGAAACAGTTTATATTGAACCGGGGACAAACAAGTGTGCTGCTGTGTTGAAGACTGGTAAATGGGGACCAAAGCCATGTGGTGAAGTTCATCCATTCATCTGTAACGGTGAGCATTAAGATTCTCCCCACTCTGTTCTGGTGAAAGCTCATAATCTGACTTGGACTTAGGGTTCTTTCACACAGGCAGTGTTTAGGTCCAGGGTCACTGTGAACACAACTGTTGCTCAACTATTGCACACCGAAAACACAGCACCTAGACCAGCCTGAAGAGGTGGTCAAACTATGGCGTGATCCGTTTGTTGTGTGAAAGCTGCTGCAGTCTGGTCCGCACCAACTGCCTGGTGTATACAACAAGTTTGTGCTAAAAAGGCTCCCGTAGATTTTTCCCTCAGCCATGCTTCATTCTCAAAATCTATTATTTGCAGAGAGTGGTAAATACATATGATATAAAATGAATTATAAAACGGAAAGGTGAAATCCGGCGATCTGTTTGGTTGTTAACTGTGATATAATGAGCATATACCACAGCTACCATTCTAAAGCCTTATCACAGCATAGGCTATGACTCCGCGTCAATCGCTCTGACTGGTATGAAAGGAGGTTTGTTGTCATGTATCCATGACAACGTACTGTTGCAGTCGCTAGCAAACGACTGTCGGTGTTTTTATGATGTTAAAAAATAGACTAAAGTAGTTGAATTGACATGTTTAAGGTAAACTTTTAACAAAAGGGTTTACAATGGTAGCGTGGATTGATCACCTGAAAAAAAGCCGAAGAAAAGACGACATGCAGAGCTAACGCCCGGAGAGGTGGGACTATTCTTTTCACAGTGGGGCTATTTTATTGGATAATATGTATTTCTGGTTGAATAAAAACTACATAAATTGATTGCTTATTCCTCTTTCACATTGGCATTATTGTTAACCGTTTTATAAAAGCATTATATCATTTCAGTCTGTGATATACACTCATTATACCACGGCCAAGGGGCGTTCTTCGGCCCGACGCGAAGCAGAGGCACCTTAGCCTGTCGTGATATAGGCC
The DNA here is from genome assembly GCF_905171665.1 of Trachurus trachurus. Lineage (NCBI taxonomy): Eukaryota > Metazoa > Chordata > Actinopteri > Carangiformes > Carangidae > Trachurus > Trachurus trachurus. The sequence goes on from NC_139899.1 coordinate 23,517,839, forward strand.
TATTGCTTAAATGACCAGCGCTACAAATAATCTGCATACTTGTGTACTGCGTTACATGTGTATCCATTGTTTAAGTTTAGCGTTACTTCTCAGAGTTTCATATTTAGAATCTCACTCACTCACACTCACTCATGTAAACACGACATACCGAGCATCTTTCTCTGGGCAGTGGTCATGGAAACAACTTGCTCTGCCAGTGGTGGCCGTTTGGACCTGAGTGGAAAAAAACAATGTGTGAATGTGGACTATACGAGCTGAAAAATGAAACAATGTATGATTTCCGCTTTTTTCCCCCCTGGTCCGCAGCAGTATGTGTGAAAGCACCCTTAAATTTGAATATCACATTACCAGTGTTTATTTTCCCTATAGAAATATTCTAAAATATGTAACTGAATACTTAAAGCAGATATCAGCTTCACGGCCGTTTCGGCTAATGCTGCGTTCAAGGCAGGCTTTTGAAACCGTAAGTTACAGCTTCAAGTCACAACTACGACTTGGTAGCGTTCCAGGTAACCCGTAGCTCGTGTTTTTACCATCCTGTTGTCTGTGAAAGTTCCCTATAACGGCCACTCGTAACTTCCGACCCGTGAACTCGTACCAGATCGAACTGGTATGACTTCACAGGAAGGAAAAACACAAAGTACGAGTTTCTTTGAACGCACCATGAGTTAGCAGCCCCCGCCCTTGTCAGGCATCAATTGGTCCTCGTGCTACGTCACCACATTCACGCGCATCCCTTGGCTGCACACACAGCCCTTCATGCCGTTCTCTCTCCTCATTGGATAACACTTGTATCCCACAAGGAAAATTTTCTCCTCGGGTTACAGCAGAGCAGAGTGACGGAGAGACTTGTGTTTAGGCTGAAATACTTCATGTAAGTGATTGCTGACGGAAAATAGGACTATTTAGGACTTATATTAACAAAAACATTCCACTGATATCTGCTTTAACGTCCTACTGTGCATTGGCCTGTCATAATGAATATGATGAAGCTTTTCTCACCATCAGGTCCCGTTAAGGTGAAGATCATTAAATTGAGGATCAGAGCACAAGACTCAGTGATGGAGCAGAACAACCCTGCAGTGGAAGAGGACCTCTTACAACAAGTGAGTCCCAGTAACAAGAGCATGGCACAATGTCAAGAAGACGAAATTTGATGGAGGTAGAACAACTCAGGCTCAGATTTATTGTCATTTCCACTACAAATCTTGCAGGTAGTGAAACAAAATGTTGTTTCGTGCAGACTCAAGGTGCATTTCAAAGGATCAAAAGGGTATTTAAAAGTATAGCTGTGCTGCAAAGTGACACTTCATTCAAACAATACAAACAGACATGGCTTGGTTAAACTAAGAGCAATGAGAGGTAGTTTATCAAGGTGCAATTGTTGCAAAGTGCAAGTACTCAGTTCGATAAAAGAAGTGTCAGACTTGTGTGTCTGTGTGTGAGATGTGTATGCAACAGTTAAGTTTTAATGATCTTATTGAGGACTCTGACAGCTTGGGGGGAAAAGCTGTTACAGAACCTTGTGCATAACTTTGTAAACATGCCAGAAAACAACTGGTGCTGGTGCTGGTTGTCTTTGGAGAAATATTTAACATTTTCTTTTGTTCTTTTTGTTTTCTCTGTTCCTCAGATCAGGCAGCAGCTGGGGGGCGCGATTGGGACTGAGAATTTCAGGTTGAGGTGGAATAAGTATCCTGATGGAAGAGTCTTCGTCAAGGAACAGAGGGATGAACAGATGACAGACGAGTCTGACGAAGATAACTGAAACTCACAGTAAATAGTGTCGAGAAGTTGTCTAAACTATGCTACCTTAGTTTTCCTTGTTGCTAAAGAGTTCATCATGGCCATTTACCATCACCTCCGTACCACCGTACATCATGTATCAGTCATGTTAAAGTTATATCGATCATTTTTGGTTTATGACTATCCACATATTAGTTGTGTTTGTAAATTTTCCTCTGTGCTGTTTTGTTTGTTACTGCAGTTGTTTCTCATTAATGTCTTTCTTTCCTTATTATCAGTAGATGATATTATTCACATATAACTTAAAGCAGATATCAGCTTCACGGCCGTTTCGGCTAATGCTGCGTTCAAGGCAGGCTTTTGAAACCGTAAGTTACAGCTTCAAGTCACAACTACGACTTGGTAGCGTTCCAGGTAACCCGTAGCTCGTGTTTTTACCATCCTGTTGTCTGTGAAAGTTCCCTATAACGGCCACTCATAACTTCCGACCCGTGAACTCGTACCAGATCGAACTGGTATGACTTCACAGGAAGGAAAAACACAAAGTACGAGTTTCTTTGAACGCACCATGAGTTAGCAGCCCCCGCCCTTGTCAGGCATCAATTGGTCCTCGTGCTACGTCACCACATTCACGCGCACCCCTTGGCTGCACACACAGCCCTTCATGCCGTTCTCTCTCCTCATTGGATAACACTTGTATCCCACAAGGAAAATTTTCTCCTCGGGTTACAGCAGAGCAGAGTGACGGAGAGACTCGTGTTTAGGCTGAAATACTTCATGTAAGTGATTGCTGACGGAAAATAGGACTATTTAGGACTTATATTAACAAAAACATTCCACTGATATCTGCTTTAAGTGTCATGATGTTTTGTCTAGCCAATTATTTTCATTATGGTAAATATAATCTCGTTGTAGTTATTGTGTCAGTTTGATTTTTTTCAAAGTAACTTAAACATTTCTACATAAATAAAGTTTTACTTATTGACACTGGTATAATAACATTGGATTGCATCTTTGTTTGGAGTTTCCTTCTACCACAGTGTATTTCCATGAACAGTGAGCACTGAAGTACTGAAATATGCAGATAAAAATGGATATTAATCACAGAGTTTAGAACAAGCCACATCACAAGGGATCATTTACTTTTTTTTGGTGAATGTTTCCAAAACAGACCTACTACTATACGGGCGCATGACGTCTGTCCGACTACCCATTTCTCCGACCACCCATTTCTCTGACTCCGACCATACATTTCTTTATTTTTGCGTCATCAGTCCGACCTCCCACTTCTCCGACTTAAGTAGCCCTAACCCTTAACCTTACCCTAAACCTAACCTCAACACTAACGAATGGGTAGTCGGAGAAATGAGCCGTCGGACTTGTGGGCAGTCGGACTGACGTATGCTCCCCCTACTATACAGTATGTTGATGTTGGCCTGTTTGCAGATATATATATTGCAGATATATGTAATGTAGTATATTACTACATTACATGGTGTAACTCCGTTTTCTTTAGACGCGTTTTTTGCTCCCCCCAAGACTGGGAAACCATCCGGAAAACGATTTAGGGCCGGAATTCTCCTTTAGGTTTTGGGAAGAGAGTCCAAGGGAGCAAGAGTCAGTGACTGTAGAGACCAAAAGGGGGAAATAAAAAAAAATATCAGTGCATGGATTGGAGCAATCAGGTGTAATAGCAGTGGATTTTACTTTACAGGCACACAGTTCAGTTAATTTGTCTGTGGAAACAGTTGAATTTAAACTGCAAGCAGCGATGAATCACCACCATCTATCAAACTATCTAAAAAAATGAGACCATAATAGTTAACATTAGGTACCTGTCTACATGTTAGTAACTGTGTACTGTCGCGACCATGGGCCACCCTGGTAAATAAAGTTTTACGGTTAGGGCTCTAACAAGTCTTTGGATTTTTCCCAGCATTCCTTGCTCCTTCCGCTCACGTTAGACTTAAGCGGCCAGGTAACCAGGCAACCTCACATACTATATCATTAAAATGTATAGTCTGGCAACGACCGGTAGACCTCGGCTCAATCCAGGGGGCGGGATGAAGGCTGTCTTTCAAACTGCCTCTGCACGCAATAGGGTAGCGCTACGACTAATCAGAGCAAAGAGCAGGATGACGTTAGCCTGACAAGCCAATTAAAATGTATGTCGTCATCGCGTTAAGCCCGCCCAACGACTCTCTAAACAGATAGAGCGCTGTGATTGGTGAACACAAACGGCGTTCGAGACTCAAAAAGTTCCTATGGCTCGTTTCTAAGACCCACCTACGGAGCAAATATATTTGCTGCCGCTAGGGTGCGTCTAGATTTCTAGGCTAGCAACACACACACTGACAGACTAAAAATTAAATATCAAGTCGAGGTGGGTGCCACATATCTGGTATATTGATTGTTGCTCTAACGATGTGCACAATGACAATATCAAACGTGTTGATACTGTAGGACAGAACGCATACAGTGTTCACCCATTACAACAAGCCACATGGCTGAAGTCACGTCCACATTCAGAGAGGTGTGCAGCTGATTTGCACTCACAGCTACAGACATATGAAGGACAACATTATGGTTCCTTTGCTGAAGACAACACATGAATGCTTGTCTTTCAGGAAAGCAAGTTCCAACTGATTCATATCTAGTTTGCATTTTACATCATTTCCCTGTGTTTTACATTTTGAGGAAGAATCATGCCCATATAAGCAGCAGCAACAAACACAGCTGAACCCACATAGAGGATTTCTGAATCAACTTCACATGACTAAAGACATACATATAAAAAATATTTAGACATTTAGAGAAGAAAAGGCAAGACAAGACAAGACAAAAGAAGAGAAAAGAAGAGAGAAGAAAAGAAAAGGAAGACAAGAAGAGAAGAGAAAACAAAGCACGAGGACTCACCAGATAATGGGTAAGTGTTTCCAACTCATACTGATAGAATTATTTAGCATTTTTTAAAGGCATTAAAAGCAACTTATATATATTTCAATACATGTCATATTTACACAGGAACACATGTATGAAAAATATAAGTTCTCCTGCTGTAAAAAACATTTCACATAGTTTATGTAAATGATTGTAGACATCTCAGAAAGTAAATTCTCTTTTCCCTGTTATGAAATTTTCACCATACAGTTACAGCTATGGAAAAGATCTCACATCTAATTCTACTTGCAGGTCAGTGTTACTAATACATCTGCACTTATTGTAAATGTGAACTCTAAAATCAAGTTTCTAAATTTCTCTTCTTCCTTTTAAATGTACATTTATTTTCAACCTCCTTACTGTCTTCACCCGTTGAGCATTTTTACTTCTGCAAAACTGCATAAAGTTTTACGGCTTTCCTCCCCCAGGGCTGTGCTCTCTGTCTTCATGTGTCTCCCAGCATCAATACGTTCTAGTGACAACTCCAAAAACCTGGTATGATGCACAGAACTACTGCAGAGAGAACTATTACGACCTGGCCACCATAGACGACGCTGGAGAGATGGAAAGGCTTCTTAAAGATGTTGAGGATAAAGACGATGGTAGCCTATGGATAGGGCTTCAGTTAGAAACAAACCTGACGTGGCACTGGTCTCTGGCAGACAAAGACTTCTACAAAGAAGGAGAAAGAAGTTATTTAGTTTGGGGAAACCAAGGAATTGACAACTGTGTGTTTTTCGAAAGTGGGAGTCTCTTTACATCTCTCTGTGCTAGTAAGAGATATCCACTTTGCTTTGATGGTGAGTGTCATTCATTCTTATTCTGGCATCACACATTGAAATGCATGCAATCACAATCAATCAGTGTGTTTACAAACTAGAAATGTGTTGTAGCTGCATAGACATTTTCTTCATTAAATCCCTTCATCAAATTACTGTTTCTGTAAAACTTAATGCTGTAGTGCGTAGCTCCTGTTGACCCCTTGAGGGAATTTTTATCTGGTGAATCGTAATCGAATTGAATTGTGAGGGCAGTGCCAATGCACACACCCCTATCAAAAATGGCCGTAATTCTCCTTTAAGGCGTATAGAAGAAACCCAGTTTCCAATCGCAGTTATCTGGTTGCTTTAGTCAGATTTGGAGAAGTTCAGTATCAGTCAGACTAACATGTTTACATGCACTTCAGTTGTCCAGTTATAGTCTGATTAAGGCCATCATTTGTTGTTGTTTTTTCCAACTGTCACGTAAACGATCTGTTACCGCCTCAACAGTCTTTCCTGGTCCTTCAGAGCATAGAAACTTCAGTCAAACCAGTTGTTCCACTAATATAAAAAAACATTGCATTTTCACTAGAGGCACTGCAAACAAGGGGGAAGGAGGGGGGCGCGTGGAGGTGAGGCAGGAGGAAGAGGTGGGTGGGACATTGGAGGGAGGTGGAGTTGTTGATTTTATGCTGTGCTGTATGAAATGCCAGAAAGGTAAGAGTTTCTTTAACAGATCTTTACTCAAGGATTCAAACTCAATATACAGAAAATTAACTGAACAGACGAACCGACCACATGTACGAAGGAGTATTAGGGCCAGCCAAAAAAAAAAAAAATCCGGCGCAAGGGTAAAAAAAAAACTGCAGAGGCTTGACCACGTACCACAACAAAGCGTCAAGCGACTGACGGCTCCATGACAGCAGCCGGCCGGTACCGCGGCCACACGGTGTCGGTGTGTGTTACAGGAAACACAGGACGCGGTACCGGCAGAGTGACAGACAGGCTCCTGTAGTAGTATTTGTAAATATTACAAATACTACAGGAGAGGAGGAGAGGAGGTAGGCCTATCTAGTATTTGTATTTGTAAATACTACAGAAGGAGGCAGAGACCAGTGGATCGCGGTGGTCCAGTCACGGAGGTTAACGTTAGTTAGCTAGTAGGCTACTAGCGCTAAACGTTAGCTCATATTACTCCATGTAACTTATAAATGATTGTGTGTGTGCGTTTGTTTGGGGGGGGCAGCCATAGATATGGGGGACAGCAATGAACAACATGCATTGCTGTATGTTGGCAGCAGGGGTTGGACACGGAAGTGATTCGTGTGCCGATCGCTTTGTGGTTTTTTTTTTTTTGGCTGGCTTTTTTTTTTTTTTTGGGCTGGCCCTAATACTCCTTCGTACACATGCAATTCAAAACAATAAATACTTTAAAAAAAAACTATGTAAAAAATTTAAAAAATAACAAGAGAGATTTGTGGAGGTGAAAGGTTTACAGTAATCAGTATTGTGTTGTCTCATCTCGTAATGGCTGGTATGTAACAATTAACGGACATAAAAGTAAAAGTTATGCACTACAGCTTTAGGTTTACTTACATTTACTGGATCTGTCCCAGATCACTGAGCAAGACCAAAGAAGCAAGAGTTATTCAGGATTACAAAAAATCTTAGTGCATGATGTCCAATGTGATAATCTCCACAAAACATGACAATAACTGTGTTTACATGGACTTAAGTATCCTGGTTTTGATGGTTATCCCGATTTTTGATCAAATTTGGGATATGGTGTTTACATAAACTTAGAGAAACCTGGTTATTCAGTATCCCCGTATACATGATAAATACCAGTATCCCAGTTTCTTTTACTGCATCTTATGTGCACATTCGTGTTTCATGTTTATTGTTTACATCAGGAAGCGCAACAACCTCAGAAGACAGGGCTGCTGCCTCTGTGATGTCACACAAGTGGAGCTTCACTTTTAATTCAAACAAACTAATGCGACTGCCACAATTGTTACATTTCATCAATGAGACCAGCATTTATCTCCTAAAAAGAATGTAACTACCCGGCGGTAAACCTTTAAAACCTGCGGGTAAGTTAATTAGCGATCGTCTTTTCTGACAAGCTCTCCGGGCGGGGTGGTGTCTCCGTGACGAGCCGTTGATCTGCTCCACAAGTGGAGGCTCCACCGTGGAGCTTCACTTCTCCGAAAAACATCGGAGCAAACGTCTAAACAGCCGTCATTTGGATAAACCGACCGCACATTGGGGATCTAAACAGCTACTTTCTCGCATGAAAAAATATTAAAACTTAACAAAATGACGTCATAACAGCACTACGGCGAGAAATAAAACAGCTGCCGGTTGCCGCGAGATGCATTCTGGGAAACTTGTCATACCCCTCAGTTTACCCCTCTGAAAATTTTCAGTTTGAAGGGCCAGATAGCCCTACCACTTCCCCCTAACCCTCGTCTGAACCAGAATTGGGACACTCCTACCACTTCACGTGAACCCGCAAAACGAAGGGGTAGGGCCAAGGGCTAGGGCTAAGGGGGGAATTGGAATTTACCCTAAAAGTTAATAATCTCCTAGGGATAAAGGCTTATCCCGATTTCTGAAATTGGGAATGAAAAACGGGATACTTAAAAACCCCAATCAAAACCGGGATAAGTCCATGTAAACGCAGTCAATAAGTGTCTTTCTTTCTTTTTTTATTCAGGAAAAAAAGTTGGTGAAGAACAGTATGTTGTCAATACAACAACTATGACATGGAACAATGCTCGGGATTACTGCAGGGAATACCACACAGACCTGGCCAGTGTGAGGAATGAGGCCGAGAGCCAGATCATTCAGAAAGTAACAGAAGACAGGCGGGTGTGGGTGGGTCTCTTCAGAGAACCATGGACGTGGTCTGACGGGACTTACTCCTCGTTTAGATACTGGAGACCTAGTGAAACAGTTTATATTGAACCGGGGACAAACAAGTGTGCTGCTGTGTTGAAGACTGGTAAATGGGGACCAAAGCCATGTGGTGAAGTTCATCCATTCATCTGTAACGGTGAGCATTAAGATTCTCCCCACTCTGTTCTGGTGAAAGCTCATAATCTGACTTGGACTTAGGGTTCTTTCACGTAAACGCTGCCTGTTTAGGTCCAGGGTCACTGTGAACACAACTGTTGCTCAACTATTGCACACCGAAAACACAGCACCTAGACCAGCCTGAAGAGGTGGTCAAACTATGGCGCGATCCGTTTGTTGTGTGAAAGCTGCTGCAGTCTGGTCCGCACCAACTGCCTGGTGTATACAACAAGTTTGTGCTAAAAAGGCTCCCGTAGATTTTTCCCTCAGCCATGCTTCATTCTCAAAATCTATTATTTGCAGAGAGTGGTAAATACATATGATATAAAATGAATTATAAAACGGAAAGGTGAAATCCGGCGATCTGTTTGGTTGTTAACTGTGATATAATGAGCATATACCACAGCTACTATTCTAAAGCCTTATCACAGCATAGGCTATCACTCCGCGTCAATCGCTCTGACTGGTATGAAAGGAGGTTTGTTGTCATGTATCCATGACAACGTACTGTTGCAGTCGCTAGCAAATGACTGTCGGTGTTTTTATGACGTTAAAAAATAGACTAAAGTAGTTGAATTGACATGTTCAAGGTTAACTTTTAACAAAAGGTGTAACAATGGTAGCGTGGATTGATCACCTGAAAAAAAGCCGAAGAAAAGACGACATGCAGAGCTAACGCCCGGAGAGGTGGGACTATTCTTTTCACAGTGGGGCTATTTTATTGGATAATATGTATTTCTGGTTGAATAAAAACTACATAAATTGATTGCTTATTCCTCTTTCACATTGGCATTATTGTTAACCGTTTTATAAAAGCAATATATCATTTCAGTCTGTGATATACACTCATTGTACCACGGCCAAGGGGCGTTCTTCGGCCCGACGCGAAGCAGAGGCACCTTAGCCTGTCGTGATATAGGCCTATTGCTTAAATGACCAGCGCTACAAATAATCTGCATACTTGTGTACTGCGTTACATGTGTCTCCAAAATTAAGAGGTGCCGGATCTTGTTCCGGCAGGATCCGGCTCAAATTAACCCCTGAACTTGCTCTGCCAGTGGTGGCCGTTTGGACCTGAGTGAAAAAAACAATGTGCGAATGCGGACCATACGAGCTGAAAATGTATGATTTCCGCTTTTTTCCCCCCTGGTCCGCAGCAGTATATGTGAAAGCACCTTAAATCTGAATATCACATTACCAGTGTTTATTTTCCCTATAGAAATATTCTGAAATAGGTAACTGAATACTTAACGTCCTACTGTGCATTGGCCTGTCATAATGGATATGATGAAGCTTTTCTCACCATCAGGTCCCGTTAAGGTGAAGATCATTAAATTGAGGATCAGAGCACAAGACTCAGTGATGGAGCAGAACAACCCTGCAGTGGAAGAGGACCTCTTAGAACAAGTGAGTCCCAGTAACAAGAGCATGGCACAATGTCAAGAAGACGAAATTTGATAGAGGTAGAAAGACTCATGCTCAGATTTAATGCCATTTCCACTACAAATCTTGCAGGTAGTGAAACAAAATGTTGTTTCGTGCAGACTCAAGGTGCATTTCAAAGGATTAAAAGGGGATTTAAAAGTAATAGCTGTGTTGCAAAGTGACACTTCATTCAAACAATACAAAGACAAGACATGGCTTGGTTAAACTAAGAGCAATGAGAGGTAGTTTATCAAGGTGCAATTGTTGCAAAGTGCAGGTACTCAGTTCGATAAAAGAAGTGTCAGACGTGTGTGTCTGTGTGTGAGATGTGTATGCAACAGTTAAGTTTTAATGATCTTATCGAGGGCTCTGACAGTTTGGGGGGAAAAGCTGTTACAGAACCTTTGCAGAACTTTTGAACCATGCCAGAAAACAACGGGTGCTGGTGCTGGTTGTCTTTGGAGAAATCTTTAACATTTTCTTTTGTTCTTTTTGTTTTCTCTGTTCCTCAGATCAGGCAGCAGCTGGGGGGCGCGATTGGGACTGAGAATTTCAGGTTGAGGTGGAATAAGTATCCTGATGGAAGAATCTTCGTCAAGGAACAGAGGGATGAACAGATGACAGACGAGTCTGACGAAGATAACTGAAACTCACAGCAAATAGTGTCTGTGTGTAAAAGAGAAGTTGTCTAAACTATGCTACCTTAGTTTTCCTTGTTGCTAAAGAGTTCATCATGGCCATTTACCATCACCTCCGTACCACCGTACATCATGTATCAGTCATGTTAAAGTTATATCAATCATTTTTGGTTTATGATTATCCACATATTAGTCGTGTTTGTAAACTTTCCTCCGTGCTGTTTTGTTTCTCATTAATGTCTTTCTTTCCTTATTATCAGTAGATGATATTATTCACATATAACTTAAGTGTCATGATGTTTTGTCTAGCCAATTATTTTCATTATGGTAAATATAATCTCGTTGTAGTTATTGTGTCAGTTTGATTTTTTTCAAAGTAACTTTAACATTTCTACATAAATAAAGTTTTACTGTATTGACACTGGTATAATAACATTGGATTGCATCTTTGTTTGGGGTTTCCTTCTACCACAGTGTATTTCCATGAACAGTGAGCACTGAAGTACTGAAATATGCAGATAAAAATGGATATTAATCACAGAGTTTAGAACAAGCCACATCACAAGGGATCATTTACTTTTTTTGGTGAATGTTTCCAAAACAGACCTACTACTATACAGTATGTTGATGTTGGCCTGTTTGCAGATATCTTAGCAGAATTATCTGGAATATATGCAAATATATGTATATGTATATGTATATATGGACTTTACAGTTAGAGTTGATTTCATCAAATAATAGCATTTTTTCTTTTCTTTTTTTTTAGATGTTCAGTAAATTAAGTTTAAGGTCATATGGTTTTACTGTTTTGATTTTGGTAGGAATTGAAGGGAAAATTATGAAACATGCAGGATTCTTAGTTAGATTCACTCCAACATAACAATAAATCAATTAACCTCAGAGCATTTGCACTGCAAATGGAAAATTTAAAGAAAGAAAACACAAATTTCAAAATATCAACCTGAATCTTCTGTGATTAGGCTATTCAAACGTCACTCAAAAATAAATGATCAGAGATATTTTGGACATTACCACTGCACTGCTCTATCGTTTATTTTTGTAAAGAAATCATCACAACAAGGAAAAAGTGTTTGTTTCTGTGGCGGGGAGAGTAGGCGCTCTGCGATCGGATAGTAATGTATTTCCAGGATGTTTCAGAGTTAGGCTATTTGAGGTGACTACATGCCCTATTTATTATATGGCCCTATTTATTGTAATGTAGTATATTACTACATTACATGGTGTAACTCCGTTTTCTTTAGACGTGTTTTTTGCTCCCCCCAAGACTGGGAAACCATCCGGAAAACGATTTAGGGCCGGAATTCTCCTTTAGGTTTTGGGAAGAGAGTCCAAGGGAGCAAGAGTCAGTGACTGTAGAGACCAAAAGGGGGAAATAAAAAAAAATATCAGTGCATGGATTGGAGCAATCAGGTGTACTGTAATAGCAGTGGATTTTACTTTACAGGCACACAGTTCAGTTAATTTGTCTCTGTGGAAACAGTTGAATTTAAACTGCAAGCAGCGATGAATCACCACCATCTATCAAACTATCTAAAAAAATGAGACCATAATAGTTAAAGCAGAAGTGAGTGATATATTTGTGTTAATATAAGTCTTAAATAGTTATATCTTCCGACAGCAATCACTTACATAGAGTGTTTGGTCTGAATCACGGGTCTGTCAGTCACTCTGCTCTGCTCTGAGCCGAGGAGAAAACATTTATCGTATCCTACAGTTTTTATCCAATGAGGAGAGAGAACGGCATGCAGGGCTGTGTGTGCAGCCAAGGGACGCCGTGAATGTGGCGACGTAGCGACGAGGACTGTTATGGTGCGTTCAAGGAAACTCGTTTTTTTCCGACCTGTGACGTCGTACCAGTTCGATCTGGAACATAGACTGTACAAAAAGACGTACTGGTACGATTTCACGGGTCGGAAGTTACGAGTGGCCGTTATAGTGACTTTCACCGGTAAAACAGGTCGGAAAAACACGAGTGGGTTGCCTGGAACGCTACAAAGTCGTAAGTTGTGACTTGAAGCTGTAATTTATGATTTCAAAAGCCTGACTGGAACGCAGCATTAGCGAAAACGACCGGATCACTCACTTCTGCTTTAACATTAGGTACCTGTCTACATGTTAGTAACTGTGTACTGTCGCGACCATGGGCCACCCTGGTAAATAAAGTTTTACGGTTAGGGCTCTAACAAGTCTTTGGATTTTTCCCAGCATTCCTTGCTCCTTCCGCTCACGTTAGACTTAAGCGGCCAGGTAACCAGGCAACCTCACATACTATATCATTAAAATGTATAGTCTGGCAACGACCGGTAGACCTCGGCTCAATCCAGGGGGCGGGATGAAGGCTGTCTTTCAAACTGCCTCTGCACGCAATAGGGTAGCGCTACGACTAATCAGAGCAAAGAGCAGGATGACGTTAGCCTGACAAGCCAATTAAAATGTATGTCGTCATCGCGTCAAGCCCGCCCAATGACTCTCCAAACAGATAGAGCGCTGTGATTGGTGAACACAAACGGCGTTCGAGACTCAAAAAGTTCCTATGGCTCGTTTCTAAGACCCACCTACGGAGCAAATATATTTGCTGCCGCTAGGGTGCGTCTAGATTTCTAGGCTAGCAACACACACACTGACAGACTAAAAATTAAATATCAAGTCGAGGTGGGTGCCACATATCTGGTATATTGATTGTTGCTCTAACGATGTGCACAATGACAATATCAAACGTGTTGATACTGTAGGACAGAACGCATACAGTGTTCACCCATTACAACAAGCCACATGGCTGAAGTCACGTCCACATTCAGAGAGGTGTGCAGCTGATTTGCACTCACAGCTACAGACATATGAAGGACAACATTATGGTTCCTTTGCTGAAGACAACACATGAATGCTTGTCTTTCAGGAAAGCAAGTTCCAACTGATTCATATCTAGTTTGCATTTTACATCATTTCCCTGTGTTTTACATTTTCAGGAAGAATCATGCCCATATATTAGCAGAAGCAACAAACACAGCTGAACCCACATAGAGGATTTCTGAATCAACTTCACATGACTAAAGACATAAATATAAAAAATATTTAGACATTTAGAGAAGAAAAGGCAAGACAAGACAAGACAAAAGAAGAGAAAAGAAGAGAGAAGAAAAGAAAAGGAAGACAAGAAGAGAAGAGAAAACAAAGCACGAGGACTCACCAGATAATGGGTAAGTGTTTCCAACTCATACTGATAGAATTATTTAGCATTTTTTAAAGGCATTAAAAGCAACTTATATATATTTCAATACATGTCATATTTACACAGGAACACATGTATGAAAAATATAAGTTCTCCTGCTGTAAAAAACATTTCACATAGTTTATGTAAATGATTGTAGACATCTCAGAAAGTAAATTCTCTTTTCCCTGTTATGAAATTTTCACCATACAGTTACAGCTATGGAAAAGATCTCACATCTAATTCTACTTGCAGGTCAGTGTTACTAATACATCTGCACTTATTGTAAATGTAAACTCTAAAATCAAGTTTCTAAATTTCTCTTCTTCCTTTTAAATGTACATTTATTTTCAACCTCCTTACTGTCTTCACCCGTTGAGCATTTTTACTTCTGCAAAACTGCATAAAGTTTTACGGCTTTCCTCCCCCAGGGCTGTGCTCTCTGTCTTCATGTGTCTCCCAGCATCAATACGTTCTAGTGACAACTCCAAAAACCTGGTATGATGCACAGAGCTACTGCAGAGAGAACTATTACGACCTGGCCACCATAGACGACGCTGGAGAGATGGAAAGGCTTCTTAAAGATGTTGAGGATAAATACGATGGTAGCCTATGGATAGGGCTTCAGTTAGAAACAAACCTGACGTGGCACTGGTCTCTGGCAGACAAAGACTTCTACAAAGAAGGAGAAAGAAGTTATTTAGTTTGGGGAAACCAAGGAATTGACAACTGTGTGTTTTTCGAAAGTGGGAGTCTCTTTACATCTCTCTGTGCTAGTAAGAGATATCCACTTTGCTTTGATGGTGAGTGTCATTCATTCTTATTCTGGCATCACACATTGAAATGCATGCAATCACAATCAATCAGTGTGTTTACAAACTAGAAATGTGTTGTAGCTGCATAGACATTTTCTTCATTAAATCCCTTCATCAAATTACTGTTTCTGTAAAACTTAATGCTGTAGTGCGTAGCTCCTGTTGACCCCTTGAGGGAATTTTTATCTGGTGAATCGTAATCGAATTGAATTGTGAGGGCAGTGCCAATGCACACACCCCTATCAAAAATGGCCGTAATTCTCCTTTAAGGCGTATAGAAGAAACCCAGTTTCCAATCGCAGTTATCTGGTTGCTTTAGTCAGATTTGGAGAAGTTCAGTATCAGTCAGACTAACATGTTTACATGCACTTCAGTTGTCCAGTTATAGTCTGATTAAGGCCATCATTTGTTGTTGTTTTTTCCAACTGTCACGTAAACGATCTGTTACCGCCTCAACAGTCTTTCCTGGTCCTTCAGAGCATAGAAACTTCAGTCAAACCAGTTGTTCCACTAATATAAAAAAACATTGCATTTTCATTAGAGGCACTGCAAACAAGGGGGAAGGAGGGGGGCGCGTGGAGGTGAGGCAGGAGGAAGAGGTGGGTGGGACATTGGAGGGAGGTGGAGTTGTTGATTTTATGCTGTGCTGTATGAAATGCCAGAAAGGTAAGAGTTTCTTTAACAGATCTTTACTTTAAATCTCTACTTTAAATTAACTGAACAGACGAACCGACCACATGTACGAAGGAGTATTAGGGCCAGCCAAAAAAAAAAAAAATCCGGCGCAAGGGTAAAAAAAAACTGCAGAGGCTTGACCACGTACCACAACAAAGCGTCAAGCGACTGACGGCTCCATGACAGCAGCCGGCCGGTACCGCGGCCACGCGGTGTCGGTGTGTGTTACAGGAAACACAGGACGCGGTACCGGCAGAGTGACAGACAGGCTCCTGTAGTAGTATTTGTAAATATTACAAATACTACAGGAGAGGAGGAGAGGAGGTAGGCCTATCCTGTAGTATTTGTATTTGTAAATACTACAGAAGGAGGCAGAGACCAGTGGATCGCGGTGGTCCAGTCACGGAGGTTAACGTTAGTTAGCTAGTAGGCTACTAGCGCTAAACGTTAGCTCATATTACTCCATGTAACTTATAAATGATTGTGTGTGTGCGTTTGTTTGGGGGGGCAGCCATAGATATGGGGGACAGCAATGAACAACATGCATTGCTGTATGTTGGCAGCAGGGGTTGGACACGGAAGTGATTTGTGTGCCGATCGCTTTGTGGTACGTGGTCAAGCCACTGCAGTTTTTTTTTTTTTCTTGTGCTGGATTTTTTTTTTTTTTTGCCTGACTTTTTTTTTTTTCCCTTGCGCCGGATTTTTTTTTTTTTTTGGCTGGCTTTTTTTTTTTTTTTTGGCTGGCCCTAATACTCCTTCGTACACATGCAATTCAAAACAATAAATAGCCTACTTAAAAAAACTATGTAAAAAATTTAAAAAATAACAAGAGAGATTTGTGGAGGTGAAAGGTTTACAGTAATCAGTATTGTGTTGTCTCATCTCGTAATGGCTGGTATGTAACAATTAACGGACATAAAAGTAAAAGTTATGCACTACAGCTTTAGGTTTACTTACATTTACTGGATCTGTCCCAGATCACTGAGCAAGACCAAAGAAGCAAGAGTTATTCAGGATTACAAAAAATCTTAGTGCATGATGTCCAATGTGATAATCTCCACAAAACATGACAATAACTGCGTTTACATGGACTTAAGTATCCTGGTTTTGATGGTTATCCCGATTTTTGATCAAATTTGGGATATGGTGTTTACATAAACTTAGAGAAACCTGGTTATTCAGTATCCCCGTATACATGATAAATACCAGTATCCCAGTTTCTTTTACTGCATCTTATGTGCACATTCGTGTTTCATGTTTATTGTTTACATCAGGAAGCGCAACAACCTCAGAAGACAGGGCTGCTGCCTCTGTGATGTCACACAAGTGGAGCTTCACTTTTAATTCAAACAAACTAATGCGACTGCCACAATTGTTACATTTCATCAATGAGACCAGCATTTATCTCCTAAAAAGAATGTAACTACCCGGCGGTAAACCTTTAAAACCTGCGGGTAAGTTAATTAGCGATCGTCTTTTCTGACAAGCTCTCCGGGCGGGGTGGTGTCTCCGTGACGAGCCGTTGATCTGCTCCACAAGTGGAGGCTCCACCGTGGAGCTTCACTTCTCCGAAAAACATCGGAGCAAACGTCTAAACAACCGTCATTTGGATAAACCGACCGCACATTGGGGATCTAAACAGCTACTTTCTCGCATGAAAAAATATTAAAACTTAACAAAATGACGTAATAACAGCACTACGGCGAGAAATAAAACAGCTGCCGGTTGCCGCGAGATGCATTCTGGGAAACTTGTCATACCCCTCGGTTTACCCCTCTGAAAATTTTCAGTTTGAAGGGCGAGATAGCCCTACCACTTCCCCCTAACCCTCGTCTGAACCAGAATTGGGACACCCCTACCACTTCACGTGAACCCGCAAAACGAAGGGGTAGGGCCAAGGGCTAGGGCTAAGGGGGGAATTGGAATTTACCCTAAAAGTTAATAATCTCCTAGGGATAAAGGCTTATCCCGATTTCTGAAATTGGGAATGAAAAACGGGATACTTAAAAACCCCAATCAAAACCGGGATAAGTCCATGTAAACGCAGTCAATAAGTGTCTTTCTTTCTTTTTTTATTCAGGAAAAAAAGTTGGTGAAGAACAGTATGTTGTCAATACAACAACTATGACATGGAACAATGCTCGGGATTACTGCAGGGAATACCACACAGACCTGGCCAGTGTGAGGAATGAGGCCGAGAGCCAGATCATTCAGAAAGTAACAGAAGACAGGCGGGTGTGGGTGGGTCTCTTCAGAGAACCATGGACGTGGTCTGACGGGACTTACTCCTCGTTTAGATACTGGAGACCTAGTGAAACAGTTTATATTGAACCGGGGACAAACAAGTGTGCTGCTGTGTTGAAGACTGGTAAATGGGGACCAAAGCCATGTGGTGAAGTTCATCCATTCATCTGTAACGGTGAGCATTAAGATTCTCCCCACTCTGTTCTGGTGAAAGCTCATAATCTGACTTGGACTTAGGGTTCTTTCACGTAAACGCTGCCTGTTTAGGTCCAGGGTCACTGTGAACACAACTGTTGCTCAACTATTGCACACCGAAAACACAGCACCTAGACCAGCCTGAAGAGGTGGTCAAACTATGGCGCGATCCGTTTGTTGTGTGAAAGCTGCTGCAGTCTGGTCCGCACCAACTGCCTGGTGTATACAACAAGTTTGTGCTAAAAAGGCTCCCGTAGATTTTTCCCTCAGCCATGCTTCATTCTCAAAATCTATTATTTGCAGAGAGTGGTAAATACATATGATATAAAATGAATTATAAAACGGAAAGGTGAAATCCGGCGATCTGTTTGGTTGTTAACTGTGATATAATGAGCATATACCACAGCTACTATTCTAAAGCCTTATCACAGCATAGGCTATGACTCCGCGTCAATCGCTCTGACTGGTATGAAAGGAGGTTTGTTGTCATGTATCCATGACAACGTACTGTTGCAGTCGCTAGCAAACAGTGTTGCCAACTTGGCGACTTTGTCGCTAAATCTGGCGACTTTCCAACCTCTCTTGGTGACTTTTTTTGTCAAAAGCGACTAGCGACAAATCTAGCGACTTTTTCCCGTGATATTACAAACGTTTCTGGACCTGAAATCACGTTATCACAGCTGTTTTCAACGAGCAGCAGCCTACACACAGTAGTGTCACGGAGCTGCCTCCGCTGCATTCAGAGACGCACTGCTCCACGCCACAGACATAAAGAGCGCCGCTGGCCGCTGCCGCCGACAACCGCCAACCCCCCCCGAGATAATGACGTCATTTAGCGACTTTTAGCGACTTTTACAACAGCCAATAGCGACTTTGCTTACTGAGGAGTTGGCAACACTGCTAGCAAACGACTGTCGGTGTTTTTATGACACTGTTGCAGTCGCTAGCAAACGACTGTCTGTGTTTTTATGACGTTAAAAAATAGACTAAAGTAGTTGAATTGACATGTTTAAGGTTAACTTTTAACAAAAGGTGTAACAATGGTAGCGTGGATTGATCACCTGAAAAAAAGCTGAAGAAAAGACGACATGCAGAGCTAACGCCCGGAGAGGTGGGACTATTCTTTTCACAGTGGGGCTATTTTATTGGATAATATGTATTTCTGGTTGAATAAAAACTACATAAATTGATTGCTTATTCCTCTTTCACATTGGCATTATTGTTAACCGTTTTATAAAAGCAATATATCATTTCAGTCTGTGATATACACTCATTATACCACGGCCAAGGGGCGTTCTTCGGCCCGACGCGAAGCAGAGGCACCTTAGCCTGTCGTGATATAGGCCTATTGCTTAAATGACCAGCGCTACAAATAATCTGCATACTTGTGTACTGCGTTACATGTGTCTCCATTGTTTAAGTTTAGCGTTACTTCTCAGAGTTTCATTTTTACAATCAGGACTCATGTAAACATGACGTACCAAGCGTCTCTTTCTGGTCAGTGGTCATGGAAACAACTTGCTCTGCCAGTGGTGGCCGTTTGGACCTGAGTGAAAAAAACAATGTGTGAATGCGGACCATACGAGCTGAAAAATGAAACAATGTATGATTTCCGCTTTTTTCCCCCCTGGTCCGCAGCAGTATGTGTGAAAGCACCCTTAAATTTGAATATCACATTACCAGTGTTTATTTTCCCTATAGAAATATTCTGAAATAGGTAACTGAATACTTAACGTCCTACTGTGCATTGGCCTGTCATAATGAATATGATGAAGCTTTTCTCACCATCAGGTCCCGTTAAGGTGAAGATCATTAAATTGAGGATCAGAGCACAAGACTCAGTGATGGAGCAGAACAACCCTGCAGTGGAAGAGGACCTCTTAGAACAAGTGAGTCCCAGTAACAAGAGCATGGCACAATGTCAAGAAGAAGAAATTTGATAGAGGTAGAACAACTCAGGCTCAGATTTAATGCCATTTCCACTACAAGTCTAGCAGGTAGTGAAACAAAATGTTGTTTCGTGCAGACTCAAGGTGCATTTCAAAGGATTAAAAGGGGATTTAAAAGTATAGCTGTGCTGCAAAGTGACAGTTCATTCAAACAATACAAAGATGAGACATGGCTTGGTTAAACTAAGAGCAATGAGAGGTAGTTTATCAAGGTGCAATTGTTGCAAAGTGCAGGTACTCAGTTCGATAAAAGAAGTGTCAGACGTGTGTGTCTGTGTGTGAGATGTGTATGCAACAGTTAAGTTTTAATGATCTTATTGAGGACTCTGACAGCTTGGGGGGAAAAGCTGTTACAGAACCTTTGCAGAACTTTTTAACCATGCCAGAAAACAACTGGTGCTGGTGCTGGTTGTCTTTGGAGAAATATTTAACATTTTCTTTTGTTCTTTTTGTTTTCTCTGTTCCTCAGATCAGGCAGCAGCTGGGGGGCGCGATTGGGACTGAGAATTTCAGGTTGAGGTGGAATAAGTATCCTGATGGAAGAGTCTTTGTCAAGGAACAGAGGGATGAACAGATGACAGACGAGTCGGAGGAAGATAACTGAAACTCACAGCAAATAGTGTCTGTGTGTAAAAGAGAAGTTGTCTAAACTATATATGCTACCTTAGTTTTCCTTGTTGCTAAAGAGTTCATCACGGCCATTTACCGTCACCTCCGTACCACCGTACATCATGTATCAGTCATGTTAAAGTTATATTGATCATTTTTGGTTTATGACTATCCACATATTAGTCGTGTTTGTAAATTTTCCTCTGTGCTGTTTTGTTTGTTACTGCAGTTGTTTCTCATTAATGTCTTTCTTTCCTTGTTATCGGTATATTATTCACATATAACTTAAGTGTCATGTAATATTAACCCTTTATAGGGCACTCATTGAAATACTTTGAAATTCAAAATTCCAACCTTAGATTGTTATTCTAGGACATAACAAGACTTAATTACAATTTTGACATTTTTCTAAATTTTTCATTTTCATGTAGAAATTGAAGGTCAACGAAGTGACCATTTTTGGTTCCTTGCCCGTTTGTGGTAAAGAAAAATTCCAATAAGTGTATGTATAGAAAATATAAGAAAAACACATAAAGTGCAAAAATTATTAAGTTTTAGAACATGTATGGCTTATAAATTGCAATTATTATAATATTATTGTAATAATAATAATATATATGTATATAGGCATTTGTATATATAATATGTATATCGTATTTTATACGATTATAAAGTCACTCATATTCACTATTTATAGCTTCAAAATGTCTTGAAATTAGTTAAAATTCTCTCTGAATTACTGAATGGCTACATAAAAACCTTAGACAACATTAATTAATCTAAAGAATTTTACACAACTGCTTATAAGTCATAAACTGAGAAAAATCACCCATATTCACTATTTATAGCTTCAAAATGTCTAAAATTATCTCTAAATCACTGTTAAGTTATATAAAAACATTAGGCAACATTAAAACACAATTTCCTAAGTTTTATTGCCTTATTTGTGAGGGAAATGCACTTATATGGTTTGTTACCTGAATAGGGCATATGTCCAAAAACGGACACTTCAGTGTTTACCATAAACGGGCGTATGATCAAATATGGTCACTGCATTTTTCATGGTGTATTTTCACTCATTTCACTAACATCTCCACAAACAATACTTATGTCATGACTTAGCACAACTAATCAACTGTAAAATGTGTGAGTGTCATCAACTTAGCTTGATTAGTTGTGATGTATCGATCTAATTACTACCGCGAGCCGAGCCGACTGAGCGTCTTTTTCCGCGGTCGAAAAAAAGAGAAAGTTAGCGGCATTCCTGGTCTCTGCTGATTGGTCAAAGGCTATGATGACGTATACCGTAATGTAGCCTGGTCTTTGCTGATTGGCTTGGTGAAGACCACATGTTTCTTGCTCTTACTGACGGGGAGCACTGGGCGGAAATATAACATGTGCGGAAGTGTCCAAAAACAGTCACTTGCCCGGTAAAGGGTTAAGGGAGTTCTTTTATTATGATGTTTTGTCTAGCCAATTATTTTTATTATGGTAAATATAATCTCGTTGTAGTTATTGTGTCAGTTTGATTTTTTTCAAAGTAACTTTAACATTTCTACATAAATAAAGTTTTACTTCTGTATTGACACTGGTATAATAACATTGGATATATTGCACCTTTGTTTTGAGTTTCCTTCAGTGTATTTTCATGAACAGTGAGCTTTGAAGTACTGAAATATGCAGATAAAATGGATATTAATGGATATTAGTTTAAAACAAGCCACATCACAAGGGATCACTTACTTTTTTTTGGTGAATGTTTCCCAAACAGACCTACTACTGTATGTTGATGTTGGCCTGTTTGCAGATATCTTAGCAGAATTATCTGGAATATATGCAAATATATTACATTTCTAATATTTTCAATATTTGAATGTCAAAAAAACAAACTTTAAAGATTAGGTTGACAACAGAGATCAAACATGAACTTTGCATGAAAATGTTGCCTCAGCTTTCGGAATTTTCCTGGGAGCGCTATCGAGCCATTTAGCCCTGCCCACATGCAAGTCCCAAAATTTTCACAAGGGTCTGAGTGTCAAGGGACGCGTTAGGCCCTGTAGTAAAACCTTTTGTGGCTCTAAAGGGAGCTTTCGAAAGATGTGATTAAAGACAATATCCAGCCGCATTTTTGGTAAAGTAGGATCTAATGTTTCTAGAGTTCAGTCCATAGTAGAGATCATAACTCTTCTTCAAATGTTCATCAGATGGATGCGCAGCATTGAAAGGGACATATTATGGAAATATGACTTTTTGAAGGCTCTTTAACATGGGTGTTTTGCTCGCTTTCCGGACCCTGAAATGTGAGAATTGACAAAAAAATCTGTAATTTTCAGGCTCGCAACATTTAAATCCATGCGTTTTATGAGCTGTTCCCTCAGTTGATGTAATTAGTTTTCAAATTTTTTATAATACCGACCCTACCTTTTGTTGTTTAAAAACTGCAATTAAAAAAACATCCAGACTCTACCTTTAAAGAGCAGAATAGACATTTCCTCGCTGGGAGACGGCACAAAACAATCTCCACTAGCTCATTAATTGAATACAAATTGGCATAATTACATACCCCACCTCACTTGATATAAAGAGACAGGTTCACAAATGAAGTCAAGCCACGGGCTGGCCGCTGCTGGTCGCCGCACAATCTTGACTTAATGGAGTCAATTTACATCAGGTGTCTGATTGAGCTCCTTTGTGTCGTCACTTTTATGGCGCGTCCATGTGTTTTTTTTTTTTTTTTTGGGGGGGGGGGGGTTTGCATAAACTGGGAGGATTGATCATGTTTGTTAATGTCTGAAAGAGGCGATCTAATTCCTTAAATTGGGACAATTACACTGCTTCTTATCTGCCTCCTCATCTTAGACACTGACTGTTATTTAAATCAAACCCCAAACATTGTTCTGACCACTGTTTAACACGATAATTAAGAGGTAGTTATGGCAACGATACTGATGCTTCCTGCGCGATTTTGTATTCTTTAGTAGCTATTTTAATGTTGTTTTAAATGTGGATGATGGATTAGATAGATAGATAGATAGATAGATAGATAGATAGATAGATAGATAGATAGATAGATAGATAGATAGATAGATAGATAGATAGATAGATAGATAGATAGATAGATAGATTGTTTTATTTCGTATGAATGACATACATACATACATATGTACATACGAAACGGATAGGTAAGAAGCCAAAGGCTTATGAGATAGATAGATAGATAGATAGATAGATAGATAGATAGATAGATAGATAGATAGATAGATAGATAGATAGATAGATAGATAGATAGAGCCATATTATCATTGCACAAGGTACAATGAAATTGAGGGTGCTCCCACAGATAAAAGAAGACAATGTAAATGTAAAAAGTGCAAGATAAAAAAAAGAGATTTTTAAATAGAGACATAAGAAACAAAAAGTATATACAACAGAAAATAATTATCAAAATCTGTACATTTCAAAGGTGCAGTGCGGTTAAGGTGCTTTGAGGTGGGAGGAGGTAGACTGTGTTGTTCTTCAGAGCTGTTTTGGTTAATGGACATTAAGAAGCCAAAAACAACTTCAGGGAAACCCACTGCATGATCAAGGATTTCTGCCTGCAACAATCACAAAAAAAACTGTCAGGCTGCAGCATTCACATCACATCACATGCCTTCAAAATGCTGTGAGGATTGTTAAACGGTTTTCATGACAGAGTGCTAACCAGAGCGTTAATGCACCTGCTATGGGCTTTACATCACCAAACCGCCTTCTGTTTACAATGTGCAAAAGAGACGCTAATGAGAAATTAACAGTTGCCAGTGACTGATTTTGTCCATGTGTCCCTGCGGGCAAACAGGTGCAGCAGCAGCAGCAGCAACAATGGAAAATATAACAGAGCAGAGACTTTTCAGAGGGAAAAGGCTGCTCTGCATCAAAGCAGGGACGGAGGACACACTCGTCTATTCGCCCTAACTCCTGCTCTGTGAGGCCTGACCAAAGACATGAGAAGATTACAAGCTGTTAATAAGGTGGAACCGATCGGCTGAAGGTCTGCTTTTGTCCTTCCCAGCATGCTTTGTGAGCGCTGGCCTGGGATAGTCAGCATTTGGTGCTGATCATAGTGTGGCAGTGGATAATGAAGGTGGTGGGAGGGGGTGTAAGGTTTTAGCCCTCGGGCCCTTTGTGAAAGAGAGCCTAAACGCTCCGCTCTCAATAGCTGCACACGCTCAGTTGGTCACGGTTGTTTAAATACAGATGGACGTTTGCCACATTCATATTTCATGTTGCTAACTGCTCCTCTGACACTTCCTGTCGTTTTGAGTTGTTTTTTTTTTTGCTTATTTATAACGCCTGACAAGTGTCGTTTTCACATTAAAAGCCTGAAATTCCTACAATATCTCAAAACGTTGCAAAGTTTCACATTAGATTGGTTTGCAAAAGTCAAACTGAAGTACTCTAACGTTTCATTGTGTTCATTTATAAGTAGCCCAAACAAAACCCAACTCTGCGATCACCTTTTGTTATAGCAGATGTTCAGCTGTGAAACAATGCCACTGGGGATTTGCAGGGTGGCTGTTAATAGGAAAATGTTAGTTAACCCGCACCCCCCCTCCTCCTACAAAGTACCCTTAAAACCCCCCGATCCTATTTAACTGTGACAATGATGGATTCACAGACTCTAAACTTCCACACAGGAATCCTTATCCAAAGTCAAACACAGAGCGTCTTCTTCTCACCCATGTGATCGAGGCCGGGGGCCTAAATGTTGTTGGGGGGCGGGTTGAGATGTTTCTTTTTGGGTTTTATTAGCGGTACAAGGCCAAGGGTGGGATTTCAGGGGTTATCCTCCTCTGTATGGAGGGCGGTGCAGCCACACCAAAGTCACTGTTAAAAGTGAAAGCTGATAGACGTATGATGGATGAGGATACACGTCCCAGAAACGAGCCTCGTTGTGCTGAAGCTGATTAGTGAGTGAAAGGGAAACAGACACATTGAAACGTTGACGTTCATCTTTGTGATGTAAGGGTGGAAACTCGAGAGTCTCTGTTTAGATGTTTACAAACTCTCATTCTCATTTTCAGAGGAGAAATCACTTATTTGCCAGGAATGGACTTCTTTTTTCAACTTGCTGGCTGGGCTTTTCAAAATAAAACACTGAGGCCTTTGCAAAAACACAGAACACACATTAAATCAAATGATCAGACGTGTTTTAAACAAACCTCCGATCAGACAACTGGAGTAAAGGGATAGTTCAACATTTTGGCAAATTGGCCCATTGCCATAATCCTATTTGCTATAGTCATAGCAGTAGGTTGGTTACCTTTAATTGTCGGTGCAAGCTATTTTTAGAACAGCAGGGCAGAGCCGCAAGCTGCTCAGAGCTACGCTACACTACGGAGGTTCATGGGATTTCTTGGTTTCCCTCATCAAACTCATCAAATACACAATCGAGAATCTCCAGAACGCTCTCGTGGACAAGTTGTGACCTGCACATTCACCACGCTATGACATAATAACAGAACGTTACGAGACAGAGTTGTTTTGGAGGCAAATGCAGAGACTGCTTGATGAAAAACTGTCCCGACAGGAACGTGCATCAGCTGTTTTGCATGAATTTACCTCGAAAACGGCTCTGTCTCGTAACGTTCCATTGTTATCTCATAGCGTGGTGAATGTGCAGGTCGCAACTTGTCTACGAGAGCGTTTTGGAGTTGTTGGATTGTGTATTTGATGAGTTTGATGAGGGAAAACAAGAAATCCCATGAGCCTCCGTAGCGTAGCTCTGAGCAGCTCGCAGCTCTGCTCCGCCGTTCTAAAAACAGCTTGCACAGACAAATAAAGGTAACGAACCTACTGCTAAAACTACAGGGATTATGGCAATGGGACCATTTGCCAAAATGTTGAACTATCCCTTTAATGAGTGTGAAACTGTGAGAGTCTTGTTCCCCTATGAAAACGGCGGTGTCATTAAATCCATCCTCACTGGTGTGGACATGGCCTGGTGGAGATGTCCCCCCCCTCCCCGGACAGAGAAGCCTCCCTTTGGACATGTTAGTGTTCATCCAGCAGGCAGAGGGGATGACAAGGGGCCGAACCAGGACACGCTGCAGGGATCACATCTCCCAGCTGACTGGGTGGGGGGGGGGGCGGGGGGCACTGAGGGAGATCCACCAGGAAGAGCTGGAGGATCCTGCTGAGTGTCCTGGTGCTCCGAGTGATCCTGTTCGCTGCACCATGAACGGACCAACCTGCTTTCTTCCCCCTGATCAACTACAGTACAACCACTTTCTGTCTCTTTGCACCCACTTTTTGCTTTAAAGGGATAGTTTAACATTTTGGCAAATTGGCCAATTGCCATAATCCCTATAGTCTTAGCAGTAGGTTTGTTACCTTTACTTGTCGGTGCAAGCTATTTTTAGAACGGCGGAGCAGAGCCGCGAGCTGCTCAGAGCTACGCTACGGAGGCTCATGGGATTTCTCTGTTTCCATCATCAAACTCATCAAATACACAATCCTCCAAAACGCTCTGGTGGACAAGACCCCACGTTATGAGATAATAATTGAACATTACGAGACAAAAACTGCCCCCGACGGGAACGCACATCACCGGTTTTGCATGATTTACCTCTTACCATTGTGTATTTGATGAGTTTGATGAGGGAAACCAAGAAATCCCATTAGCCTCCGTTGCGTAGCTCTGAGCAGCTCGCGGCTCTGCTCCGCCGTTCTAAAAACAGCTTGCACCGACAATTAAAGGTAACAAACCTTCTGCTATGACTATAGGGATTATGGCAATGGGCCAATTTGCCAAAATGTTGAACTATCCCTTTAAATTCCCTTTTACTTTTTTTCTTTAAATCAAGAAATCTACCCTAAAACTCAGCCTGACATATTTGATACCACTTTGGTTATGACGTTTTTTTTTGCAGGACATGAGTTTGCAGCTGAAGCCAGTGGTGCTGCTGAGAGTTTTTAAAGTTGCCGTCATCTGAATGTGATTTAAAAACAAAAACTTTTCTTCCTCTCAGGCCACCACGAGTCATTTTGCATTTTACCACACTGGTCTGGTTTGATAGAGATGGTGCCACTCTGAGCTGGCAGATGGATGCAGTGGATGTAAGATGATTCTTTCAGGCGTTGATGGACACATCTGTCAGCCTGCACCCTTTATCACACACACACAAACACACACACACATACACACAGTTACCTCCCCTCCCCCTTGAGCCCAGAGCCCAGAAATCTCTCCTTCTCTGCCTTGCAGCCTCCTCCTCCTCCTCCTCGTCCTCGTCTCACTCACCTCCCACTGTGCTCCGGCTCCTCACAGCACATTAAAATCCTCACTAAGACCTGAGAGATCAGGCTGAAGCAGCCACCACTCTCCCTCTCTATTCAACTCCCACTCTCACCAAACTGAAGCAGGTTTATCACAGATGTTGCCCAAACCCACGCCCGGGCCTCCCACTGAGGACTGTTGACTATTAGCGAGAGTGAGACTGTGTTAACCAACGGGCCGCAGCACAGCACACGCAGGACTGAAACTTATATTTATGCACGTTATTAGCTGCACATCATCAGACCACGCGGCCATTGTGAGCACGGTGCTAATTTGATTCATGAAACAGCAGACCCCGGGGAAGCAACAACTCAGAGAGGGGACATATGCTGCAGCGCAACATGATAGCAGGCTTCAGTGACTTGACAAATTGTGGTTGTAGTTTTTAAAACGTCACCATCTCGGGGTGGCGCGGCGCCTGTAGAGAAACAATCAATCACACTGATCTGGTTAGACCTCAAACCAAAGACGGATTGTTTTGTGGCTACAACAGAGAGTGTGCTGCAAAAACTAGTTCATCTACAACTTGTTTTTATTTCAGTTTCTGCCCTAAAATCCTCAAAACTCCTTTAAACTTGGCTCAGATGGAAACTGTGGTGTCTTTAGTCTTATGTGTTCCTGTAATGAACATATATAGATCAAATGGAAAAGTCCACAAGTCCACAGTTTTCCATCATGTTTTCAGCTGTTTCAGATTTGATTATAGTTATTTTAATTACTACAACGTCTTGTTGCACTGGTTCACAGACAAAATGCATTCAGCTTTTCATCTCAACAAACCAGCTCCTAAAATTCACATAATGATGGTAGATTAAATAAATTAATAATATTATATTGTATTTTTCAAAATGTATTATGCAGGTATAGGCATACAGGTATAATGTTTATCTTGGTTGCTATCTCAGTTTAATGTGTTGCACAGAAATGTTTTGCATGAAAATGTTCAAAAACATAATAAAGAAACATAGTTAGGTCGTCTTCTTATACTTTTCTCCTCCCAGCTGATTGAGCTGAATGTGTTTGATTAGAGTGTTTAAGAATAAGAATACAAGTCTCATGTTAGATCAGATCGATCCATCCATTCGCCTTTTTGTAAAACATCTCATAAAGGCCTCAGCATAGATTCTCACCCTTTTTTTGCCGACAGCAGAATTCCCAGTGTGTGTGTGTGTGTGTGTGTGTGTGCATGTTCCTCCCTGAATCCTGTCAGGTTGAGTCTCTTTGTCCAGGCGTCCCAGCTGCCTGCAGCAGTCAGCGCTGGCAGGGCCACTGCCAGGGGACAGACATGAGCGTGACATGGTCAACAAACCATATGGGACGCCATTCACAGGGTATGTGGTGGTGCCGTAACATGTGCACACATAGACACACACACACACACACACACACACACACTGGTACAGACCTTCATCAGCATGTGAATTTATCTCAAAATTACGTTAAAAAAAAAACATCAACTACTTTAACTTCATTTCTATTCCTTCACATTTACGTAGTTCCAAACAAAAGTGTTTACATTGAGGTTTATGGATTATCCTGAGTAACCACAGCATCGTTTCTGCTGCTGCATTATCCAAATATTGGTTTTTAAGCAGAACGAGCCAAACTAAGATTAGTATTGCAGAGGAAGGAAGGTATCATAAAACTTGGACAGAGGACACCAAATTGCAGTGTAGTTAAAACACTGCAGGGCTGAAGGTACTTATATGCAACCAAGGACATAAGACGACCCATAGGTGATTGTTGAATGTGTCTCTTATAAACCATGGTCCTAATACCAAAAAGCCTCCGCTCTCTAAATTCCCACTGGATTCTGCACAAACTGTTGTCATAAAGTTGTCAAAGAGATGATCAAACATAATATTTACTTAAATCAAAATGAAGGAGTTTTGTCCAAACCGTGGAAACAAGCCCAGAGTAAAAGCTACAAATGAATGCGTGGATGGGATTGTGTCTGCTCTCGCTTCAACAGACATGATGAGAACTTTATTTTCTGACTTAAGTGGATGCTTGTGTATTTCTCAGACTGGGGGGCAGGTGCACGCACCATGGTATACGTGTATGTATAGGAGGCCCTCTCATCCTGGAGTCAACATGCTGTCCACCCAGCAGACAACCGGTCCCCACTGGTCCCCTCTGGCCCCCCAGCACACCCCTCTGATACCTCTGTGTTTCTGCATTGGTTGATCTATGTCCCAGTCCTGCGCTCCTCAGATGCACTTTGATGTTTAATCCCATCCTGACTGTGTCCTCCTTCAGTCCGCCGAGCCGCTCGGCCAGTCATGAATATCCAAAGGTCTGCTTACTTGACAGGATTATCCCTCCTTTCAAAGCCACTGGGGACAATTCTTCAGCCACAAAAAAACACACTCAATGGATCTTCTGCTCTCTCGCTTTGTTTCTCTGGCTTTCCTTTACTCTCTCTCTCTCTCATTCCCTTCTGTCTTTGTCCCATTGGGCTTTTACTAAACACATTGATCCACCCGATCGAGTAGTTCATCTGCTGCTCTTCATAGATTATTAGGCACACACACACTCTCTCTCTCTCACACACACATCACTCAGGAGTGTGGTTTAAGTATTTAACTTTCGTTTACATTAAACCCCTGATATATTTTTAAATGCTGCCAGATTTCAGCACCTGGAAGCCGGTGCACACATCTCACTTCTCAGACTACAATGAATTCAAATGAATTCAGAAAACTGCAGTATTTATGAAATGCAGCCACACTGAGGCCGTGCGTCTCCAGCTTGCAGCCCAACTGCAAACACATAACTGACCTGTTACCAGTAACTATTCCTTCATTAACGTTATACCAAAAACAGCTCAAATCTCTCTGCAGCTCATCCAGGATGTTGCTGCTGCTCATTTTGTCTTTAACTTCCCCAACTTTCTCTGGTTCTCCGGCATTGATCAAAAAGGAAGTCCTCTCTTTAACAAAGAGACAAAAAGAGACAAAATATATTAAATAAACATATAAAAGTTTGAATTTTGTAGCCTTTACGTTCTTCGTTTGATCACCAACCCATTTGGCCATAAGCTCTAAGAAAAGTTGTAGGCTATACAGTATCAGCAATAATACAATCCACTAACTGATCTACTAATATCATACAAAGCTATAAATATATATTATACTGGCATTCAATGACCTTTGATTTTGGCTGACACATTACCAAAAATGTTTGCTATTCTGAGACTTAAGACGTTGTACTGACAAATCATCCACATCACAGTGATAATTTGTAGAGGTGTACAGGAATGTCTCCATGCCACAACACAATGTTGAAATGTCAACAGAAACATTAATTTGTCTTTTGTATCGTAAATTGTAAGTTGTACACTGAATCTGTTTTAATTATTAATGAACCAAACAGATTTGTAACAAAAATCTCCTCTAGCTTAATTACCTCCCATTTTGCTCACATGGTATTAAAGTAGTATTTGTGCCACTGCCAAACTATTATGACATTTCACACTGCAATCACAATTTTGATAGTATGTGAATGCAATTTATACTGTAGGCCAAGAACTGGTGATTACTACAACATTCCCCATAGTGTGGATGGGGTTTAAAGAATTTATATTGAGCAGCTCACAGTGACACCAAAAACTTATAATCAAATAAGTCTTAGGAAAAGAAAAAAGTAGCTAAATCTTTTGCTAAGAAGACGCCACTTGTTGCCAGTACAGTCAGTGTTTCTCTGTGTGTTCGGGTACATCACAGTGTCTAATGTTGGTACAGAGGGGGCAGATGAGCTGTGTTGAAGTAAACACCAGTCCCATGGGAAAGAGTGACCTGTGAGGTCTCATATTCACCTTAGAGCTCCATCTATTCCCTTGTAAGTGTTAAATCCTGCCTTTGTCTATGACAGCTCCTCTGTTTGTTTATCTTCTCTCCCTTATTCCTCCTTTGCTCCATCATAGACTATGTTTCTCTTTCTGTTATTCCGCCACCTTTGATGCATCCCACCAATCTTTAATCCTTTCAGCTAACACAACATGATGCGCAGAGCTGAAAGGGTGTACATCTGTGCTGTGTTTTCAGGAAGGTTTAAACCCAGTTACAACTGTGTAAGACTGATGCTCCCCTTCTGTCCAAAGTTATGAATATTTAAACTGTCACAGAACCAACCTCCGACTCGCAGCATCAATGGCTAAGTCAGCCTGCCACCAACAGTGGATGAGAAGCTGTTTATTCAAATCCAGTCACAGTGATGTGAAGCCCAGCTGCTATTGGCTAAATCATCCCAGGCACTGCAGAGCTGAAAAGATGCTGCTCAGTCAGTTTCTCTTTTAACTTCAGCACCGTGTTTATCTGAGAAAAACTTTCTCATGAGTGTCACGTGCCATGGTATCAACATGTCATCAATAGCCTACTCACTCACTCACTTCATTTTCCTAATAATGTTGCCAACAAGAGCATAAATACACATCTGCACTATGTTTAAAAAAAAAAAAAAAAAAAAACGAATTGATTATCCATGGTTAAAATGAACATTTCCACCCTTGTTAATAAGATCTTTTCCAGCACTTTTGATAAAATACTAGCCGGGCAATAGGTCTATTGGTTATCCGTGCTATTCAGTTTCTCAACCTTGTCCTTAATGACAGGCACTAATAGAGCAGAGGTCATAAGATTACACTTATAATTTATCAAAATCTACTAGCATCATCTTTCTAACCAGAATGGCCTTGTTGAGCCTACCTGTTGGAGACATGTTGCACTCTTCTTTCATTCCTCCATTGTTTATCTTCCTGTAGTCCGTTTGCGTCCACAGCTCTCACAGACGACGAAAGGTTTCTTCATAAAAGTATTCCGAGTTATGATATTCGCCGTTAACAGATTTATCTGTTATTTATCAATCCACAACGGTTTCCTCTTTCCTACTGCGCGGGCCTCTGCAGGTGTGTTCGTTTTTGTCCGCTTCCTGGCTAAAAGATGGCGTCCTAGGTAAAAAACGTAAAACGTAATGACGCGTTCAAATCCATCGGAATTTTTTGTATAACAAAGATGGCGTCTCAGCGGGACTTTTCTTTGCCCAGAAAATGTGGAGGGTATGGAAGGAGCTGAGAGGCTGCATGGAGGCCAAGCTGAAGGTACAATCCGTAATCAATCAATGTGTTTTCTATTATTTCTTATTATAGAGGTTAAGCAAATTCAGCCCAGTTTTAAGTTTAAAGAGGTTTACCAGCGGAAAAACTAACTTTCAGCTAACAAATGACACCTCATTAACTCTTTTTTTTTTTAAATGTTAAGGCTGCATTTGTTTACACAAGTAACTAGACCACCATGGCTGTCTTACAGCGTTTGCTGATGTTGTATTTATTATACAAGTTTTGAGTTAGTGGGCTATTGTTGTTGGTGTCACAGTTTTCTGAATTTGCAGCATGTTTGTGTTTTTGCAGTTGTTTTCTTATGCTGCAGCATGTTGAGCTCTTGGGCCATGCACAGTAAATTGCCAACTACCACATTGTTGCCCCAAATACTGTATGTTTAGGAGGGAAAAGTTATTGCTGCCGGTGTCCACTGACAATGTTTTGTTTTGTTTTTTAGGCCTATATCCAACCCAGAGCTTTAAAAGTGTCAGAGTGCATGAATTATAGATAAAAAGCACACAAAGTTGAGGAGTTTGAAAGAGACTGGACTTTATATTTCATCTGTGGTTAGAGCGTATCATCATTTTACAGTTTGGAAAAATAGTTTTTTATTTTACATTAAGTTTCTTAATAACTTTGGAGAAAAATACATGTTCGTCTGTGAAGTAAAGGTCAGAGACTGAAGCATTGAAGCTGCTCTGGAGGCTTACAGTGAAATAACACTTTGATATGATGATATTTGTTTGTTGTGTAGCCTACTTGTTGTCTCTGTTCCAGCGAAGCTTGGAATTCGCCGTTGCTGCACATGTGGTTGATTAAGAAGAGATGATTATTGAAATTTACACTGAAGAGAGGGAACCGTGGGGAAGAGGGAGGTCTAATTATTTTTGCAATACGATACAATGTGATCCATGTTAACTGCATTTTGCACTGACAAATGGTGCTCGGGCGGCTCTGGGGAAAAGATACCTGAGGTAAAGCAGATGTTCTAAGACAAATAATCCTACAACTTCTCCCTTTATGTGCCATCAAACTGGTTTGTTAATTCTCAAAGCAGCTGTTTGCAGAAATCAGAGGTGAAGGTGAGGGGAAACTGCAGATGGAGCAGAACTTAACTATGAGGCTTTTTAAGTGATTTACTGGGTTTCAGATTATTTTGTGCATGTTAATCCTCACACTGCATCACATTTTCAATCTGTTTATTGCCTGTTTTTAAATCTGTTTTGCAGGTTACAGTTACATTTTTCCCAAGAATGCTTTCAACATCCAGAACGGAAATGACAGAAATCAGACTTGTTGCATCTGCTGAGAAAACTGAGGTATGTGCCTTCAAAAGCGGGTGATAGTTTTAAACAGCTGAAAACTGTCTCGTATCTTATTCTTTTGCCAGAAATATCACATCATAACAAACACAGTCAATATTTGAACACTGAACTGCAAGAATAACAACAAAATATAACACTTACGTTAGTTGAAAGACATGTTGAGCCCACACAAACAACTTGCCATGTGATATTCAGTACATCACGACCATGAGTGTGATTTTGCTTTTGTGCAACAGTTCTACTCATTAACATCCAAAAACACAATTTACAAATATCCACAAAATATGAAAATTAAACGTTTGATTCATAGGATCATTGTTTCAAGACCAAATGCAAAAGAGCAAAGCTAAAACGTGCTTTTTCTCACAACCTCAGTCGTATCCAGTCGTTTACTTTTTGAATAACATTAAAGGTTGTGGCTGTATTTACAGGCTGATGATGTGGCTAAGAGATCAAACATGTTGTCTTCTTCTTCTTACTGCCTCCTCTCATAAACTAACCTGACACACAATGGGTCAAATTTTCAGTTGAAAAAAAAAAAAAAAACAGCTGAAAACGTCTGTCCTTTTGTCCTAAATGTGGATCCCTCTGATTCTGCAGAGAGATATAGTGATGTGATGGAAACCTGGAGGCTAATGAATCTTTAACAGTCACATCAAGGATGGGTTTAAGAGTAAAAGTATGTCAGGGTTTTATCTTCAATTTTTCTAACATGGCTGATGTTTTCTTGTCTTCTTCCTCACCTGTACTCAGACTGTATCTCTGCTGTGTTGCACCAGGTGACCTCTTCCTCTTTGAAACGTCCTACAAAAACGCTGGAGGACTCTGAATAATTCAATTCCAGTAATGAGACGAATAAACAAATGCGTGCATGAATATTCAGAGATTTAGTTCATATCGTTCCAGCTTCAAAAGCCTTTGGAAAACATTGCAACAGCATGCACAATCTGCTATGCAGCTGCTGCCTTTTCCTAAAGTGTACCGGCCTTTACTTGTCATTACTGGCTGCTTTTCTGCATGTGGCACAACTTTTGAGCGTATACGCATCGTCCTTTGGCGGCTGGTTTTACATGTCGATTTTCTACAAAATGTTGATGGTGATTCCAGATGCAGTTTTCAGTGGACAGTGCCCTTTTCTTATACAGGTTAAAAAATAAAAAATAGATGTCTTCAGTATCTGGTATCGATCAGTCTTTTTTGGACATACAGGCGTCTATAAAAACCTATCTTTTTTCGACAGCATTCTGTTGAACTGTGTATGTGTGTGTGCATGTGTGGTTGTGTGGGTGTGTGCGCATGTGTGAGTTTAAGTGTGTATGTCATACATATGATTGTTTACTTGCACTTGCACGATTGATTTCTAATTGATTTTTTATGACAGTTTTTTCTGTAACTATGTAGTTGTGAAGCACATTGAGTCTGCCTTGTGCTTGAAATGCACTTTATAAATAAAGTTGAATTGAATATAAGATTCAGCTCATTTCCAACCAAATGAAGTATCTGAGAATCATCCAGCAAAAGAGAGAAGCGCTCGACACAAAGACCAATATGTCATAAAGTATTCAAATTTAATAAAATGTGTTAATTTTAGCAATTTAACTTAAATAAAATACCCATTTGTGACCAAATTGATGAAAAAAAGAAGAAGTAGAAGTATTATCAGATGCTCATCATGAGTTTTTAGCATAAAATGATTTTGGGGCTATAATTTTAAAAGTCCAAAGACAAAAATGCCTTATTTTTTTCTTGCTAGTTGAATTCTGAATCCACTCTGCAGTCTTTTTATAACGGCACAGATAAAATCTGAGAAATTCTCTTCATGTGTCAAAATTATAATAATGATGATAAAAAACTTTTTTCTGTTATAGCCTATTTCTTTTTTATTTAAGCTTAAAATACAGTTATTTCTCATGATGTTATTAACGTTGTTTATTTATTTAGGCTATTTTATGTATAAAACACAGTTTTTGATGTGTAGGCCTGATGGTGTTTATCTGTTTGCCTGTTAATCATTAATGTCATCAATCATTATAAACATTGAAAAAGAAAGACATCATCAAACTTTTCACTTTTTTCAATTAATCGTCTTTATTTTACATTTCAAACCCCCCAACATCA
Source organism: Trachurus trachurus (assembly GCF_905171665.1). Lineage (NCBI taxonomy): Eukaryota > Metazoa > Chordata > Actinopteri > Carangiformes > Carangidae > Trachurus > Trachurus trachurus. The sequence continues at coordinate 23,554,002 of NC_139899.1, forward strand.
TCATCAGAGATTCATCTGAAATTCCCGCCCGAAATAAGTAAATAAATATCATTTTCTTTTTGTTTGTTTTTTTTATTAAAAAAATAAAGAAGTGGTCATTGTGGATGTGTCTGTGTGTGAGTGTGAGTGTGTCGGGCAGTGACTGACTGACAGCCCTGATGGGCAGAAAATAGAGAGAGATGCGCTGTATTATTAGACGGACAGAATAAAGCAGGTGCAACATGTGAGGGCTGGGGGAGTCGTCCCACACATTAACAAGACTCTAATATATAATATCTCAGACTATTTAAACAGAATAATCCATCTACATATTTACACTCTATATTTGTGGTTTGATTCAAGTTGAGACCTTTTTCCTCTCTGCAGGCCCACAGAACAGAAAATCAGCTCAGTCAATCTGATCTTTAAATAAATGTGGCATCACATGTTTCCAGTAAAGAGGGTGGACTTCGTTGTGCTTTAGGAAACACCTGTTACAGCTGAGGTTAATTTACCATCAAACACTAAGTTAGTTGCAAACCCCCCACCCCCCCAACCCCCCAATGTCCCGGTGAGGAAAAATCAATGCATTTGTCTTTTTTTTTCTTTTTTTAACTGGTTCCGTGAACGCAACGGATTCAGCAACAGAGATAAATTAAAAGCGTAACAATGTAGGAAGAGAGTCTGTGACAACCCCAGAAAAAGTTCGTGTCCGCGGAGTCTGGAGTCACTTGGAGTCGCTGGTCAGCCGCGGCATGGCGACGCTGCTCATGCTGGACACATGCGGAGGCGGGACTTGGCACATGCTGCACGGACACGGCATCCCGGTGCCAACGCCCCAGTGCTGGAAGCTGCTGCCCAGCACCGGCCCTGCGCCGGGGGTGGGGGCTTTGAGGAGTCCGTGGTGGTGGGGTCTGACCGAGGTGACGGCGGAGATGCCTGGCGCGGACAGAGAGGCGGTGGAGACGGCCGGCGGGAGCAGCGGGTGGTGCACCGCCGCGTGAGGGGCGTGGGAGGCCGCGGGGTGTCCCGGCACCGGCCCCGCGTGTGTCATAGTCCCACAGGCTGACGGGTGGAAGCCGCCGTGGTGTCCGCTGCTGCCGTAGATCTCGCTGACCAGGCGCTTCATCTCCTCCAGCGAGTTGCTCAGCATCAGGATGTAGTTTCTCGCCAGCAGCAGGGTGGCGATTTTGGAGAGTTTGCGCACCGACGGTCCGTGCGCGTAGGGCATGACCTCCCGCAGCCCGTCCATGGCCACGTTGAGGTCGTGCATCCTTTTCCTCTCGCGGCTGTTGATCTTGAGGCGGATGGTTTGCAGCTCGTTCTCTGACAGCAGTTTGCCGCTTTTCTTGGCCGCTATGCGCAGGGCGATTTCTTCCTCCTCGGCGGCGGAGAGGCCGCGCAGACCGACCAGGTCTGACGGAGAGTCGCTCTGCGTGGAGGACACGGCGCCGGAGAAGCCGTGCACCGACTTCTTGAGGGTGGAGATGAAGATGTCGTCCACCTCGGGGGAGGACGGTCTGCTCGACACGCGGCTCGTATCAGAGTCCATGGTTCTGGTCCAGTAGGCTGCAGAGCTCTGAGGACGCACAGAGAGAAAGTTAGAAGTGAACTCATTATAGAGACCGTGCACTTTATTCTAGTGACTGTAATTGTATCAATTGAAAGGGCTACAGATCAATTCTGATTACATTTAAAAACAGCTTGACAATTATGACCAATTTTCTTTTAAAATCTTTCTATTGACATTGGATCATCCGATAATCGATCGGAGATCAGTTATCAGTGAGTCCCCTATACATTTCTTTCCCACACTGTCTCTCCTCTTTCCCCAGTAATAAATAGGCTACATTCTGGTGAAAATGCCACTAATTACTTAAGTATTAAATCACTTACCGAGTGTTTCCAAGCGCGACGGTGAGAAAACCTAAATGTCAAATCCACTTGTTACTCCAAACCGCATGTGTGACAGCCCATTTGGCACGGCTGCGTGTGACCGCAGGGTTTTATAGCGGGGCTGAGGCGCACAGAGGCCGCCTCACCGGGACAACGCAGTGTCTGTCCCGGCTGCCACCCTGCGACCAATCAGCTCTGCGCAGGGTGAGGGAGGGGAGGGGGAGAGGAGGATGAGGAGGGGTGACGGAGGGTCCTCCAGCCTGATGTAATTACCAGCACACAGCATCACTATTAAGTGAAATCAGACACACTTCCTCCTACATATGGCTCCTTCTTGTGAAAATGTTCGGCCCGTACGCGTGGATTGATTTTATTATAATAACACAGATTTTGCCACATTTTGCTTATCAGAAGTTGATTAATTTGTTTGTATTATTAAGGATCGGGAATCAATCATAGGCAAAAAAATAAATAAATAAGATCTCATTTAATGATCTGCATGAATTTGAATTATTATTTTATTGTGCCAAAATAAAAAATTACTTGAAAATGAATAGTCTATCGAAGGTTTATATTTAATAATGAATAATAGTTCATGAATCGGATCATAATTTTTAAAGCAAGTTCGTTCCTCGTCTCGTTTTTTATTTTTAGTCAATAACCCTGTGGAGCATGAAATCACGTCGCGCGCTCTAATGAACGGTAATAACGGGTCGAAGCCTCGTGAGCAGCGCAATATGTTTCCGGCTTTGCGGATTTTGGAGTAAATATGGTGTTTTCCGTTTCTACCCGCTGTCGGCCAGCAGCTGCCGTTTAAAGTGCATCTTCGACGTTAATTAATGAAGTGTGCAAAATTGTTTTTAACGGTTATGATCCGTAACATTTCAATTAGTCTGCAGAGAGCGCGCGATGTGCTCGTGCGGCCTGCTGCTGCTGCTGCTGCTGGAGGAGCTCGCGGGGCCTCCGGCTTGACATAAGGGCCCAGAGCGGTGATGTGCTCCCGGACTAAGTGAAGCTGACAGCAGCTTTGTCCACAAACATGACGAACTGTGGTGCGCGCTCAGACGCAATCAGCGCTAATTGCCTCTACAAGTTTATCTGTTTTCATAAGGACCGAGGAGGGGAGAGGCTCCTCTCTCTCTCTCTCTCTCTCTCTCTCTCCTCTCTGCTCTCTTCTGCATCTAGTTAGGCTATGGAGAGAGAAATAAAAAAAATGAAACTCTAATTAGGGAAGTTCAATCTGAACTGTTTTAAAGGAGGATTTTTAATTTCATACAATAATTTAATCCAATCAAAAATGATCAGTTTTGATTCGATTTTCAGATATATTTATTTAAAAAGAGAAAAAACTGACAGGTGCCAGTGAAGCAGAGGAAGAACAATGTATTAAATTTGAAAAAAAAATTAAATACAAGATAACATTCACATTGTGTTAAAAGCAAAAAAATATATATATATTTTTTTATCTTGAAATGTTTATTTATTTTCATTTATCTAGTTGCTGTGTTTGTAAGTTAGTTCTCTTAGGATGCTGAGTTAAGACTGTGCTGTTGCCATGGTTACCTGTATTTTAGTAGGATGGATGGGGTTGATTTGGCCACTTGCAGGGTGGCAGGGGTGATGTCTATGCATTCAACGGTCACCTGGTAGCAGCCAATCAGAAACCGATCATTTCTCCCTCCGTCGCCGTAACCGTGAGTCAAGTGTCACGTCCTCATCCGACCGGTAACCATGTGACAAAATCAAGTTCACACACACACACACACACACACACACACACACACACACACACACACACACACACACACACACACACACACACACACACACACACCTCCTCGCCTCCTCCTGGTTATTATATTATTTGCTTGTTTTGTTTTTTTACATCCGTTGCGTGCACGTGGTTATTTACTCCCGTTAAATAAGATTATGTTAATGAAGGCGGTTAAAGTGGCTTTTTAAATCAGGAGGTTTTGTATCTGTGCCATCATTTGCTTCATTAGACATTCCCACAGTGTCACCGTGGACTCACAATGAGACACAGACACAGACCTTCCTCCTCAGCATTTACACCACCATCATCATCATCATCATCATTAATAGCCTATACAGTAAATTGATCCTATCTATCACTGGATTAAAGCTCTTTGATCAGACTGTTTCAGAAATCTCAGCCCATAGACTCAGTCACTTATTTAACTTATATATTTTCTTATGTCTATAAGAATAGAAATAATCAGTTGTCAGTTTTAAAGGCTTAAATTAACAAATTAGCTCAAAATAGATTATCAGTGATGACCGCTATATGGAACTTTTGTGCTGGAGGCCGATATCATCACCTATAGCCTATACTATAGCTCACTTTGGCATCCCAACCCAAGTTTAACCGACTAATAATCAACCTCTGATGAAGATAATTGACTGTTATAATTGTTCCTCATAGTAACTCTGTTTTGGATCATTGGATCATAAAAATTATCATCATCATCATCATTATCATCATCATAACCTTTATTTAAACTCAGAGATATATTGAGGACTAACCTTATTTACAATATAGCCAAGATGAAACATAATACATATAAGGACAGAAGACAAAACATTTGAAACATACGTAAGCATAACAGAATACCGGAAGTTAAAGGTGACAAGGATAAATTGAAACATAAGTGTAGTTAAAAGCAGGAGCAGTTGGAGATGAAATAAGATGTAGTTATGGTTTTAAATTGTCCTATTGATAAAAGTGAAGTAAGTTTCAGATGGTTGTAGGTGCACAGTAAGAGAAACTGGTCTTTCCAAGTTCAGTGTTAACAGAGGGAACCTGCAGTGTGAGCCAAAAATAAAAACAAGGAGTGAATCATCAATCATCAAATATCCACAAACAAGTAATTTCTGATATTTCAGCTTCAAAATTCAAACTAACGTACAAATGCAATCCTGTAAGTTTCCATTTCCACAGCTGTATTTCCGATAGCTAAATTATTACGAGGTTTTTAAAGTAAGGAAAATATAGAACAAAGGAGCAAAGTATCTGAACTTTGTTTGTGTTAGAAGCTCATTGGTGATATCTATGTGATAGACATCTTATGGTTTGTGTTTGTTTTATATGATTTCAGGTTTCCCATGCAGCAGGGTTCGAACCTGTGTGAAGTCTGCAGACACGGCAACAAGAGCGTGAGTGACGTCCGTCCATCACTGATGTTGGTGCTCCAGTTGATCCCAGAGGTGTTGGACAGACTTGAGGTCAGAGCCCCCCCCCCCTCCCACTCACCCCTCCCTCACCAGACAGGGACACAGTAACACTTGTATGTGCGGTGTAGTATTAACATTTCAATTGACTGGAACTGGAAGAGGTCAAAACCAGAACTGTGGAAAAAATGGCCCGAAACCAAACGTACACACAAGTGTATGGACATTTCCTATTTTCAGACCCTCTCTCTTTCTCTCTCTCCCTCTTTCTCTTGCTCTGTCCACCAGTCTGGGTGGCGGTGGGCCCGGTGCCGTGGTGAATACCAATAGTGAGGAGGAGCATATGTGAGCCATACTTAATCCTGCTAATCTGCCTCCAAAATAAAAAAGAAAAGGAACAAAAAAAAAAAAAAGAAGCAGAAAAGAGAGGAGGGTGGAAAAACACGAGAGAAGTTTTCTCTTTCTGTCTGGGGAGCTGACTGGCCTCGGCCAAATGAACTGAAAGACATGAATAACGTCCTGGCTCTCCCCCTCCATCCTTTTCTCTGAGAAATCTTGGAACGAAATGAAGCAAAATTCTCGCTTTTGTTGTTAAATCTGTGGCGAGGAACGTGAGATGCAGGCCGCCACTGCTGTTACTGTGTTAGTGTGTGTGTGTGTGTGTGTGTGTGTGTGTCAGTTAGGTTCACATGTAGCTCTCCTGCACTTGAGATTTACCCAGCGTTTAACAGCAACGGTCGTGAGTTTCCATCCTGTCATTCTCGGGTCATCAGAGCGACAGATCTGAATGAGTCTAATGATCCTTAGAAGAAAACACTCACATGAAGGAAAACAGTGTGCTTCTCTAAAAATATATAGGCTATTTGTTTAGATTTGTAGGTGAGAAACTGTTTGTGTGGTTGTGTATGACGCCTCTGGTTTCAAATTAGAGAGGACAACTATCCAAACAAGTAAAGGAGAACAAATGTAATCCCATAAAATCTCATTTAGAAAAGCAGTCTCCATATTAGGCAACCACAAATCATGTGATAGATATGGCAGATAGAGAACTCATCCAAAAGATAATGTTTTGTTAATTGTCTTCAACCTGTGAATAAAAGAGCACAGAAACATCTAAGCTCAGTGACATGTTTGATTTTGAGTCAAATGTGCTGCAGCCTGTGTGAGCTGAGGATTTACCTATAGGCTTCTCTGCTCCGACTGAGACAACAGAACTGTGGACAGTTAATTTCCGCATGTCCAATGTCGCAGTAAATTATCAGAGATTCATCACAGAGAACTGGGAAGCTGCTGGAGAGACCGCCATTTCTCTACTGTCCCATGCATGAACATGTGTGAACGGTCCCTTAGTGCAGAGATGCATTGAGTCACAGCATGCTAACATATTCACCATGATAATACTAACATGCTGATGCAGCATCTTAGCGTGTTAGCATGCTAACAGTTGCCTCTATAGGACTAATGAAGAAGTTCAGATGATGTTGACGAGGACGAGAACCTTCTTTGTTTCAGCACGTGTTGGATTTCTGAAAATTAAAGTATTTGACAAATTAAAATTTTAATTCCTGGGGAAGAGGAAACATTCACAGTCCATCCTGGTGGGAACATAACATCCCATAATCCAATATAGTTCTTGTGTGACATTTCCCTCAAAACTACAAATGTGAACCACATGGAGGCACCAGAGGAGAGATCAGAGGATCACCACCGTCAGCAGGTTTCTTCATCTTACGGAGGCTGTGAATGTCTCCAACACCTTTCATGGTCATCCATCTGATAACTGTTGAGGTATTAAAGTGTTGGATCAAAAGCTGGGTGGTGGAAAAAAAAGTCAAAAGTCAATGCATCATCAAGGTACAGAGAGAAAAATACGCACACAGGCAGTAAATTAAAATGAAAGTAGGTTCTTCAAAGCTCAAATGTTCACAGATCTACCTGAGCTGAGATCCTCAGGTGAGTTCCTCCACAATAATCAGATCAAACCTAAACCTGGACTGACCTATAATCCTGAACACATCTGTGCAGCTATACACATCTGTTTGGGGGTATACAGCACATGAGGGGTCGAGTCAAGTCAAGTCCAATCCAGCACATGACAATAACCCGCGAGGTTTCCTGGCTGCAGAGGCGCGGTCCACGGGCCTGCATGCATGCGAGCCTCAGGGGCCGGACAGTGTTGGGTTATGCTGGCCGGGGGCTTTATCTCTACAACAGCTATTAGGAGGTAATTAAGTCCTAACACTGCCGAGCCTCCCATGGTTACTATAACATAACTGCAAATGGGAAGCTTACAAGCTCCTTTAGACGGCATGACAAATTGAATGGAACTCATTGGGCTTTAGCTATTATTCCAGCGGCCCCATCTGGCTGGGAAAAGATAAAGGGGATTTGCTGGAGGTTGTGAGGGGTTGAGCCTCTGTGCTCGGTTGTGTGAGTGTGTGTGTATATGTGTGTGTGAGGGATAAGGAACGGGAGGGGACGGGGAGGGGGTCCCGGTCCGGCGTAGGGAGTGTTTTGAGGGGATTTTTTCTCTCCCTCTCTCTCTCTCTCTCTCTCTCTCTCGCCTCTTTGGTCTGAGCTTCAATTCAACAGGCAGCCTGAGATTTGCTTTGGCCAAATGTTACAAATGTTTCGACAACCTGGTCTCTGATCCTCGGGGGTCACTCGGGAGGGCACGGGGGTACAACGGCTTTACGCCCAGAGATTTAACAAAGCAGCATGGGGATGAATATATTCACACTTGTATTCACCTCCCGGGGGCCTCCAGATGCTTGTTTTTTAGGGGAGACGGAGACTAGACTTGAGCCGCACTCTGCCCAAAACAGGCCAGCTGGTAGTTTGTGTGTCCACGACCAAAACTTGTGCGGACACAAAAAAAAAAAAGAAAGAAAGAAAAAGTGCCACGCTCACTGGAGTGCTGCTGTCAATTGTTGTCAGGGGGGAAATATGGTGAAAGACTGTTGAAAGTTTTTAAAAGATGTTTAGAAAGTTCTTGAAATACTCAGAGTGAGGAATTCCACCTTTAATTCCTCTGCTTTTATTAAAAGTAACAATTGATCCACATAATGATCCACACAAACCCCTTTTTTTTCCCCCTCCAAGTTGTAGTTTTTAAGATTGAGCCAAATCATTATGCATCAGTGTGAATGGACTAATCCGGCCAAGCATTTCATTTATAATCTGATTTAGCTCCTGTTTTTATCACTTATTTTAATTTAGTTTGTGGCACAGAGCTGTAAAAAAAGCAGGCAGATTAGTGCTGAGTTACACTCCCAGTAGTTTATATTAGCTTATACCTTGTCCAGCTCATGTATATCAGTGTTTTTTTGTATAATGCAACACAGTATAACAGAACCAGAGGCTACTACAGCATCCACAGTGATCGTACAGTTGGATCAACACCTTTCTGGAAGAGGTTCAACATAGGAGGAAGATTGATGTATTAGACTGAATTAGTTTGAGCTATGTTCCTAATAAACTGACAGCTGTTTAAATTACCCAGGATATAGCCGCACTAAGAGATTTCATTCATTTGCTCCCATTATCATCTCATTATCACCTCTGATAATACATTAAGATAAGATAAGATTTCATATTACTCAATGGGAAAATTTACCAGTGGTTCAAGCATAAGGGTAGAAAAAGTCAGGAATAAATAAGTAAAGAAATAGACAACACAAAGTCTTAGGGGAAAAATGAAAACTTAAATAAAAATGCTATATGAAATATTAAAAGTACTTGTAAATGCAAAATAGTGTTGCACCAGATAAACCTGCTCTTACTTCTTCAGCAGCTCCATAAACTATGATAATAGATAAACAGGATACAGTAAACATACTTGGTACCTGGTATCTATGCCCCAAACAAAATATGGAAATGCCTCTACAATTATTTTATATACAATTGTATTATAAATATTTAGAGCACAAACACTTAATTTTGTCAAATTCAGTTACACCTGGATTATTTTTATGATACAACAATGTGAATATATTATGGATACACATTGCATATGACATTGTTATATTCATATTAACTTTGAATAGCACGAGGAGTTCATGAACGTTACAGTCTCTCTTCTTGAGAGCAGTGGGCTGATAAAAGGTTAAAAATCTTTCTGTGCATCATCCTCAGTGAAACAAGTGTTCACCATTTTCAAGTGTTTTTTTGTGAAAGAGGTGGACCTCGCCGTCTTTGTCTGGATGGACGGCCTGAACAAAAAAGAAAATTTATCTGTGTTATTGAGGACATGGTCTCGGTTGTCCCGCTGAAAGTCACTGATAGCCCTACAGTATCCTCAGCGCTGCATCACAATGGGTGTAAAGGGGTCTAATGATGGGGATCTGCCAGGCTTAACAGGCTCTCATTCACATGGCGATTGTCAGAAGGCCGGAGACAATAGGCCGAGGAATAACAATGGCGTACACAAGCAGCCCAGGCCATCCCCGCTCTGCTGCAATTAGCGTCATATGGAGGGATTGAGAGGCTGGGTTACATTCCTTTACTCTCACTACCAGCCTCCTGATCCCATCACACACACACACACACACACACACACACAAGCTCATCATCCCTAACAAGGGGGCGGACTACTTTAGCTACTTTATTACCACCCCACTGCTAACCAGCTGTCACCCCCGACCACATACACACATGCACATGCACATGTGCATGCACAGATACAGACATGCATTCTCACAGCTTCTGGGTAGACTGAAAGTAGCTGCAGGTGTTGCTGCGGAGTAAAAACAAAGTGAAAGGGAGGTAAAACTGAGCAACGTTCACCTTCACAGAAGGTCAGGCAGGTGAAGGTGAAGATCTGTTATAAAACATACAGTAATTCCTAGGATACTGGGGTTCCCAAACCTTTCCATGCCAAGACCCCCCCAAATACCATTAGCTTCTGTCCGGGGACCCATTTTGCAAACCCACTGAGATTGAGGCTTGATGTCAACACAGTTTATGATGTCATGAATGATATTTTGACTGGCAAGCAATTAGAAAGATGAGCATGATGGCAAATAAGGTTTCAATATGTTATATTACTATAAATTATATTTCATAATAATTCTCAAAATATAATCATTTTATTTTATTTTGTTATTTGCATTTTTATCTCATCTTCACTCCAATTTGCTGACGAGCCCCCTATAGCATCCCCAGGCAGCCCCGGTCCCCACTTCGAAAACCACCATCCTAGGATACTGGGTTATACTTATAAAACAATAAATGTGGCAAAAGTGGAGTCAGGTTCAATTTTAACATTTGGTCGTGGGGATCTGTATTGGCATTTTCAGCCTGAGCATTGCTTTAAAGGGATATTTCAGCTTTTTTGAAGTGGGGTTTTATGAGGTACAAATGGCCATTAAGTATAATATCTACATGGAAAGGTCTCCACCTCTTCCACACACCGCTAATCCGAACAGTTGATAGGCGTGATGGAGTGGTACCCTTGAACTGGTGTATTATTTTGAGACGGGACTTCTCATAGGCAGCAAAAATATGCTGATTAATGCGCCGGTGTTTCTCAGTGAGGAGAGAGACCTTTCTACTGCATCTGGTGTAAAACTTAAAGCAGAAGTGAGTGATCCGGTCGTTTTCGCTAATGCTGCGTTCCAGGCAGGCTTTTGAAATCGTAAATTACAGCTTCAAGTCACAACTTACGACTTTGTAGCGTTCCAGGCAACCCACTCGTGTTTTTCCGACCTGTTTTACCGGTGAAAGTCACTATAACGGCCACTCGTAACTTCCGACCGGTGAACTCGTACCAGATCGAACTGGTACCACTTCACGGTCGGAAAAATACGAGTTTCCTTGAACGCACCATAACAGTCCTCGTCGCTACGTCACCACATTCACGGCGTTCCTTGGCTGCACACACAGCCCTGCATGCCGTTCTCTCTTCTCATTGGATAAAAACTGTAGGATACGATAAATGTTTTCTCTTCGGCTCAGAGCAGAGCAGAGGGACTGAGAGACCCGTGTTTCAGTCCAAACACTCTATGTAAGTGATTGCTGTCTGAAGATATAACTATTTAAGACTTATATTAACACAAATATATCACTCACTTCTGCTTTAATGGGCATTTGTAGCTCATACAAGCCCGCTTCAAAAAAAGTTGAACTATCCCTTTAAAGAACTAGGTAAAGGACAATTGAAGAGCAGACACAGTGGGTGATGTTGGCACAGGAAAGTCTGAAACACCTCCTTAAAGTCATATTTTTTTAATCTCAGAGAGCTGGAGGAACCTCGTCGACCTCGATCTCAAAATCCAAGATGGCTGCTCTGGGCATCAACAGAAGTGAGAGCCGCATTAATATATGGTGAACTGTATTAGCACAGTGTCTCTTTAAATCAGTCACACACACATACACACACAGCACTATCCAACATCTCTCTGTGGACATGTTGCTGTGGTGTTTCTACTATATCAGGACTGCACAATATGCAAAACCATCGTATTGCAATTATATGGGCAGATATTGCGACAGGTGATTTTTAGTCAGGATTAACATTTTCGCTTTTGATTTTCACTTTAAAAATATTAAATTGTACCGAACAAATATGTCCCTTTAACATCTTGAGAATATGATTTGTTGGTTAGAGCATCTCTGTAGCAACACAACAATGCACAACAATGTTGTTATTTTGAATACTGATTAATAACTGTGCAGCTAGTTTCTATGCACAATAACAATAAATCAATAACAGCACTGACTTCCAACTTGTTGCTGATACGTCTGAGCTGCACTGGGACAATCGTATGAAACCTACAAACCGTTAGGCACAGATAGGAAGTAGCTGTTTGAATGGTGAGGCCGGTGCAGACATTAACGTAACGGACAGAGGGGCCTGAGAGAGTGGACAGGTCTCCAGAGGAGGCTAGGGCCACAGGGGCCACAGAGCTGGAAGAGGAAAGTGGGGGGAGAGGGGGGTAGAGGGGATTCCTGGGCCCAATTGGCAGCTCAACACACCAGCTCTCCTTCAATTCTTCAGCAATTATGCTGTCATCAAGCCATTTTGCCTTTTTCTTTTCTTTTTTTCTTTTTTTTTTTAAATGAAGAGAGCGACACAAATAAGGGCCACGCTGGTTTAATTAAACTAATACCAATTCATGTTCCTGCGAGATACTTGAGGCGTCATTAGGAGAAGAAGAGGAAGAAGAAGAAGAAGGACAGAAAGGCTCTGTTCCTGTGTGTGTCCGTGCACGACTACATGCATGTAAGGCCATTATGTATGTGAGAAATTTTGAGTGTGTGTGTGTGTCTCTGTGTGTGTCTGTGTGTGTGTGGGGGGGCGTGTGTCCCCCTCACTTCCAGTCCATTGAGCTGCGGTGCTGTTGCATGCGCTCTGATGCCCTGGTTTTGGTCCAACTGAACAGAATGTGTGGAGGGAAGGAGGGAGGTGATGGGAAAAGAGGAGGAGGAGGCGGAGGAGGAGGAGGTGGGTGGTGGTGGTGGTTGGTGGGGGGGGGGGGCTGCGTTGGAGGGGGCTGTTTGTCACTGTGAATCGGCTCAGGGTGGTTCACATCATCTGGCCATTGATGGCTGCCCCTCCCCTGTTGTAAAACAAGCTCCTGTGGGCCTGCCTGAACACTGGGGGCATTGTGTCCCACCCTCGCAGGAAACATACCACCCAAAGTGCTGCTGCTGCTGCCCCCCACCCACCGCCGCCGCCACCACCATCCACCCACAGCATCCCTCTCCCTCTCTCCGTCCATCACCATCCTCTCCCTGCCCTGCCCAGCAACCGTCGTCCGATGTCACACTGGAGCTGTGGAGCGGCGAAGGACGGGTGCAGGAAGCTGGAGGAAACAACATATGGGAGAGTGTGTGAACGTTTTAAGAGCAACAGGTAGAAGTAACGAGACCGGAGCGAGGGATGGACGGACGGATGGATGGAGGGAAAGAGGGAGTCAGCAACAAGTGGAGGAGGCCGAGCGAGGGAGGGAGGTGCAGGGAGGAAGACGGATTTGAAGGGCCGGTGTAAAGGGGGCGTTCCCCGCGGTTTCCGTAATATGGAGGGCTAATGGGAAGATTGATGGATTGAGACAGCAAAACAAAACAAGGGGTGGTGATAAAATGTAGAGTGTGGTGTGGGGTGGGAGGGTGGTGGGGCAAAGTAGGGATCAGGCTGAATGGTGTCCCGAAGCTTCGACTCTGAGGGTGTGTGAGCGTGAGTGTGTGAGTGAGTGTGTGTGTGTGTGTGTGTGTGTGTCACAAGGCCAGGAGAAGGAGGAAAATTTACTGCCTTTGGGGGCAGGGAGTGGGTGTGACTCGTTCCCTAATTACCAGGGAGGTCTCAGGAGCTATGGGTACAAGACAAGTGTGAAGGGTGGGAGAATGAGACAGGATACAAGGGGTGAGCGCAGGTCAATGCTGACCACCTAAGATGCCCCTTCGCGAAAGACACGCAACGCACCCACCCACCGCCCCGCTCCATGGCGACCCTCCCCGAGTGCCCGGGCTGAATGCTATAAATAAATATCATGTCTTCTCCTCGAGAAAGCTGATAATTTACTGCCCACCCATTCCCTTCTGCCCATCTCTTCTCCATTTCTCAGCGCCGTTGCCAGGAGGTGAATGGAGCTCGTCCTTTGAGTTTGGAGGGCCAGGCCTGTGTTTTCTGGAGGGGCAGTCCTCAACGCTTGGAGCACCCTGGAGTGGAAACACACACACATATGCTTATATGTTGAATGCCACACATGCTCCTTTATCAGCCACCTCTAGAAACAGCCGTAACCCTACAAGGCCAGAATCTGAGGGGATTCTTATGGGAGTAACCTGTTGTTGTTGCGTGCAGGGTTGGTGAAGAGCGCCGACTCTTTTCTTTCCTAATTAAAGCCGAGACTAACGGGTGCTTCAGGCTGATGATCAGAGCTGAGGAGCTCGATGTGTCCCATGTGACGTGTGAGCTCTCTCAATGATCCTGCACGGCTGCTCTGCACATCCCTCCTGTCAGGCTGCAGCTCACGACTGTGTGGTTTTATCTGTTTCGATTCGATTTCATGATACTAAAGGTGGTGTTAAAGCAGTGTCCACAGGAAGGAAGTGTTTCACTCAAAAAACATGAGATTCCACAGGAAAAACATGATTTCTTTACCAGGGATGAACCAACTTGAAATAATTTGAATTTACTAAGTGATTTTTTCCTATACTGTTTGTGTTTGAACTGGCGAGAAATTAGTTTAACTTTGTTTATGAACCAGCCTGCCCACCAGTAGTCTCAACTATGCAAGGCTGTTACTATGCTACATTTTTACCTTAAATAAACAGTTTCGGAGTGATTGTGATGGTTAAATAAATGACTTGTTACTTGTTCCAGGGAGAACGGAGGCTCTCTGCCTTCAACATACCGTCTCTTGGTTGAAAACCAACCTTGCAAGATCAGCACCTCCGACCCGGTGTCCAGGCTCTCGTCTCGGCGGTACTGCAACACAAACGTGCTAGGTAACCCATAATCTCTTGTTTATGACAGATAAAACTACACAAATATACACATCGTAACGCATTTTGTTATGCATCGCTCCATGGATTGCATTCTTGATGGCTTCATTGAAAACAAATGCACATGGCCGGGAGGAGGGTTAGCAGCACAGTGGGAAAGCAACCGGACATGCATAGTTCCCCTTTAAGCTGGCCTGCTCGCCCTTATTTCCCTGTATTTGGGCCAGCCTGCCCGGCTCTTCCTTGTCTGATGAATCCCCACTCATCCCCATACTCGATGTTGTAAACCATTTTCTTGTCTGTACACAACATCTATTGCACGTCTGTCTGCCCGTGAGGGTTCCCTCCTCTGTTGCTCACCCTGAGCCAGTTTCTTCCCCTGTTAGGGGTTTTCTTAGAGTTTTTCCTCAGTCAATGTGAGGGTCTAATTGCAGAAGATGTTGTTATGATGCTGTGTAAAGCCTGTTGAGACAAACTGTTTGTAAAATAATAAGCTATACAAATAATCTTGCCTTTACTTTTGGTGCAAAACAGAAATTATTCCTGTATGGTGCATGTTGGATGGAGGGGCATATAGTGTCTCATCCTGCCTACTTTCTTTTTCATACCTTAAAATAATCGGAATAACACCAAACTTGTGATAAACTAGAATCATCTGCTGCTATTTTTGTTGTGTGAATGTCAGCTGACTTTAACCATGGAAGCAACAGGTGGTTAAACATCATAGGAGTCAGTTTTGAATCGTCTTATGGGTCACGTGAGGTTATTTTTGGTTGTTTGGTTAGAGGACTTGTTGCTCCTCCGTCCCTCCGTCCTCAGTCATTAGTATTCTGAATAATCACTGCGTTGCATTGCATCACTGCGTGGTTTTATTTTTGTCTGCACAAAGAGAAAGCAGGCATCTGCTACTGCAGCGCAACTGAGACAGACACAAGTCTTTAACTGCCAGTGCTGCCTTGGTGCCGTTCACTCGACGACTGTAGCTCCACAGAGGACAAAGAGTAAAAAAAAAAAAAGAAAGAAAGATAAGTGTGCTGGCAGCTTCACTCTGCCTCGGCTGCCATGGCAGAATCAAACAGTCTCAGTGAAGAAATTGCAACCCGAACAGAGGGCACACAGAGGGCAGAGGGGGACGGGAGACATGGAAGGGAGAGAGGGTCTGTTGAGGGGAGAAAATAGTGCCTGTGTATTCCCCCCTCCCTGTAAATCAGTGTTGTTGAGAAGCGCGGGCATTTGCCAATGAAGTGAAGAAACGGCGGTGGCAGCTGCACCCAGTTCAGTGGCTGCTGACAGAGAGCGGGCTTTTGTCTGCAGCACAGGCGGCACAGTGAGCAGGGTCTGGTGGCATGGGCAGGAATGTGACATTATTGTTGTTGTTGTTTTATTTTTTTTAATAGAGACTGGGTCAAAATGGGGCACACTGAGGGGGCAATTAAGAGAGACATTATGTCTGTGAGTATACGTGTGTGTGTGTACGTGTGTATGTGTGCACATGTACCACATGTTGTGCCAGTACTGACCTACAGCCAAGGTTTGTAGTCTCAAACTTCTTCTTTTTTCCTTTTTTTTTAAAACCAAAGTTTACTCAGGTTAATTCAATTCAACACTAAAAAGTCAGTTTCACACTAAACTTGTCATTTTGTGTAAAATACGTTTTTTTTAAGTATGTGACTACAATACAATATCAAAAGAGTGATCGTCCTGCATGCACACTAACATTTATCGGTTACTTCTGCTGCACCACTTGTGCGCGTTTCTTTATTAAAGTGGACGTGTCAGCTGTAATTAACATAAATATACATGAAAAGCTAAAACTTTGACACAAAAAAAAAACATCCATCATGGCTGAAAGATTTCTGCCAAAGTCAAAACACTAAACAAATTTCTCCCACGAACAACAAAGTGATGCCAGTCGAAAAATAATGAGCCGCGTCTATAACATGAGGCAAATATTCATAAACAATGTCTCTTAATCACACGATGCAGTAAACACACTTCACACACATACACACACTGCTGTTTTCATCTATCAAACAGTTAACAAGTCAACACCTGACTTCAATCTGGCAGCACCTGCACTGTGTTTGTGTGTGCTCACAAGTGCATGTCGACCTGTTTGTTTGTGCGTGTGTGTGTGTGTGTCTGTGTGTGTGTCTGTGTGTCCCTGCATGGATGCTTGTGTATGAGTTTAACGGGCAGGTGGTAATGAGGCACACTGTGCTGTGCTGGCTTCTGTAATGAGGTGGCGGGCAGTGAGGGGTAGGGGCCAGTGCCACTAATGGGCCCCTATAGCCTCTAATAAGCAGTAATTATAGTGTGTGTTTACCAAGTGGCTCTAACATGGTTGAAAAAGGTTATACCTTCATACATAGCTACTCCACCGCTGACCCTCCCACACAGGGACACACTGTGACATCACTGGAAAGTGCTCTCAGCGTTGTGTTGGAATTAGCATGTATGCTAATGTATGCTATCAGTGGAGGAAGGGGGAATAGGCTGCTGTTTTATAACCTCGGTTACATAAACTTTTAAACTTTACCTGATCCTCAACTTCTCTCCACTACTTTCTGAAAGGTACTTTCATTTTTATATAGTAGTATAGTAAGCGGACAAGTATTATGTCGATAAATCAAGTTTTATATTAGTTGCAAACCTGAAGTATCTAAAGCTGCACTGGATTGAACTGCACAAAAGGCTCAAGTGTCTGTTCATCTCTGCTACTAACATGTTATTTTTTTATTTTACTATCTTATTTGTATTATTTAATTTTTCAAAATTCAATGTGAGCTCATGCACACCTGCAGGTGTCAAGGAAAAAACAGAGCAAATCAAAAACAGAAGGCGAAGATCTCTGCCTGACGAAGGTCTCACAGACCGAAACGTTGCTCTGCCCAGGATTAAAAGTCCATTTGCATAGTCCAGTGTGCAGAGATCTGTATTATTTAATTTTTAAAATATTTACCTTATATAATTGCTCTTTTATTTTATTTTACACTCATGTCTTCCCCAGTAGTCTGCTCAGTATTTTTGAAAATCCAATCAACTTAACTCAGACAAAATCTACTAGTGGTGCAAAGTGAGACAATATCAACACAACTATTAATTAAAGGAGATTAACTTCAGGTAAACAGTAGAAGATAACACTCCAGCATTAAGTTTTGCACTAATACAGCAGGTCAATTCACATGTTGCACCACAGGCCTTCTCAGAGATCCCACTGATTTCACAGATGATGCAACACCATGTGACTCACTCACACTTTACACCTGCATAACTAACATATCACTCACTCAGTTGCTGTGGGACTTTGAGACTCTGCGTCTTCCCTTTGGTTGCACTCTGACCTGCAGCCAACCTCTGACTGACCTTCTGGAGACACTCTGCATTTGGAGGAAGCCCTCTCAGTGACCTCATCAATCACAGCACCAGCAGCCAGGCAGCAGGTTCACCCTCTTTCTCCAGTCGCTGCTGCTGCTGCTGCTGCATTGTCCTCCTCACTCTCCTGCACTACCCTCATGCTCCGTTGTTCCACTTTCTCCTCTTCTTCATCATCTTGTTTTTCTTTCATCACCCCCTCAGAGCTCATTGGTTAGTGCATTGCAGCCCAACCTAACAAATCACAGTGTCCCTACATGTTGCTGCTCAACAAATGAATATAATTGATGATGGTGGGTTCTTTTATTTTGATTTTATATTTCCCTATTTCTTCTTACAGCAAACAGCATCATCAAAAAAAAAACTGAAAGATAATGGAAACTATTGTCTTTCTGATTTTGGCCTGGGTGTATAAATCTTCAAGCTACATCACACAACAATATTTTAAACAATATTGAACCTCCAGGTTTATTTTCATCCTTTATCTTTTTACCTCTGTGCTCAAAGCCACATCCATATAGAGGTAATTCTGAGGTCAGGGAGCAACCAAGCAGCAACTTCAGAGGCTGCAAAATGAACTCAAAGTCAAAAACTGCATTTCTTTGAACAGCTGCTTGAGTCGAACTCCAACTGTGAGTCACTGCCCACAGACTCTTGTGTTAAAATGTCAAATTTAAAACAGAATTAAACATGTTTACAACCTGGTGGACTATAGTGCCTATGGCTGAATTCCTCCATCACAAATTAAAGTTTTGCATAATTAACAGTATGTTGCTGCAGTATGTTCATGCCATAAAAGGAGCGTGGCTACAGAAAGTCAAAATACCTTGCAAGTCAAAAATGCAAAAAAAAACATGTGAAAATGTGGAATAGAAAATAATACTGGCTTGCACAGCATCCAACACCTGTGGGATGAACTGTAGCGCTGACTGGTGCAGGGACTTATCAGAGGAAAGACACATAAGAGTGCAGGCTGTTACAGGAACAGATTAACACACTTTTTGCGTTAAAAGCAGAGGCCACTTGTCCACATAGTTTTATCATTTACATCTGTGACTTTTGTTACCGAAATAAAATGGAAATTGAAAATTATGGATAATGGATTTAATGTGCTGTTTGCATGTGTGTCGGCCTTTGTGTTGGGATGAACTTCACTCTGACAGTGAGAGGGAGACAGACTGCAGAGCGGCCAAACAGCCTGTGAGAGAGGAAGAAAAGAGAAGAAGTTGGCCTGATCGGACATCAACAGTCACTCATGAACACGACTCCAGCTACTTTCTGCTTTTGGATCTCTAATCCAACACCAGCAGCGGGGTCTCTGCTCTCTTTCAGGGTGGTATCCCTGCGGCCGTTGGGCTCATCTTTGATGTGGAGATGAATGTGTAGGATAATGTCGGTCCACTATCTCACTGGCCATTCACATGTCATGAGAACAGCAAACCAGTGAAAAAAACAGAGTCTCTAATCTGGTGCCCATGCTGTGGCAGGGCCACAAGTTCACTCACAGCACGGTGGTAATGCTGTGTGTGTCTGTGTGTGTGTGTGGTGAAGAGTTCAGATCCTTTATGTAAGAAGAAATGGAAACACAAAACTGTGAAAATGTATTTTTGATTACAAATAAAATCGCTGCACTGACATTTCACAAACAAATAAGTAGGCTTTATAATCAGCAGCATTTTTTTTTTTTTTGATAAACTAGTTGATAATTTGTGAGGGACCTTAGTGAAGTGCTCCTTCAAACCAAACCCATGTTAACCCAGGCAGAGCTAGGAGGTTAACATTTCATTTAACTGATTTATTCTTTTTTTTTTAGAAACTGAACCTCAAAATGAGCTGTCGGGACTTCTGTAACTTTGTGATGTCACAACAAAGACGTCACCACTCTCAGTCATGCCCTAAGCCCCGCCCACCTGGACACCACCATCCCAACCTTGCAGGATTTGATTTCTCTTGGAGTGTTTTACCTGAAATCTGTTATGTTATATGTTTTTCAACCACTAAGAAAACAGACAGCCAATCAGAGGACAGACTCAGAGCCTCCTCTCTTCTGATTGGCTGACATCAAAACAGAGAGGAAATGTAAAACTACACTGAGATAGTTTTTGGCACCTAAAGCCACAGATATACCCTCTTACAGATTAGCACTTCAAATAAAACAATAAGGTCTTTAATTTGGAAGGAAAAACAGGAAATCCTCACATTATATTGTCCCAAAGTAATAAAGTAATATTTGGTATTTAATCTGACCATCATTATATCGATTACTGGTTTGAACTCAATCCGAAATTGAAACTTTTACTTTGTCAACATGTGAAACTACTACCGATGTTCTACCCCCCGATCATGATATCAGGCTGAATAAACAAGGAGGGCTGATATTCCTCTACCTCAACCTTGAGCACAATACTCAAGTTACTTTCCACCTCTAGTGTTTGTCCACATGTCCACGTCTCGCCTACGTTGGTGAGAAGAAAAAAACAAAACAAAAAAAACGAGGCTACATGCGAGTAGTTATCACTTGGCCCATCGCTGTTTTTCCATGACAATGAAAACAAATCCAGCTTACACTCATTTCTGTTTTTTTCTCAGACTCTGTATGTGTGAGAGAAAGCCTCCCTCTGTCCTCACTCTATAAAGGCTTGATCTCTGTCTCTGTTGAATATGTTAATCCATCTGGTGCCCCCCACCTCTCCACCTCTCCACCCCCCCACCCACCCTCCCTGCTCTTTCTCTCTCGCCCACGAGACCCCCACTGCCCCACTCTCCCTTCCCAAGTAGGCGAAAGGGGATCTGGGGCTACTTCAGCGGAGGCTTGGTGGGTTAGGACTTCATCCCCCCTGGTTTGATTATGTGTGGTGCAGAGAAGAGGGAGAAGGCGAGGTGCAGGACGTAATCCTATTGACCATCCCTGTCACATATGGTGAACGCACTGGCCTCTCCAGTCGTACAGTCGGTGGAGTGGCAGGGCCAGCTTGCCTCTCCAATCAGGGCACATTTTCACTAAAGCTCCTCATGTGGGATCACTGGTGTAGAAAAGACGAGGATTGTTTTGCTCGTTGTCCCAGAGATGGGAGTCCGCTGCCATCTGATCACAGTTTTCAGTTAAGACATGGAAAAACCGTGTGATGATGAGCGACACTTTTAGTGATTAGAGGAGGTCACACTTGATAACTTTTTCTCAGCCTGAGGGATTGTAAAGGATGTGACTCTTCTATAAAATATTCTTTAATTGAAATGCAAAAAAGAGGGTCTGCAAGACCTGTTAATATAAATACTTCAGACTCTAGTCTTTTACATTTTCATCTACCTTTAAAGTCATTTTGTACATTTTCATTAGTTCAATTATTCAAAATAAAACATCCAAATTCTTCTTTTACAGCTGCTTTTGATATCCTTTGTCCTCTTCCTATAACTTTGTTGAACTTTTTTGTACTAATAAAGTTTATTCCTAGTGTCAAACCAAGAGCGCTACTAAGTGTACCAATTTAAAAAGGTTTGGGAAAATTTAAATGAATATCAAAACTAAACAAAAATCTACTTCCAAGTGAAAAAAAAGAACATGCATGAACTCTTCTTTCAAAGTCACATTATTTATTCTTTACTTTATCTTGAAATGTGTCCACTGTATGTGTTTATACTGCTGTACATCTTTATTGATCAATTGTTTTCGTTGCTAGAAACATATTAGGTATTTACTCAAACTTGTTTCAGCTTCACCAGCCTTTAGTATCTTAATTTTTTAAACAAGATACCACTAAGAAAGCATTCATTATGTGATAAAATGTCAAACAGGTGAAAGACTCAATAGCGACCTAACTTCTTAATCAACAAAAATGACAAATTGTATGTGTTTCCCGTTGTGTTTTACAATATAATATAATCCCATTGAATAATATAAACTATAAACTCTATGCAATTGCAATATATTGTGAGGAGTTGTTTTGTCCAATGTTAATATTCCCAACGACATCATATCAAAAACATAAACATCAGAGGTCAGTGGGGGACAGTTGTGTGTGTGTGTGTGTGTGTGTGTGTGTGTGTGTGTGTGTGTGTGTGTGTGTGTGTGTGTGTGTGTGTGTGTGTGTGTGTGTGTGTGTGTGTGTGTGTGTGTGTGTGTGTGTGTGTGTGTGTGTGTGTGTGTGTGTGTGTGTCAGTGTGGGTGGGTGGTGGGGGGGTCTGGCCTTGTGTTAGCGGCAGCCTGAACGTCTGTTCAGTTCTGGTGGAGGTGTGGGAGCCTGCGGGGGGCTTTTTGTCCGAGCACCACTGTTACAATCCACGTTGGCCATTCAGCCCCAGCCATGTCAATTGGCATATGGTTGATCCACCTCTAATGGGTTCATGTAACCAGAAAATGCTGCTTTTCAGGGACCTGCATTCTCCTTCAAGCGGGTGAGATTAAGATGTAATGTTGCTCTCTCCCTCCACAACGGGGGGTCAGTGGCAGTGATGGGGAGAGGGAGACGATTAGGACACGTGAGGCGGCAGAAGACGCCCTCGGGGCAAAGGAAAGCGAGGCCAGAGAGTGGATGTTGGGCACGAACGATAATCCCTCACAATTACATCACTTTTTTTTACACTGATTGTCATTAAAACATTAGTCAAAACACAGTTTTGAATGAATGAATAATTAAAATCGGGCTCCATTTTAAGACACAAAGGGGGTAAGAATTGTTTTTGTGGGGCCGGAGTTCATCCTTGACTTTGGAAATATCAGTTTACAAGACAATCTCAGATCGAGGTCCTTTTAAAAGCTGTCAGGGTGCTTTCACATTTCACATGATCTTCACCAAGATTAAAAAGTGCATGTTAATCTTGACTGATTACATCTGAGTAAATTTTTTAAAATGTCTGGATTAATTTACCTGAGTTATTCTTAGGCCAGTAGGCAAGGCAAGTTCATTTAGCCTTTTTTCTTTTTACAAACAATTTGTCTCAAAGGGCTTTACTCGGCATCATATCAACATCATCTGCCCTTAGACCACCTCACATTGAGTGAGGAAAAACTCAGGATGAGCAACAGAGGAGGGATCCCTCACCCAGGAGGGATCAATTTAAAAAAAAAAACTTTAAAAAAAACAGTGCTTTCTAACAAGCCCCTGGTTGTCTGTGTGAGTCACCAAACTCATTGATACAGTAGCATTAAAAGTCGGGACATTTTTGGAGTAGGCTATAGCCTCACAGTTTGTTCTATTGCTGCTTTCTCACTGTGTGTTTATCATTTGGTTCTTATCCACAGTCTTAGCTGATGACGTCACTTGACTCTTCTTCTTTGATTTGCTGTCGTCAAACAGGTGCATTTCTGCCACCTGGTGAAACAGAGTGTGAGTCTTTTTCCAGAAATGTGAATATATTGATATACAGCTCTATAGCCAACAAGCCATGGATTAAATTCTAACAGTATTTTTTTAAATTCAAGTTCAGATGCAGTTTGACACTGCTGCTGACAGTCAATATACAGTATATAGTATATCTACTTTGATTAAGTTTAAATAGACTTAATCAACTTGAAAAAGTGTACTTGCTTTTGTTGCCCACATTTCAACAACGTTAAGAGTCACTGTTTTTCAGTGAAGCTCCAAACAACTCTGGGTCCTACACTTCTGACCGCTCAGTAGCATCTTCATTGTCCATCATGAGCCAACGATTTCTCTACTGCCTGTACATTAGTCGACTCCCAACGACAATTAAATAGCTCTTTAATGGAGCATAGTGAGATATTCTTCACAAACAGAACAGAAATGGTCATTAATAATCGATCAATGATAAAAGTCTTGGGCTATAATCATTGATTTACCCTCTAAACCTTTGTTTCCATTTGTGTCTGAATCTTTTCTCACATCCACGCTTCACTTTTAGTTCCCACAGTTCCACTTTCTGTTTCCCACCAACAGAGCCGTTATTATTATTAGAGCAGCTTATGATGAAGCCTCACAGCCAAACTTCTCACACACACACACACACACACACACACACAAACAACACTTCCTACCAAAACCCCTCAGACTGACTGACGTGCCCATATACACACACACATAGACACACTCAAAACAACACACATGCACAAAACTTGTCACTCCACTGTCAACCTAATTTGCCTCTAACGTGGAGAATGGACACGCCCTCCTCTAATGAGAACAAATCTCTCGTTTTCCCCCCCTCCGTCTCCCAGTTGCCCCCCACCACCACCCCCCAGTTCCTCCAACCTTTGCTTCCTGCCTTTTGATATTGTAGCCATCTCACTCATGCCACCAATTAGCGACATAATAGAGCAGCGGGCTGCAGCCCACTGACTACTTGGACCTCAATGATCCACTGCTGCTGAGGGGACACAGATGTAAAAGACAAAAGAGAGAGAGAGAGGTGTTATGAAATGGCAAAAAGACAAGGTGGTGGTCAAATGGTCCAAAAAATGTCCTCGCTCTGTCTCTTGACCTCTGTGGAGACCGTCATGAGGTCTGGGAAAAATGTGAGGAATGCAAAAGGTAAAAAAAACAAAAATAAAACACAGATCTGGTGTAAAATGAAGGTAAATCTCCTTATGATAGACTTGATAAGGGCAAAGGAGATATAGCATCAAAAGTTCAAATCAACAAAAGTTTCAGCATCAAAATATGTAAAATTGAATAAAATGATTAATCATACACATTTTCCATTTAGAATAATAAAAAAGAAAACATGTTCCTCAGCCAGACCTTCCACTGAGTGGGTTTGTGAAGCCACACTATTGGGTCTAATGGAGAAATCATGTGATATCAAACATATTAAAAGTATTAATTCAATGGAAATCAGTGTAATTAAGTTTGATAATAACACATATGTCCCTAGATTTACGTAACATAATGTTTATGCTGGTTTGTAAAAGTGTGAAGGTAAACCTATATTTGATAGGCTAATCAAATTCCCGTGATCCCTTTTCTACATGATAGCATGTCTTGTTTACCTTTTGTTCACGGACCAGCTTTGGACTTAGCTCATGTTAATAAATTTCATTCCTATTCATAAAAACAGAGTGACCTCTGATCGTCTACAGTACAGGGTTAAAGGAGCAGGTAGGATGAGCCATGATTGTCACACTCACTCTTTTGTTTTTCTCTTTCTCCCACGTCCTGGATCCACTTCCCGCCCTGGCCCGGACTTAAAGACTCAGGTCTGTGTCTGTTGTTGTGGGTTTGGTCTAGTTTTGTGGTCGTGGTCAGTTTATGATTTCAGTTCAGTTCATTCAGTTAAGTAGGTTAATACCCAGAATGCAGTGAAACAGCTTATTCAGACACAACGCACCTCTGTAGACTGTGTCTGTCTGTCTGCCTGTCAATCACTGTCACAACTGTTGTAATATTTGAGCAGCAAAATCGATTTGTTTGCATGAAAACGATATACGTTTTTATAGTACTTTTTTTTTATATATAATTCTTGATTCTCATATGCAACCAACTTAAATTTTATATGAATATATTATAGAATTACATGTATTATTGCATATGTTTTCACATGACCAACCAGTGTCAGTATAAGTTATTTTAAGAACAGTATAAAGATCTGGATTAATATTGTTTTTATATTAAACTCTCATGACGCACACATACAGTAGTCTGTGTCTCCAACGGCAGCTACTGTGTCATTAAAGGAGGCCATTGTTACTGATTAATTAATGAGTTTTTTTTGTTGTTGTTGTTGTTCATGCTAAACTGGGATTAGCATATTCATAAGGGCAGACATCTTTCAGACAGCTTTGAGTGAATCTGGAGGGTCTGTTTTCTCACTGTGCCCATACATAACCCCGTTTGTTGACCGCAGTCCCACCCCATTAACTTCCATGATCCGCCATGTCACAGACGCAGAGACAGAAACGCGCGAGAGAGAGAGAGAGAGAGAAGGAAGACCCATACGGCCCCATTTTCACACTTGAGCGAGCACGCCCCCCCGGATTACAGACTAAATTGGTCAGGGTTACAAACTGATTACCATGTTGTGTTACATCTTTATTCTAATTCATAATAAACAATGAGCGACTATTAAAACATGTTGCACTCAGCGCCCCCCTCCAGCTCCATCCAGACCAGACTAATCAAATCAAAATGAAAACCGCATTAAAAAAAAAAAAAAAAAACTGTAATCGCATTGAGTCAGTTCAGGGAGGGAGTGAAGCTACAAATTTTAATATTTTCATTTACATAAAGAGGTCGATTTATGTAGCTATGAACACTTAGATACTATGTTTGTGTCTAATCTCACTGTAATTTAAAGCTTGTTTATAGGCTTAGAGGATGTTTATCATGTATCATTATTCTTAATGGATCAAAATGAAGAATTTAATTAACAAAAAGTCATATCAGCTATTACAGTTATCAATGTATCTTTTGTGTATTGGTTGGCTCGGCGCAAATTATTTGTATTTTATTAATTATGCAGTTTATTAGACAGTTTATAATATAATGTTGAACATAAGTGCACAGTGGTTTTAATTGAGTTTCAATGACCTCTGATCAAACTGTTGTATTGTTAACTCATAAAAATACAACCAACATAACCAATATTGATTATTTTTTGTTTAATATTGATTTTCAATGTTCTGGCTCAATTGATTATGACAAACAGAGAGTGTTGCTGGTGCTCAACTCTAAACTCAACTCAGCTTTATTTATATAGCACTTTAAACACAACACCGACTGACCCAAAGTGCTTCACATCACAAAAAATACAAAATAGCAACAATGCTGCGTTTACCATTAATACTAATCAATATGTTTGGTCACTGAAATTTCAAAAAAGCCATGTTGTGTTTACAGGATTCATTTTTGTGCGAGCGCATCTTGATTTGTCAGCACGCACCGACGTCATCGAGCTCCACCAACAGGTCAGAACCAAAAGTGCAAAGTGCAGAATAATGAACTCTAAACTAGCTGCTTTAGTCCGGTTCATGGGAGAATCAATTTAAAAACAAATAGGCTATATATATATACTTTTTCCCTTAATGCACTGAGCTGGTGTATATATGTGATATTTAAATAATGTACACAGTGCGTTGTGTTTGTGTACTTTGGGTTATTTCATGATAATTAGAGCATTACTACGTTCCTGTCCAGTTAATGATGCAGAGAACTTGTCTGTCCGCAGCCTGATGGGACAGTTAAAGGCCAAGTTTGAGTGACTCATTTTTGTTCTCCGTCCCATCTCCTCCCCGTCTTTCATCTTTTCTGATCACTGAGCTGCGTCTCTGCCTTATTAGGAACGTCCATCTAACTTTCTCTGACCTGTTATTTCAATCTCTGGCCACACACACACACACACACACACACACACACACACACGGGATGTCAGGGTGCACTCACACGCACTCACACAGGGGGGAAAGCGGGCACACACACCCACACACTTGTACACACACAGACTGACACACTCCCCTACTCACCAGCAATTTGTTGCCTGTGACATCACATTGTGTGTTAAAGCCGTACTGGCACCGGGCTGCAGCTTCGTTAACTTTCCTCTTTAATGAGCAGTTTAATTGAGCTGTCTAGCGGGCCACCTGTCGGCCTGCAGCCTCATTACCATACTAATGGACCGGGATTGTTGCTGCTCTGACAGCTCGAGCCACACTGCCCTAACAGGGGCTGAGAGAGAGAAAGAGAGAGAGAGAGAAAGAGAGAGAGAGAGAGAGATCGAGGCCAAGCAAGAAAAAGGGGGGACTGGAGGCCACACTGAAAGAGAGGGATTTCCAACAAACAGCAGAGAAGAGAGAAGAAAAAAGCAGAAAGAAGGGAGGAGATTTTGGTTTTGATGATTTTAAAATGATCTCATATTCTGGCAATATTCTGTATTTTCTTATTGAAACTTATGCCATAAAATGCAAAAATCTATCAATTAACCAACAAGTATTAGACACGCGCATATGTTATTCAACTGTGCCACAGAGCTGCACTAACTAATAACACACCAGTGGGTTAAACTGCTGCACTGTGCGACCATGAACACCAACTGCTGTTTATTCACATTCAGGCCAACACACACTGATCCACTGTGGTAGAAACTAATAAATCTGCATCAAACAACTTGTAATTTACTCCTGATAACAACTGTTATGCCTATAAACGTATTATACTTTTGATTTTATCACATCACTGTATTTGTGACTTGATAAATGTTGTAGGACACTTTACATGCTACACGTTATACTTCAAAATAAGAGATGCATTTAGTGTAAATAAACATGTTGAAAACAATAATTAATCCAAGCCATGGGCTGGAAATCATTGGATATTTTGGCAGAAAACAAACACGTTGTCCAAATATTTTTCCAAAATGTTTAGTTTAAACGCAACTGCATGTTTTCATTATATCAACAAAAAATGTAATGCTTTCTGTAAAATGTATTCGCCACTGCAGATTTGTTTGCATATAAATGTAATTTCTAGAAGAGTTGAGCACATTGATATTTGTGTGTCAAATAAATATCTGAGCGCCATGTAGACAAACAAAGTTACGGAGGCTGAGAGAGGCCAAAATGACAACCTGTGAACTCTAAACACAAAATGCCTGAGTCAGCGTTGCTTCAAAAATCCACTAATTCTGAAGAACCGATTAAAAAGCCAACGCTTGTTAATTCAGCGTTATTACAGCCCTTTGTATTCATTTGTTATTCCTCAACTCTAATTAATGATGATGATGCAAAAACTGCAAAATCACCCAGAAACACAAATGTCCTGCAGCTCAGTTGTGTGCACTGAGGAGAGCCAGAGGAAACCCAGAGGACAAACGTCCTCCCTGTGTGGGATGTGTGTTGCTCAGTGTGTTG
Organism: Trachurus trachurus; assembly: GCF_905171665.1. Classification (NCBI taxonomy): domain Eukaryota; kingdom Metazoa; phylum Chordata; class Actinopteri; order Carangiformes; family Carangidae; genus Trachurus; species Trachurus trachurus. Next base: position 23,582,683 of record NC_139899.1, read on the forward strand.
ATGTGCGCTAATGTGACAGGAGAAAGCTGGCATGAGGTGATCTCAGCACAATGGAGGAAAAGGCACCACACTGGGCCGGCTACTTTGCTCTTTTCCAGGCTCATGTAGCGGAGACAACAAGCTGAGGGAAAGTCAACGCAGACAAGAAGCTGTGTCAGGTCTTCAGCAACGTGAAAGACTAATTCAAGTCAAAATGAGTTTTTAATGCGTCCTGGGGAGCCCGGGCAGGAAGTGCAGAGCGACATCCTCATTGGGATAAACACAGTATCGAATGTATATCGTTAATACGGGAAAAGCTAAGCGTGTGGTGCTTGGAGTTTACCGACGGGTATCTGACGTTTCATTTGTTCCTACATGTAATTATCCTGCTTAATTTGTTTTGATTAGGGGGATCCCAGGGACCCTCTCCCAGTCAGCATGACGGCATAGAGAGATGAAGGCGACAGAAAAAGCCGTAGAAACTGAATGAGAAAAGAGGCCAAATAGGGTGATTACCAGTGAAAGGTGGCTGTGGGGATGATGGACAGACCGGGCAGAGAATAGGTTGGGGGTATGGTCGTGGTCGTGGAGCAATATGCATTCAAGGATCCAGTGAATAAACCCCAACTCCACACAGCCACATGCTAATGACGGCCACCATTTAATGTGTCAAATTCACAATTCCCCTTCGTTCTTCCCTCTTTCTTTCTCTCTCCTCCACGGGGCTAATTGCTCCGTCTCCTCCTTTTTCTTTTTCTTTTTTGACAGAGAGGCTGTTGGTCTGAATTAAAGCCCATATTGTGTCGTGCATGGCCGACCTGCGACTCCCGAAAGCTGGAGCACGCACACGTGGATCTGCAAACAGACACACACATACGTTGTGAAACAATCACCGGACCACCGTCTACATGTCTTTGACGTCTTTTTACTTTGCTGGGTATAAATTTGAGAAACGATTGTCAAAAAGTGGATCAGTCCACGTTTGACTTTCTAAGATGATTCTGCAGAAACTGAACCAGCCACACAACGTAGGATGGACACTCATCCCACATCCTCACAGTCAATGCACTGATACATTTTCACATTAGCTTCATCAATTAACATTATTAGACAGAAAAATCTGTTGCCTGTGTAAATCTGGCATGTACGAGCATTGCATGGTAAGATTTTACGTTATGTTATCTTAGCCTCATTTCAACAGCAGAAACTTCCCCCAGGAACCAGGAACCTTTTGAGGAACTGGTAACACTTGTAGCTACAAGCCAACCATTTTTTGTTGTTGTTTTGTTCTGTTTTCTTGTTTTTTGGTTCAAAACTATTAAATTATTATGGTTCAAGATGGAGTCCCACAGGAAAGGGTACAACAGATGGGCCGACAACAACAATGGGTCACAGGAACCTTTAGGTCCCTGAAGAAAAGTATTAAAGTATTAAACGTTCCTTTCAATACCATTACAGGATCTACATTTACACTATGAAAATATCAAAACCCCAGTCAACACAGAGAAGTGCACAGAGGCTGTATTTAGAAACTCAGCCTTAAAACCAGCTGTCAGGACTTCTGTAACTTTGTGATGTCACAACTAAGTTTTCTTGTTTCTTGTTTTCTCCGGAGTGTTTTACCTGTTTTATCTGCTTTTTTTTTTATTCAATCGCTCAGAAAACAGTCAACCAATCAGAGGATAGACTCAGAGCCTCCACTCTGACTGAATCAGTCACTGACTTATCATTACTAAAGCTACCGAGAGAAACCTGACAAAGGAGATGTAAATCTACACTGAGATGGTTTTTAACTCTAGAAACCACAACTTTCTTCTGAAAGAAAATGTAAAACAATGGACTTTCAAATTCTGAACCATACTCACATTACTTCTCAGCGAGTATGCAGATGTTGACAACACACACTCTGTCTTATGAATTATTGCCCCACTGCTTCCCTAACTGCTCACATAACCATCCAGTCCCCACCCCCCCCCACCCCCATGTTCGTGCATGTGTTTCAGGGGTGAGTATGATCAGATGAAGGGTCAGTGGCGGGCTACACTCAGTGAGAGGCCGCCCTTTCTTGGCTTCATGTTAAGCCAGAGCAGTTAGAGCACTGCTGACCACCTGCCTCCTGATCGGTGGGCAGAGCCTGACACAAAAAACACAAGAGGCCTGAATGGGCTGCAATTTGTGGGAGGGAAGCATTTCTAATGACCCTGTTAAAAATTAGTAGAAACTTGTGTCAACGTACGTACGTACGTGCGTGCGTGTGTGTGTGTGTGTGTGTGTGTGTGTGTGTGTGTTTACAAAAGGGAGGAGGATTTCTAGAAAGAGAAGACATTCTCTGAGCACAAGTTTTGAAAAGTAACTAAATGTTTGTGGAAATGTCAATCAAGTGATTACATTTTAGAGAAGTAATTTTCTATATCGGTGCTCTTGTAGTGCAGAGGTCTAATCTGAGTTTTAGCCTGGGAGGTTTTACAATTTTAGGACACTTGAAATAGGTGAGGACATTGAGAGGAAATGTGAAAACAGTGAGGAAATAGTGGGGAACGTGAAGTTAGATGCCAAAGAGGAAACTAGTCCAAGAGCTAGATTTGTTTTGCCTAATCACAGAGATGGACACTTTACATTTTGATAAATTTCCCAAGCAACTACTGAATTGGATGAGGTATCATGCAATATACTCTCACCAATAACATAAAATAAACAGTGCCAGTTATTAAGTTTAAAAACATTGCCATTCAAAAGCTAAAGTAGTGTTTTGTTTTTCTCCATTGTGCTGAAACGTAAACTCTCTGGCTGAGAGAAAATGGCTAATAAATGTTCTTATAAATCACTTGATGGTGCCACTTAAGAACCAGTTTGTTGTGGTTTTTGTGAGACCCAAATTAAGCTCACACCTATTTTCTTGAACAGACATTTAAAGCAACATGCACAGAAATTCCTGTGCCTTTTTGTTATCAATTCACAATCTCTCGCTTCATTCATAAGTTTATTTGTGAAGGTTATATGTTCCCTTTAAGAGACCATGGATCTTAAATGAGAAGTGCAAGGCTGGTATCATTCACTTCACATACATTTTTCCCATAGTATATAGTGAAGTTTTTCTAATCATTATGTCTTTATATTCCTCTGAACAAACACTATACAGTGGCTTTGTAGCACCCTCTACTGACAGGTTGTCACAAGTGCAGGCAAGTGTGTGGTCCTCATGATTCACGCCTGTTTGCCTTCTTGTGTGGGTGTGGGTGCATGTGAAACTGGCATGTACCTCTTTTTCCCTGCATGCCTTTCTCTTTCTCCAGTGCGCTCTTGACTCAACGCTGCCTCCGGAGTCTAATCCTCTGATCAGCATGCCAGGAGAGCCCAGAGGGGCCTGACTGGACCGGTGGATGAGAGGGGGCCTGAGGTGACGCCTGGCTCCAGCCACTTTCTCAGATTGTCTCAGCCACTTGTGCTGATGTAGTGTTGCCCCAGCTTATTGTTGACCAGGGGGTGGAGGTATAAGGCAAACACCCCCCTCCGGTCCATCTGCTCCCCATCCATCCTCCAACCGTGACCCCCCCACGGCTGAGAAACAATGAGAAAGAGTGACAAAACCATACATTTAGAGAAAAAAAAATCATATTTAATTACATCGTATGCCTGGACAATGAACTGATCCTTCAAAAGACATAATGTAATTGTAAATGAGGGGAGAAGAAAATGGCATGAATGCCACCTTCTCTTGTCCGATGTGTCAGGTTCAAGTTACTTACAAGACAAAGGCTGGGGTGAATAGAGTGACTTGAGAGACCAGGGGATTGAGGGGAGTTGCTTGGCACACAAACAATTAGCACTCATCCCTGCATAGCATGCTGTGGCCCCAAATCCCCACATTTGTCCAGACAAATTGACTGGACCCCAGGTCTTGTTTGTCTAGCTCTGCTGGCCTGCTGGAGAGGGCTTGAGGGCAGTGGGGAATGCCCCCTTCAAAGCACACAGCGCCTGGGAAAAGAAGAAATAAAGTGACATGGTCAGAAAACGAGCCTCCCAGCACTTCATAAGACGAATTGGATGAAATATATAATTAGATAGCACTGTTCTGGAGATTATTCTAAGGACTGTATATGAACTGGATGGATACACTTGTGGCCGCTGGGGGGCATCAGTTAAAATGCTTGAGTCTAGATGATGTTCCTTTAAATTTCTTTATTGTCGATCAACAATGGGTGGGAGAGTATGATTGATGATTATGGGTGTGTGTGTGTGTGTGGTTCTGTAACAGAATAAGGAAAAAACAATCATCAGAACAGCCCATCATTTTAGCTGTACACTGGGCTATCAGTAGTAGTAAATAACCAATGAAATAATAGTGAATCATCCTCTTGATTTACATCAACCGATAATATAGGCTACACTAATAATATAAACATACACATGTGAGAGACTGCTTATTATTAGTAATTATTAGCTTTAGCGAGCTAATTGGTTAGCAGGAGTATCAACACAGGAATAAACCATAATGAACAGCATAACGTGATTTGACAACCTTAAACATTACACTCACTGGTATATGAACGCACAATGCTCCCAACTCCCGACCGACACGGCAACAATAAAAAGTCTCTCCCTCTTTCGCTGTGCACGTTTCCACCTGATGCATCAGCTCACTCTGCTACGACTCCTCTGCTATGACTACTGTCGAAGCCGACAGCAGGGGGCGCAGCGCTGTGACTCTTCTGAGGCTGTCCTTCAGCACAAGCACATTTGATAGATACTTGATCAAGTATATCATAAGTTATAAATGATCAAGTAGGCCTACAGCAAAAAAACAGGGACTCTAGGGGATTCAGACTGAAGAATGGGAGAAAAAAGCAAACAATACAACCTGTCAAGTAGGCTACAGTTTTTACTCACAGCATCCAACTGCTGAGAGCCCCAGGGCAAAAAAGTAGCTGCTGGACCTCAATTAACCAATCTCTCACTAATGCCATGGCAATTTAATTATCTAGGTTACATATAACTCAAAAGTTTAAATAGCTTCAAATGACGGCATTGTATCATAGCTGTGTGGTTGTTTGTTACCTCAATTTAAGTAGCCTATCTTTATTTAAAAAATGGGTACCTTCACTGCCTATATTAGACTGCCTTCTAGAGCTGGCTTGCTGACAAGCATATTATCTACTAAGCTCTTCAAAGCAACAGATCAGCACATCACCTGTAGTCCCCAGTGTTGAGGATCAAAAAGGGCACACACACTAGGGATCTGGAGGACAACCTATGGACCTCCTCACATGAAGTTTACCCTAAAACCCACAGGTAACCATTGTTCAAAAACACCAGATTCACCCATGTAACTAGACTGTTGTCTGAAATATCGATTGGCTGGATATTTTTTTTAAATAAAAGCAAAATTAGACATCGGTTAGGCCTACATTACTTAACATTAAATGTCACCCAAGTACATTTACAGAAAAACTATCTCTCGGCATCCTTATATTAAAAAAATAAACACAAAAGGAACCGACTGAAATTGCTTTGTTTATTTTGAAGAAAAGATAAAACAGTTTTAGGTTGTTGTTTAGCCGGAACTCGAGGGCACCCCACTTGAGGTGCTTGATGGCATGCTGCTTGTGGTGCTGGAGGGGGGCCCGGGTGGGGTAGTCTAGCGCGTCAGGGGGGGGTAGTCGAGGACTGCCCGGAAGGGCTAGTCGAGGACTGCCCCGGTGGGGTAGTCGAGGACTGCCCCGGCGGGGTAGTCGAGGGCGGCCCGGGTGGGGTAGTCGAGGACTGCCCCGGTGGGGTAGTCGAGGGCGGCCCGGGTGGGGTAGTCGAGGGCGGCCCGGGTGGGGTAGTCGAGGGCGGCCCGGGTGGGGTAGTCGAGGGCAGTCCAGAAGGGCTAGTCGAGGGCGGCCCGGGTGGGGTAGTCGAGGACGGCCCCGGTGGGGTAGTCGAGGGCGGCCCGGGTGGGGTAGTCGAGGGCGGTCCGGAAGGGCTAGTCGAGGGCGGCCCGGGTGGGGTAGTCGAGGGCGGCCCGGGTGGGGTAGTCGAGGGCGGTCCGGAAGGGCTAGTCGATGGCGGCCCGGATGGGGTAGTCGAGGGCGGCCCGGAAGGGCTAGTCGAGGGCGGCCCGGGTGGGCTAGTCGAGGGCGGTCCGGAAGGGCTAGTCGAGGGCGGTCCGGAAGGGCTAGTCGAGGGCGGCCCGGGTGGGGTAGTCGAGGGCGGCCCGGGTGGGCTAGTCGAGGGTGGCCCGGGTGGGGTAGTCGAGGGCGGCCCGGGGGGGGTAGTCGAGGGTGGTCCGGAAGGGGTAGTCGAGGGCGGCCCGGGTGGGGTAGTCGAGGACAGCCTTGGTGTGGTGGTCGGAGGCCCGGATGTGGTGGTAGAAAGTGACCTGGTTGTCGTGGGGACTGTCGTTGTGGTGGGGGCAACTGTTGTGGTAGTCGTTGTGGTTGGGGCAGCTGTTGTGGTAGTCGTGGCAGGGGCAGCTGTTGTAGTAGTTGTGGTTGGGGCAACTGTTGTGGTAGTCGTGGCAGGGGCAGCTGTTGTAGTGGTTGTGGCGGGGGCAGCTGTTGTGGTAGTGGTCGTTGTGGCTGGGGCAGCTGTTGTAGTTGTTGTGGCAGGGGCAGCTGTTGTAGTGGTTGTGGTAGGGGCAACTGTTGTGGTAGTCGTGGCAGGGGCAGCTGTTGTAGTGGTTGTGGTAGGGGCAGCTGTTGTGGTTGTGGTCGCTGTTGTGGCAGGGGCAGCTGTTGTAGTAGTTGTGGTTGGGGCAACTGTTGTGGTAGTCGTGGCAGGGGCAGCTGTTGTAGTGGTTGTGGTAGGGGCAGCTGTTGTGGTTGTGGTCGCTGTTGTGGCGGGGGCAGCTGTTGTGGTAGTGGTCGTTGTGGCTGGGGCAGCTGTTGTAGTAGTGGTCGTTGTGGCGGGGGCAGCTGTTGTAGTAGTAGTCGTTGTGGCGGGGGCAGCTGTTGTGGTAGTGGTCGTTGTGGCGGGGGCAGCTGTTGTGGTAGTGGTCGTTGTGGCGGGGGCAGCTGTTGTAGTTGTTGTGGCGGGGGCAGCTGTTGTGGTAGTGGTCACGGGGGCAGCTGTTGTGGTAGTGGTCGTTGTGGCAGGGGCAGCTGTTGTGGTAGTGGTCGTTGTGGCGGGGGCAGCTGTTGTGGTAGTGGTCGTTGTGGCGGGGGCAGCTGTTGTGGTAGTGGTCGCGGGGGCAGCTGTTGTGGTAGTGGTCGCGGGGGCAGCTGTTGTGGTAGTGGTCGTTGTGGCGGGGGCAGCTGTTGTAGTTGTTGTGGCGGGGGCAGCTGTTGTGGTAGTGGTCACGGGGGCGGCTGTTGTGGTAGTGGTCGTTGTGGCGGGGGCAGCTGTTGTGGTAGTCGTCGTTGTGGCGGGGGCAGCTGTTGTGGTAGTGGTCACGGGGGCAGCTGTTGTGGTAGTGGTCGCGGGGGCAGCTGTTGTGGTAGTGGTCACGGGGGCAGCTGTTGTGGTAGTGGTCACGGGGGCAGCTGTTGTGGTAGTGGTCGTTGTGGCGGGGGCAGCTGTTGTAGTTGTTGTGGCGGGGGCAGCTGTTGTGGTCGTTGTGGCAGGGGCGGCTGTTGTTGTAGTGGTCGTTGTGGCGGGGGCAGCTGTTGTGGTAGTCGTCGTTGTGGCGGGGGCAGCTGTTGTAGTTGTTGTGGCGGGGGCGGCTGTTGTGGTAGTCGTCGTTGTGGCGGGGGCAGCTGTTGTGGTAGTGGTCGCTGTAGTGGAAGCCCCGGGTTCTGTGATTACTATATCTACTCCAGTGTATGGCTCTTCAGGGATGTCAGGAAGACCCCACAATTCATCTATCTCAGCATCAGGTTCAAATCCAAATCCATCATCATCATCATCATCCGTATCAAATACTATGACGTCTGAAGGTTCCTGTGGAGCTCTTACAACACGGTGCCTCCCAACGTGTTTTGGCAACATTGGTGAACAGGTTACCAACACTGAGCGCATTTTCCCAGTAGAGTCAGCATAAACCAGTTCAAAGCCAGAATCCTGTCAACATTGTCAGAATTAGTTTTCAGATTAGCAATTTGACATTGTTACTGGTGTGCCTTTTTTATTTTTAACATGACTTACGGTGTCTGGTAACTTTGATATCTCCACAAACAGAGCCCTGGAGGTCCTTTGTCTCACAGAGTATTCTTCATGATCAGTATTGAAAACATCTTAAGAAAATGCAGATTCAGGTTTACAAATCAGATTTGCATGACATTTATATAGATCTTGGTATAGTTAAGATAGAAGTTATTCTGCCCCCTTATGGACAAAAACCTTTACTCCAATTGTACGCTCCTAAATACCTCATCCTTACCAAGCTCTTTCACCCTCCTTAGTTTTGTTCCCCTAGGCAGCTTCACAGTAACGTGTCCTGATGTACAAGTCACCAGTGGTGATGCTGCTTGTGATAACATTACTTGAGTGTCACAAACAGCAATGCCCAAAATATGCTTCTGCAGCAGATGGTCAAAATAATGCAGTTTCACTGCGCTGTATCCACTTCCATCAGTCTGGGAACAAAGAAAATTTAAGAGAGAGAGATCAAAAGAGGCACCAATCAGTCAGAAATGTTAAAGCTCCTATAATCAATATAAATCAAAATATGATACAACATTTTACCTTCATTGTTGTGTGGCAGCCGGTGTATGGAAGCTTCACCAACAACCACCACCTGTAGATCTCAATCGAGCTGTGACACCTTTCAGGCAACGACAACAACCGTGATCCATCTGTAAAAAATATTTGGAGATAGCTACATCATGCCTCTAACAATTATTTTTGTAAGGCAAACGGATAACTGCAGGTGGATAAATCAAACATAGGCCTACCTTCCATGCGTAGACTAGAGTACCTGATGAGTGAAAATCGCAGGTAAAGTGCATCATTACTGCAGCGATACTGTGGCTGGTTGAAATCTGATACCCCTGAAACTAAATAAAAATGCAATGAATATAGGAAACCCATCAAGTCTGAGGTTACTGTACAGGTTTACACTTAAGTGCATTGCAAATGCTTGGAAATATGGTACAAAATTATTGACAACAATTCCAAAAATTAGGCCTGTGGTAGAACATTTAACACTGCTTATCAAAATATGCAGTTAGTGTAGGAAGGCTGGGCATGTGAGTCCTAATTTTATGTTCATGATCATTTAATTTCAGTGCTTCGTTTGCCATTGAAAACCTTTCAGAAGACTCCCATAGCCTATGAAAAGGAGATTTAATGGAAGTAGTCAAGGTGATAATGAGCTACTGAAAACAAGGTGCATAGGTCAGAAACAAACAGGCTTCACCTTGGAGGAAATTCCAGACTGACGCTGGGAAGCTCCGGTCCTCTGAAGGCGCCTCCACCCGCTTGTTGCGAGTATGGAGCTCGTCCTGGTCGCCCAGACTTCCGCGTGTGTACCGGTAACCATCTGCGCTGTTGAGCCGGGCTAGTAAACCGATCCAAACCCAAGCCATCAGTGCAGACGCCATGGTAATCTGGTCTGTTCCTCTCGTCCCCTGCACCAACAGACCAGACCAAGGCCCAACCTGGATTGAGAAACAAGGGGCGAGGCACAGCTGTGCTGTTAAATCAGTTAATTAGATCCACAAGCTGCACAGGTGCAACATGGAGAGTAGGAGCTATGTTCACTTTACTCAACTCCAGATGGTAGTTTATGGCTAATCTATCTTTTCCCTGTTATATTAGCTGCTTTTTTTGTATTGTTTTTCCTCACCATAACACAACTCCAACTGCTTTACATTGAAACCTAGTACTGCTCCAGCACTTTGGTCTCTGCTCCTGTTAGCTTTAGCTTTATGCGATTCAGATGTGCTAGTTATTTAAGTAGGCTTTATAGGCCTATAGTAATTTAAGCATCATTTGTTGTCTTGTGACATAGATTCATATGTTCATAGTCTTCAGTATTGAGCTCCTATTATGACTCATAAACAATCCAATGGTGCTGTAACCACACATTTTCTTGAGTTCATTGATGGCAGTTCATTGTTCACTGCTTTACACAGTCTTATACAGATGCATCTCAGCAAATTAGAATATCATGGAAAAGCGCATTTATTTCAGTAGTTCTGGAAAGTATGTCCATTTATATGAACTTAATACTTGGTTGGGGCTCCTTTTGCTTGAATAACTGCGTCAATTTGGGGTGGCATGGAGACAAACAGCCTGTGGCACTGCTGAGGTGTTATGGAAGCCCAGGTTGGTTTGATAGCAGCCTTCAGCTCGTCTGCATTTTTGGGTCTAGTGTGTCGAGCCATTCCTGAACCAGAGACAATGTCAGAGTTGTCTTTCCTGGGCTAAGGAGAACAAGAACTGGACTATTGCCCAGTGGTCCAAAGTCCTCTTTTCAGATGAAAGTTTGGAAACCAAGGATCCAGAGTCTGGAGGAAGGCAAGGCGAGGCAATTTGTATAGCCCATTTTTACAAACAGTTTGTCTCAAAGGGCTTTACACAGAGTCATGATAACATCCTCTGCCCTTAGTCCCTCACATTGAAGGAAAACTCCCAAGAAAACCCTTTTAACAGGGAAAAAAATTGGAGAAACCTCAGGGTGAGCAGCAGAAGAGGCCGGGATCCCTCACCCAGGACAATCAGATGTGCGATACATGTTTTATACAGACAAGAAATGGTGGACAGAATCCAAGTTGCAAGCGCAGCCATTTACCTCAAAGCACTTGCATTTCTTCTGCTGACAAGTTTTATGGAGATGCTGAATTAATTTTCCAGCTGGATTTGGCACCTGCCTACACCTCAATCCCCTAGAGAATCTATGGTATTGTTAAGAGGAAGATGGGACACACTAGACCCAAAAATGCAGACGAGCTGAAGGCCACCATCAAAGCAACCTGGCTTCCATAACACCTCAGCAGTGCCACAGGCCGTTTGCCTCCATGCCACTGTAGAAGAAAAATAACGTACAGTATATAGAACGTATATATCGTCCTATTTGGGCCTTTACTTTTCCTTCTCCATTTAAGTTAAATAAACTCAAAAACTCAAAACACGACGCTGGAAAAGATGGATCTTCAAGTAGAGTTGTCTTTAATTCACTTCAGAACAAAGCAAAAGAAAAACAACCCGAGTCGCATACATAGGCAAAAGATAAGAAAAATATAGTTCAGAACTGCGTACACGGAGGTGTACTGCAAAGAGAGCGACAGAGCGACTAATTTCATATAATCAATGTGTGGCTTATATACTGTTGGGCATGTGCTGATCTCAGTATTTCTCCCTCCCACCTGTTGAGGCCTTATCTCTTCTGACTGTGCATTTTATTCTGTGACCTTGGTTTCACCCTCATCTTCTCCGGAAATGTACCACCTTCCTAGCCATATTTGAGATCTTGCCATCCTCAATCCTTGCCTGGTGGCCATTCTATGTTACTGCGCCAGAAGCCAAAACTCCTAGCTCAGCAGAAAGTGTTAAAAGGGTCATATATAGTTCAAATCCATCCCCATTCACCACTAACGCCTTGCACTCCTTCAGATCCAAGGGGGCAGTTGTGGGTCTGAGAAGTGAAGCTCACTTCCGCGTTCAAAAAACTGCAATCCTTCCCGGCTTCCTCTGGGGGCTGGTGTCAGAAGGGAGCATTCCCCATAGACCCCCATGTTAAAATCGCCGATTTTACATCCTCAATAAACATGTTAAAAGCCTGGTGTCAGAACGTTTTTTTTTCTCAATCGATAGTTTCTACCCCCGCACACACTCTGAGGGGGGTGAATTTTTTTTTAACTCTACCGTTTTACTGTTATTAGGTTAAGACTCTGGCCAATTAGGGCGCGGAAGCGTTGAGTGACAGGTCCGAGCAGCTCCGTGGACAGCTGCTTCGAGGCCAGTGGGCGGGTTCTCGGCCGGCCAATCCAACATGGCGCTGTTCAGGCTGCCATATTTGAGTCACAAAAACGACTCCCCAAAACCAATGGGTGACGTCACAGACGCTACGTCCATTCTTTTTACAGTCTATGTTCAGATCCTGTTGAAGTGCACACTCTCATCCATTAAGTGGTGCTAAAGAGCATGCTGTAATCTTGGAGATCAAGATGGCAGTCAGCAGAGGTAATGCATCATTTCAAATGAAACAACACAAGGACACAAAATAATTGTTTTTTAACTATTCAAACCCACACAAAACATAAAAATATAGTATGGTTATTGTTGACTTGCTCTTTAAAGGTGGCATAACTTTTCTTTTCATTGGTCTTGTTTTCAACCTCTTATGTCATTTTTCTTAAAAAAAAAAAACCACAACACCACCACAATCAAGTATTGAGTGCACATAACAATTCTGTATTAACAATCTTTTAAAAAAAAAATTAGTCTGATGTAATATTCTTATTTTTGGGGATACTGAATTTGGGGTTTTTATTGCATGCAAGCCATAATCACTACAATTAAACAAAATTAAGACATTTCAGTCTGTTTGTCATGGATCTGTAGCAGGTATTGGTTTCACTTTTTTAATTGAACTACTGAAATAAATAAACTTTTCCATTATATTATAATTTGAGATGCACCTGTACATGAATAACACTAAAGTGTTGAACTAAAGTTACCACAAAAATCTATGCAAGTGTAGACATAGTATAAGTAGTGTATACTCACAGAAACAGACTTTTCCCAAAACATTAACTTTATTACAAACATATTCCTGTCATATTTTATAAACATAAAATTTAATGTTAAAAGTCTTGAGGTGCACCTTCTTAATCCTATGTTGTTGTAGAGGAGGCACTTGACGAGGTGGATGAGGCGCCTGGTGGTGTGGTGGTCGGTGGCCCGGGTGTGGTGGTCGGTGGCCCGGGTGTGGTGGTCGGAGGCCCGGGTGTGGTGGTCGGTGGCCCGGGTGTGGTGGTCGGAGGCCCGGGTGTGGTGGTCGGAGGCCCGGGTGTGGTGGTCGGTGGCCCGGGTGTGGTGGTCGGTGGCCCGGGTGTGGTGGTCGGTGGCCCAGGTGTGGTGGTAGAAGGTGACCTGGTTGTCGTGGGGACTGTCGTTGTGGTGGGGGCAGCTGTTGTGGTAGTCGTTGTGGTGGGGGCAACTGTTGTGGTGGGGGCAACTGTTGTGGTAGTCGTTGTGGTGGGGGCAACTGTTGTGGTAGTCGTTGTGGTGGGGGCAACTGTTGTGGTAGTCGTTGTGGCGGGGGCAGCTGTTGTAGTGGTTGTGGTAGGGGCAGCTGTTGTGGTTGTGGTCGCTGTTGTGGCAGGGGCAACTGTTGTGGTAGTCGTCGTCGTGGCGGGGGCAGCTGTTGTAGTGGTTGTGGCAGGGGCAGCTGTTGTGGTAGTCGTCGTGGTGGCGGGGGCAGCTGTTGTGGTAGTCGTCGTGGTGGCGGGGGCAGCTGTTGTGGTAGTCGTCGTCGTGGCGGGGGCAGCTGTTGTAGTGGTTGTGGCAGGGGCAACTGTTGTGGTAGTCGTCGTCGTGGCGGGGGCAGCTGTTGTAGTTGTTGTGGCAGGGGCAACTGTTGTGGTAGTCGTCGTCGTGGCGGGGGCAGCTGTTGTAGTGGTTGTGGCAGGGGCAACTGTTGTGGTAGTGGTCGTTGTGGCAGGGGCAACTGTTGTGGTAGTGGTCGTTGTGGCGGGGGCAGCTGTTGTGGTAGTGGTCGTTGTGGCGGGGGCAGCTGTTGTAGTTGTTGTGGCGGGGGCAGCTGTTGTGGTAGTCATCGTTGTGGCGGGGGCAGCTGTTGTGGTAGTCATCGTTGTGGCGGGGGCAGCTGTTGTGGTAGTCATCGTTGTGGCGGGGGCAGCTGTTGTGGTAGTGGTCACGGGGGCGACTGTTGTGGTAGTGGTCGTTGTGGCGGGGGCAGCTGTTGTAGTTGTTGTGGCGGGGGCAGCTGTTGTAGTTGTTGTGGCGGGGGCGACTGTTGTGGTAGTGGTCGTTGTGGCGGGGGCAGCTGTTGTGGTAGTGGTCACGGGGGCAGCTGTTGTGGTAGTGGTCGTTGTGGCGGGGGCAGCTGTTGTGGTAGTGGTCACGGGGGCAGCTGTTGTGGTAGTGGTCGCTGTAGTGGAAGCCCCAGGTTGTGGGATTACTATATCTACTCCAGTGTATGGCTCTTCAGGGATTTCAGGAAGACCCCACAATTCATCTATCTCAGGATCAGGTTCAAATTCATCATCCGTATCAAATACTATGACGTCTGAAGGTTCCTGTGGAGCTCTTACAACACGGTGCCTCCCAACGTGTTTTGGCAACATTGGTGAACAGGTTACCAACACTGAGCACAGTTTCCCAGTAGAGTCAGCATAAACCAGTTCAAAGCCAGAATCCTGTCAACATTGTCAGAATTAGTTTTCAGATTAAATTAGAAATTTGACATTGTTACTGGTGTGCCTTTTTTATTTTTAACATGACTTACGGTGTCTGGTAACTTTGATATCTCCACAAACAGAGCCCTGGAGGTCCTTTGTCTCACAGAGTATTCTTCATGATCAGTATTGAAAACATCTAAAGAAAATGCAGATTCAGGTTTACAAATCAGATTTGCATGACATATAGATCTTGGTATAGTTAAGATAGAAGTTATTCTGCCCCCTTATGGACAAAAACCTTACTCCATTTGTAATATTTTTTGATGATGTTACAATTGTACGCTCCTAAATACCTCATCCTTACCAAGCTCTTTCACCCTCCTTAGTTTTGTTCCCCTAGGCAGCTTCACAGTAACGTGTCCTGATGTACAAGTCACCAGTGGTGATGCTGCTTGTGATAACATTACTTGAGTGTCACAAACAGCAATGCCCAAAATATGCTTCTGCAGCAGATGGTCAAAATAATGCAGTTTCACTGCGCTGTATCCACTTCCATCAGTCTGGGAACAAAGAAAATTTAAGAGAGAGAGATATCAAAAGAGGCACCAATCAGTCAGAAATGTTAAAGCTCCTATAATCAATATAAATCAAAATATAATACAACATTTTACCTTCATTGTTGTGTGGCAGCCGGTGTATGGAAGCTTCACCAACAACCACCACCTGTAGATCTCAATCGAGCTGTGACACCTTTCAGGCAACGACAACAACCGTGATCCATCTGTAAAAAATATTTGGAGATACATCAGGCTTCTAACAATTTTTTTTTTGTAAGGCAAACGGATAACTGCAGGTGGATAAATCAAACATAGGCCTACCTTCCATGCGTAGACTAGAGTACCTGATGAGTGAAAATCGCAGGTAAAGTGCATCATTACTGCAGCGATACTGTGGCTGGTTGAAATCTGGTACCCCTGAAACTAAATAAAAATGCGATGAATATAGGAAACCCATCAAGTCTGAGGTTACTGTACAGGTTTACACTTAAGTGCATTGCAAATGCTTGGAAATATGGTACAAAATTATTGACAACAGTTAGGAGTAAATATTATATTCAACAAAATAGGCCTGTGGTAGAACATTTAATACTGCTTATCAAAATATGCAGTTAGTTTAGGAAGACTAGGCTTGTCCGTCCTAATTTTATGTTCATAATCATTTAATTTCATTGCTTCGTTTGCCATTAAAAACTTTTCAGAAGACTCCCATAGCCTATGAAAAGGAGATTTAATGGAAGTAGTCAAGGTGATAATGAGCTACTGATAACAAGGTGCATAGGTCAGAAACAAACAGGCTTCACCTTGGAGGAAATTCCAGACTGACGCTGGGAAGCTCCGGTCCTCTGAAGGCGCCTCCACCCGCTTGTTGCGAGTATGGAGCTCGTCCTGGTCGCCCAGACTTCGGCGTGTGTACCGGTAACCATCTGCGCTGTTGAGCCGGGCTAGTAAACCGATCCAAACCCAAACCATCAGTGCAGACGCCATGGTAATCCGGTCTGTTCCTCTCGTCCCCTGCACCAACAGACCAGACCAAGGCCCAACCTGGATTGAGAAACAAGGGGCGAGGCACAGCTGTGCTGTTAAATCAGTTAATTAGATCCACAAGCTGCACAGGTGCAACATGGAGAGTAGTGATTAAGTGGGAGTTCACTTTTATTTAAACAGATTTTTACACAGTGGTTTCACTTCTGGTTAGTGGCTGTTCACTCTACTCAACTCCAGTTACTGGTAGTTTATGGCTAATCTACCTTTTCCCTGCTCTGCTTTTTTTTTGTTGTTGTTGTTGTTTTTTTGTTTTTCCTCACCATCACACAACTCCAACTGCTTTACATTGAAACCTTGTACTGCTCCAGCACTTTGGTCTTTGCTCCTTTTAGCTTTACATGCTATTCAGATGTGCTAGTTATTTAAGTAGGCTATAGTGTTTCAACTTAATTAGCTAGAAGCATATAAGCATAGCTATATGTTGTCTTGTGACATAGTAGATTCATATGTTTAGTCAGTATTGAGCTCCTATTATGACTCATAAACAATCCAATGGTGCTGTAACCACACATTTTCTTGAGTTCATTGATGGCAGTTCATTGTTCACTGCTTTACACAGTCCTATGCATTTCAGTAAATTAGAATATCATGGAAAAGTTCATTTATTTCAGTAATTCAATTAAAAAAGTTCCATAGATCCATGACACACAGACTTTGTTTAGCCTAATTGTAATAATCATGGCTTACATTTAATGAAAACCCAAAATTCAGTATCTCAAAAAATTCAGACCAATTAAAAAAATGATTGTTAATACAGGATAGGTCTTCTGGAAAGTATGTCC
This sequence comes from Trachurus trachurus, assembly GCF_905171665.1. NCBI lineage: Eukaryota > Metazoa > Chordata > Actinopteri > Carangiformes > Carangidae > Trachurus > Trachurus trachurus. The sequence goes on from NC_139899.1 coordinate 23,599,276, forward strand.
ATTTATATGCACTCAATACTTGGTTGGAGCTCCTTTTGCTTGAATTACTGCATCAATTTGGGGTGGCATGGAGACAAACAGCCTGTGGCACTGCTGAGGTGTTATGGAAGCCCAGGTTGGTTTAATAGCAACCTTCAGCTCGTCTAGTGTCGCAACCTACGCCACCCTGGTCAGTAAAGTTTTATAGAACAGACTCCAACAAGTCTAGGCCTCAGGGCTGACACAGGTGCACATATTTCTATTACTGAAACCCTGGAGTCTGGTGGGATTCGCTGCCTCACCGGTTGCTTCCGCTCCCCACCTGTAGCTGGGTCGGCGAGCTTTCCGGGCAGGCCGGCGTCCTTCAGTGGCACCGGACCGGCCACCAGCTCCAGCGTCCTGCGTGTATCGACCTCCGTCCGTCGTCACACGGTCGTGGCTTTGTCAGTTCATTTGTGTTTAGACGAGACAATAACTAAAACGATAATTCAAACTTGCGGTGGAGGGGATTCTCCGTAGGCAGCTTCGTCAACTTTCTTCACTTCTCTGCGGGGCGCCTCGTCAGAGCACGCCGCTCTCTCTTTGGCTTTTTCCCAGCCTCCCCGCTCCCTCCGCTCACGTCAGACCCAAGCGGCCAGGCAACCAGGCAACCAATCAAAACACCACACAACATGGCAGCCCCCCCTCTCACCTACGAAAGTGACCGCAACATTCCTCCCCTCCATAAACAAGAAAAAAAAGAAAAACACACATCGGACAACACACAACAGACTCCTCTCTCCATTTTTCTTCCCTTTTCCCCCCTTCCTCTCCACTGTCCTTACGACACCCACCTACAAACCTTCCCGCAACCTAGCCTCACTCAACTCTCACATAAAACATCAAAACAGGGACAGGGCTGGGCATCCGCAATGGCGCCGTTCCCGCCTGCAATACGCTCCACTTGGAGACCGCATGGCTCAGTTAAATGCATTAACTGTTCTTCCAACACTGCACGAGCCCCAGTACTGCACAGCCTGGCACCAACCACCTCCGGAGCGCCCACTGACAAATCCCCACAGCCTCCAACCCCACCAGCATCAGGCCGAACTGGCATGGCACAGCACACCGTCGCCACAGGACTCCTGCAAGCCCCAAGTACATTCACATGGCACAGCCGTGTCCTCGACCCTCCATCTGGGGTGCTCACAACACAGTTCAAGTCACCGACTCTCCTCAAAACCCTACATGGACCCACAAATCCCGGTCCCAGGGGTCCCCCTGGGCCAGAGCTCAAAACCAAAACGACATCCCCTGGGTCAAACCGTCCGACCACAGCCCCTCGATCGCATCTGACCCTCATGCGAACCTTGCTGGCAAACAGGTGCTTCCTAGCTGCCTCACCCGCCGACCGCAACCTGGCCCTGAAAGACGACACACAGCTCAAAACATCTCCAGGCTGCCTTGGGTCAACCACCTGTTCTGTCAAAAGACACTCATCTCCCCTCTCAGACCCTGGCAACGGCCCTACACAGTCAACCATTATGTGTGCAAATGGTTCCTCCTCCACAGGTAGAGGTTGTAGAGGAGCCACCGGTACTGCAACCCCTGGCTTTCCCACCATCTGACACGCATGGCAACACTGGCAGAATCTCTTCACATCCTTCCGAATACTAGGCCAAAAGAAATGACAACAAATCTTGTCCATGGTTTTCTTGGAATCCAGGTGCCCACCAAGCACGGACCCATGAGCTAGCCTCAACACCTCCTGTCTGTAACACTGGAGCAAAACCACCCGTTCCAGGGTGGCCCAGTGGGCATCTGCAGGTCTAGTAGGGGGTCTCCACTTCCCACAATGCACATCATCTCGAAGGAAACAGCACTCAGGCACCTCTCTAGCTTCCTGCACTGTCACTGCTAGTCTTAGTGCATGCTTTAACGAAGGGTCCCTACGCTGCCTGCACACCAGTGATTCACGGCTCAGAGGGACCTCCTCAGTTCCTACTCTCAGTACCTGCTCCTCACTCTCAGCCCCCTCACTAGCGCCTTCTCTGGGATCCACTCCCCGCTGCCCCCGATCTCCCCCAACATTGCTCACTCCGTCCTCCTCAACAGCTGCTACTGATGACGGCGAACTATCATGCACCCGGCTGAGCAGGGAGTCAGACAGGTCACCCAACACAGGATGTGCGAGCTCCGGCAGCACACCAGTTTCCTCCACTCCCTCGCCAGCCCGCGCACAAGTAACCACACCGGCGGCGAAAACCCCAGGGAACTCCGATTCCAACTCCCCAGTCTCAGGAGGATCAACAGGACATCCAGACACCCCAGGCGAAACCCCAACTCCGGCCACATCATTACCCATCACAAAGTCCATGGTCCCAAATGGGAGGTCTGGTGCCTCTGCCACCAGCACAAATCCACTCACCAACCCAGACCGCAAGTAGAGGCGATGTATCGGTAGCCACTTATAACCACCTCCGACTCCTAGCACCGCAGTGAACTCTCCTGTGAAGCTAGAGCTGGGCAGGTCAACAACCCCCTTTCTGATTAGTGTTTGCTTAGCCCTGGTGTCTCTCAGGATAGTAGTGGGCACAGACAATCCCCTACCTGACTTAGACAGGGAACCCTCTGAAATGAATCCCTCATAACCTCGTAACTCCTCCTCAGGCCTCTGCTCCACAGACACAACACCTACAGTCTTAGCTGCACCATACCTGTTAGCCAAACGAGGGCACTGAGTTTTCTTGTGACCCACCTCGTGACACCAAAAACAACGTAGCTCGCCAAAAGAGCTCTGTTGCCGGTTGGGGACCTGAGCTGGCCCTCTCAGCGGAGCCGAACGTGGGAAACTACTCCTTTCAGTCACCGAGGAACGCCAATTTCCTACTTCACTCTGTCTCGGAAATCGCTCCTCTCCTCTGTCCTCAAATCCCTTCCTCCTACTGACCATGGCTGAGGCACCCCCATGAGCCACCTCATAGCCATCTGCCAGCTCAGCTGCACGCCTGGGCGTTGACACATCATGCTCATTCAAATAAACTTCAACCTCCTTAAGAACACTTAGCTTAAATTGCTCCAGGAGGAGCAGATCTCTAAGCTGCAGGTGGTTGAAAGCCTTGCATGCCTTAACCCAGCGATCAAAAACCACCTCCTGTCGCCGCCACAAATCCAAATAAGAATCACCTGGCTGTCTTCTGAGTTCTCTGAACTGCCTCCTATAAGTCTCTGGAATACTTCCATAGGCCTCCAAAACAGCTTTCCTGAGTGCATCATACTCCAACCCCACTCTAGCGTCCAGAGCGGCCACAGCTCTTTGGGCTTTCCCTGTCAGAACACTCTGTACTAACAACGGCCACTTTTCCTCTGGCCACTGACACTCCGCAGCCACTTTCTCAAACATTTCAAAGAAAACATCAACAGCACTTTCTTCAAACACAGGCATGAATGGGCAAGCTCGATTTAAATCAAACCTCAGTTCAGGTTGCCGACCTCCAACTGCGGTTTTCTCCACCTCTAACCGGGCCATCTTCTCTCTATGGGCCCTTTCCTTTTCCCTCTCCTGGAATTCTCGCAACTCCCTCTTCTCAGCCATTTCTCTCTCTCTGCTCTATCCAGACCTCCTCCAGTCCCAACTCCGCTATCAACCGAGCTGCAATTTGCTGCTTTTTCATGCCGTCCTCCAATGAAACATCTTCCTCCTCGGCTAACGCTATCAGCTGCTCTTTCTTTAGCTTTCTGAACTGTTCTCGGGTCAGGTCCACGCCTGCCAACACGCCATCAACCACGTCCGTCGACATTACAACGGGTCCAAGCGGAAAAACAACCACACCAGAAAAAATATACGGCTACCAATGAGCTACGCCAGCCCCGCTAACAAACACCGCTAAGCCAGACAAAAAAAACCCGACACACGGGTGAACGCACTCACTTCAACCCAGTCCACTGTCCTGAACTTAGCAAAGCACCCCAGCCACTGTTAAAGCTATCGCTAACACCACCGGCTCTGCCAATGAAAAGGTCCAGACTCGCTCGGCTGGTCCGAGCCCAAGTGTACACCCCTCTGTTTCTATCTAACCTGGCTGTGTACGCTTTTTGATGAGCTGCGCAAAACAACTCAGTCGCCTTTCCCATTTCAAAAACAGAGCCAAAACTAAGCTAAACAGAATAACCCTGACCTACCACTAATGCTATCATTTAATGCTAATACCATCCCAAATATACTAACTCACGAACGGTTTAGATCCTCGGACGAGCCCCCATAAATATGTCACGACCCACGCCACCCTGGTCAGTAAAGTTTTATAGAACAGGCTCCAACAAGTCTAGGCCTCAGGGCTGACACAGGTGCACACATTTCTATTGCTGAAACCCTGGAGTCTGGTGGGATTCGCTGCCATATGGTACAATGAGTCATGATAACATCCTCTGCCCTTAGTCCCTCACATTGAAGAAAAACTCCCAAGAAAACCCTTTTAACAGGGGAAAAAATTGGAGAAACCTCAGGGTGAGCAGCAGAAGAGGGATCCCTCACCCAGGACGGTCAGACATGTTTTATACAGACAAGAAATGGTGGAGAGGCACAGAATGCAAGTTGCTTGAAGTCCAGTGTAAAGTGAGTCAGTGATGATTTGGGGCACAACATCTGCTGTGTTTTCTGAAATTCAAAGTCAGAATTTACCAGAAAACTTCCTGTTAAGATTTCCAGGAAATTTCCTGGAATCCTAAAGAATCTATGGGGTATTCTTAAGAGGAAGATGGGACCCAAAAAATGCAGACGAGCTGAAGGCCACCATCAAAGCAACCTGGTTTCCATAACACCTCAACAGTGCCACAGGCCGTTTGCCTCCATGCCACCCCAATCAAGTATTGAGTGCACATAACGATTCTGTATTAACAATCTTTTTTTTTTTTAATTAGTCTGATGTAATCTTATTTTTGATGATACTGAATTTTGGGTTTTCATTGCATGCAAGCCATAATCACTACAATTAATTAAAATTAAGACATTTCAGTCTGTTTGTCATGGATCTGTAGCAGGTATTGGTTTCACTTTTTTGAATTGAACTACTGAAATAAATAAACTTTTCCATTATATTCTAATTTGAGATGCACCTGTACATAAATGACACTTAAGTGTTGAACTAAAGTTACCACAAAAATCTATGCAAGTGTAGACATTGTATTAGTGTATACTCACAGAAACAGACTTTTCTCAAAACATTAACTTTATTACAAACATATTCCATCATATTTTACAAACATAAAATTCCCCCCCGGTAAAAATCTTGAGGTACACTTTCTCAATCCTATGTTGTCGTGGAGGAGGCACTTGACGTGGTGGACGAGGCGCTTGGTGGTGTAGTAGAGGCGCTTGCTGTAGAAGTGGCAGAAGCAGTGCCCGTTGTGGTTGTGGCAGGCGCAGCTGTGGTGGTCGTAGGTGCAGCCGTGGTGGTCGTAGGCGCGGCCGTGGTGGTCGTAGGCGCGGCCGTGGTGGTCGTAGGCGCGGCCGTGGTTGTAGTTGTCGTAGGCGCGGCCGTGGTGGTCGTAGGCGCGGTCGTGGTTGTAGTTGTTGTAGGCGCGGTCGTGGTTGTAGTTGTTGTAGGCGCGGCCGAGGTGGTGGTTGTCGTGGCAGGCGCGGCCGAGGTGGTGGTTGTCGTGGCAGGCGTAGCAGAGGTGGTGGTGGTTGTCGTTGTAGGCGCGGTCGTGGTGGTGGTTGTCGTAGGCGCGGCCGTGGTGGTGGTTGTCGTGGCAGGCGTAGCAGAGGTGGTGGTGGTTGTCGTTGTAGGCGCGGTCGTGGTGGTGGTTGTCGTAGGTGCGGTCGTGGTGGTGGTTGTCGTAGGCGCGGCCGTGGTGGTGGTTGTCGTGGCAGGCGCAGCCGTGGTGGTGGTTGTCGTGGCAGGCGTAGCAGAGGTGGTGGTGGTTGTCGTTGTAGGCGCGGTCGTGGTGGTGGTTGTTGTGGCAGGCGCAGCCGAGGTGGTGGTTGTCGTCGTAGGCGTAGCAGAAGTGGTGGTTGTCGTCGTAGGCGTAGCAGAAGTGGTGGTGGTGGTCGTCGTCTCTGTAACGGCTGTGGTTGGTGTAGCAGGAGACCCTGGAATCTCTACATCTGTTCCAGTGTATGGTCCCTCAGGAATCTCTTCAAAACCCCAAAATTCATTGAAGTCTCCCTCTCCCTCTGTTGGAGCAAAGTCAATAACTGTTTCCGAGCTGGTTGTGGTTGTTTCCGAGCTGGCTGTGGTTGGTGTCGTTTCCGTCGTTTGTGGATTTTGTGGATTATATGGTTCAGTGGGAACCTCATCAAAGCCCCACGTGTTGTATACATCTGGTTCTTGTGCAGCTCTTCTCACACGTTCTTTCCCAGCTTTTTTTGGTAGTGAAGAACAAGCTGCCAGCACTGCATACAGCCTCCCAGTAGCGTCGACATAAATCAGTTCAAAGCCAGAATCCTATGAAATCCTCAATTAGTTTTCATGGTAATTTTAAAAATACATGATTTTTGGAATGTTTTGTAGTTCACTTACTCTCTCTGGTATCTTTGATATCACCACAAATAATTTACTGGAGGTCTTCCATTGTCTGACCAAGTATTCCTCACTGGTGAGAAGACCTGCAAAAAAGGGGGAAAAAAGAAAAAAGATTCAAGTGTTTTCACATCATATTGAGTAATTTGACAGAAATTTTACTTCATAGTTCTACTGGTTGCATACTGATCGTCTAGATTAGGCCTCCACAGGTTGATGTTCTGTGGCGATTACCACCCCAAATGCCCCTCTAATCAACCATCTCCTAAAATTGCCATGCTATTTCCAGTTAACTATGATCAAAAATCTACACAAGACAGAGTGTGCAGATTGCTGTAAAATGCTGCTCAAACCAACAGTCAGTTTAATCATAACCTCCAACTGTGTATTGTTTGGCTGGTCCTTACCGAGGTCATTCACTTTCTTCAGTTTTGCGCCTTGTGGCAATGCCACAGTAATTCGTGCAGCTCCACAAGCTACCAGTGGTGAGACTGCCTGAGGTGATGTTTCTGCGCCATCACAGACAGCCATGCCTGTCATATTCTCCTTCAGCAGTTGGTCAAAATAATGGAGCTTCAATGGATGGGAATCAACTCCTTCCCCAGTCTGTGGGTTTGATTAAATCATTATTTAACGTCAAGTTGGACCCATAATGCAAAGTATCATTAAAATTCCTCAGAATCTGTCAATTATTAGTCATTAGTTGGGAAAGAATGATACATTTTACCTTTATTCCTGTGTGGCAACCAGTATATGGAAGTTTCACCAACATCCACCGCCTATAGATCTGAACCGAACTATGACAGTCATCCTGCAGCGACAATAAATGGGGCCCATCTATGGAAAAGATTGGAAGACAAATTAGATTTTTGATGAGCCATTCAGGCAAAAACATACTGCAGGAGTTTTGAGTCAAACCTACCTTCAAGATGCAGGTTTGTGTATCGGATGAGTGAAAAGCGCAAGAGGAGCGCTTCATTAGTGCAGCGGTATTTCAGCTGGTTTAAATCCGACGTTTCTGGACCTTTTCCCTCCCCTGCAACAAGAGAAACAATTAAAGCCAATTTACAAAGCCTTTGCAAACACATTTGAAAAGGCTTTGATGAGAGGTTGTAACTATAAAAGCAAACTGCCATTTGCTTTTCTTGTTGTTTCCCCAACAGTAGCCTAACACATCTGGCTTCTGGTACTTCCAAACATCATTAATGAAAGGAGGAATACTGCATGTTTAGTCCATACAAAAATAAGTGATAAAACAACAACATTACCACAGGTGGTTTTTGTGGAGGGAGTCATCTTAAGTAAAATCACCAACCACCTGCCTAATGCATATTCATAAAAGCCTTAATTGGCAGCCAGGAGATATAACACATGGCAGCTCTAGCCAGGGATTTAATTACAATATGGACCTTTTTTTATTTTTTTAAATGCATTATCCTGCCCAAGTTCTTATCCAAAAGGGCAAAACAAACTCAAAACATAATTGAATGCCACATTGAATGTTGCACCGATGTTGAGAAACAAAATAGGTTAAGGGTAATTTTAAAATGTGCCATGTTTAACAAAAAGGAAAAGTATATCAATTCGACTACTTCTTGGACCAAGTTTGTTTGCTTACCCCCAATTTTCCAAACTTAAAAACCTAAATGTGTCTGTAAAGCAGTAATGTGTGTGAGCTGAAGGTTTTACCTTTGAGGAAATACCAAACCGGCGCTGGGAAACCCTCGTCGGGCCCGGCCAGACGTCCGTGTGCGTACCGGTGGCTCTCTGCGTTGTTGAGCTGGGCTAGAGACAGAACGATCCAAACCCAAGCCATCAGTGCGGACGCCATGGTAGCTCTACGGTTGACGCTGCCTCGTCCACGCCGTCAAACGACACAGAAGACAAAGATAGTGACTGAGGACCTGACGGTGCTGCACAGCTGCGCTATTAAATACGGGTTAATTAGACCCAGTACCTGCACAGGTGCGTCTGTCCCGCTTCTTCTGTGACTGACATTAAGGTGGAGGCATCACTGCCATCTACCGGAATCATTCAGCTACTACAGTCTCCAAATGTTGAGATCCAGGAGGTTGATGAAAACAACTCCAAAAATGCACTGTTGTGTCTATTGCAGCTGTTGTTCTTCTTGCTTTGCCATAGGTAGATGTAGTCCTACTTAAGATATTTCATTTTGACCAGGAACATCAGCATAAAACACTGGTTGTAGAAGAAGAGAAATAACTTTTTTTCATGGAGATCATTTTTCTTGGACACATACAGCCACTGTTAGCCTATTTAAAAATAATAAAAATAACACAAAATAACACGTGTCTACATACACTACATAGCCTATGTAAAAACATAAGTAGGCCTACATCGCACACACCACAGAACTTTTTTTATATACAAAATGCAAATAGTTTAATACTGTATGTTATTCATTCATTTCTTTATTTCAGACCCAAGGGGATCCATATCGCCATAAAAGCACAATAAAATAATAAAAGAAAGACAGAATAAAAGTAAAATAGGAAAAAGAAAAAAATAGTTGATGTAGCCTACTATATAGGCCTATTATTTTGTGTTTGTGTCTTAAATTGTTTGCAATTCACCTTTATATGGGGAAGGTACAAAACAAAACAAAAAATGTTGTATGCAGAAATATATGGATAAAAAATAACCGTTCGTATATTCTTTTCTCTTATTCTTTTTTCAGATGGGACTCTATGCTAGGGTATCATCCTGGTCTCTGGATGATTTCCCACAACTCAGCAACCTGTAATTTGTTTTTATTCGTAATAGCAAGAGAGAAAGCTGCAAATTTGTAAAATATTTCTTAATCATAAATTAATATATTAATTGCTGCTTTTGAGGCCTTTACAAATTGGACTTTAATGGAAAAAAAGACTAGATTTTTTTTTTTACTAGATGTTAGGGTTACGGTTGTTTTATTAAAGAAATAGAAAATGTTATGGTTTCAATGTGCCAAAGAACAGAAAACATGTACACGTGTTGGTACTACGTTGTTGTGAGGCTGATTGAGTCTTTACATCTTGTGTAACATACACATAGTGGGGACAGAAAAGTATTGTCAGAAGTGGGATTCGAACCCACGCCTCCATTCGGAGACCAGAAGTCCCGTTCACAGGAAGGTTTGTCACCTTGAGTCTGGCGCCTTAGACCGCTCGGCCATCCTGACAATTGTGCTGAAACGCTCGCTCGAAGGCTGTTTGACTCTCTGCTCGGTAATGATCATCGATACACGTCTTTAAATGGATACTATTAACAACTCTTTATGAACTCGTGTGACAACACCGCTGAAAACTGAATGAAGCGACACTTTGCCACTGTAAAAACTGAAGGATCAATCGCGACTGATTAATTTATTGGGTCTGATATGTCGAATGAACAAACAGTATCACCACCACTAGCAGCACTGTCACGTTGTCGACACGAATACACAGTTCACAGGAAGTAGTGTGAAGTAGTGCAGTGTCATCTATAAAATGCCTCGATATCTCGAGCTCTTCTTTACGGTCACATTACCCCGAGCACGCCCAATACCGTCCGATCTCGGAAGCTAAGCAGGGTCGGGCCCAGTCAATACTTGGATGGGAGACCGCTCTGAGATTTTATTTCCCGGCCGTCGTCAGCAGGGGGCGCTGCTGCTGTAGTATCGCCACATCTACCCCCTTGACAAGCTTTACATAAACTTTTCCGTCAATTTTTCTATGGATTGTGGTCACTTACACTTCACGACTTTGGATTTAATAATACATTAAATTAAGTCCCCCACTACAGCCTTGAAAAATTAATTTCGACTTCAAATTTTGTAAGATAATTACGTAATTTGTCTACAGTACATCTCAAAGTTTTGAACAGGGAAACTTGGCTATGTGATTCTGCACAAAACCACTATTCAAACATTTTTTACAAACTGAAAAAAACATATATATTTTAAATGTATTGTTTATTTATTCAATAATAAATATTCATACATCTAGATTCTGTCAATAGCAATAAACTATATTTACATATGGCAGTTAATATTTACAAGCCAGATAGATAGATAGATAGATAGATAGATAGATAGATAGATAGATAGATAGATAGATAGACTTTATTGATCCCAAGCTGGGAAATTACAGTGCAGCAGCAGCATTACACAGACACACAGTGACGATAACAACATATAGTATAAGAATAGAAAGAATAAGAATATAAAGAACAACCTATACATAATAAAATTGCAAAATATAAAGAACAAACTATACATAATAAAATAATAATAATTCTTTACAGTAGCCTATAGTAATTGGGGTGAGAATCAGATTTGATCTGATGGATCAGTGCTACAATGCTGCATTCCACAAATAGAAACATCATAAAAATAAGAATAACAATACAACCCCCCAATATTCAAAACATAAAGAATATCCTGTAAACATCTACAAGCTATTTACAGATTGGATTAGTTAGCCGACGCTGTAAAACGTATCCGTGATTAAAAAGAAAAAAACGGATTATAGGCCTATTATATGTGTGCGCCCTTGTTGTTATTCATAGGTCAGAAACATGATGGATTATGGGGCAAACAAAAGTCATGTCAGAAGTGGGATTCGAACCCACGCCTCCATTCGGAGACCAGAAGTCCCTGTTCATAGGAAGGTGTAACCCTTGAGTCTGGCGCCTTAGACCACTCGGCCATCCTGACAACTGTCGGTCTCCGCCGAATCACTGGCTTAAGTATCTACACTTGCACGCGTCCACTGTAGTTGTAATGACACGTATTTAATTAAAAATCACTAATGTTTGTGTTTATTTTTCCACGCACGAAGCTGCTTCTGCGGCCGCTTACAATACGAGAGTTACTAGTAGTAATAAACAAAGAAACTCAGGCAACCACTGGGCGGCGCTACCACCACGTTGTTGTTTATTTCCCGTCTACTTCCGGGGGTCACACGCGCATATGACATCCACCACGCCCACATTACTACATAACAAGCTCAGTCATTCTTATGAAACGTAAACATTGAACTGTGTCCTCTGTGTTCACGCCGCCGTTAACGCCGCAGCAATCTGAGAAGAAGAGCGTTTTACATTTTTTTTTGTACAAAATGTCGATTTACAGAAACGCGGTGTGGTTCGTTAAAGGACTCCAGGAATATACCAAGTAAGTGCAGCGAATCATTTCCACTGAGATGTCTCAACTAAGGTTTTGTAGTGTTTGAGGTTTGCGCAACATTTACCTAATCTTCTTTCTTAAGCCTAAGAACAAGGTTGAAACCATATGTTGCTGAGTTAGTGATAATAGGGCCTACCTGTGTTAGTTTTACATGACTGCAACTGGTTGAAAAGGGCTTCAGAAAAAAATATAATAAAAAAGCCTCAGAAAGTTGTTAATTGTAAGTCAATCAATGAATTACAACTTCCTGAATTATTGTTAAACACTGCTGGTATTTTTGATTTATTGGTTTTTACATGGGTGTAAACGACAAAAATGCATGCCATATCTATATAGGCGAATAAGACATCTATAAAAAACACATGGTAGACAAAAGTGCACATTCATTAGTGAACACTCACAACAGCAACAGTGTTACACATGTGACAACATCACTTCAGTAAATGGATTGATAGGGACTAGTGTGTATTGAAACAAAGCCTCTGCAGGTTGTAGGCTACCATTTGTATTTAAGTGAGTTTCCAAATACCAGACATATATTTTTGTTTGTTCAATGCTACATTTACATTTCATTTACTTAATATGTTGCAGCGGACAAAGAAGACAAATTTTGACTGCACTGTTTTTGCACTTTCAGAAATAACTGTGATCACTTCCTTTAATTGACACTTTGAAATGAGTTTTAATGGCACTGCTGCTTTTAGTGCTCATTGCTCGTATGCTGCTATGATGTCCTAATGTCTCCCCAAATGACACCTGCCTAATAAGTTGGTGCTGGTGCATGTGTTTGTTTGTGTGGTGCGTTCACTGTCCTCCTGTTTGCTCCTGACAGAGGTGGCTATGAAGCTGCAGCGAAGCATTTTGCTCCCTCAGACCTGGACGTGAACCTGAGCGGGAGGTCCTTCATGATAACAGGGGCCAACAGTGGCATCGGAAAAGCCACAGCACAGGAAATCGCCAACAGAGGTGAGTGTTCATCATCAGGAGTCATGTGTCAGGATTTTTTTTTTTAACATTAGCTGGGTTTGCTTAAACAACCAGGAAGTGTTTTATCAATAGGGTCATATAGATTGTATTTCATTTATATTTTCACAGTGTTATCTTCTACTAAACCCAGACTCACATTTCTTCCCTGGCTTTTTGTTTTATCACTATTTTATCAGATAACTGACTTGTACCTGTTTTATCAATTATATATTTCATATTGTGTTGTGTTGTGTTCAGGAGGAACTGTTCACATGGTGTGTCGGAACAAAGGCCGAGCAGACGCAGCCAAAGATGAAATCGTGGAACGTAGTAAAAATCAGGTGAGAAATAAGTCACATGAAAAGGTGTGTCATCCTCTCTTTTCTTTTTTCTTTTTTTTATTTGCTAATTGGGATTTTTAGATTTTGTGGATTTTCTTTCCATGTTTCTAAAGGGAACTGAACTTGTGCAGGTCTTTTAGACTGTGATGTTGTTACATGGTTTGTCCAGCAGAGGTCCCTGTGGACCAGGGACTGATGCATGCACTTTTGTTTTTCAGCTTTGAGGGAAAGTTGTTATTTATCTTTATTCAATACATTCTTATTGATCTAACTGAGTTTTAAAGCAAGATAAGCTTCAAACAAAGGCATACAGCAAATTATCATAAGGTTTAAATGAACATGATCTAATGACATCATTAGCTGTCCACAGGGTTTTTGTTGTGGTAATAAATCATTAGGTGAAACTATTTCTTTTGAAAATGTCCGATCTGAACAATTAAGTAACTGTTAAGCGAGCAAAACATTTTTTACTTATTGTGTTCCCTGCATCGAAAGTCTGAGAATACACTGCTTTTGTCCAAATTTTGCCACTGTAAATTGAATATTTATGGATTTTTGGACCATTGATTGGATAAACAAGAGGCTGTAGTGCACATCACATTAACCCACAGGCCATTTTTACTATTCCCTGGTTTTTAGTAGAATAATCAACAGATTCACACCACACATTTGATTATAAAGTCATATTTCAGTGTGTATGGGCCGAGGTTTGACAGTTGTTGTTGTTGTTTTCCTTTTTTTAAACTCCCAGGACGTTCACGTCCACGTGGTCGACATGTCCAGTGTGAGGCAGGTGTGGCAGTTCGCCCACAACTTCTCACAAGACAACAGTGTCCATGTGCTGGTGGGTCTCTCTCTGTCTCTCTCTCTGTCTCTCTCTCTGTCTCTCTCACACACACACAGCTTTTTATTGTAATTTTGGTAAATCACTTGTCGGTCTCACCAGATCAACAATGCAGGCTGCATGGTCAACCAGAGAGAGTTAACAGAGGAGGGTTTGGAGAAGAACTTTGCTACAAATACACTTGGTAATGAACAGTTGTTGTTTTTTTTAATACTGGAAATGACTTTGTCTAAATAAAGAATACATGTAAGAAAAAGTCAGACTCTATAAGATGAAGTCAAGAGCAAAGTGTGAATGAACTGTCCTCTTTATGTATTTGCAGGTACATACGTCCTCACCACTGCACTGATACCTGCACTGAAGAAGGCTGAAGACCCCAGAGTGGTTGGTTCAGTTTCATATTTCAACTGAACAGTTTAGGCCTCACAGACATTGTCAGCTTTCTGCCTAAAGACGCAGATTTACATGTGAATTTAACATTTTATTAAAAGTAAAAATCAAATATCTGCTCCCACCTGCTCTCAGGTGACGGTGTCGTCGGGCGGCATGCTCACACAGAAGATGAACGTGGACGACCTCCAGTTTGAGAAGGGGACGTTTGACGGCACCATGGCCTACGCTCAGAACAAAGTACTGGAGACTGATTGACAGCAGCTGTTTGAACAGATGTGATTGTGTCGTGTATCCGTGTTTGTTGAGGTGTGTCTGTTGTGTTGTCTGTCGCCATGGCAGAGGCAGCAGGTGATCCTGACGGAGAGATGGGCTTCTCAACACAAAGAGATCCACTTCTCCTCCATGCACCCAGGCTGGGCCGACACACCAGGTAAACAGATCATTTTCTGTTTTATGTTATATCATACATGTTGTGTTATTTTTAGCATAGTAAAGGAATATAAAGTGCATTAGAAGATGCAAATACTTACATTGTCTTTTTTTTGTGGCAATAATAGGCAGGGTCATCTAAATACAACTGAGTAGAATAAACTATGATAATAATAATAATAATAATAATAATAATAATAATAATAATAATATTCATCATGAAAGAAAAAACACATACACAGTTCCTCCTGTTTAATTGCAAATTAATTGCAGGTTTTTATTTGTTAAGTCTCATTACACATTAAGCAAAAAAAATAAAAAAAAACAATGACGAATAGGCTCCAGAAACCCTCAAAGGCTTTTTACAAAGAATAACATTTGCTCAAATAAGTGCCTTTTGAGTGGAAACTGTCAGGAGAGAAGGTTCAGCTTTTGACTGCAGCTGATTAATTTCCAGTGACTAATTAACATGCGTTAATCATGCATCAAAAACACAGTGGCATTTGAAGGAATTTGCATTGACACATTTTCACTGAGCTAACTTTGAGAGCCCTAGAAAATACCAAAGCAACAGCCCGTTTGAAAATAATCTCCATCCATTTTGTACTTTGCATCTCTTCCTCCTCAATTCATTTATCACTAAAAGAATTATAGCTGAATAACTTGTAAATATGAGAGAAAATGTTTCCTCTTTGATTCACTTTTGCTCTCCTCCTGTAGCCGTCCAGACGTCCATGCCGTCCTTCCACGCTAAGATGCAGACCAGACTGAGGACGGAGGCCATGGGCGCTGACACCATAGTGTGGCTCGCTGCGTCCGCTGCTGCCGTGAAGCAGCCCAGTGGACTCTTCTTCCAGGGTCAGAAACAAATCACATTCTGTCTTTTTCTTTTCTTTTCTTTTGTTACAGCTGTCAAAGTTTAACAGCAGTTGGAGAAATATCCAGCTGCTAGAGAGCCAGTTGTTTACATCAGGAGATGGAAGAGACCAAACTAGACTTAAAAGGAGATAAATGATAATGTTGCTTCAGATCAAACATTCATGCCAATGTTGTGTTTGCAGCTACAACTCATGGCCCCAAGTGTCCAGCAATGTCCAGATAATAATAATATTCTGTTCTAAGTAAATGTCCTGCACTGAAAACATTCAAAATTACCTACAAGTATCTTAGCACAAAGAACATTAAAGTAAAAGTACAGCGATGAAGAACGATGCCTTCCTGTCTATTGTGATCAGTTAATTTAGTTGCATTATACCTTTATTGTCTCTCCTGTCGTCTCATATGTATTTGTGATGTTTCCTCCAGATCGTAAAGCCGTGGCGACACACCTGCCGTTGGCCTCGTCCAGGTCCACGCCGCAGGAGGAGGAGAAACTTCTGACTGCGCTGGAGGAGTTCGCCCTCAAGTTCAAACCTTAACATCACTCCAAACATACACCAAGCACTCCTCATTAATAGTTACTAATGTTTACATAATCACGTCTTTTGCAATTGTTTCAATATACAAGAGAGTTTTTTTTTTATACTTTTGTGATACCTCAAAGAACAATTGTGTACAGATGCTGCAGCCTTTTCTCTTAATATAAAATGCTGCATATTGTATTTATACAGCCTATGGGGAGAAATGTGTTATTCAGAGATGCTTTAATGTACGTTTAACAAAATGCTAATTAACTATACATTTATGTCGGTGCATATTCTCATTTGTCCAGGTCATAGTATTTCAAAGGAGGTTAAATCGAAAGCAACTGAACTTAGTTATTTGTCTAGGAAGACGTTTCACCTCTCATCCAAGAGGCTTCATCAGTTCATGTACGCAGCTGACCAGGCTGGACCAGGACCAGTCCCAGCCTGGTCAGCTGCGTACATGAACTGATGAAGCCTCTTGGATGAGAGGTGAAACGTCTTCCTAGACAAATAACTAAGTTCAGTTGCTTTCGATTTAACCTCCTTTGATATACATTTATGTGTAATATTTTGTTAAATTTCACTAAATTCTTGAGATGAATGTCTGTCTCCTTCAACAAGCTGCACAGACAAAGTTTCCTCATTTTTATATTTCACAAAAATACTCAAAGGTTTCACTCAATGAAGACAATTTAGTGTAAAACCTTGAAAAAATCTGTAGCTGACGAGACAAGTGACATAAATTTCATCAATGAACACTTTTTAACAAACAGTTAATCATTTCTGTAATTTATCAAGTCAAAATATCAAACATCTTGCAGTTTAAAAGTGAGCATTGACTGTTTTTGTTTCAGTTTTATGCCAAATTCATTTTTTGATTTGGACCTACAGTACATATGGAAATGTGTCAAATAGCCAAAATACTGTAGTTCTTACTGTTTCATTATGAACCAAAAGACAAAGTGTGTATTAATTTGGAACTAAAAGGACATTTGTTCAGCAATTTAGAACAAATTTGGCTTAATTCATGAAAATGTAAATGTATTTTAATTACTTTGATATTCACCAGCATTGAGACAAAGTATGTTTTCAAAGAAGCAGAAAATAAACACAATTCTGGTCAGAAAGGTGAAAACACCTGGCTCTTTTAATATATTATTTATACACACAAAATTACAATAACAGTCACAACTGGCCTCAGATGAGTTTTCTTTTCACTGCAACAAAAGTGTAAGTATTGTTTATCTGGTCATGTTGTAGTCTGGGTTTTTACATTTAAAGGACTGCACCAGCAACCATGCCCATTTAAATCAAACACACTTGATCTGATCTCTATTGTAATTTAGCTCTGGGATGGGTTTTTTCTTCTAATCTTCTTCTTTTAACAGTCCCTCCAGGCAGCCACAGTTTCACATTAATTCCAGTAGAGAGTGATTTGCCAATTAGCTGGAAACACTGGATAAATACATGCAAGAACTGAAATCAGTTCACCATGCATTAGAAACTGATCAGCAAAAAAAAAAAATAAGCTAAACGTACAGGATTTATAGTTAGGGAGCTGAAACGTCAGAAAAACACTGGTATGGTCCTTTAAAAATATCTGTACCCTCAGGTTCACACTCAGTTAACAGCTGCTGTGAATGTACCTTTATGGAGGAGCTGTGGATGTGCTGTCTCTGAAAACAATCAAAACTACAATGATTCACTTCTTCAATCTTAATATCAAACATCTTTGGAAAATATTCAGTGGGTTGTGAACATCCGAAGAAATCAGCTCAGTTACTATCTGATCATTAAAGCACAGACATGATAATTATAATAATAATAATAAAAAAAGACATGTTTTCCTCGTTTACAGCAGCGATTCGATGTGTTTTCTTGCTTCTCGATTCCAGTGCAATGACATAAAAGTCAGTATACAGTAATATAATAACAGTTACAATGAGAACAGCTCATGAGCTCCCCGTCAAATCTGGTACATGTACAGTATTAATGTGCTGCCTCTGATTAGGTTGATGATATGTGAATAATAAATAATCTCATCACAGAGCTCCACCGAAAGCAGGACACAACGTACTGAGAACTGTTTTCAAAGACCAGTGAGCAGATCGACTGGTTGATGCTTGAAATCCCATCAGAGCCTGTTTACATTGTCTGATATGTTATAGATCTGCCTGATTCACACATGATACTGAAGCTTTATGATGTGACACTGAGAGTAAACGTCAAACCAAAGATGCTAAAGTTTCTTACAGTTGCAGCAAATCTCAATAAAGTTAAAGTCTCAGATGCTGTATTTGGATTCTTGAAGATCTCAGATGCCTGAATAATAAAAAATAAAGTTAATGTTTGTAATCGTGGACCAACTTTTAGGGTTTGGGAGCTTTGCCTGAAATCCAGTTTTATCTGTAATGCTTAATGGAGGGGGCATTATAGTCGAGTAGACACTCACACTTTAACTTTAAAGAAAAAGGTGGATATCCTGATACCAGACAAGTTGGAGATCTACACACACAGCAGCCTGTACAGAAACTCCAATAAAGGACTTATTTGTTCAGATCTGTGGCCTTGTATGAACCGTTTCCAAACCAAAGATATGACTGTTTTTGATTATGAAACCCGGGAAGTCAAACACACAGTGTGAGTGATGTGAGGCACCTGGACACAGGATCAGCTGATGCTGTGTAATCTGCAGATGTGCTGCTACAGCAGTTTCACACATGCAGATTCAGTCTAAACTGTGCCAGACCCCTGCAACAAAACATCTGCAGATACATTTGCAGATGTTGCTCATTAGCACCACCTACAGGCAAGAAATGCAGCAGTTCCTGCAGCGCTGACAGTAGCGCCACCTGCAGGCAACGAGTTACAACTGCAGTGTCACGACTACGTGTCCTCTTAGTTACACTGAAGGTGAAAAAGTTCCCGATAACATCATAAAATGGTCTCAGACTTTTGCACAATGGTGCATCTGGAGAGATTTTGACAACGGAATGGTCCATCTAATGAGCACTGAGTAAACATGTTATAATGTAGATTTAACTTAATTTTAGAGTTTGCTGTTTAGAGAAGGCAATTTCTACAGGGTCACTTTGTCTTGTACTTGGTTTGATGTTATAAAAGGTTTATCGATGTTCAAACAGGTTAACTATTCTTGATTCTGTTACTAAATCTTCATGCACAAATGCACATCCTAAGATTTGGTGTTTCACAGCCACAGCCTGGACTGTATGCAAATCTTAGCATTAAATAGCCCCTGGAGATCAGTTGTCTGATATTTCAGTAAACCAACTGTGCACTAGTCAAATATGAAACCTAAAACACAACGACTAGTCTCCAGGGAACACATCACACCTTAACTGCTGCAGCTGCTGCTTCGCTCTCCTGTAGGTGGTGCAGGTGTAAATCTGGTTTGACAATGATTAAAGAGCTCCCTCTTGTGGAGAATCTGTTGAACATGAGATTAGATCAGCGAGAGAGTTACGATCCAGTTTCACAAGCTGCTTCGCATCTACAGAAATGTCAAGTTTGTTCTGAGGGCTCTCACAGACAGTGCAGGAAAATCTCAGCGACGGTTTCCAGTATGACGTGTGGCGAGGAATGCTTGAAGATTAAGTGAATAAAGTGTGTCAAATGTTTACAAAGTCAAATGCCTCATCCCCTCCCACACAATCATATACACCACAGACACACACGCACACACACAGGAAGATGCCCACCCATCACAACCTTTCACACAAGCAAACACCCACAACCATCTGTAACCTCGTGTCAACCAAGGCCTGTCCTGTTCCCAGGCTTCACTGCCTGCAGTGTCCTCACTGTGAACGTGCAGCGGCCGCTGCTTGTTGTTGTTGAGTAGCTGTTAAATATTATCCCGCTGACATCGATACTGTTGGATGAGCCCTTTGTCTGTCTTTCTGTCTGTCTTTTTTTTTTTTTTCTGAGTGCAGCTGCTGCTGTTAAAGCCTCGCAGTTTGGACGAACACAGGTTCCTGCTGACGGCCGCTCGTCCACAGACCTCAGGACACCACAGGAGTCATGTCCCATAGCTGCACAGAAACACAACACATAATCAGCTTGTTGTTCAAATACAGGCCACGCTGATGAGCTCAATGTTAAAGAGGCTTTTCTGCTCTTTTAAAGTTCAGACAGGTGAGGAGTGAAACCTACATGTGACCTACATATGAAAACCAGACACAGACATGATTCTGTCGGTTTTGGTTTATAAACTTTAACATTTTGTTTTGAAAAATAATCAAGAACAAAAGAATCTAAATATTAAGGAAAATGCTCAAAAATGATTACAGTATTTCATGCATTATCAACCACACAAACTACGAATTACAAACAAACATGGGGGAATCCACTGAACACATGATTGAATCATATAATTTGCAGTGAAACAGTAAATATTCGCACAGGGTGAAAAATAACTTATGTAATATGAGTGTAAACCTCTAAAACCTCTTTACTGAATATTTTAATTAGAATGTCTTGATTTATTATTATTGTATCAACTGTTATTCATTATTATTTCAGTTACAGAACCTATTAGAGCTGCATTATGAATTGAATTGTGTTTTTGTCTTCTTTATGAACCCAAGTCTCTGATCTTCTCTCCAGCGGCTCCTGAGAGAAATATCTGACTCATTAGCTGCTAAATGTTCAACTACTCTGTGACTCTGCTGTTTAGAGCCGAGTCATCAGCAGCACCATGTGTTTATCAGAGACTCAGCTACAACAGTGTGTGTGGCTGTGAGCAGAATCAAAACAAATGAGCTAAAAGGGGCTTAAAGCTGCAAAAGGTTAATTCACTATGGGCTAATGCTTTGGTGTAACTCTACTTTAAATTTACATCTGGATCCAGATGTGATGGACAAAAAGAAAGTCTTTCTGTGAGTTTTTGCACTTGCACATTTTTAAACCAAAGCTTTGACAGAATAATAATGAGAATATGAATAAAGCTTCAACTCTGCTGTAATGATAAGTCATTGTGTATCAAGCTGAGTTCTCTGAATTTAATCTAAATTGTGCTACTCCAGAGGGAATTATAGCCTCATTTAATTTTGTTAGAAATGGTGCAAAGAAAAAGCCCAAATTATCTCCATCCACCTTTAACTCACACACCCAGTTAGATTTTTTTTTAAAAACAAAAAAAAACAGCAATGCGTAATTCATGGTGATTTGTCATTAACTTTCCACCAAATTTCATTAAAATTTATCAGGTTTTTAGATAGAGCGGGTTGCTGGGTCACCTCCCAGGAAAATAAAAACACAAAACAACTAAAACCTTCTTGATAGCAAAGATGGATTAAAACCTCAGGAGTGAGTGTGTAAATGTTCCTGTTTTGTGCGTGTCTGTCTTATCTGAGACTCAGGAATACAACAGAAAGTGTTTGTTCCCATCCAGACCTTGATAACCTTGTCGGTGCCAGAGGTGAGCAGGTTTCCAGTGGTGGGATCGTAGTGCATGTAAACAATGCTGTGCTTGCTGTCGTGGAAGGTGGCCGTGGGCGCGCGGCTGCGGAGACACAAAAGGGTAACGCCGGTTACTTCACCGGCGGCGGTTGCGAGCGCCGAGGAAGCTGGCAGCACAAAGGGTCAGCACAAGTCAACAACAGAGGTCGATTGTTACTCACTCCTCGTCGGTGATGGACTCGTGGCAGCTGTCGCACACACGCACCTCGAACTCGAAGCCCATGAGGGGGATGGTGGAGCGTTTGGACGAACACTTGCCACACACTGCCTGGCCACACTTCCTACAGTGGTGCTGAGGGACACGAGAGGACTTCAACATGTCAGCTTACATTAGCAACACTGTGATCTCTCACCAGCAGCAGCAGGAGAGTCGGGGGGGAAAAAGCTTCAGAGGGTAAAAAAAAAAAAAGGTGAAAGAAAAGTGGAGGAAAAAAAGCCCTTGTTTTTGGCAGCCAGCTGTGTTTTACCGAAGCCCTAAGGAGCCGCACATTCACACATTTTATTTCATCCATTTTCCTTCAGATCTTCAGAAAATAAAACTTTATTTTCCCAAGATATCAACAATTGGAAATCTTGAGATAACAATGAAACAGTCTATAAGCAGGGTTCCTACACATTTGAAATGTCAAAATTCCATACTTTTTCCAGACCCTAATTTCCAGACTTCTCAGTAAAAACATGCAAATAATTTGTGACATTTGAGTATTTAGATGTGTCATGTAAATAAATGATTCAATTAATCGTTTGTTTTCATTATTTTGAATTTGTACGACGGAGTATTAGGGCCACATTGAGAAAAACAAAACAAAACACACTTCGAGAATAAATTTATGAGAATAAATTTGTAAATTTACGAGATTAAAGTCGTACATTTCCTACGAGAAAAAAGTCACAACATTACGAGAATAAAGTCATACATTTACGACTTTATTCTCGAAGTTTGTGATTTTTTTATTTGTCAATGTGGCCCTAATACTCCGTCGTAGAATTTGTATGCCATTATGTCATCAAGTAATTTCCAGGAGATTGTAGCCAATATAAAATAATTTTTTTTTAAAGTATATTTTTTGGCTTTGTGCCTTTAATTGATAGCACACAGTAGAGAGATAGACAGGAAATGGGGAGGCAGAGAGAGGGGGAATGACATGCAGGACGCGGGATTCGAGCCTGCGGTGAGGACTGTAGCCTCATCAATATAAAATAATTAACCCAAATAACTTCAGATAAGACCAAACCCAGATAAGTATTAAGATAAATATATTTCCATACAATAGTTTTCATTTTCCATACTTTCCCAGACCTGGAAATGTATAAAATCAAATTCTATACTTTCCATACTTGCGTAGGAACTCTATATAAGGCTCTTCATTGAAGGAAAATATTGATCAAGGCATCATATCATGACACATCCCATCAGAGCTCTTCAATCCCGACCTGCCACCGGCTGAAAGAGCTTCACGTCTTTGTAAACACTAAACACGATAACGTGTGTCATCGTTAGAAGAAGAGGTCAGAGAGGCTTCGGCTTTTATCAGCGCAGCCTGATGTCTTGTTAACTACATAGCTGACCTTCTCCGAGGCCCCGGGCGTCTCCATGGATACGGGATGATGACTGAGAGACCTACTGTGCGAAGGACATCTCAGGCACATCTCTGATTAATTATGTCGTTATCTCGAGGAAAACAAAGTTCCCTTTCTCAAGATCTTGAGAAAATGATCCCTGTGTCTCGAGGTAAACAGAGGAAACATGAAGTTTACTCCATGTGAAGTTACAAGTTTTTATTTTCAGGTCAAGGCCAAAGTTATGAGATCCAAGTCTGAGTATGTCCAGGTCATGAGACTGGAGAGGCCGCACCTCTGTCACATACCACCACAGTTATTGCCTTTTGTGTTTTTATCATCATGTTTGACAGCCCTGACTTCCTGTCTGCAGGTGATCATTTACCTGGAACACCTGAGTATTTAAGGCCTGGCTGCCTATGTCCTTTTTGTTTTGATTATGTCTGTTTAGGCTTCATTTTTAGGTTTATCTCATTTATCTCATACTTAAATTTGATTTTCCAATTTGGTCTAATTTGGTTCAGTGAAACCTTCTTTATTTTCTCAATCATGGTGTGTTTACTTTTTGTTGTGGCTACTTGAACCAGGGTCATGACAATTCCTCCATTTATTATTTTCTAATTAACAACACGACAACAAAGATTTATAAAACAGGAGAACGCGAACAAGAAGGAGACACGATACCAGACAATTACCCAAACAGGACAAGAACAACTATCAACGAAACAATTTAAGACCAAATATTTGCTGCATGTTTGTGTGTGCGCGCGCGTGTGTGGATGGGTGAGGACTGAGGAAGATGCGATAGATGGAGAAAAGAAAGAGAGTAAAAGAGAGGATGTGGAGGAGCAGAGGAAGGAAATGAATCAATAAATAGTTCAACTAATACATAAATTAAAAAACAAGAGGAAATTAAATAAGTAAATTAATAAATAATAATGATAAAAAAGGGGGATTTCCTCCATTTTCATAGAATTACAGTTTAGATAGGAGGGTTAGGTTATAGGGTTTGTTTGGTCGGCATTATCAGTTGTGTACTGCTGCTTTACACTCAAGACTTTTCCATGTGAAACAGGAAACTCTGTGATTGAGAGAAACATGGAACTCATCTCCACAAACACAAAACAACTGCATTTGCATGATGTTTGGTTCATGCTGCAAAATCTTTCTGACAATTATTGCGCAGTCAAAGAACAGCTGCATCGGTGTCGTTGAACTGTAGACCACACACACACACCCACCCACACACCCACACACACACCCACACTCACTTGAAATGAGTAACAGCAACATCAAACTCCTCCTGAGACTGAGGCAATAAAACAGCCGCAGGATGTTTGTTTGTCATTAGTGAAGCAGCAGTGGCAGTGACAGTGAGGTGTGTGTGTGTGTGTGTGTGTGTGTGTGTGTGTGTGTGTGTGTGTGTGTGTGTGTGTGTGTGTGTGTGTGTGTGTGTGTGTGTGTGTGTGTGTGTGTGTGTGTGTGTGTGTGTGTTTGGAGCCACAGATCCAGAGTCACTGACGTCTCAACTGTCTCAGGTCCAGCGCTTTATCAGTGATATGAATAAAAGACGATAAGTGATCGGTGTGTGTGTGTGTGTGTGTGTGTGTGTGTGTGTGATACCTGTCGCAGGCCGATCTTCTTACTGTCCCACATCTGTTTGAAGTTCCAGAAGAACGGCTGCTCACACTTCTGACACGAGTCACTGTCCAACCACTCGGGCGTCTGTGCAAACACACATTTTTAAATTAGACATTTTTCCTCTTTATAGACGAAGAAAACACTTTAAAAGAAAAGCAATTTAATATGTACTTAACAAACTCTATAAACCCACAGGTGTCAGGCTTTTAACTGGCTTTATAAAGTTATAGGAAATGAATGATTGATCCGGACGAGTCACCAGTGTGTGTGTAGCTTTCCTTATAGCGCCACCGTTGGAACAACTGTTCTGATACTTGAGCAAACAATTCAAGGATCGAACAAGCCACTAAAGCCCTGATCCACAGGAGGAATTAAATGACTCTGAATGAGTGTTTCTACTGCCTCTCACTTTAACTCCCACAGCTTTAATGAATCTGCCTGTTAACAACTGTCCCCGAGTATCCTACTGCACCGAGCAGGGTTTAGTTTAACAACTGTGAGTGATCGTTTGGGGAACAACAGCAAGCTGCTGATTTTATTTTTAAAGCTCGCCGAGAGGGACGTCGGCTCGACTCGATCCAACGAGTCAGAAAATAAAATCGAGATGAGAATTTTGGGGCCAAATAACTGAGGCTGAGGCACGACTGAGTGACACTGAGCCACAATGAAAGTGACTCTGGGTAAATAAAGAAGCAATCAAGTCCTAACTAACTGAGAGGAGACTGGCAGGGCGCAGAGGGAGAGCAGACGATTGCAGGCTGAAATTAAACTGCCTGAGTGTGTTTGTAAAGGAGGAAATCAGGGAACATTATGTTAATCTGGTGATTTTTTCATAGATTTCTGGAGAGAATATCAGCAGCACAAAGATCTGTATCACAGTGATGTAAGCGCACACAGATGAAAACACACACACACATACACAGCGCCTTATTTTTTTTTCCACATTTTCTTCTCAGTGTGTCTCTGAGACTCTGAGTATGACCGTGTATTTGTGTGTTGAGGGTTGATATCACACTCCATCACCTCTTGTCGTGTTACGTCCATGTTCCAGATGACGATGCCTCCGTCTGAGCTGCAGGAGATCAGCTGGCGAGTGTGCGAGGCGTAGCACAAGCCCTGAACCTTGTCACTGTGGCAACACACAGACACACACACACACACACACTGAATAAACACAATTTACCTTGCAAATATGAACTGGAATAGAGCTGCAATATAACAATTAATTCCATTCTCAATGTATCTACATATTAAATTTAATTTAATTCATAAAATAAATGTAAACTACAATTGGGGGGAAAAAAAACACACACAATAATTAAATTAACATCTCCTGGGCACAAAATGGTACAAATCTTAATTCTAAATGCTCAGGGCTCTCGCTTCTTAATGACCTTATAAACATGAGAGCACTTGTCATAACTCTTAGCAAAAAACAGAATGAGCGTATTTCCATGACTTCTCTACTTTAACAGCTGACAACAATAAAACATTAAAACAGAATAGCAGCAGCACTTTAAATAGCTCAGCAATGAAAACAAAAAGACAATAGAAATCTATCAACACAAAGCAGTGGAGCGTTTAATTACACCTTATCAGTGTGGTGCAGTGAGATGAGTAATGAGAGAGGATGAGAAATATTTATTCACCAGTGGTTTGTTTGTTTTATTTGTTTCTTTCTTTCTTACTTGTGTCCTTGCATCTCGATGGCGGTGCCTTTGCGCCCTCCGATGTCCCACATGATGATGGAGTGATCCGAGCTGCCGGAGAACAGCACCCTCTGGGACGGGTCCCAACACAACGCCGTCACATTACCTGCGGCAAACACACACACACACAGAGATTAAGGGACAAAGCCATAGAAAGGTGAGGCCGTTAATAGACACGACGCCCTGTGGCTTTCCTCCATGTCATGTCTTTTTCTGATATTCTAATGATTCGAATGCTACAAAAGTCCTTTCACTACACTTGAGATCTTTTCTAGTGACCCTGAGCTCAACCGTGTCTCTTTATAATTTAACACCAACCATCATACTTGTTTCTAAAGACTTTAATTCCCATTCAGCACCCGCTGGAAGTCATTTTTCAGTGTCCTCTTTGTTGAAGTGAACTCCACTGACAACCACAAAGGATTTTCTTGAGCGTAAAGACCATCAAGGACTTAGACCTTAGAAAAAAAAAAACTCTTCATAACTGGCTCAATAGATCTGCAACCTGCCTGAGGACAATGTGGCAGCAACTATTATGGATTTACTGCAGCTATTGAGGTTCTTTACTAAACTACAATCAGAGTTCCTACACATCTGACATTTCAAAATTCCATACTTTTTCCAGACCCTAATTTCCAGACTTCTCCATAAAAAAAAAAAAAATTCAAATAATTTGTGACATCTAAATTATTAATTTATTTTCATTATTCTGAATTTGTATGCCATTATGTCACCAAATAATTTCCAGGAGACTATAGCTAGGTACAATAGCGCATACAAAATAATTTTCCCAAACAACTTCAGATAAGACCAAAGCCAGAGAAGTATTAAGATAAATATATCTCCATACAATAGTTTCCATTTTACATACTTTTCCAGACCTGGAAATGTATAAAATCAAATTCCATACTTTTCCATACTGTACAATTGTTCCAGTCATGGTGTTTATTTTGTAGGTTATGTTTGTTTTTAAGGCCACTGATCAGTTGTGATCTGCATTATTCAGTTACCCACGACTCTCTGTGTCATCTCAGCCCGGAGCCCATGAGGGACACAAGGAAGCGACACTTGTTCATTTTCACAAACTAATATTTGTACGAGTACGCAGGTGCATGAAATCAGAGCAGGAAGCAGGAATTATCTCAAACGTTGCTGCAAGGCAATTTAGATGGCCAATATTTGTACAGAAAACATCTCAAATAGCATGCAAGAAAAATTGATGCCACTTTTATTCAGCAAACTTGTGTCCTCTGGCTGTGAGAATTCATCCTCCTCAGTGTGCACGCTGGGGATGAAACTGACAATAAATTTCATTATGGTTCAATCTGTTGAATGGAAAATAAAATGAATCATTCAACTCCTTGTTGTTGTTGTTCAGTTATAAGGAGATAAACCAGCAAACAGAAGAATGTGTGTGTAGTTTACCAGTGTGTCCCTTGAAGGTGGTGACCAGGCTGCAGTTGTCCTGCTCCAGCTTCAGGATGGTCACCTGACCCGACTGGTCCCCGACAAACGCATGTCTGGTCTCCACGTCGAATCTGGGTTCATGTTAAGGTCGAAGAAGAGAAGAGACCAAGTCCTACTGATGCATGGATTCAGACTTTTAACTGTTACTACAAACTAAACCGAGCAAATTCCCACTGCACCTCCACTCAGCATCGTTCAGGAGAACACAGAAACCAATATGATGTGAGTAGAAGCCCTGGGCGGCGTTAGTGTAGCAGCAGTGTGTCAGTGGATGACTCCTCACCCTTTCACCGGACGTCGTCTTCTGACCTGGTTCAGTCACTGCAGACCAAAATCATACATGCAACACTGTCCGCCTTGTACAAGACCATAACGATGACTGCACAGGACGTAACCTGAGGATTTTATTTTTAATACTGGAAAATAAGTTTTCAATTTTGATAATTTGAATGGAAATCTGATTTATGCTTACAAATTAAAGCTAAAATATCCTATATACACAATTTGTGCCCCATTGAATCCTATTCAACAATCATTTTTGAATTAAGCAACAAAGTGAATTACACTATAACTATACACTATTAAGCATAAGTTAAGAATTAAGTATAAAATATAATCATTAAACCCATTATAGCTGAGTTTAACAAGCTAGAGTTAAACATTTATACATGTATTAATAAGTTACTAATTAGTATCAAGTCATATACTTCACTGTCTGAATAGATGGAATAGAAATAAATCTAAGTTCCCTTCCAACCATGAAAACCCTCTTGTTTGTTGTTTCCCTCTCATTCATCCTTACTTCCACTAATCAAACATCGCACCCATTAGATTCAGTCCAACATGAGTCATTATCACCTTCAGAGTCACTACAAACCCAAACAAGTCTAACTGTCACCGCTCAGCTCAGCTCCAGCCGAGCAGGCCAGACAGGTTAGCATGTGGAGGCTAGCAGGACACGAGCAGGCACTCTGATGACCTAATGGCGGCCTCATTGGTATGGATCAGTGTTGCTGCCGAGCACTCACAGCCTTTCATCTGGCCATTACAGAAACCTACTCAGCCCGTTTCCTTGACAACAGCATGACTGATGCCTATTGTTAGCCCCTCCGAGTAATACAAACTAACTGGAAGCTAATCTCAGTTGCCCCTGTTATATGTTGCTGTGGCCTTAAAATAGACTGTGTTGTCATAATAAAAGCAGAGATTTCTCTCAGAGCACCAAAGATGGTTTGTTACTTTCCCACTTAGCTACATTCACTCCACTCCATTAAGCTGGAGGTTTTATCCGTCAGGTTGGTCGAGCAGCCTCTAAGGGGCCGGGAAGCCTGAATACAGAGACAACAAACAGACCGAGGAGTGGGCATTAAAGGATACTGTAGTCCAGAAACCCAGGCAGCGGTGCGATACGTCCCCAGCTGCTGGCCGCTCTCCGAGCAGTGCCAGGTGAAGTTTTTGTCCTGGCCGGTGCTCAGAAGCCACTCCATCTCCAGCACAAACAGCACCACTGTCACTCTGCCCTGGTGAGCTGCACATACACATATACACAAACACACAAATGCATCACATGAGATTTTCTTCAATCACAATGCAGGCGACTGTGCAGAGATCCTGGGACGCCAACAATCAAAACACATATTTTGCGGCCTGTGATTGAGCAGAAATTCACATTTAACAGCCTGTTTCGAACAGGGCTACCGTGAAGAACAACAGTTTTCCATCACATCGCTGCCTTCTGTAAAGGAAAATCGACCCTGCTTGCAGTGATGTGTTAAGACCTTAAAATTTCACACAGCCACACATGAGAGAAAGGCATGCATCTACACACCAGATCACAGAAACACACATCATGAAAGCTCAACTATGAATATATCGCTCTGCATTCATCAAAGAATCAATTCCTCCTTATGTGCGTTCGTTCACACATAAAAAAAATCATCTAATGTAGCGGTAGCGGCGGCTGCAGAGGAGACACTCGGGGATCGATCAGTGGTGCTCTGGTCCAGTTATTTCTGAGTGAGTTATTCTCAAAAAGAAAGAAATGAATTATGAACACTGCCAGAGAGCAAATAATCCTCAGGCTGCAGAGATTTCAAAGCCTTAAACACACAGAGCCGAGCAGACTTTAGAAGGGCTGAACTGTCCTTAAAGTGCATCAGTAACAATGGGCTGCAGAATAATAAATAATGCGATTCAGAGATTTCAAAGAATTACCAAAACTGAGAAATAAAGTTCAAAGTGTATCTGATAGAGATGTGTTTGTTTGGTTTTTGGGGGGTTTTGGGGGCAAGAGACTGAGTATTATTTGCTTAAAAAACGGTAACTTGAATCCCCTTTTTTAATTATAGCATCTTTGATTTTTCTATGAGATAAACACTATGGTAGAAAAAAAAATGTATTAAAATCATTTCAAATCACACACAGACACACAGATACTTGACTCTAAGGTCAATAACAATAACACAATATGAAATATTCAAACTTAACTGTTTTTAAGTGCATAATATGATCATCCATTAACAATACTGGGGTGGATTTTAATATGGCTCGACAATATCTGCACAAGTTGAAAACTGCGAGTTAAACTTTGCTAAAACTGGTTGAGTTTTTAGACACAAAAAGATTTTCGTGTTCTCCCTCTGCGCCGACAGTGAACCCCAGAGTGAGACGACGGGCTGTGGATCAGAATCATTTGTTCTCCTGATGAGCAGCATCAGCTTCTCTTTCCAGTGCTGCCAAAAGCCAGTGCATCAAATACTTCATAGGCCATTTTGCCCTCTCTGAATAAATCTTTCTTAACTGAATCACAGCAGCCTTGCTAGTCTTCACACTGCTCATTCATCATATTGTTCTTTTTATGTCCAATGTCCTCTGCATTTTCTGATTTTTTTTTTTTACCAAAAGCTTTTACCAGGTTTAATGTGGTGGTAAGCAGAGCAGGTCGGTGTTGGCTTTGGATTTTACTTCAAGATATCAAAATCAATGTGGCTACAGTCTTATTATTCTTTTATCATTTTTCTTCTCCCCATTTTTTCTTCTCTAAATTTTTTACACTGAGGTGAGGTTTTAACATAAGCCCCAGATGGGTTTCTCTACTTTACCTGCACATCCTTGAAAAGGAAAAAAAACTATATACAGTATACTGTGATTCATTTTGCAAATAAATTGATCTAATGATTGAAAAATAAAAATGAGCCAAAACACCAGCACTGGTATATTTTTGTTTTTATTTTACAAATGTGTGATACTAACTGACTCAGACATGCATGCATGCACGCAAACACACACACACACACACACACTTCCTCTCTCACCCTGGTAGGTACTTGCTGGGGTCATCTTGTTGTAGTCTTCTGACAGGATGAACTCCTGAAAGACAGGAAGCGAAGATAAGACGCAAAAGAAAGTAAATATATGAATAGGAAAACACCCATTTTCTTTACTTTCTGCCACAATCATAACATAATATTGTTTGACCCATTCATGTGTGTTTACATTTCAGTTTGGATACAGATACTTGAACGTTTATATATATAGTATCTAAACAAAACATGCTTAACTTGGGAGATGATTCAAGAGTTGAGATTCTTTAAAACGTCATTGTTTAAAGTTCAGTCAGGCTTGAAAGTAGAAGTACACTGTTCAAACACAATCTAAAAATGTAAATGCAAATGACTGAGGTGGGGAAAAAAAATACAGGCCTGTGCATAGGCCAGCAAAAAAAACAGAAGAGCTCTAAGTCTGACAGTGTTATTTCCTCTGAGGCCACCACCCCTGATTATTAATCACTTGTAGGAACTTGAAGTTTGAAGGTTGGTCTGAGATGAAAGCCCTTGGAAACATTCTGATATCTCTGAGTCTGACTGAGGGTTTAAAGTGAAAACAAACGACTCCCAACTCCACGAATTATAAAACAACAAAGCAAAATGTGTAAAGTAGTCGATGCTATCTCTCTGAACAAAATGACCTGATCTGTATCATGTTCAGAGTTATTTGTCAAATGATAAAGTACTTAGAACAAACCAGATCATCATCAGTCTGGCCTTTTGCAAAGTATTGGTTATTTTGATTATGAGGCTGGACAGGAAATGCCACCGGGTCATTAAAATCAAATTCTTTCACCATCTGGGAAGTAAGAATGTTATTCTTACATTAACGTGCCTATTTATTGAAAAAGGAAGCACTATAGGAAAGTTTTATGACATATCCACAATGAACAGGAATAATCCTCTGAGAACCATGAATGTGCTGAGTAGATCAAAACCAAATCTGCCAACTAAACGCTGATATATATCCTGGATGTAGACAGATGAGTGTGGTGGTAATAAATGATGATCGCTCACAGTGCCAAAGCTTTAAGGATCATCCTCTGGGGAGATAAAGTAAATGTCACTGTAACCTGGATGGACAGAAGGAAGGACAAAGGCTCTCCTCCTGCCCTCACTGTAGCAAAGTAAAGTAAAATAACTGCCCCAAAAGATCTTTAAAACATAAAAAAATACTTTCATATTTGACTAAAGACTAATAGTCGGACTCCTTTCTAAAAAAAAAAAGAAAAGTGCTGAGCATCCGTCCAGACCACCTGGACACAGCTGAAAGAGGCTTTCCTCTCTGGCAGCTCGCAGTGACCTGACAAAACTCTCATTCCAACTGAATAAACAAACTCTGCACTAAAGAGCAGCCAAGACTCTCAGCAGAAAAAAAAAAAACACACACACACACTGTTAGTTACATCTGTGATCCATTTTATCTGTCAAAAGCGAGATGATGATTATCAGAGCAAAAGCTTCCTGTCAATAAGCCGACTGCCACGACACGTATCCTCCCGACACAACCACAGCAGCAAACAACAGTACAGCCCTGAGGTGAGTGAGGAAAAGACAAAGAGAGGCCAGAGGTGTGTGTGTGTGTGTGTGTGTGTGTGTGTGTGTGGAGGGGAAGCAGGCTGCTGGTTGGACTTACACAGATACTTCCAGTGTCCATGCCCACCGACAGCCTCCTGGTTTCTGGGTTAAAGGACATACAGGAGCACGACGCTGGAGACACAAGAACAAACAGCAGTGACAGTGAACACTCGCCTGCATGCTATTGTTGTTATTTCTGGAAAAACACACCAGTCTAAAAAAACTGCTATTTTTACTAGTAAATGTGCAGTGTTATGGTAATTTCAATGTCCCTGTGGTTTCTGTTCTGCTGCAGTGCCCTTCTCAGCATTACTGTCCTGAAAGTTAACCATCAAACAAGAAATCTAGCAGTGAACCTACCAACAACAAATAATATGCGATGATACTAGAGGAGTTTTGAGTTCATTCTTAACCTTGAAGACACTTGATTGCCAAAAGAAGTATTTGCATTGTCACTCCCTGCTTTGACTAAGCTTTCAGCTCCATCTCACCATTTCACCTTCAGTGAATGTACTTTGCATATTTGACTGAATTACCTCTGAAAATGACTATGAGATGCCATTGAAAGCTCTGGTAAAGCCAGAGAGTGGGTTGAATAACTTCCAAAAATATAACTGGATGAACATTTGAGGCAGATATCAAGAGCAAAGAAATCTGATTAAAAAATATGTCTGATAAAATTCTGCTTTCAATTTTCTTTTAAGTAACAATCCTCTAAATTAAGCATCAGATCCCACAGCTCAGAAAGAAACCTCTCTGTGCTCCATGGTGGAAAAAACTATATAAAAACTGATGTTTTTCTGATGTTACATAACTTTGGCTTTTTTGTTGTGCAATTTTCTTTCTGCTAATCATCTGACATGTACGCTAAAATCAGCTGATCAGATTCATCAGTGCATGTTCTTCGTGAGTTCTGAATCAATGTTCATCACTTGAGCTTGATGCTTCTCCTTCCTCTTTATACCTAGACCACTGTTAAATTATGTACGCGGCTATTAACCTCTGTGTCTGTGATGTTGCTGTACAGGAAAGACTCCAAGGCTTCAAAAGCACCACACACAATGGTCAGATACAGGTGCCTTTATTATTCTGCCCTCCCCTCTGGGCTAATCACTCAGCACACTGAATAGTACTCTGCTTTGTTCGGCCTCAGGGCCTCTGCTCATCTGGTTTTTATTCCTACAATATTTCATTAAAACAAAAATGAACTCAAAGAAATGTATTCTGGTTTATATAGTGTATTTTTTTGCATTGCAGTTGTCAGATTGATACATCTGTACTAGTCTACAGTAAGCATGCTTCTCTCTACAACAACGTAACCACAAACATGTTTTAGTTTTTTCCTCTTGCACAAGAAGGAACAGCATACTTAGTGTTTTGAAGAGTTCGGTGAAATGGACAAAATATATAAAGAATGTTATCTTTGCTGGGAGCCTGTTGGCTGATTTTATGTGAGGGCAATAACCCCAAAATGAATTTATTGTAGATAACTTAGTGAACCGCTATGTTAACCGTTGAACTATTTTGGAAAACAGTTTGCTGTGTCGCAATTTCCTGGACGTGTTGGCTGGGATTTAGAAGGCAAAAAAAAAAAACCCTACTAAACGTGGGACCAGAGTCCCTGAAACTTGACCTCATGTGAAAGTTTCCAGAAAAAAGAAAACCTTTAATGTGCCAATGCAAAGATAAATGGAAAAACCTAAATAAATCCCTCTGTCTATAACTACATTTAAATTGCTATATCTGTAAATCCCGACTGCTGTTTTCATTCTGTTCTTCTGTTAAACTAAAATGTTTAACACAGTGCATGCAGTCTCTGCCTCAGCTATTGTGAGCTACAGATCTTGCTGATGGTAGCGTAGGATTTCCTTCAGTTGCACAACTGGAGGGAAACAAGGACAAACAGTGTCACAGACGTGCAGCAATGCAGCAACTGATCAGAGCAGAAGTGAACGATCCTGGAGGAGCCCAGACACCGAGTCTCGATTTGTATATGTAAACTCTACACTTCTGTGTCATTCTGAGAGGCGAATTCATTGTGTGATTCACTGTGTTACTCACAATGAAGAAAGACGCCCGCACAGAGGAAGAGCGGACAAAAAAAAAGAGGAATGAACAACGGGTCTGTTTTCCAAGAAGAACACGTGTTATCTGGACCACTTTGCTGACTAAAATTACAAACTAAAACATTCATGACACACAGCAAATTTACTCTGAGATCAAACAAGAGAGAGTAAGAATACTTACATGGCATCGTGTGGTGGACACTGGGCCAGTACTGACCGCTGTCTCTCTTCAGCCATACTCGGATTGCCCTGTGTGGTGAGACCAATAACGGTTAAGCTTCTGCATTGGGCTACTGAGCGCACTCAATTAATATAGCTAGATTTGTCACATGTCCCATTCTTAGGGTACTTAGGGTTATTGGGGAATATGTTTTTATTTGCACATCCAGTAAACACTTTCTCTGGGTTCATGCCAAACACCCTATTGTCCATACAAGAACAGCTGAAATCAGCTGAGGCAAGGGGCTTTTATTGTCACCTCCACAACAATATTATCATGATGTAAGTGATACTAAAACCTCAACTACTGAAACAGTAACAATAAACTTTAACTAACCAAGGACATAAATTGCCACTCGGATGTGCTCCTCGAGTGTTTTTTTATACTCTGATACAACACTTTTTGAAAGTCAATGTCACAGCTTCATTGAGCTGAGCAACCCTGAGCGTTTTAGTTGCTCTCAGGGAGCAGCAGCCACCTGAGCACGCTGAGACTAAAACTGTAGCCTGCAAGGAAAAGAGCTGCATGTGCGTATGTATGCATGATGCACACATGTTGTACAGCTTCAACATTTTGAGAGCTGCTGCACACTTCTCAACTCTGTGGGAAGAAGTTAAACTTGCCTACATGTTGATAATCGTGTGTGAATAGGGGGAAATATGTGCAGGAGGATGTGCAGCTGGAGCTCAGTGAAATACAATGTGTGTGATACTCTCCAAAGTCACCACCAACACCTGCGGTTTAGAGAATTCCAAATTTCTCCATGAGATGCTCAATTTTTGAGCAAGAACTATGAGAATCGGCAACTAGTTTTCATAATGAATTAATCACTGAAGTTAACTGTGAAGCTTAAAAGCTCAAATTAGCTTTTGCCTGCTTATACAATGTAAGGATTTGTTGTTTCATGTGACTACAAACTGGATGTTGTGATCAGATTAACCTTGAATAAAAAAATATCCCACTCAGTTTACTTGTGTCTACAAACATCTGTGAGCAAACATTTGCTCTCACAACACTGAACCAGAGCAGGCTGAGGTGGAAAATGACCGACAGTCACCTCATATGATACCAGACCTGACACCGATTATTCAGACCAAGCCACTAATTTTCAATTAATCAATCAAATGGACAGCACAAATAATTTTCAATACGCACGTTTTAAAACAGACTTATGGGTCAGGACTACCTACATTTTCTTCACCCGATGTGGCCCTGTAGCATGAAAAGTTTGACTGCTGCTGCTTTACAGTCTCTTTTTCCCAGTTTGTGCTAAGTGGATCCATTATGCTTAGTCCATATTCTTAACATTTTCCCCTCAATAACAAATTTTATGAGCAGATCTGGCTCTAATAAAAATGTTACAGGAGACAATCATGCAGGTTTGTGATGGGTGGTTATGGTACTAAATCAGGGATCATATGGATCATATACTGCAGCTTGGCCACAGTGCAATAAATGACTATACTTGTAAGAAAATACATCATATAGTAACTAAGGTTAAAGGCATTGCAAGGCATACAACCTTTGAACATGCAAAAAGGCAGGTTCAAACACACAGACACACACACCCTCAAGCATATACAGATGTCAATACACTGGAGACACACTCCTGGCAGCACACACATACACACACAGAGAGATACAAAGCCCCGGGCAGGTGGTAAAACTGGGATAATGTGAGGGGAAAACATAAATTATTATTTTTATAACACCATGGTTGTGAAACTGTGCTCTATTACACACACTCAAAAAACGTCCTCAGTGCAATAATATGTTTAACACAGAGAGACTGTACATTGTTTCTGAATGGGTTCTTTGGTAGCTAGCTTACCGATGTTAGCCACTGTATAAATTATCGGCTAAATCTGATAAAGTACGGTACATGTTTTATTGACGTTTACATGCTTAGTCAGTGGTTTAAATGTTTATATAAGGTCCCATTAACACGCGCACAGCCGTTAGCAGAGGTGTAATGTTCGAATGACTGTCACCTGACACTTTTATGGAAACGTTCGATAACGCTCATTTAAAAAACTAACGGTTATTATGAAGTTTAAACACCCAGGCGGTGCGCGAGCTGCAGCAGTTAACGTAGCGACCGGGAGAACCGGTGGTGGTGATCTTTAACGAGACAAAACGAGGCAGCAGGAGGCGGCTGTAGAAATTAATCGGGATTTGGACGTTAACGTTACCTGTCCTCAGACACGCTGATAACGCCGTCTTCTTTGGGAATGATAACCGCCGCGGTCACTATCTCCTGAAAACCCTCGATTTTGCTCAGCAGGCACGGCTTCCGAGCCTGCGGCTGGGGCTGCACTTCGGCCGCCATGGATCGGTGCTGCGCGAACCTCCGTGGACGGTTCTCTGGCTCCGGGAAACATAACCCAGACCGGTCCGACGGCTGCGGCTGAGGCTGCGGAGCTTTCTGCTAAGGGCTGCTAGCTAGGCTAAGCTGTCAGGCAGGCTACATACACACACATACACATACACACACATTTGGTGTTGTGACGGCTGCCAGAGACGCTGCTAGTCAGCTGACAACAGACACACTCCCACTGACAGCGAGCACTTCCGGTTAACAAAATAAAACTTCCGGCTCAATTTCTGCCTCTGTATTTCCAACATAAAAGCAACATTTGAAAAAGTCACATTAGTTAAAAGGTGTTGTGGCTATAGTAAACAAATAGCCTATTACATCTAAAAAAAAAAAATAAAAAAAAAAAGACCGTAGTTAGCCTACGAAGTGTTGTACTTATCTCGTAAACAAATAGCTTACATCTCAAAAAATCACATTAGTCAAAGTGTTGTGGTTTAGTAGCCTAAACAAATAGCTTAATTATTACATCTCAAAAGTCACATTAGTTTAAAAGTGTTGTGGTAGTAAACAAATAGCGTATTACATCTAAAAAGGTCATATTATTTACAGGGTTCTGTGGTTATATAGTAAACAAATAGCTTATTATCTCAAAAAGTCACATTAGTTAGCCTACAGTGTTGTACTTATCTCATAAACAAATATCTTATTATATAAACTCTAAATAAAATCTTGCAACTTTCAAATGAGACACTGTAATCCCCAGTCTCATAGTGGATTATTTAAAATGTTGAAATAAATGGCTTTATCAAAGAGATAACTTTATTTAATCTTTACATTAGTACAACCTTCAGATTCACAAATATAATACAAGTCGCTCTTAAATGAACTATGATATTAATAACAGGTTATAACTGGAATTATAATAACAGTGCCTTTGTTGAACAGGACACAATTAAGTGGCTATAAAGACATATGGGAAAATAATCAAATGGCCATGGTACATATGTGCTTAATCATACATCATACCACAACACTGTTTACAACATCTGCCATGTTGCCAAAATTGCCATGTTTTTGTTTCATTTTTTTGTCTGTCATCCAATGCAGCAAAACTGTTCCTGTCCAGCTGCAGCCAGAGGGCAACATCACACTCCCTGTGTTTCCACAGTGTGTCCTTTTGCTGGTTTTGGCTTTGACTGTGGCAATGTGTCACACCTCCTGTGGCCTGTGGAGGGGCTTGAACTGTGGCTTGCAGCATGGACATCGCACATGGCACATAAATCCAGCGGGTGACTGTCAGGAGGCTTGTCTCAGAGCTCAGCAATCAGCTCCCCCATGAAAGCTCTATGTGTCTGGGGTTTTGTTAACTTGGCTGATGGAGTTTCATGTGGCTCATTCGGCTGCCAACTGTGGAACAAAGTAAGACATCTACTAATAACTACTATGTTCACTGAAAGAAAGTTGAATGTGGGGGAGGTGTGACGCTCTGACTGCTCCTCTACTGTCCTGTCCACCCCCAACAAATCAAAGGAATCACTTCTGAGAGAGATGTGGGGGTGGGGGATGCTCTCTCTCTCTCTCTCTCTCTCTCTCTCTCTCTCTCTCTCATTTCACAACCCTATTGAACAGTGCTCAGTATAAAATGACACACACAGACACACAAATAAATACACAAACAAAATTATATTGAAGATTTAGTCTCTTATGCATATGCGGAAAAAATAATCATTCATCAACACACACCCATTCAGTTCTATTATTTGTGAGTTAATCTCGGTTTTATGTAAGGAAATGACTTGGATTAAAACTTTATCTACAAAATAACAAAAAAAAAAAAAATGCTTTCCCCCTCATCATAGGGCTCAAACTAATACATCCATGGGCTCAAACCGTTCAGCCTCTAAAACTCCATTATCCTCGTTGTTTTACTTTTACAGTGTCGTTTCACAAAACATTCACTCTTCCAACCTTCCTACTGTTGACTGCACACAGCCAGAGCGATGGCTCTGCACTATGCTCTGCACACAACCACATGGCTAAAATATTGGGCGGGGCCCGTTTACTGGTTTCCTGAGCGCTCATTGGTTAGACTATAGACAGACTCATAAATGCACCAATCACTATCCAGGCCCGTTCCATCGTGTGTGAATCACGTGCGATCTCGCGAAACTCAGATTCAACAACATCTCCAGCCCATAGAAATTAGGTCATTTCATAGCAGTCATGGTCCTTTCAGTAATGTCAGGTCCAGTTTTAATTGTGAGTTCAACTTCAGATGATCAATGCAGTTATTCAAGTTGAGCAGTTCACAGTCAAATTATTTAATTAGGTTTTAGTGAAACATATTTTGAGTCATAAAATTCCTCCTTGTCTGTTTAGCACACCAAACACTTGCCCTGTGGAGAAATGGGCTGTAATCCAGGGACAAAAGTAAATTAATGTATACAGTTGCAAACTTGATGGGATACAGTGCAAAATACTTTTGACTGAATAAACCTTTTAATTGCAGTTCAAATACGAAAATTCATCATTACCTTTATTAAGAACTTCAGAAAGTGAGACACCTATACAGTGTTACCTATTCAAATAAGTATTCAAACGTCTGTTATTAACACACTGATGCATTAACCACACTGCTATTTATTCAAATAACTATCTGACAAATTATAACTCTTCCCCTTTTGCTCTCCCCACTACTTGTACTATCTCAAGCACTGCATTTAAAGTTAATCAAACTCCATGTATTAATCATAGAGTAACAAGGAGAGTATAACTCCACTGTGTCCAACTTGTATTTAGTAGCACTGAATGTGACCCCTGCAGCCTTCAGGTGCTCTTATGTTGAAGGTAAAACAACCTCATGTCCAGTTTTAGTTATTTTTGGTAACTTAACACATGTTCACTATCGCAGAAAGTAGTAATCAAGAGTCGCAGACATTAAAACATCACTTTTCCGGTTGTGACTTTCATAATAAAACTCTACTGACCAGCCAACAGTCATTGGTAGTCTAACATTTTCGAGCCAAGCAAAACCTCGTCGATAAAGTAAGTGTGAATACTTTTGATCTGTGCAGGTGAATTAGTGTTGTGTGAAAAAGTCAACA
Source organism: Trachurus trachurus (assembly GCF_905171665.1). Lineage (NCBI taxonomy): Eukaryota > Metazoa > Chordata > Actinopteri > Carangiformes > Carangidae > Trachurus > Trachurus trachurus. The sequence goes on from NC_139899.1 coordinate 23,639,770, forward strand.
AGCAGAACAACGTGACACATTTAAAAACATGTGAAGTAGGCTAGATCTATGTCTTGGAGGTTGTTTACAAAAAGTCGTGAAACACGAGAACAGTTATTTCCGGTCACTGTTTGTGTGGACTTCAGAATAAAGGTCTAAAAATTGTACAGCAGCCTAAATAATAATGTAGCAACAAGACAAACAAAAAATGAATATAACTGTAATATAGTAACTTAGCACATCTATAAAAATGAATGCAAAAATGAAAAACCATTCATATCCTTTGCAAGTCTAATAAGATAAACTGTTTGTAAGTTGTCTATATTTTGTATCAAGCACTCTGTTGGCTCATTTCAGAGGGCTATGTTCCCATTAAGGAGCTATTAACATGTAAGCACCATTATAGCTGGTCAAAGAGATGTGCTGACTACTTTATGCTGTTGCATACCATATTATACATCAAATGGAGATATTGATTAAATCCTTATCTATAAAATAACTGCGGAGAAGTGAAAACAGAATGGTTTTTAAATAGCCCACATTGTCAGAGCTGGTATGCCAGATTTGTGCTCAAGTATAAAAAAGCAAATATTTGCCGGTAGCAGTCTCTCAAATGTGGAGTTTTTATGCACTTCTTTGTTCTTTATGATACATCCATCCTCTGATAAAACAAAGCTCCTGAAGACATTACACTGAGGTGTCAACAATTGTAACAAGCATTTTTATTATATTGCTTCTGACATTTTATTCACAAAAACAATTTCACATTTATCAAAAATGAAATGAAATGATAAGCTTCAGACCTAAAGTGTGGGCTGATTGTTATTCTGCTTTCCACCACTGACTGTAAGTACAAAAAATATAATGGCAATGAATGTCTTGTATTGTTTCCCAAGCTCTTATGCCAAACACCATCCGTAATTTTATTCTGAAAAACGTGTGAGTGACACACCGGAAAATGAACTGTTGTGTGTGTGTCTTGCTCCAGACAACTCTTGTCAAACAAGAGGCAAAGAGACCTTCCTCCCTTTCCGATCACTAGCCACCGGATGGTTTCCTCTTATTTTTGCGGAAGTGATGATATTTTCCAAGGAGCTACATTATGTAAATTGTATTGCACAATCGTGCACGTCGGGCTGAGTGTCATGTGGCATTAAGAGTGGACCTAGATCAGTCGGGCTGTTGTGTAGTCTGTTGGAAGATCAATAGGAATGATTCTCAAGTGTGTAGTAGATGAGTTGAAACATATTTATCTCAAATAATAAGAAATTATGTTTGTGTGGGAAGCACCAGCAGAAGTCTGCCCACTACTTTAATGAATGTCACTTATCAAATCTCTTGCTTGAAAGATGGTTTTAATTTCTTTCTGTGACCTAAGTATGAAGCTCATGGCACACATGGGAAAGAAAGACAAAGTATGGCCATCTTCGAGCTGCAGGGTGTGTGAGTGTGTGCGCGCATGTCAATCCCTTGCAGCGACTATTCAGCTAAACCTGTTTTCCTTCAGATCCCTTCGCAGAATAGCTGTCTTTATTTGGTCATCACATGAAAACCAGGTGCCCTGGTGCCAGCGAGTAGTTCATGGGCTCCCTGGGAGCATTGCTTGTCTAATGTTTCACTGTTTTTTTGTTTTGTTTTTTATTTCAGTTTGATATTGTCTATCTTCCCCTTCAGTTTCCTCTCTATAGTCTTCAAGGGTTGTCTTTCACAGTAGCCCACGCCCGTCCTTAGGATGAAGTAAATGTTGATTATGTAATCCGTTCTCAGGGCGGACACGGGCCTGTTTCTCAACGACATACACTCAAACAACTGCAGTAATGCTCAATAAAAGCCGTGCGTCGCCATATATGTTGTATTCTTTAACACAAAATGCATGTACAGGATATTTTCCTTGCATTCCTGCCTCTCGGGCAAGCAAGCATGCGCATGAGACTCTCAGCTTTCGCCTTATTTGGATATGGTAATGAGTGGCCTGGGACAGCCAATGAGGAGCGAGCGATGGTACACGTGACGGTAAAAGACCGCTTGGGGGGCGGGGCCAGAAGCGGAGCTTAGGTTAAAAGCGGTGGACAAGACACAGCGCATTCAGTGTAGGGAGAAGCAGGGACTCTCTGTGAGGGGGAACTTTGTTACTATGAAACTTAGGAATATTTGCAAAATATTGTAAAAATTATCAAAATCCCTCGTGAATCAATAACCTGCCCCTAGGGTTTGAGTTTTTTAGTTTAGTTCGCCCGGAAAGGGCTTCTACACTCACTATTCTTACACTTTTTTGAAAGAATGTGTGAGACAGACAGTTAGCCAGCTAGCTAGCTAGCTGAGAGGTGATACAGGCGGCAGGAGAACAAAAGATTTTTTTTGCGTTTGACCGGTTGTACTGACACCAAGTCCATGCAGAACGTGTCATTACCATCACAATGCCCGTTTTACTTTTTCTGATAGACACGTCCGCTTCAATGAACCAGCGCACCCATCTGGGCACTACCTATCTGGACATAGCAAAAGGCGCTGTTGAGACTTTTATGAAGGTACTGTAACCACGGGACACATTAATACTGGGAGACCCCCAGATCATCATTGTACTACTGTTGCAAAGCTCAGCCTGTCAAACCTGATCTCTTCGATAACCGTAAATAATTCTCTACTATTTCCACAGCTCAGAGGGAGAGATCCGGCGAGCCGAGGGGACCGGTATATGTTGGTAAATTTTGAAGACGTTCCCTTCGGGATAAAGGTAGAGTTTGTTTTCGGGTCATGTCCATCATCTTTACATTGCGCAGATTGACTGTCCTTCTCCTCCTCCTCCATCGCTCCACCACGTTGTGATCGCTACATCAATTGTGTAGAGGAAAAATCTTCAGGAGGAGCTTTCATACCCCTTTTAAAACATGGCCGACATTTTGTTTCAATGTGAGCAGCAAGGAACTCTGGGTGTTATTTATACAGCGAGGTGATATCTTTTGGGGAGGGGGTGAGGGTGAGGGGGGTGAGGGCAGGAGGAGGAGGTGGAGGATGAAGAGGGGAGGCGGGTGACAGACTAGCCTACTTTAATTGTTTAGACCAAATTGTCACGGCGCACATGGCGACTTTTGCTTCACTTTGTGATTTATGAACCCGGCTCCGGTCGCATTAGCCTGCGTGAAACAGATCAAGGTCTTTGGCTGCTGTGCTGTCAAATTACTGGCTTGGGCAAAGAGAGAGAGAGAGAGGAAGCGACCTATATTTATATAAGTGTTTTATCAATTCTGAATAATAATAATAATAATGATGATGATTATTAAAAAAAAAAGACATATGCAGAAGTTGTCTTATGTTTACAACAGTGGGAGTTTGCTTTGTAGCTTCATGCATGGTGGTAATAACTAAATGTTTTGTTTTTGTTTGTGTTTTTTTTTCTTCTTCTTTTATTTTTTTTCCTTAAAGGCTGGATGGAAAGAGAGCCACGCCACTTTCATGACAGAGCTGAGGAACCTCCAAGCAACCGGACTCACAACTATTGGCCAGTCCTTGAGGACCGCTTTTGATTTACTCAATCTCAATAGATTAGTGACTGGGATAGACAACTATGGACAGGTACGTAGTCCTGAAGAGGACACAGAGAAAGGAAAAGCAGGGTTTTTTTTGTTTTGTTTTGGGTTTTTTTAGAAAGTACTATTGGGCGAGGTGCTGTATGCGCCTACCACCACCCCTCTTCTCCTCCTCCTCCTCCTCCTCCTTCCACAGACCCCTACACCTACACCTTCTTCCCCTATCCCCCAGTCTTACAAGCATCAACCACCTGCATACTGTGACCCCCACACACTTTCAGTCATGTGCTCAAGACACAAACATAATGGCAACAAGTGCAAGGGGACAAAAAAACAAAAACAGGAACTACTTAATGTCAGAAACCGCTGTTGATGTCACCATTTGAATTATGCTCTTAAATCATGGATATCCTTATGCTAAATTTCTAAACAGTTACTGTATCAACTAAACTATTAAGACCCAGCTCTGCATGATATCTCTTGCAGCTATAGAGGGATAAACGGCTAATGAGGTCTTTACAGATATTTGATATTTTATTAGGCACTCCCTGCTAAAACTAATGCACCCTAATGCAACATATTTGCCTTAAATATCATCATTCTTTTTTTTTTATTGGCGTTTTATTATGTTGAGTTTTATTGAAACCGTTTTAGAGAAATGTTTCAACCTAATGGTCAGTTTGGAGGTTGTGCTGCATTTTACTGGAGACGTGACTCTAATATTTAGTCTGCCCTCATTGACATAAAAATTCAAAACACCTCATCATCATCGGTACAACTTTTCAAAATGACCATGAAGTTGAATCAGTGACTCCTCATGTGAGTTTAAAACAAACTGAGTATTAAAACCTTCATGGAGATGGGATTTATTTCAGGATTGAGTTATATTATTATTATTATTTAAACCCAGATGGGTCTAATAAACAGTCACTTAGTGTAGTTTCCAGCTCGCCCATGGCCGTTTTTAAAATGTTTATGGCAATTTAAGTTTAAGTCTCTTGTCTTCTGTCCTGCATTAAGCATTGCTACCAAGCTTTTTCTAGAAGACTTTTTTTTGTTTTCTCGTCTTGTGCTGCGATCCAGTGTGGAAAGCTCCGCAACTGGGATTGGTTTTTCTTTCCGTGCAGCTCGGCAACAAACATCAGAATTTTCTCTCACAAGAAAGCGGTTGAATTATTTATGTATTGTTTTACACAAAGTTGTGGATTTCGAGCCATTCAAGGAAAAACTATACAGTTGTTACAATGGTAGAGAAAGTTAGCGGGGAAATTGAGCTTTAAACTGAACTTTTTTCTGATGTTATTGTTCTTATGTTGCACAACAACATTTGTGAATTAGAAACACGTCTCACCTTCGGCCGAGCAGCAGAGTGGGTCTGAGTCACAGCTGGGGGCTGAGGGGAGGCGGGGGGGGGGCTGCAACAAGTATTCACTGAGCCCACAAAAGTCTGTAACTAATTCAGTGTTACTGGTGCAAGTCCAGAGAGTGCCGCCTAATGACATCACCAGTTTAGTTTCTGTGGTCAAATTTCCAGTTCAGGGAGGCAGTTATTGAAAGCGAAGCTATTGTGGATACACTCCTCTGTATCCACAATAGATAGAAATAGTGAGTCCGTGCAGTTTTCAGAGTGTTGAAGCCTTATTTATCTGCAACACATGACTGTGTCTTGTGCAGTGTGACACAAAATTGAGTCTCATCAGAAAGGGAAAAAATATGAGAAAACAGCTTTCAGGAGATGTAGCACATCACCTTGTAATATTTTTTTGACTTCAGTCCAGCATATTTTTTTTTCCTGCCAGGGAAACAGTCAGATATTATTAACGTAAGCTTAAAAGTCTAGTCCACATCCAGCTTGACTGCAAGGAGAGTCTGCACACATGTGGTTGGTACAGAATCTGGATGTCTTGTTTCCCCTGTGTGGAGGTAAGTCAGGAGGGGTGGGAGAGCAGTAATGAATGTTTAACCAGCATTTCCAGTCTGGAACAAGTCGAGCCCATCCCACCATCCATAGTAATTCATACACACACAGCACAACATAAAGCTCGTCTGACGCTCTCCATGAGTTTTGAATGTCAATTGCCAACCGCGCTGTCGGATACGATATGGGCGCACACGTGTCTATAAACGCAAACAGAACATGCAGAGGTCAAGGTTACAGTGTCCTGGACTAGTTACTGTGCTGACCTCTAATGACAGGTGGATTTGACAATGATTATAATTTAATGACCAGCTCTCTCTCTCTATCTCTCCCTTTCTCTCTCTGTCTTTCTCTCCTCTGCCTCCTCGCAGCTGGCAGAAGATCAATTTCAGCACAGAGGGCGCACTCCCCTCAATCCACAATTTGACTCTGACATCATAACCATAATTGTAATTACTAGTATCCAGTACATTCGTTTACAAAGGAAGTGTTGTAATAACCGTTGTTACAGAGCTGATGAGAAAATAAATGGAGAACACCCATCACTGTTTTCCCTACATCTTAGATAGATATTCAGTTTCTAATATTATAAAGGACACAAATCTTCACATTAGAGTCCAGCTAAAAGTTCGGTATTTTCGCTTGATAAATGAGCTAATCATTTTCCACACATTGATTAATTGGCTAATTGTGTGAGTGCACCGCGCTTCCCGTGAGCTCTTATTGTCTTTTTGTTTCTTTTTAATTGAAGCTCTATCCGGTTTGCTGGAGAGGATTTTTCGAGGGCGCAGCGTCTTTAAAGTGATTTTGTTTATTAGCTAACTGTTGTTTGAGAGCAGGAGCCAGGTTTACTGTAAACAGGTCACGGTGAGTAGATGTTAGTAGGGATGAACTCGTAATCTCGTGATCTGAAACTCCGTGTCATGTTCATGTTTGCGAGGGAACAGCCGGCTGAACCCTCTTTTTTTTTTTCTCCCCACGGTGTAGTTCATTTCTTTGAGCAGTCAGACCTGACAGAGGTTTCATCAGTTCCCTGACTACACACGCTTCCTGTCGTATGTGTTGTTCAATCTCAATTTGCCTCAACATCTGTAAATCAAAGCCAATCCATAGCGACGCAGTGGGTCTGGTTCGCACGGCCTTGTATTTGAAGTGCCCTGTTTAATAACTCGATATCTTTCGCTTGTGTCTCTCCAATTTAACTCATAAAGAAAAGTCAAGTTTGATTTAGTCATTGCCGTGCTCCCAAGTGCTGAAGGTGTGAAGATGTTGTGTGGCAGATAGTGAGAGAGGCAGAAGACGGAGCAGGAAGGCCCTATAGGGGAGCTGATAGTGCCCTGGAGTGCTTCTCTCTACAGTAACAAAGAGCCCTCCAGGTTGCCAGGCATCTGAGACGACTGTCCCTTGGGAGATGGAAGAGGGTATGAAGGAGGAGGAGGAGGAGAGGAATCCTGACACAGATCAAGGTTTCATTAAGAGCAGAGTGAAAGAGCACAAGAAAGAGGACAAGGGAAGGATGAGAGCGAGGAAATGATATGACCTGGTGATGTTTGGCCATCAGTTAACGTGTCAGCGGGGGGAGGTAAACAAGGCTCTAATGGATCTCCATCAGTCTGCCACTGTGTTAGCAGACCACACATCCTGCTGCTTCAGCTGCACCTGGCCGTAGCTGACCATATTGACAGGTCTGCACCTGATTAAGGCTGCAGTTAATGATCATTTTCACTATCGACCAGTGCATTTATCATCTTTCCAATGAATCAATGTAGTCTATGGGCAATAGCAAGTCCAAAAACAGCTAGTTGGCTCTGTCAAATAACTCCAAATTTAACATTTCAGCAGTAAAACAAGCACTCGTCATCAAAATAGTTGATTATTTCTCTGTATGGTGACTTATTATTAGTAGTTTGCACGTGTCAATGCACTGACCAGCCGGGAGTGTAGAGGACAAGATTAAAGGAGTAGAGCTGTCTAGCTCTGTATTGTCAATATGGGCTGGTGCAGTTCCCCCCAAAATCTAATTTTAATAGCTGTGTTTGAAGCTCTGTCAGGAGCGGAGCGTACACGCGTAGCGGCAGTGAAAAGCTAAGTGAGCTAATGTGACATGGATGAAATCATCATCACTCTTCTGGCCTCATCTCCCCGCTCATTAGCATGCTAAGAAAGTGCCTGATATCATAAAGTGATTTTTTGGGGAGGAAGAGGAAGGGGATGGAGGAGGAGGGGGGAAAAATCCAGGTTGTCATGGATACCTACAGCACCGTGGATCTTGGTAGTATTCTGCTCTATTTACACTGGGCTGTTTGTGTTACCGGACAAATCCATCATTCAGCAGAAACCGCAGCCTACAGGTAGAGTTCAAACTGAGCGGGGTCCACATCCATTAATAATGGCACCGCTGTCAGAACAGGATGGCCTTTATGAAGTCCGTATGACTCGGCGAAGTCAGCGAGGGGTGCAGCGCGTTGACCGTTTGCTGACAGGACTTGTCGGGCTTGCGTTGAGGTTAACTCACCACATTTTTTTTCTCCCCGTGGCCTCTGTGGAGATCCCACAGGGCCGATGTATAGAGATAAATGCAGCGCTGCTCTAGTTTCATTTTTGTTCCGAGCGGACTGTGCTGATGTCGTGAAATATTGTGAGGTCTAGCAGAAAAGAGGGTTTCATATAGATCCTCAGGTAATACGCTCTGCCATCTTGAAAGATAGAGCGAACGTATTACTGCAGTGTGTGTCTCAGAGGTGTAGATGTAGTCGCTCTCTACTAAAGAGTGCACTTTTCCTGTTTCTATTTATTATCCCCTGGAGTTAAGGTTCTCTGTTTCACACACCCACTCACTTAAAATAGATCTCCTGTAAGTTATCTATGCACTGATGGGTTAAATCTGCTCCTTTGTGCTTGAGATGCTTTAAGTGCCTTAAATATATAGGGGCTCAATTCCAATATGAGTTTGCTGGTGGTTTCTATAAATGCACTTAACCTGTTTTTAATTTGCCTCGCTGCTTTTATCTGCTCTCATTCTTTAACGTTTAAATTCATTGTGAATTTATGTTTTGTTTCTTTTCTCTCTTTTTTTTTCTCTTTGCAGGGAAGGAATCCCTTTTTCCTCGAACCGGCCATCATCATCACAATCTCCGACGGCAACAAGTTGACGGGCAGCGCCGGAGTCCATGACGAGGTCAGCCCAATGCCTCCGTAAAAAAGACCGGAAGGGTCCCGGCCAATCAGGAGAGCACTCCTGCTTGGTTGGATGACGACTCGAGAGCCTCGTCTCATCCCACTTTGTTCACTTTAACACAAGCATCAAACCCGTTCCTACTGTGTCACTGAGACTGAAAGTCTGATTCACACAGACGCCGCTCAATGAAGTCTGTTAAAATTAGATTCATCCTATGACTCTGCAGCAGCGCCATCATGTCTGACCCTCTGTCAATGTGAGATACCACTCAGCTCAACATGTGTATCTCTACTTAAGATGAATGATAGAAACTATACCGCTGGTCAGATTGCAAGTAACAATTTATCAGCTATTTTCTTGATTAATTGATCAAGAATTTGATCTATAAAGTCTCATAAATGGTTAAAAAGCCTCTTTCAGTTTCCCAAATCCCAAACATTCAGATTTCTAGTTTTATGTGTTTATATGTTCTCAATTTTTCATCCTTGAAGTCGAAAAGACCAGAATCTAATTACATTTTTGAACCAACAGCCACTGAATACTTTGCTTTTCTGAAATAACCCAATCAGTTATTTTTTAAGTAGTCTTCTAAAAGGCAAATTGTAGTTCCCCAGAGCCAAATATGATGTTTTAAAATAATTTTGTCTTATCAACAGTGATTTTAGCAGCGATCTGCTAATAATTCCTTCTTTTTTTCTTTTTTTTTTCTTTAGTTTATTTCAAACCAGACCATAATAGACACAATTCAACAAGGCCGTTAACAGAACAAGAACAACCAGACAAAACAAACAATAAACACTAACATATATCAATACAGTAACAGTACAGTTGGAAACAAATTAGCTTCAATTAGAAACATGTCAAACAATGTCAGATTAAAGCCATGACTCTGTAAACTTCAGCTTTATTTATTTATTTTTGATCCTCCTCTCTAAATTGCCGTCCATGTTTCTGGTTCTCCTCCCCGTGGGATGGAGAGAGAGGTAAAAACTTGTGCTAAATCCTTGATTCTGCTGCAGTACTCTAATTCATGGCTCCAGTGATAATTTCAGGCTTGTGCCCGTTCAGGCTGCGGCACAAGTTACCAAGTGGCGTTCGCTCGGCGGGGACAGCTGACTTAAATTGCAGCTTTTCTAGCAGATGGTTATTTAAAAGTCTGGGCTGACCGGAGACGTGTCTGAAAAGAAAATGTACAAACACGAAATGATAGAGCCTCCTGTTGTGAAGAGATGAACACTGACATTTTCAGTTTGAAGTGGCTGCTTTAATGCCATAAAACAGTTTGTTGTAGCTGCCTATTAAATTTTATTTTGTGATCGCAGCATGATGCAAATGTTCTGCATGCTGAAATGAGAAAAGTCAATGTAGAATAAGTTGAAATATATGATTTTTGGATTATACAGGGCAGTAAATACCTGATAAATCAAGGTACTTTGTCTGTATTCTCATAAAAATACATTATCGTTAATTTTTAACATCATCCCAACAGCTAAAAACAACTAATGCTACTAAAGAGGAAACTGCCTTGTCTCTGGTTATGATCTACACTCCCTCTGTCATTAACACCTCCTCCTCCTCCTCCTCCTCCTCCTCCTCCTCCAGCTCCACCTGCCTCTGACCACGCCGCTGCCGGGGAGCGAGCTGACCAAGGAGCCCTTCCGTTGGGACCAGCGCCTGTTCGCTCTGGTGCTGCGGATCCCCGGGAACGCTTCAGTGGAGCCCGAACCCCTCGGAGGCGTCCCGCCCGACGACTCTCCCATCACCCCCATGTGTGAGGTCACAGGAGGTAGGCGGACTGCACTGCTGCTGCTGGGGGCGTTTTGGTTGAGATGTGTGTTTTGCAGAGTGTATCGCTTAAAGAGGCTCCAATTTTAAAGGTCAGCGTACTTGTGAGACAGAGTAGCACTCAGCCTCTACAAACAGCTGCATGATGGAGGAACATTATCAAGTCTGAGAAAATGTCTAGGTTAGAGTTCGACTTTATACTTCACATGATAAACTCAGACAGTGGAGTTTGAGAGACGAGGCAGAGAAGTGTGTCGGTGTCAGCCTTTTATCTGTTTACTTGTTTCATACTCAGTCACATACTATTTTATATACAGCCCTGTTCCAGATGAAAGTGCTGTCATTAACATATTTTTGGGTTGCAACACCTGTTCTGTGGTTTCGGTTGGCTGAAAGAGAAAGTCATTAGCTCGTTCATGCCAGATATTGTGTGGTTAGTTGACTTAGAAGTGTCATGTAATGTTTGACTTCACTCTGGCGACTCTTCACCCTCAAGTTTGTCCAAAAAGTCGCTGAATTTGTCGCTTTTTGGAAAGAAAAAACATTGCTGTAGAAGCTGTTAACTAAGTCTGTTAATGTACGGACAAAGGTGCCAAATTTATAAACTCTTAAAGAGCAAACACCGGTGGAAATACTCCCAACAGTGGGCTGACAGTGGTGTAACCTTATGACTCAGTCACGCGGCATTTGGCTGACCAACGATGTAACTTGTAACCTGATCACTCAGCCAGTCAGCGACCTTTGCGTTTACATCATTTACAGCCAATAATATATTACAAACAGTCCGATAATTAGGAGGGAAGAAAACATCTCACAACACGAGTCGGACGCTTCTGTGTCTGCAGGATTTATATTTCATTAATGAAGTCGAAGTAATTATGACCTGCAAAGAGAAACGAAAGTGAAAACTACATAGTCATGCTCAGTCAGTAGACTCAGACTGCACAGGCAGCTGGCTAATGTGAAAACATCGCTGTGTACTGGGACTTGTTTCTATCAAACAGCTCAAAACAACAAACTACATCCTGCAAACTGATCACACAGTTAATTCAACACTGCTCTGAAACGGCTCCAATAAAAACTGGACATTAAAGGAGGACTTGTTTGACTCCATTAGTTTTAGCTAGGTGTGACTTCTTATAAGCTGCCAACTGTGCGTACTAGACGCCATCCATGCTAGAACTTCAACATCATGGACGAACTCCTCCTGGGAGTGACACAGGCCTAATTTCTACAACAGTGGAACATGCTGGGACAAGCTCAAAGTATTTATAACACCAGATCAAAATAGCTATTTGTTTAATGCATTCTGCAGCCTCGCTGATGAATCATCTCTGCCAATACACAGAAAAGGGAGAATGAGTTTTTTTTTTTTGGTAAGAGAAAAAAACTTGATGGAGATAAAGATCGCCTTGGCAACTGTTCTGTTTTTTTTTAAATCGTCAGGGGACAGCCCGGAGCTTTCATCTTGCTCAATAATGAAAGTGACTTAAGTTTTTTTTGTTTGGTTTTTTTTTTTAACACGTGGGATGGGAACGATCCCGTAACAAGCGAGCGCTCATTGAGTATGCTCATGTTTTAACCACCAGGAGCGCCTGGGAAAGGAGGAGGGGGGGGGGGGTTAAATGCTTTGCTCAAGTTCACTTCAGCAGTAAATGATGACTGAGGCTCCAGATTCTCCCACCTGGTCCAGGATCGGAGCTGTATTCATCATCCCACTCACAGAGGCCCCATTGCATACTCTCAGGCCAAGGATTTTCATCTGTAATCCCCCCGGCTGCAGTCAGAGAGAGAGGAGAGAGAGAGAAAAACCCAAACGCTGGCTGCCGACCTACCAGTGTTAAAGAACATCCACTTATAGAGGTAGACTTTTATCCCTGCTGTCTCCAGTCCTCATTGCTGCCTGCCTGGTGGTGGAAGCAGCTGGCAGGAGGAACAGACTAGAATGATGCTGATGGCAGGTTAAGATTAACGTCGCACACAGAGAACAGAGCACACAACCGAAAGCTTGTGTGGCAGTCAGTGGGCGCTGAATGCAGAACATGACACGGCTCCATTGTCACCGACGGGGGTCTACAGTACATGCTGCCTGTCCATTTTACTGCTGATGGCAGACCTGACACAAAGCCACGGCCTTTTGAAATGAGCGAGTGAATGGGTGCACAACAAGGTCACTGGAGGTGAAGTTGGAGGCAGCGGACGAACCGGGCCAGAAGGCTGAATTAGACTAATCAGCTGTAGCTTTTGGGAAGATGAAGCGTTTTTGATTTTGTACTCGTGTGACCTTTTACTGCGTCCTCCTGTGTGTGACGACGACGACGACTAAAAAACCGAAGCAGATTCACGGCTCCGCAGCTCCGCAGCTCCGTGGCCACGTCTCATGCAAATGCACCTTTTTTGCATCCTCTCTGTGTAGAGAGACTGATACCAACTCCCACCGTAAAAAGATAAGCACTTTGTTAAGTAGAGGGCGCTTGAAATTACACCGTAGTCAGACGCTGCCGAGTTTTAAATGAAACTAAGAGCACTCTGCATTTCAACAGCATCGTGTGCTTTCATCCAGGAACGTTGTCGGGAGAGGTTGGTGCATTTGTACTCGTTTGTACACGTTTGACTTCTGGCAGCTGGCAGCAGGTTTGGGTCCTGGTTTCAAGTTGGTAAAACACCTGGATGGGTTTAACTTTGAATCTGAAATCCCCCATCCTCTCTCTCACACAAGGAAAGTATCAAACAAAACAATGGGTTAGTCATCTAAGTATCAGGATTACACAATAATAACTGAATCATACATTTTGGATTCTTCCCAGAATTCACCTTCAGTTTCATTTTTCTTTTTATTCATATATGAAGATTTTACTGTTTGTGCACCTAACCACAGTCTGCACCTGACTTTAAAATGAGGCTGAACAATGAATTTGAATATTATTGAAATCGCAGTATGACTAAGTGCAATATCCGACTTGCAGGAGATGAAGTTGTTTATCCGAAGGTAAAAATGTGTCACTCACCACATACTGCAGGTGAAGCGCTGTAGTTGCGACATAGATGCTCCAGCTTTTAAAAACACACCCCCACTGTGGGTTGGACTTCAGTACAGTCGTAACAAAACTCGTGTTATTCATTGATAAAGCTCCGCTGTCAAAGCTTAAATCTAATATTATCAGCACACGTCACACGATCCAGTAACTACTACACCCTCAGTGTCCAGAACTGGTTTCAAGTAATCAACACTATTTAAATGGAGAGAAGTTACAAACTATCCTCAATCTGGAGTCCCACATTTCTCTTAGAGATTTTAAATCTTCATTATTTGATGTCTTTTATGGGTATTTTAAATACTTTTCTTTATATTTCATTTTCTTTGTCTGTTGTCTTTGTTGTTGCGGCTGCTTTTTTCCCCCTCAGGCCTCTGGGAAATTAGATTTTAATCTTGATGAGATAACCTGATTAAATAAAGTAAAATAAATTACATGTATTCTCCAGATGTAGGAAGAACATGCCTCTTTAGTACAAGACATCTGAGCAGCAATCAGTTGTGTTTTCTCCACTTAAATGAAACAAATCAAGAGAGATTTTAAATTTGATGTAATTTGCAGCTTTTAAATCTGCACTTTTGAATATTTTCCAAATTAAGTGTGGATGAAATAACACGTAATTACCCAGTAAAGGCGGTTGCTCTTTACAACAAACCCACAGAGAGTTCCCACCCGTCTCTGTAGCTCCCCTCAGCACCGCGGAGTCTCTCTTTTTTTAGCCTCTTTTAGCTCATTCTTTTGTTTTTATGGCTCATAAAACACTGTGAGTCCAGCGTAAGACAGCTGCTTCCAACAAACAAGCTTTGATAAACCCTGCGCGCTTCCGTGCACTACCTGCTCGGCATCAAGCGGCAGACACACGAAGACGGAGACGAGCGGGAGAAGAAAGTGGAGCGTTTAGCAGCTAATGAGCCAGATATTTCTCTCAGGTGTTGGCAGAGCTGAAAAGAGACAGAATATTAGATTTGTTTCAAATTAATGCAGCTTTAAACTAAACTAGAGTTGAAAGGAGCCAGATTAACAAGTGTATACACTGTTTTAAGTTATATCAGATTCAGTAAAGTGCAATCCTACACGCTCTATTGGACTCATTCATATTTTTCAGTGTTTATACTTAAATGTGTGTGTCTGTGTGTTGCAGGTCGTTCCTACAGTGTGTTTTCTCAGCGTATGTTGAATCAGTGTCTGGAGTCTCTGGTGCAGAAGATTCAGAGCGGAGTGGTGATAAACTTCGAGAAGACCGGGCCCGACCCCCCTCCGCTCGAGGGTAAAGAGACGCCTCTGTTTGTCTACATGATATTTATTCCCTGCTTTTAGTTTTTCTAAAGACCTCGTTGACAACTCGCTGCACTGCATCTGTTTGATTAGTGGAGAAGCTCTTTGCTTTCTCCCACTCACTGTTTTTTTTTTTTTTTTTTTTAATCCTCTTTGAGCTTTTCTTCACTGTTGTTCATAAACAGCTGGTGGATGTCTCTGTTTAAACCCCCACCTTCGTGCTTTAACAGCCTACGCGCTGTTTTCAGTTTATCAAAACAGTTTTGTTTTGTGTCACATCTCACAAACACCTTCTTGTCGGAGCTGCTGTAGTCGCTGTAAAGTGAACCTCCTCCCCCCCCCCCCCGTTATGTTTTTTTCCCCCTGCACAGACGCTCCGGCTGAGGCGCTCAAGTCTGGCCCGCAGCCGTGGCACTGCTGTCACAAGCTCATCTACGTACGACCCAACCCCAAAACCGGAGTTCCCATCGGCCACTGGCCCGTCCCCGAGGCCTTCTGGCCGGACCAGAACTCCCCGACCCTGGTAAGACGCTTGTGGACGAATCGTCCAAACAAAATTACAGTAGATCGTTTGTATGTTCTAACCATGTACACTGTTAATGTCAAAGATATGAATGCAAGAATTGTGTTGTTTTGTTTTTATCATCACCCACTAGAGCAACAGCAGAGTAATCATAGGTTTTTATGTTTCATTTTTAAAAGGACTGAAGCAGAATTGTGTCTGAGAAGAGTCGGTACATAATCAGCAGCAAGAGTTACCACATAACAGGCTTATTTATGTGTTTACATGGACACAGCATAAAAAAAACAGTTCCTACTTTGGTAATCGAGTTAAAAGGGAAGTAATGAAGGTAATAAACCAGAATTACAAAGGTCAAAACTAGATTAATAAAGGCAAACCAATTGTAAATAAAGGTACAAGAAGTAAGTGGACAGGTCATAATCATAGATAATAATACACATGTTTTATTTACATAGATAGATAGATAGATAGATAGATAGATAGATAGATAGATAGATAGATAGATAGATAGATAGATAGATAGATAGATAGATAGATAGATAGATAGATAGATAGTCTTTTTGTAGATGGGCTAAAAAGGACATTTAGATCTAAAATTAGATGGTCAGTTTTAGTAAGTGTTTATTGTTCCTGTGTGTTAACATGTACTATAACTGTATTTACCCCCCCTCCCTCCCTCCCTCCTTCTCTCCAGCCCCCTCGCTCAGCCCACCCCCACGTCCGTTTCTCCTGCCTGGACGCTGAGCCCATGGTGATAGACAAGGTGCCCTTCGACAAGTACGAACTGGAGCCTTCGCCTCTCACACAGTATATTTTAGAGAGGAAGTCCCCACACACCTGCTGGCAGGTACAGCACCACTCACACACACACACTCACACATGAGAAATTGTTTTTGAGACAGGGCATTAGAACAAAAGCTGAAATCCATTTTGTTTTTAGTTACTTCATTTTTCTCTGAGTGGTGGAATTAAAGCGGAACGAGGTGAAACGCTGTGTAACATTATTTGTATTCAAGTCTCCTGGTGGTTTGATGGTAAATTACCTGCGGTGCACACCTGAATATTAACAGCTGAGCAGCTTAAAGTGCAGGTTTCTCTTCTAAAGGATGGTTCATACATTTATTATTATTATTATTATTTAGCGGACGTGTTAAAGGTTGTTTTTGTTTTGTGATAGAGCTGACTTCCCTTGCTCTCTGTCTCTCAGGTGTTTGTATGTAACAGTGCCAAGTACAGTGACCTGGGCCAACCCTTCGGCTACTTAAAGGCCAGCACGGCTCTCAACTGTGTCAACTTGTTTGTGATGCCCTACAACTACCCCGTACTTCTGCCACTTCTGGGTAAGAGAGATGGATCGATTTCTAATCCTCCTCTTCAGTTTCTCTCTACGTGATCCTCTGCCATTATTTCCTGTACAGCGCTCAATTATTCCACTTAACGTTTGTCTCTCTGCAGATGACTTGATCAAAGTGCACAAGTTCAAGCCAACCATCAAGTGGCGGCAATCCTTCGAGAACTACCTGAAGACCATGCCTCCGTATTACATCGGGGTGAGTCGGGGTCCCTCTGCAGCTCTTTAGCTTTTGATTTGACACATTAAACAATCTGGTTTTACATTAAACAATCTCTGTTTTTCTTCTCCAGTCTTTGAGGAAAGCTCTGAGAATCATGGGAGCTCCGAACCTGCTGGCCGACAACATGGAGTACGGCCTGAGCTACAGCGTGGTCTCCTACCTGAAGAAGCTCAGTCAGCAGGTGAGCTGTCTTTTTATGTTTGGGCGCATATGTATCATAGAAGATAGTCTATGCGAGTCGTTTTTTATTATAAAGTTGTTGATTAGAACTTTTGTTTATTTTTGTATGACTGTTTTATTAATACATAATTAAATACTAATGCATCTAACATGTTTCTCTTATTTTGATAATTTGAGAAACTTAAAAACTATATTATTTACCATTGGTCTTCTTCAGCAATAATAAATGGTATATAAAATGTTATATTTTATTAATGAAGCGATGTAATGAAGGTATCAGCAAGGACATTTAAAAATGTAAAATCTTACCTTCTCATGTGAAGATACTAGAACTGTTTTATTGTATTGTTATATACAGTCACCAGTCACCACACAAGTGTCAACTAGAAGATTTCTTATTTTCAAATACATAAACACAAAAATTCGCTTACACTTAAAACTATAAACCCTTATCATTTTATTTTATACATTGCACGTAAAAGCTAAATAGGAGGATTAAAGGAAAGTGTTTGCTATCTTGTTTTTATTATGTTCTACATCAAGTAAGAGTGAATGCTACTACTTCTCCTGCACTGCATTACGTCTCATATCAGATTTTTTTTTTTCTTCTTTCTTATTTCCAGTCAAAAATCGAGTACGACAGATTGATCGCCTCGATTGGTAAAAAGCCGTCGTCCGAGGCCGGCATCAAGGTGCGCTGGCGAGCCGGAGGAATATCTCTGGCCCAGCGCAGAGACTTCATCCAGCAGCTGCAGAGTCTCACAGGAGAGGGGCCGGCTCTGCCCCTGGAGCTCAACCCCAAAGAGTTTCAAGGCTTTCACTTGGCACTGCTCAACAAGGTCAGATTATTTTTACATTATTATTCAACCTTCATATAACAAAGTTTGTCTCCACACTGATTTTACAGCAATTTTGATTTCCAGCTTTAGAGCAGTCTCGTGAATGTGTCAGACTTTTCCGTCCTTCACGTCTTTCCATCCTACTCTCCCCCTGATGTGTTTATTGGGATGTTTTATGTAGCCTGTTTGAGCGCTTCAGCTTTCTGTCATTTGAAAGATGGCTGTCCTCTTTCAAGCTGTATCCTCCCTGTTAGAGCTAGTATGACGGTATATCAACAGAAAACCTTCAAACTCACATCGCTCACTTTCCTCTCCCCTCCGTCTCGTGTGTCTTCATCAGGGCCTGAAGCCTCAGAGCTTCAGGAATCCCTACGACATCCCCCGCAGCCACCTGCTGGACCAGCTGAGCCGAATGAGGAGGAATCTGCTCAACACCAGCGTCTGTGCTGTCCGAGGGCAGGACTCGGGTAAGTCGCCGTGCAGTTTCCCCACATTTATTTCATCATAAGAAGGTCCGAGTTGCTCTTCTTCCTCCATGTTGGTGACTTTCTCCTGTCTCCCGTCCAGACCAGCTCCACAGCGTGCCAATCGCCCAGATGGGCAACTACCAGGACTTCCTCAAAGCTGCTCCTCAGCCTCTTCGAGACGCCGACCCCGAGCAGCCCAAACGCCTGCACACGTTCGGCAACCCCTTCAAACTGGACAAGAAGGTTAATCCCAGAGACCGATCATCTTTTTATGATGAAAAATCGCGCAGATCGACGGTTACACTTTATCGTTAACTGTCTTCCTCTCTCGCTTTTCTCTCAGGGCATGATGATCGACGAGGCGGATGAGTTTGTGACGGGCCCGCAGAACAAGGGAAAGAGACCGGGAGACAGCAACAACATGCAGGGCGGAGGTCCAAAGAGACGCCGCTGTATGTCGCCTCTGCTGCGTCAGGGCCGGGCTTACACCCCTCCGGTCACGCCCCCGGCCAGCCCTCGACCCACAGCAGGTGAGATTTATAATGGGACAACAACACATTAAAGGTCCAGTGTGTAAAATGGGGGGAGACATCTAGCGTTCAGATTCTAGATTGCTCGCTCACGCATACCCCTCTTGTCGGAAAAGTGACAGTGGCCTCGGAGGACAAAAAAACTTGTCTTCCACGACTGGGACGACTGGGAGTATTTCAGGAGCATGGAGCGATGAGGTGAAGATCTAAATCGATTTACGATATGTCTGCTGTTACTTGCTCCTTCTTCTTTCCTTCCACCTTCCTCTTCGTTGGTTAATTTTTGAACGTGAAACTCGCGAAACAAACCGTACAAACATGGCGCCGCAAGATGGCAACACTTTCTAAAGCAAGACCCTTGCTAAATGTATTCATAAAAGAATAATTATAAGGCTACGAAAACCAAAAATGTTTTATATTTTATTATACACTTATTCAAATATATTTCTGGGAAGTATATTCAGATTTTGCCAATAAACCTTGTTAATTATTACACACTGGACCTTTAACATCACAGTAAATAAAACAAACCTTTCTGGCTCAATGTGTTTTTTTATTAATTTATCACCAAAATTTAAAAACAAAAACAAATGGTGGCATCTTTTAAATCTGTGATCTCACAGACTTGGACATGAGTGACGGAGCACCTGAACCAGACATCATCATCATCAACCACCTCAACCAGAACCACTACAGCTCGGACAGCGGCTCGGACTCGGAGGCCGATCACCCCTCGGGCCCCGTCAACCACCTGGAGAACCACACGGCTGCCGATCCCCAGGACCTCCTCCGGCACGGGGACGAGGAGGAGGAGGACGAGGAGGAGGACGAGGAGGAGAACGGGCGGCACAGGATGGGAGAGTTGTCGCCGGGCAGCGAGGAGGGGATGGAGGTGGTGCTGGTGGAGGACCAGCCGCCGCGCTACCTGTCACCCGCGGCTCTGAAGAAGCACATTCACACGGAGACGGCGAAGGTCAACAACGAGCTGAGGGCGCTCATCACCAAGGAGATCAGGAAACCCGGCAGGCGTGAGTAGAAAGGCTTCCTACTGTATATAACACCCAGCATGTTGTTTTTAAATATTTATCCTCATGTGTTTGCGTTTAACTTTTTATATTAACAAAAATAATCTTATTTAAATTTTCAAATTTTAGAAAAATTACCAAATTAACTTAAAAATGTTGAACATGGCAACTATATATTTCTGTGCATCAACTAGTGGTAAATATATTACTTAAATTTGATCAATAAAAATTGTGACTAAAATATGTAGTGAGACATTTTAAACTAAAAACATAAATGTAATTAAGTTACAGTTTATGTATAATGTCATAACAAATCTGTTTCTGCAGTTTCTTATGAACTATTGTCCGACATGGACTGATAATCAATTAATCTGTGATGAACTAGTATCAGCTTCAGTCAACAGACAGAAAGAAAATTAAAAAAATTAATGAAATGTCAAAGTAATTTATTAAGCAAAACTGTAAAATCATGAGGATTTTCTTTATATCATGTAAATATCTTGAATACTTCTGTTAATCCAACTAGAAATATTTTAGGACGTCACCATGGTCAATCAAAGCTTATGTGTAATTCTTTATCACTAATCAAGATGAGAATCTGTAAATGAAAATAATCATTATTTGCAAACTGAAAGCAAACACCTCAATAACGAGACTTTTTCGAAGAAGAAATTACATTATTGTATGTTATCAGTGTTTGATGGTCTCTATATATTATTTGAGAATTGGACCCAGGGCTTCGGATGTCATTAATCCTCAGTCGCCTTCTTTCTGTTTCAGACTATGAGAAGATCTTCCTCCTCCTGAAGCAGATCCAGGGAACTCTGGACACGCGGCTCATCTTCCTCCAAAACATCATCAAAGAGGCGGCCAGGTAACCAGACTGACTGACAGACAGATAAGGGCATGTTACATCAGACTCAGGTTCAGGAAGGAATTAAAAATTAAATATTAAAACCACCACAGCTGCAAAAAAGATATTCATCAGGAATGGTAGGGCGGTGTGCAATCTTAAATAAGGTTTAGTTGGAATAAGAACTGCTCAAAATGCAGTTCGGTATAAAAAAAAAAACAGAGCATCTCCAAATGATGAGTGTATTGATCGTGCTGGCCTGTCTGGCACAGATGCTGCTCTCCCACCAGACCACAGTGGATTACACCCACTTCCAAAGATTGGTGGAAGATTTTCGCCGTCTTGCATCAAAAGATCTGCACTTCCTCAGAAAGAAGAGTCGGTCCTTTTCAAGTGGAGACCTCGGTACTCGTAGTGCTTTGCGCAGTTCTGTCACAGTTCTCCTCCTCAAGTCAAACACCATCTTCACAGTTACAGTGGCTATTGTACCAGCTTCACTGCAGAGTCATCAGAGCGCCTGCAGGGGGCGTGATTCAGATTGATGCTGGAAGTCTGAGGTGATGAGGCACGGAGACAGGACCGTCCCCTGAGGCGTTCTCATGTTACCAGCCACCACATCAGAAAATGAACTCCCCCTAGCCAAACAAACCAGGGTCGATTTAACTGATGGAAATCAAGGAGGCAGAACAACACACACAGCTGATACAATGTA
This sequence comes from Trachurus trachurus, assembly GCF_905171665.1. Classification (NCBI taxonomy): domain Eukaryota; kingdom Metazoa; phylum Chordata; class Actinopteri; order Carangiformes; family Carangidae; genus Trachurus; species Trachurus trachurus. Next base: position 23,661,170 of record NC_139899.1, read on the forward strand.
ATATACTGTATGTAATACGCTGTGAACAGAATATCCACACTCCAAAAACTCAAAATCTTTCCAAGAATATTTGTCTTATTTCTAGTCAAAATGTCATTTCTAGTCAAAACAAATCATATACTATACTCAAAATAAGGGTTGTCACATTAAAAATTAGCTTGTTTTTAGACACTTTTTACTTCTTTCAAGCATATTTTCACTTGAAATAAGTAGAAAAATCTGATAGTGAAGCAAGTGTTTCTTTCTTATGACAAGCACAAAAAAACTTGCTTTCACTGGCAGATTTTTTTTACTTATTTCAAGTGAAAATTTGTTTGAAACAAGTGAGAATTATCTAAAAACAAGTTAATTTGGAAATTGGAAAGAGATTAGTTTTGACTAGAAATGAGACATTTTGACAAGAAATAAGACATATATTCTTGGAAAGATTTTGAGTTTTTGCAGTGCATGAGCTGTGATAACCAACACAACATCTGTATTTTCTTCCTTAAATAAGAAAATATAATTATACAAACATGTGAACTGTTAAGTCTGAGTTATAATGTGTTGTTGTGTTTGTTTTCTGCACAGGTTCAAGAAGCGAGTTCTCATCGAGCAGCTGGAGAACTTCCTCGAGGAGATCCACAACAGATCCAATAACATGAACCTGAACCACGTGGACACGCTCTGAGACCGGCTCATTCCCAGACTGAACTTACTGATAGTGAAACCCGACAACCCTCCACATCCTCCTAAACAACCACACCCCAAACACCTAAAAAAAAAAAAACCCTCCCGTACCAGGGTGGGGGACCCCAATGCGGAGACGAAACGAGACGACGTGGCAGCATCCAGCTCTCCGGCTCTCACCACTTCATCTCCATTAAATCCATATCAGCGATGGTCGTGTTGGTTTCCATACAGTATGAATTAAAAGCAGTGTTGACCCTGGATGATGCAAGATATCAAAAAAAAAAGGGGGGGGGGGGGGAGCATTTTATTGCTGCAGGGGAAGTGTTTCCTTATGCAATGAGATTTGTTGGGCCTGCTCTCCGACCTGTGAACCCGTCCTCAGGCGTCTCCACCTCGGTTACTTCTCCTCCCCTGAATTGACTGTCCGTTGTTGTTTTTTTAAAGCGAGGAATGAGAGTGAATGATCTCTCAAATGAAGGGGGAGGAGGACTAAACGGGGGACACCTCTGGGGAGGGGGGGTGGGGGGGACACACAGATGTTTATGTTCAGTTTCTTTGTAGGAAGGGTTCAAGTCGTGTGCACGTTTCTCAGCCAACTCAGGGGCGGATGGGATCCAGCAGAGACGCTCGGCTCACCCATGCCTGTTCATTCGTTCTCTTCTCGGTTTTCTCGTTCTCGGTTTTCATGTTGGGTCTTCTCATTTCTTCTTCTTCTTCTTCTTCTTCTTCTTCTTCTTTGCGTTTGGTTCTGTGGGAGGAAGCGTCTGTCGTTCTGTGTGTGACTGTTGAACTTTTCACTTTCTACACTCCACTAACTGAAGCACTCCGCTGCTGTGCTCTTAAATGGGTAAATGCTTCAATTCAAATCTTGAATTTGTCAAACTTGTGGTTTAACTACCAGACTGACAGTTTATTATATAACTGAGTAGTAACTTAAAGAATGAATAATATTTGTTCCCCTCAGGGGGTGAGAAAGAAAGGGAGGGAGGGAGGGAGTAATGATCCACAGCTTTCATTACACTTGGAGACGGTAAACTTTAAAAAGTGTGTCTTTTTGCAGTGCGAGCTCTCCGAGAGGGCAACGCAGTACAAAGTAAAATCATTTATGAATGATGCAACATCATTGGTTACAAATGTTGAAATACAGGGACAAAAAAGCTCAGGAACTGATACTAATGCATCACGATCAGCAATAACATTGGAGATAGTTTTACCGCCCCAGCCCCATCCCTCCATCTTTGTCTTATTTTAGCCTGAAACAGCCGATATGCAACACAAACTGTTGTCCCCCCCCAACCTCTCCGGAGCGCTGATGAACCAAGGTCTTGGATGCCAGCTTGTCCCAATGTGCTGGTCGCTGCCAAATAACATAACCCACCAACCCACCTGCCCCCCCCCCCCCCTCCCCCTACACCCTGAACTCCCTCTCTCCTCCTCGCCATGAATCTCAAACCAACTCCTTGTCACTTAACCGTGAATGCACTTGTGTAAATTTGAGAATGTTTATTTAATGTAATTTAAAAGAGAAAACTACTTTTTTTTATGTTGCAGATTTGTTGTTATTCCCCCGCCCACCACAACAACAATCCTCACATTTTCCTTTAAGGCCTGTTCAAATTTGAATTTTCTCAAATATACACAAATAAACCGAATGAAGGTCTAGAGGTCAAGGGTTGATTTCCGATTCAGAGGGCAGCCCTCTTCCGTTCCCTCCCTCCTTGGACAGGGACCAAAATCTGCCATACTTGTCTTTGTTTGTGAAGAGGCCGCTACCAAAAGAGTATTTTGAATACACTGTAAAGATGTAAATAACCCTAGAGTACTATTTAAAGAGAATGTTCAGTGGAAAATGGCCTTTTTGTAAGTATTTCCATGAATAAAGTTTCTATTTTACACTGTGAAGGGCCATGTAAATAAAGTGTTCTGTAAAGATGTGACTCTGGGTCTCTAATTCTTTTAAATCCACGTTGACGAAAGGAAGCATCAAAATACACAAAATGTAAAAACATGTATTAAAATTTTATTTACAGATATGTACAAAAATATTGTCCCTCTTCCTGAAGTGTCCATGGACCCTCCTGTTGGTCCACAAATAAATACCGGTAGTGAAATAGGGGTCAGGGTTTGAGTGTGTGTGTGTGTGAGTTTGTGTGTTTGTGTATGAGGATTTTATGGCGCTTGGTCCGCTGGGTTCATCACTCGACCCATGAATAAGACAGATCCTGCAATGAGAGAAAACACAAAAAAACACACATTAAGGCACAATCTCAAAGCCACAATGTATATAGGGTGTGATTGCAATTTATTTTAATTCTGCTGAAGGTGTAAGAATGGAAATAGTTCTGCTCTCAGCTCATTGGCCAAACTGTCCCTTGGCTGTGTGTTTTTAATCCCACCACTAGATGTCACTAAATCAGAAATGTTCAAATCCTACACACGGAGGCTTTAATATTGTAGGCAACTACTTTTAAAATACTGAAAATCATTAGCAGAGTTGCATAATTAATCAAGTCTGCATTGATCAAGTCAGACCTAAGAATGGGGATTATTATATTCTATAATTGACATGTTTTTAGCAACTGTTACAGTAAGAAAATTGCAGGCGAACACTTTATAAGTACACACTATAATTACAGTTAGTGCTTATCAATGATGAGTAAAACATTTTTTACTTCATAAACTACATACTAATGAATTAAGATATTTAAAGCTTAACTAATGCTTAATAAACTATATACTAATGTGTCTATTCCTGCTTTATAAATGAAGAATTCAGTATTTATTAATGCTTAATAGTGTGTACTTATAAAGTGTTATCCGCTGAAGGAAAATGTGACCCAGTGCAGCTGTGTGTGGCTCACTGATGTGCTTTAATGGCTCCTGGACAACAACAGAGCTCAGAGGAATGAGACGTGTCAGGCTTTGGACACAGAGACAGTTGCTGTATTGGATCTTTCATCAGGGGAAAATAAATAGTTTCACCAGATATAAATTTTAAATGAGCGCAGACTTCATGTTCACTGTGACAGTTTCACAACTCATGCAAATGTCAAGTGTTTTTCATATCAAACCTCTGGCTAGAACATCTTTTTAAAATGACGTTGAAGCTAAAACACATAGGACAACATGCGATGCTGCTTCAGGCCTGAACTGTGAACACTTTGATGTGTCTCCAGTGTAAAGTAAATACCTGTGTTGACTTGTCGTAGCAGGAATAAGAACGGCCGGTCCGCCTTGAAGACCGGAGCACGGGATCGTTTGAGGAGCACCATGGCTGCGAGGGTAAGAAAACCTTATTTTTAGCAACTTCATGTCATGACCGCTCATTTCTGCTCTGTATCATTATCGCATGGGACTTTGTTTCACCTGTGGCAGCAGATGCCTTCGTCCCATCTTCCGTGACCTCTATCCGCACTTCATGGAAGGCGTCAGACACATAAAGACCCTCCTCCACTGCAGGAGGAAAACAGACTGTCAGCTGCCAGCACAGCCACCGTCACTTAGGGAACGGCTTTCATAAAATATGTTGATGTATTGACCTGATATTCCAGTGAAATCCGCAGCTGCCGGGTTGAAGGCATCGCTGATGCCCATGGCAGGAAGCACCGACCTCAGGTTGAACTTGTTCTGCATCCTGAACCTGCAAACACCAAAACAAAAAGTTTGTTCATCAAATCTGAGTTATCGAACCCACTTTTTTCTTTTACTTTTTAAAACTTTTTATTCATTTTCTTTTTGTAACACACATATGCACCAACTGGGCACAAGACATACAACATAACATAATATAACATAACATAACATGACAAAGGAAAGATTTGGACATTCAGACAACATAAGTACATCATACATAAAAACATAAAGATCCGGCTTGGAAATAGGGAAAAACATTTTCTATTAAAGGTTTTGACCTAATCTTTGCCATCTATTTGAAATCAGGTCTTATAGTTCACACACAGCTGAGCCATTTTGACCAATATTCTTCAGAAATGATCAGTTTGGGTTAGGGTCCTTAGTGTGAAAGTAATTCTCTCCATCATGTATATTTTATAAATTATACCAATCCACTCATTTATTGTTGGTTTGTCTTTCTTAAACCATTTTCTGGTCAAAGCCTTTTTACATCCCACTAACAACACCCTCAAAAGGCATTTGTCCCGCTTTGTATATTCAAGTTCATCTTTTATACCAAAATTGCATTTTTTTTTTACCTCGGCAGGAAAATGTCCATCTTGGTCCTGCGCAGGCCGGTGTCCCAGGACGCCAGCTGACGAGCGGTGAGCTGGGACTCGAGGGAGGAGAGCGGCGTCTTCCTCTCGCTGGGCAGCACCACCTGCAGGCTCAGAGAGCGGCCCAGGTACGGCAGCTCCAACACGGTGTAGCGCTGGTCTGACGCCGTCCTGAACTGACCTGGCGAGGAGGGCGACGAGTTCAGATGTGCAACTTGTGGATTTTTTTTCTTTCATTGAAGTGATATTGATTAGAAGTTAAATGTTTAAAGCAGAAGTAAGCGATCCGGTCGTTTTGGCTAACTTCCTGTCAGCGGATGGAGTTAGCAGTCCCTGCCCTCATCCCTACGTCAGAGAGGACCGCCCCTTTAAGGTTGTAGGATACAAAGAAAGTTTTCTCCTCGGCTTACAGCAGAGCAGAGTGACTGACAGACCCGTGTTTCGGACCAAACACTCTATATAAGTGATTGCTGTCGGAAGATAGAACTATTTAAGACTTATATTAACACAAACATTCTGCTTACTTCTGCTTTAATAAGTTTAAGTCTTAACGTAGTGGATGGAGTCTCTTACCAAAGCTGAGCTCTGTGGCCTGATACATCATGGGCACCTTGATGATGCTGCCGTCGGACAGCGTGAAGGGCAGGTTCTGGGTGTTGGTGAAGAGGAACTGTTTCTGCCAGACCCCCCTGAAGGCCACCGTGTTGACCAGGGCCATCTGCAGCCGGTGGCCCCACCACAGGGCTTCTGCCTGGGCCTCGCCCGAGCCCGACAGCTCCCCGCTGCTGCTTCCTGCCTGGAGGGGCCACGTCTCGTCTGGTGGGTGACAAAAAGGGAAGGGGAGAGTTTAATGTAAAGTTGCATGTGGTCTGCAGCTCGTCTGTCGGACGTCAGCAGCCTGCAGTGCTCTGATGCAATACTGCACCGGTACAGGTAAGACTGAGAGTTGTGTTTATGTTTCTGTATATATCACCTAAAGGTAATAGAAAAGTGTCTCAATAGTAACACTCACTCTTTGGCTGGTTGGAACCAATGCACTATGAATTTTAATTTGAAAACATTAAAGCTGCATTATTTGAATTTTTTTTGGGCACAGGTGCACAGATGAGCTACACAACAAACAACATGCCGTTCATAATAACTGTAATTACTCTGTCTGAAGCTCTAATGGCTGACGTGAGGAAATAGAGCGACATCATCCTCCCACTGGGAACTCATGTTAGCTCTGGTTTGACCTTCAACAACTCCAGAGGAAAATATCCATATCTGTCTGTCTATCCACTTTCTTCACCGGACAGTCAGTAACTTTATCCATTTGGTGCTAAACGACACAGTTAATGTCCCGTAAAAGCAAAACAAGGAGCTAAAAGACGCTAAAGCGACATAGATGATAATAATTCTCTGACAAAAGCAAGTTTCATCCATGGAGCTCTAAGTATAAAGCTGACCCCTTTACCGTGTGTGTGTGCCGCTCTCTCCCTCTCCGCCTGGCCGCGGGTGTGGTTGGGTTGGCTGAAGTTGGTCCGGATCACGCTGGTGTTGGCCCAGGTCGCTGCGTGTTGCGTGAACTCGGTCAGGAGCTGGACGCCGCTCTGGATGAACAACGTGCAGGTCTGCTGCAGCCACATCGCCTGGCTGGTGTTGCTGCTGTCGCCCTGCGAGTGCAGCAGGAAGTCTTGTACCTGAGCATCTGCAACACAGGAGGACACAGAGAGGACAGGTCAGTCTTCAAACTTTCATTGTTGTATAAGAAAAGCTGTGTGTAGATTGATAGTTCCCCTTCATTAATCTGGAGAAAGACTGAAACACTGTGAACTCTTTATCAGATTCAGCATCTATCAACCATTCGCTCTGCTTTAAAATCAGATTGTGACTTCATAGCGTATCTCTGCAGGACACAGATTCCTTCTTTTGCGATGCGCCAGCGTGTCATCAGATAAACTCTGAGTATTTACAGATGAGATGATCCAAACTCAGGTTGAACACAGACTCTCTCTTATCATGACTGCAACATTTCAATGAGTCCATAACAGTCACAGTATGATGAGTGGGCAGAAGCAGTCAGCTGTAGTCTGCTGTTATTTTCTTTTTCTTATCCCTGTCACTGTGGGCTTTTCAGTAGGTGGAACTGCGACTATGTTATTTTTTGTTTTCCGTTTTCCTCACTTCTTCAAAATGATTTCTATCTATATCTATAATAACCTTGTTCCTTATTTCTCTGATTCCTCCAACAATGTTCAGCTAAATTATTTTGCATTATTTCACGCAAAAATGTTCTGTGTACTTGCTTACATCAGCTTCTGCACTGGCATGTATTATGTTTAACATTCATCTCATAATAAATCGTTGCTACTACACAGTATGATTTCTACCAATAGGTGACGTCTTTGCTTCATAACAACAAACGGTTTTACATAACTACATGTATGGGTAGATGAAACCATAAATTCATCATAAGAAAATGAATCAGAAATTATTTTGATAATTAATCAAGTCGTTTATTAAGCGACAATGTCAAACATTTGCTTCTTAAACATGAGAATTTTTCTGTTTTTTTGTTGTTTGATATCATTGTAGATTGTAGAGAACATATTTGGGCTTTGTATTGTTGATTACACAAAACAAGTGATGTGAAGATGTCATCTTAAGCTCCAAGAAGCAGTGCTTTTACTTTTTTTTTTCTAACAGTTTGACAAAATAAATGTATTAAAATGATAATAACAGTACAACATAATTGTGATAATTAATGTCAGACTTTATTTTTGGAGCTAGAAGTCATGTGCTCAGCCATCTTCCTACACCCAGTATCCACCTTTTCCATGCCATTCATTCATTCATTCATTCATTCATTCATTCATTCATTCATTCATTCATTCATTCATTCATTCATTAAACCAAACCTTTATTTAGGACTCTGGGCCCATTGAGAGAGAGATCCTCATCTTCAATGGGGCTGAGTGTACATTTGCACGAATCAATAAATCAATCCCTGATTGACATGTGAGATCACATCACGGAGGTAAAAGAAACAGCAGCTGCAACTGGCATTTTGTTTGTAATTAAACACAGTGACCTCTCGACCCTGGGGCCGAGCTGCAGGAGTGGTTAATGAGATTAGAGTTGGTGTGGACGTGGAGGCAGGTATTATGGCTCCAGACACCACTGTGCTCTGTAGGGCCAACAGCAGCAGCAGCACCGCTCCACACCACCTGGTACCAACGAGCACTGAGGGCCACAAACAACCTCTCCAACCTCACTCTCCCCGCATGAGGAGCAGCTAATGCTCCCCTGAATAAAAAGCCTTCCCCCCTCCGTATATGTAGAAACCTACCTACCGTTCACATTGTATCCTAGGCTTCCCTCCAGCTGAGCCAGCGTGTTGCCCCTGGCACCCAGCTGCAGCAGCCCCAGAGACAAGGAGACGCTCACTGGAGACACGATCAGGTTGGAGTTGTTCTCTGTCTCGGTGAGCGTCTGATAGAGGCTGACGGCGAACCTGGTGTGCAGCTCTCCCATGCTGTCCTGCAGGCTGCTGTTGCAGTGGCTTCTCCTCACCAACCAGAGGCAAATGAAGAGTGAAGCCACCGACAGGCGACACATTTCCTCTGAGCTGCAGGAGGGGAGCTGTCCTCAGGGTGCAACTGGTGGTCACGAAAACAAAAATCCTGTGAAGGCAAGAGAGAGAAAACGCATAGTCCAGGTCAGTCAGGTCGACCAGTGGCCGACTACAGACTCTCAGTGATCTGTGGCATGATAATGCATGAGTTTTAGTTTTTTCTTCTGTGATGCATAACACAGAAATCACCTGATTGCACATCTTATTTTGCCTTATTGTAATACATACAGATATAAATATCAATACTGGAGATATAGATAAAGTAGCTGCCTGTTTATCACAGAATAATTCAAGGACATAACTGTCCTGCAGAATAATCGCAGGATTATAGGTGAGGTTGCAGATAACATGAGGCACTGAAGGATATTATCAATTAAGTCAAAGCCAAAGTGCCATAAGTAACATAAATAACACAGTACTGACTATGTAAATGCTGCACTTCAGTAATTAGGCCTATGCAACATTAAAAGGTAACATTGGGGAATGACTGTATCCAGTGATGGGAATATTATCTGCCAAAACTGAATGCAATTATCTCAATGATCTCTGTACCTCTACTGCATCTGGGAAGTATCAATAAGTACTGCAAGATCACTAGGAATAATAAGATGATGCATCAATAAACTGATCAATTCCAATAAAATGTCACCAAAATCCATAATACAATGACCTTCTGACTTAATGGACTATTGATTTTTTTAATATGTTATTTCTGTTCTGTATCAGCCGTGATGACCTCACTCAGAAGTCCTTACCTGCAGACAGGTGAGGTAGTATCCGGTTAACTCCACTTGTTCTCAACCATTCAGCCTCTTCAGGGGGGAAGAAGTGTCCTCTGCTGTCCCCGGCTGTCTGTCAGTCACTGTCACCGGCTTCTTGTCACTGAGTGAGTCCTGTGCTGTCGGTCTGTGCTCCGGTGCTTCCTCCGGTCGTCTCTCACTGAGGCAGCCTGTAGTCATAAGACCGTGTTTAAAGGGGAACAGCTCCGCCGGTCTCCGTCGGCGATGTCCGTACCACTCGTCCGGGATTCCTGCCTCCCCGGGGCTATAAGGAGCCAGGCGGAGGGAGGCATGTCACCGACCAGCAAATCCCAAACCGGGCAGAGGGAAGGGGGAAAAAAAGAGAAAAGAAAGAAAGAAAAACTCCCACACGCGCGCGCTCTGCACAGCACGGCACGGCTCGGCACGCATGCACGGTCTGGGTAATTGTAAGTGAACTTGTTGGGAACTATTAATAGGCCATAAACACATTAATGTAAGGAGAAAATTACCATTATTATTATTTTAGTATTGTAATTATGGCCTAAAGTCAAATGCGTGACTTAATTAATGTCAGTCTCGAAATGGCAGCACAGAGCATTTGATTAATGAGTGACATTTTGAGAAATGTAGGCTACTTATTCCCTTTACCAGACTTGTGAGACTCTCCTACCAGTTTAGCTCACCATAAAGACTGGAAACAGCTAGCTAGTATTACTGAGCAGCTCTTACTCACCAATTAACACATTTATTCTCAATACTGGATTATCCAGTATTGTTATCAGTTTATTCATCATGTTAAACCATGCTTTAGGGATTCCTGTGTACCTACTGTGTTATGTAATAACAAGCTTGCACAGGTCAAGCCCCAGGTCATGTGGTCCCCAATGCTCTTTGGGGGGGGTTGCGAAGGCCCATACGTCGGCCGAGCCCCAGACCACATGGTCCCCAACGCTCTCAGGTGGATGGGGCCGGTGCAAAGACCTGCACATTAGGGCCAAGCCCAAGGCCACGGGGTCCCCGGGACTCTAGGGTAGGATGGGGCAGGTGTGAAGGCCCGTGCGTGGGCCAAGCCCCAGGCCACACGGTCACTGCCATTCTCGGGGGAATGGGGCTGGCACGAAGGCCTGTGCACGTGTGGCCACATGGTTGCAACAAAGACATCCATGGAGGCTTGGGCAGGCGCTGTACAGCACCACACGGCCTCAGTGAAGAAAAGCTTCTTCTTCTTCGGGACGGCTGGCAACCCTAATGTAAGTTAGTAGCTAGCTAGCCCCGCCTGTACACCTGAGAGACCCTCGAGGAGTTTGCTTTTGGTTATAATAGAGTCTCATATTAGTGGATATATGTGGATGAATCTACGTTACCCACACTTGGGTCCATTTTCGATAAATATATTGTTTTGTCTTTATCGTTATTTTGATATTATTATTTAGTGGTCGATTCGCCCAGCATTTCCTGGTTTCGGTTTCCCAGGCGCTGCCCGGCGGGTCATGGGAATAATGCCGTTGGATCACTAGTTGACATTGTTTATGGTATCTGATCGTCTTCGAACCTCCGACTTTCGTTCTTGATTAATGAAAACATTGTTGTCAAATGCTTTCGCTTTCGTCCGTCTTGACTTGCACCGGTCCAAGAATTTCACAGTGCGCATGGGGGCTCATGGGAAATGTAGTGTGAAAACACTTTGCTTTCCGAAAATCCTCGTAGGCACTTTAATGATGCTCTCAAGCTCTGTGCTCCTTGCCTGCTGGCTCTGCTCCCAGCCCCTTTTTTCCAACCCCCCCCTTTCTGGAAACCAGATTTATATTTTTGGAAATTTCTAAAATATTGCATGTTTCATGCTGATGCAGCATGAATATTAGTCATGGTTATATTGAGAATAATTTAGTCATAGTAAGATTAAGCTACTGGAGTTTTTTGTGGCCCCTACTGGGCTGTGGGCCCCTAAAAATCACCTTTCTCCCCTAACGGCCCTGGTAACTTATATAATATTTTATATTAATATGGTGCCATCACACATGCCAAATTGTCATAGTGGCCACTTGCAGTTATGCAATTGCAACTTATGCAATTTCACCATAAACAACCTTTATAAAAGACATTTTTAATTCATAGAGAGTTTGTTTTTGTAAAACTTTCCCGAGCCTATAGCTACCTCTATGTGAGATACATGAATATAAGACAATATCATCTAAAATAAATGGGGCTTTAAGTCAGATCCTGTCATTATTACTTCGCTGGTTCACACACACACTAAGACATCCGTTGTGTTATACAAGTCATTCAGCCTTTTGTTGTGTTGATCAAAAGACATTGCTGCTCTGAGCGTCACACTGCTGCGTCAGTGTTTCTAATTGCTTTCACTCTGTGGAATGTGGACTCACTCATCATGGACATGTTGCTGCTCCAGCATGTGATGAACAACAGCATCTCAGCCATCAGGAAACATTTTATCAGCTTGATGTGCAGCTTACAGTAAGAGGCTCATTTAGACCAAATATAATCAAAGTTGAATTGAGTTTTAAAAAACAAATAATAAGGGTATATTATATTAACTCCGAATCTAATACATGGATGACCAAATCTGTTCAAATCAAGATGAGAATAAGAGAATCTATAGGCTACTCAGCTAAATGCTAACACGAGCATAGCTAACATGCTGATTTTTGCAGGAATGATGTTTACGATGTTCACCCTCTTATTTTGAACCGAAGTGCTGAACAATTTAAAATTTTGAACTGATGGTGGCGCTTGGTGCAAAATAACAGCATCTATACTGATTTATCCTAAAAGGAAAATGTTTCTTTATCTTTGTTAAACTACTTCACTAAAAATCACAAATGTCATCAGGGGATTAGACTATATTCGTCAACACAGTTTTTACTCAGGAAAAGTCAGAGGATTGAGTCACCAGGGTTCAACCTACAGGAACCACAAAATATCACAGCGAAGCATCCAAGATCTGTCCAGATAATTCAGTCTGTACCAAACAGGTGGTTGAATAATCTATTGTGAAACTTTTGTATCATTTCAGTTCAGTAAAGGATATCTGTCTTCATTTTCCATTTGCCTTTTAAGAATGGAGACTTGGGCCCACAACATTTTTTTTATGACAATCCATCTTTACCGTATCATCTCGTATCGTATCATATTGTGTTGTACCATACTGTAGGCTACTGTACCATATTGTATCGTATCGCGTCGTGTTGTATCGTATAGTACCGTATTGTAGAGAGAGAGAGAAAGAAACATATCAGAAAATGAAAAATGAAATAAATTACACACTTGAACTCTGCAAAGTACAACCCGGTCATTATACCATTCCCCCTGTCTATTCAGATGTGATTGTCATTAAAAGTGGCAAACAACCTTGGAGTAAAAGTGGCAGCAGCAATAGAACAATCGGTGCCGAATCTTCCATTTTCTCCATTAGTGAAAAAGATAAAACTGCAAGATGTCTTTTTAATTCCCCGACAAGGATCAGAGCTTTGAATGTCATCACATTTTAAAGCAGTTATACACTGACAAATCATCGGAGAGTCTCTAGATCTGTCTTTTTTTTTTTTAAACTCTTGTGATGTTGAGACTTTGAGAGCAAGCAAATTAAGGAGGGGAATAGTCTAACTAGTCATCATTCAACATATGCATACTGTGTAGATTACACTTATTCCAGCACAACATGCACATGCAGTTGAATGAATTGGCCACAGTGAATGATAGTATGCCCTTTATTTCACCTAAAATCAATCTGCTTAGGAGTGATCTCCCCTCAACTGTCCCTCTTAATTGGGGACATGACAGTCAGCAAAATAAATCGTGGGCATTTTTTCCCATGGAGAGAACATGATTGGTAGCTATCAGGTATTTGGCTGCTTTGTCTAACAGAGGATTCCGGCCATTACTGGACTTGACTAATTAGTGGAGCCATGGCTCGGCTTCATTAAATGTAATCGCCACATTCTTTAAAACTCAACGCCCCGACTCTGGACGCGGCGGGAATTTGGAATTTTAAGGACTTTGATGGAGGAGATGAGATGACACGGTAACTGACCAAAGACAATTGTTTGAAAAGATGCCACCATAAACAGCAGCTTTTATCTTTGGCGGCTGGGAGGCCTGTTGTTGGAGGAACATTATGTTAGAGGTTTGTATTTGTGAAGTAGAAATAATGATTTGTGCTGTTTGTTTTCTGATCCCTGGAACGACTGCAAAGCAAAACTGCCGCTGCTCCGAGGGGTCACGACGACGGAGGGTGGAGCGGTGTGTTCGGGAGGCCTGATCGGCCTGACCGGCAGCTGCTGCATGCACACTAAAGGTCATATAATTCTTCTTCACTTATGCACGCAGGTAATTATGTACACTTGGCACCGGTTCGTTACAACATGCTAATATTAACAACAGTCACCCTCGCTGCTCTTTGAGCTGCCAGTTTACCCCACAGTTTGGTCGGCTGCCACCTGGTTACAGCCAGGTCAAGCTGAAGTAGTGACCTGGCATGCCAACCAGTTTGTACTGTACCAGGCTACAGCCAATACTACAGGACAGAGCTGCTCTGCCCTTTAGGAGTCTGAGTCAAGGCTCAAGTCTTCATATGCAAATGGGAACTCAAAATTGAAGCTTTTTACAATGTTAATACGGACACAGACTGTAATTTAGAAAAGCATGGATAAGACCATTCAAAGCTGCAACATCGTCCTGAGTCCTCTGTGGACTGAACTAGGCTACTTATTCATATACTACTATTCATGTTCCTCAGAGGATGAACCACACTGACTTAATTTCTCTGACAAATCTTTTTCACTCAGTCTGTAATGTTTTTAAACATCTACAGATTAAATTTGACAAAATTCATGGTCCCCAGACCATTAGCAGCTTGAGACCGTTCAACATGCAGACGGGATCTGACCACCAACCCTGCAAACAATATATAAATCTCTATTTCCCCCCTAATATCAAAGAAGTTTTTATTGTCGTTATTCATGTTCTTAAAACTCAGGCTGATACCAACAGATTCACTTTTGAATTCACTGATTAATCATTTAGTTTCTAAAGTGTCAGGAAATTATATTTATCATTTTCCAGTCTACATGTCTTTGAAATGCTGCTTTTGATTAAAGCAGCTGTTTAAAAAAAACAAAAAAAAAACATATTTGATTCATGATGAGAAAAAAAACAGAAATTACACACATCTGAGAGGCATGAACAAGCAAAGTCACTTTCATACACTTAAAAAGTTGTTGATTCATTTTCATTGATCAGACTTCAAGACAGACTTCAATCTAAACTCTTTAAATAATCCATTATTATCAATTATTGATAATCAAAATGTCTTAAAAGCTGACACTGCTTTGCAATCTCTAACATCCTAAACATGAGAGTGTAAGGCGCTGACATGTGTTTTAAGAAAGGAATTTTTCAAGTATTTTACAATTCAGGCGTGTTTTTGTGTGAATTTTCTGAAAAACCACAGAAATTTCAATGAACACAAAAAATAAATAGAACATTTCACCCCAGAGGATTTCAGAGCTTCTAGTTCCTGGCACTCCTCATGATAGAAAGTCAGCATTATAGTGTTTGGGGTAAGTTGTTTATCAAGTTATATACGTTGGGAAATGTCCTTAACGGTGATGCTAATGCTGAACATGTGCACATGCTTGTCAGTCTGTGTTTCCAGCAGCTTGTTGTTGTTTCTGCTCCATGAGAATTTTCTCCTTCCATCACCAGATATGTTCATTGATGAGTGTCTGTGAGACTCTGCGACGCCTCCGCCTTTCTCCACACGGCAGCAACTTAATCCCTAAGTGGTGGAGACTGTCCCCAGGCTCTCCATTCAAACCTCGCACCCCGAGTCCCCTCTCCAGCCCGTGACCATTGACCTTGCAGGAGAAAAATGATAATGAACGGAGAAGGAGAAGTAGGAGGAGGAGGAGGGGGAGAAGGAGGAGGGTAGAAACTGCACCACACAGACCCACTCTGGGTTTCATATCCTGTGTTTTAAAGTTTTTGTCAGACCAAGGAGGATAACAACATCAGAGGGAGAACAAGAACAGCAGAACAAGGATAAGAAGAGAAAGATCAAACAAGAACGAAAACGGCTGTCAAAGTTGAAATATTGCAGTTGAAACACACAGAGTGCTGAGGCAGCCTGTAGAAGTGACAGCTCTATAAGTGATAGTGGTTGAGCAGCAGCACTGAGATGCACTGAGCACAGTTCTCTTCTCTCTGTGACTGACTGACTGACTCATTCTGCTTCACCTCCAGTGCCCTACTTCCCCTCAGGCTCCGGGGCCTTTGGGAGGGATTAGAGGGGACGCCGGTGTGCGGGGCCGGGCCAGGCTGCAACAACGCCGGTGTCGCCAGAGCGATCTGCCAGGTACGCCACGGCGGATTAGAGCCACTAGTGCTGGCACTGGGAGAGGGGCGACGTGAGGGGACGAGTCCCACGTAGGCTTCACCTCGCAGGAACACGAGCGTGGCTCTGGAGGAGGACCATGGGAAAAAAAATGCTGCTGGTTGTTGTTTTGAGCACAGGGAGAGGAAGGGGAGTGGGTGAGTGAAGTGAGCGCTCAGGAGATGATGAAGGCGTCTGAGAACATGCTGGGAAATAATTGTTTGAGAAATATCTCACATGTTCTCTGAAGAACTGAGTAGCCTGAGAATCGGGTTTGTGAAATTTTGTGAAATTGGAGTTGTAGAAACAGTTTCAACCAACCTGTGTCTGTTGTTGCACTTTAGCGCCATCTGCTGCCAGTGCTGAAGTGGAAAGCCCCTGTCCTCTGTTTTCAAGGTACAGTTAAAGTCAAATAGGATTGACAAGCATCCACGTCAATGGATGTCTCTTGGGAAACTGAATTAGAGACATCCAATGAACAGGGATTATTAAACAGCATGGATTAACTGACTCAGGTTTCACCGGAGTCTTTGTCAATTCAAACATACTGTAAGAAACAACTGGAATTTAAATTCTAAGCAGGTTTTAGGTTTATTTTCTTCCTCACTTCTCCAATAATGTGCACGCACGACAGCATTCACAATTAAATTCTCCATTATGATGAATGAAATTAAATAAATGAATTGAATTGGAATGACATATAATTGTTATGGTTTAACTCATCTGGTTATTTACTTGGATAGCCACATTCATAAATGCACTCATGTTTATAACTCATTAATTCAGTACAAATTAGTTTTTTAACATGTTTTTGGCGTTTGTTAAGTTCACTAATAAGGTTCGGTAGACACCGTCTAATTAGGGATTCTTGCAGCCTCATCAGATGTGCAGTCAGTGATCAAAAGAACTTCATCTTTTTATACTGATGCTCTTTTATTAACACCATGCTTTAATGTTTTACTGCGTGACTGGTCGTATCCCATCTTTTTTGTTCTGTATCATTAAAAGTATCATTTCAATATGCCCACTCTATTTAAAAAAAAAAAAAACTTAATAAATGTCATATTTTTACATTTTATTATCTACAATATTCAAAGAATGTTGTTTTTCATCTGGCTGTATTTTGAAATCTTTTGATGAAATGGCTCCAGCAGGAGGTTGAACATTATGTCAAAACTATTTATTACTTTTTCTCTTTTGCCTCCATGGATGATAAGATATGCTTTATATATAAAAACATGTTTTCTATGTCTGAAATAGCTCTGTCAGGTGACCTAACCCTACAGTAGATGGCATCTTTTGGTGGATCTACATTATATCTGCACATGCACATTCATGTAAGTCACAGTGGTTCTTTGAACTATTTCCTCTATTACTTTCAGCCAACCATTTGATATGTTCTGTTGGATCACTTCATGATTTTTCCTGGCCTCTCTTAGTTGTAATAATTATAATAATATTTGGCCAACAGTAGTAGATGGTAGTCTGTTGGTTACTGTGACACTAAACACACCATCTCACTGCATGTTTGTGTTGTTTTACCTACTAAACTCAAACGTGGATATACTGTAAATCAGCTGAGCCAGTGCCCTAAACCTGTCCCACTCATACTACCCCCCCTGGTGCTGTAGCTGCAGAACTACCCCCTGAGGTACAAGTACCCTCGTTTAGGAATAACTGCTGCAAGTGATGATTGCTCTCACCGGACTCATTGCACCAAATGTGTCCAGAGATACCTACAGATATATATAACTGTGAGATACTAGGGAGAGACTGAGGCCCAACACAGGACTTAAATTATGTAAAACATAAAAACAAAAATCTGTGTATAAACACTCTGGATGACTTTAAGGTGATAGTTAATACTGGAGCTTCAGTTCAGTAAGAATAAGCAGTGAAATACTCATAAGGCCCAGAGTTTATCAGTTTGTGCTACTTGTGTAAAATGCTTCCTGCACAGCTCTGCCTCACTTTCATGCACAAGCTGTAAAATTTAGGGCATAAATTTAATTTAGACTCTCGCATAAAATATGTAAAACTGTCACGGATGTCGGGATCTCAACTTGCACACTGATTTGTTTTCCAGACTTCTTCGTGTGTAACCTCTGCACGGTGGAAGCAACACGTTACACAACTCTCTGTGTTGATTGGCCGACGATGACATCACCTCTGCAGGGCTGCAAGGAGACTTCGCCATGACAACCAGTGAGCACTATTATTGGATTCCCCTCTTCAGAGCGTGTAGAAGAGGCCACACACAGACAGTCACACCTGTTAAAGTGCTCAGGCTGCGGAGAGACGCAAGTTTTTCACGGGCCGAGCTGAAACAGGAGGCTGCTGAGGATTTCCCCAGACGCAGAGGAGCCTCGCAGGCCTCAGGTCAGCAGCTCTGACAAGACCCGAGACACTTCAGGGTGGATAAACCACAGTCATTCATGTAGATATTAGTTTAAAAACCAAGATACAGCTCTTAAATGATAAAATCTCTGGGTGAGGTAATCCTGTCCAAATTAAATCTGTCCAACCTAAAAGTTCAACACAAGAGGGCAGCATTGTATTATCAAAGCACTTCACCGATAAGATAAAGATGCTTTATTGGTCCTCTGCAAGGACATTGTTCACTGCAATTTGTCAAGAACTTAAGTCAGTACAAGTTATTGTGACCAGTGACCACTATATTTTATAGTAGCCTATTATTATTCTGTAGGTGTCCGGCTGTTACACTGTTTAGTTTACTATGTCTAGTTTATTTTAATGTTTTCCTCCTCCTCTTCTGCTTGAGTGTCTGGCAAATCATCTGACTTATCGTCTCATGTTTGATAATTCCAATGAAAAGAAAATGATATAGTGATAATTAACATTAAACATGAATATTGCCCACTTTTTTAAACTTTTTGAATTCAGCACTAAATATAAAACTCAGTCTAAAAACTGTCACTAAATCATGCCATGACCTCTTACCTTCAATTTAAGAGACACCACAGACTCTTTTTGGATTTTTTTCCTGTATGTTAAATATATAGTATAGTCACATTGATGCTCAAACTTTAACTACGGTAAGTAAATAAAACAGAGAACCAAGGTTGGTGAGTTCCCTTAAAGCAGCGGTGTGGAGGACATTGGAAAGAGAAATAATTTTATTGAATAGTGTATCTGTACACAGTTATGTGATTGAACCTTTAAATGTGTTACTTCATTTACATATACAGTATGACCT
The DNA here is from genome assembly GCF_905171665.1 of Trachurus trachurus. Lineage (NCBI taxonomy): Eukaryota > Metazoa > Chordata > Actinopteri > Carangiformes > Carangidae > Trachurus > Trachurus trachurus. The sequence goes on from NC_139899.1 coordinate 23,680,056, forward strand.
GACATTTACGAAGCTTAAATCTACATGCAGAATTCACAAATACACCGAGAGCATTAAATATTATAGTTTGTGTTGTGCTCCAGTTCACACGGTCACTGGCCTGTAGTTTTACTAACAAACACCAGAGGGCAGAGTAGAGCTGCTCCCACTGTCATTACTGCTGAGTGTTACTGCTCTCACTTTACAGTTTATTAGTTCAATCCATCAAATGTAGAACTCCTGGTCTTCTTCTTCGTCTTCTTCTTCTGCCTTGTCGGCCCCTTCGACTGGCGCGCTGATGATGCTGCAACTGTCCGACTGGTTTGTGGAGATGTCGCTCAGGGATGGAGCTGCACTTGTGGTCCCGCCGCTGCTTTGGGGACATGACCCCATAAAGGTCGCGGTGGCGGAGAAGCTGTTTGGGATGCGACCCAGCGTGGCTGCCTTGAAGGTTTTCTCCGGGATGTCGGGGGAGAGGGAGGGTCCGATGTCTTCGGGCGGCGCCGATAACGGCCGACAAGTCTGTGGCATGTTGGACTGGATGTACGCGGACACCACCGAGAGGTCCACGCTGCTGGCTGCCGGCGTTACTTTGTCCCCCGTGTCCACGTCCGTCTCCTCCGCCCCGACCAGAGCATCCACGTTGAGTCGGAAGGGCGGGATGAGGGAGGAACGCCTGTTGAGGGACTGACTCCTGTGATGGGGGGTGGGGGCCGGTCCCGGAGAGGAGCAGTTGGAGCGGGAGCTGGCCGAACCGAGGTTTGGTAGAGAGAAGAGCGAGCTGGACCGGTGGCCCCTCCACTGGGGCCTCCAGCTGTCCGGATGGTGCCGGGTGTCGGGCCACTGCTGCTGCTCCGGCTCATCGGGCTCCTCGCAGCCCAGGGGGAGGGACATGTGGGAGTTTGGGGGGTGGGCTCTGGGATGGGATGCCACTCGGTGATGGTAACGGCGGTTCCTGTAGGAGGAGGAGGCGCTGCGGGTGAAGGTGGAAGGAGCCGATGCTGATTCGGGATCCTGTCTGTGTTTGGAGTATGCACTTTGCACCTGAACAAGAAAGAAAAAGACACAGATGAGGAACTGTATAAGTCAGAAAAGCTAGTTTTAGGGTGTTTAAATCTAAAACCCCCAATCAAAACTTCAAGCTTTCAAGGTTTTTGATTGTTTTTGTAAAGATATTCAGGCTATTTTCAGCGAGAGCTTGGAGCCTGGTGGTGGTGGTAAATGAGATGAGAGCTGTCTGAAGAGTGTATTATCATATTCATCCCACACATCCTTCCAAGGAGCACTCTATGGCTCTGTTTCAAGAATCAGACCACTCTTAAATCCATACGGCTATATGCATAAAAACAAAACCGACAACACTGTGACCAACACAGATAATCTTCAAAGACAGTCCAACAGCTGTAAATCCAGGGAGACATGCAGCAGCTGCATTAATATGTCCCTCGTACTGTATGTGTCTTTTCCTTGCGTGAAGAAATGAATTTGAATCGTCTACATCTGGTGAAGTCTCTTGTTCTTGCTCGCGGCTCCTTAGAGAACCGTCCTCGCTCTAAAGAGCAACACTTAAAAGCTTTTGGATGCCCCTTCGAGATGGAGAACTGGAACAACTCCCAGGTCAATCAAGGACTGATCAAATAAAGGGAACTGAGATGTACCCCGGGTTTCCCCCAGCCCTCCCACACACACATACACACACTCACAGACGGGTCGTCAATTGGGTTCAAGAGTTCCTGAAAGCCTTCCTTCCACTACAGACGACCAAACCCCTGCTAAGCACCGACTTCCCTCCCTGAGTCATCTGATTATTTGCCAAACTCGGCCCCGTCCTTCTACACAGCTGTGCACAGCTGCAGACCTTCTGGGCTTCGAGTACCTGCTCCTTTAAGAGCCCCATTGGTCAAGCAGGGACTGCAGAGAGACCTTGTTTCAGCCTAACTGAGCACGGGCAACCCTCTGGCTACGACTCAGAGCAGCTGCCTTAGCAATAGGGGCTTTAAACACACATGGCCCACTTGAAATCAATGTCCCCAATCTCCTGGAGGTTTGTCCACTGTCAAGAACATTTATCTTGAATTTCTGAACTTTCGTTTGCTTGTTTAAAAGCTCAGATTTCGGGGGTTTTCCCCTTTTGTGTTTTTGACACTAACGCACTTCTTAAGATCACACAATGTTTTGCTTGAAGTTGAAGCTTCATTCTTGACCTATTGAAACAGCGGTTTGACAAGATCATTTGCATGTTTTGTGGAAAAGGGAAAAGAGTTGTAGTGTAGGAGAGTTAAGCCACTCTCTCTCATCTTCTTGTGGATGTAGTGAAATATGAGGTCACAGGGGATACAAAGGAAAGAGGTGCATATTCAAGACCATTAACCTCCCTCCGTGGGCTCGCATGCAACCAAGCACTGCTCACGCTACGAAAACCAGGCAGCGGGGCGATGGAGGAAGGAGAACAAGGGGAACCCCGGGGTTTACAAAAAGGCCCCCGCTTGCCCCCTGTTCTCAGCCTGGCCACTTTATGAATCACGGCAGCAGCTGGAGAATCCATTAGCGTCCAGAGGAGCCCCAAGAGCATCACACCTACATTTATGGGCCAGAGTATCTCCAAACTACTAGCTCAGAGCTACAGTGTGATTATCATTCACAAAAATAACAGGTCTGTAAATGTAAGAAACAAGGAATGAACGTGAAAATGTTCTTGCTGCAGCAGATTTCATTTCATTGCTCTTGTCAGTTTGGTTTCTCCTCTTTGTGTTTTCCTTCTCCGTACGTTGGCGTGTTCAGGCACCGCCTCTTCCTCCTCGTCCTCCTCTGGACGCTGATAGTTTCTCCATGTTTCTGTTCTACAGTAATGTTCCTCTTCTCTGCCATCCGGCTTTCCGACCAAACAATACAAGCAGAAGCAATAACTTTCCACACGGCAGCCTCAAGACAATTATTTCCGAGTGCGCGGAGGACGGAGGGAGAGTTTGCAGATTTCCATATGTTCAGATTCAACAACGATAAATATCATAGGAGCAGAACTTTAAATGCCCTGAGAACAAGAGTTGAACTGTGATTTACCATCTGCTCCTGTCAGACTGAAGCCACCGCGGGGAACAAGTGATGTCTGTGTTTCTGCTGATCACAATGGCTCAAATACGAAAATATAGCTGGGGGAATTACCCCAAATTCATTATTTGAGAGACTAATTCAGAAACAAATTACATATTTGCTGATGGAAATTGGGAATTTACTCCTTTCTTTTAGTTTATATTAAAGTTGGACTGTTTTGTTTTTGCATTAAAAGTGATTGTGATGCTAAAGAAGTGTTTACATCTTGTTAAGCTAATGGCTCGTTAAAGAGGACACCTGTTTATAGGAGTGTGTTGCAGCTCTCTCATCATCTGCTGCTTTAACACACAGCAGGTAGGTGAGTGTCGCTCCCTGTCATTATGTTTTTAGAGTGTTTTGTGCACTGCACCATGATGAGTGTATGAGGTCAATGTGAGAGGTTCAATGTGGGATTTATTTTTCCTGCCAAAATCCTCCCCGTCTTGTCTGTTTCTTTTAATCTGTTTTGCCTTCAACTCCCTCTTTTGAGTCGTAAAAGTCTAATTTTCTTTTAAAAAATGACTCTAATGTGAACGCCCTGAAGCAAAAAATCAAGAAGTGTGGAAATGTGGGGAGAAAAATAGCTATGTATCTGTCCCAATATATTGGTCTGGCCTGTATTTCAAAACCTATCCACTTGGCTGGATGAGAAATGAGTGAGAAAAGCACTACTGCCAGTAACACAAGATGTTCAAGCTTAGTGTTTACTAAGCAACATTTTACAAATCACTCTTAAGAAATGCAGAAATACATATTTAAGCTGTTGACTCATGTAGCTGACAGCAACCAATCGATAATATTAACATTAGCCTGTAAATCTTACCGTGTTTCAAATAGCAGTCGATATATCTGATCCAAAACTTGATAAACACTGTTTAATAATGATGTAAAGACTTGACAGTACATTTCTAAAAGAACATATTTGACCTAAAATGACAAACTATAATGCCTGTAACATTTGAGTAAAAAAAGGTCAATTTGGTTACTACAGACACATATTTCCTTTTACAAAGTATATATCTAGTGTTCCTCTTAAACAGTGCATTATTCATTATTATTCTTTTATGTTTTTACATTTTAATGATGCAAACTGAAAATTCAAACTTTGCCAGTGCACACAGCCATTATATTAGCATTAGGGAGGATTAATGTAGATGTGATGGTAGGAAAAGTGAAGGGAATGTACTGTATTGTCTATGAGGGTCCTCACAGGAATACAAGTGTGTGTGTGTGTATGTGTGTGTGTGTAACAAAGCCCCAGTGTTTTCCCTCCCTGCTCAGTGTCGGCCTCTCCTCTAAACCATCTTTCCCTCTGTTTCTCTTCTCTCTCCACTCTCCACTCCACTTCCTCCTGTTTATCTTTGGCTCATTCTCTCCTTCACTTTGTCTTTCTTCTTCCGTCTCTTTCCCTCGCTGTGAGCCAAGAAGCAGCTGTACGACTACACACTACAAACCTCCCTCCCTCTCTCATGCTCTCACACAGTGGAGCAGCAGACAGTGAGTGTTACTACCTGCTGATGAAACCGTGTTGAGCTGAGGATGCTGCAGATCCACGACATGTCTCTTATTTATTAAAATGATTTCATGTGCATGTTCAGAGGATTGGAGCCTGTGGGCCTCCGTCTTGCTAATGCGACATGACAGGATCTGTCCAGTTTTCCATGAGGACAACATGCTACGATGCTAGAGAGGAGCCCCAGCAGGGGGTTCTGGGTAATGAGGTTGTTGACATGCCGATGATCAGACCCTCTCTCTTGTAAGCTTCAGTTATCTCAGGATAAGCCAGGTCAGCCAGAGATGTGACCTTAGCGAGCCAAAAAACAGCACAACTCGACACTAATCCTCATCCTGCAGAACGGCAGGAGAAATGATGAGATTTCATTTTCATAAACCCGTTTTTCTTCTTCTTCTGCTCAGAGGTTTGGGTCGCAGCAGCCTGGTGGTGCTTTTCAGAGCTTTGATCCCATTAAAGCTGAAACGATGAGCTCATTATTTCATTAGTGGGTCAACAGAATATTAATTTGCAACTAGAGCTGCAGTTTACTATTATTTTTCATCATCAAAACATCTGTCCATCATTCCTTCAGTCTATCAATAAGTTGTCAGATCTCAGAGCACAGTAATACTGAGTTTACAATCAGATATGACAAAGGGCAGCGTTTGAGGAGCTTGAACTTTTTCATGTTTGAAATATTTACTATAAAATAAAGAAAATGTTAATGTTTGAGGAGCTGAAACGAGAGAATCAATCAATTATCGAAGTAGTGGACTAATTCTTTGGGTTTTTTTTTTAAAGAGACCCCGAGGAGTTTGCTTTTGGTTATAAAAGAGTCTCATATTAATGTGGATGAATCTACGTTACCCACACTTGTTAATAATGGGTCAATTTTCGATAAATATATCGTTTTGTCTTTATAGTTATTTTGTGGTCGACTCGCCCAGCATTTATGAGTTTCAATTTCTCTGATGCTGCCCGGCGGGTCATGGGAATAACGCCGCCGGTTTACTAGTTGGCATCATTTACTGTTGGAACTACGACGGTATCTGATCGTCTTCGAACCTCTGACTTTCATTCTTGATTAATGAAAACATTCTTGGCAAATGCTTTGCTCCAAGAATTTCACTGTGCACACGAAGGCTCATGGGAAATGTGGTGTGAAAACACTTCTCGTAGTCCCTTTAACAAAAATGTAAACCTTTTCTTGTTCCAGTTGCTAAAATATCGTTTTTCCCCCCTAATGTTCTTGGTCATATATATAATAATAAACCGAATATCTTTTATTGTTGGTCAAACAAAACTCAACATTTGAAGACATCACTTTTCTGTCACTGAGACAAATCCAAGTGAATAATGGGCATTTAAATCAGCGATGTGAAAAATACCATTAACTGCCATTCTGTACTAACACAGTTTTATGTTCCCAATCCACAAACCCTAAATATGACAGTTGGAGGAGTTATTTTGGGCATACAGCGCTCCGAAAATAAAAGTCCCATTTATTTTCTGTTTAGGCAACATTAGATGATTGACAGCTGGAGCCCTCTCTAGACGTGGGTGGCCATGAAATGAGTTGAATGGTGGGTACAAGAGATGAGCAGCTGTGCAAGAAAATAACTGGTTCTTTGATAGAAAGTCCAAAGGTACAAGCCCATAGACATTAAAAACTGAAGGACGGGGAGTTAAGACAGAAACGTCCAATCATAGCGCTAAAAATTCTGTGTTGTGCAACGCTAATGGAGGGTTGAAGCTGCAAATTACAAGCTGACAAAACAGTAAGTGGTTTAAAATCGGTTCCCTTCAGATCGCATTCTGGATCAGTGTTGGATGAATGCAAAAAATAAAAAAACTATGGTGCACTTGCAGTTCATGTTCTGTAAATGCTCTGGTTTTGGTGCTGTTTGGGCTCAGGCCTGTGACCGGCCGCTTCTCACAGCAGATTGAAACTCACGGGAAGTCTCAGTGTTCAGAGCCTGAGCTGATATTTCATACGTGACAGATCGTCTGTCTGATGAGAATCAAGATATTGCAGCACAGAAACGGCAAAGATACATTCGCTCTAGTCTGACAATGACAAAAAAAACTTCCAATGACCTTTAAGATGTGAAGTGTTTTGTGCAGCTTTTATCTTGAGCACCATTCTTCAAGAAGAAAAACACACTTTCAGAAACTGGATGCCTGATTTTTAGTTGGATCTAAAAAGGGATATCTGAGGTTGTGTGAAGTAGTCGGCACATTATCTCCAGTAGATTCCCATCATTGTATTCCAGTTTGGAGAGCTGAACATCAACACTACAGACTAACAGAGCCGTGTGCTGCCGTGCATGGGGACTTGGGGGGAAAATGTGCGTTAGACACTTTTAAACATGTCCATCAAAACAATTCAATACCATTTAAAATATGTGTTTCATGTAGGAATATTTTGAGCAGTTTATCTTCTGATGAAAACAGCACTTTCCCACTGCACTACAATTTCAACCACTGAACTATGCACACCTGTTATACTACTATTCATGACTATCCAACATAACCCTGTGACCTTCCCTTTAATCCATCGGCCTCAACAAACTGATACAAACCTGTCACATTATGACACAACTGATGGTCATAAAATCAAAATACAGGTTTAGATATTAACAGTTGATCACATGCTGCTGCTCTGCCTGTGAACCACTTCGCTGTGTCACTTTTGACAGGCTGAGAGTTGCAGTGATCACATGACCTGAGGCCAGGTGGCAGTTCGACATCATGCATATGGTCCTTTGTCATGATAGATCAGCTTATTGTTTCCCTCAGTGCTGTTCCAATCCCAGTAATGGACTGCAGGCTAATCGGATTGAACTTTCAAAAAACTACTTACCCCCTGCTGCCTGGACACATTTCCCACTCTGAAACTGATACCCTCCAAACAAGGAAACAAAGACCATCTTTGTGTGAGAGTGCATCGTAGGTACAGTGTGGTCATGCACAAACTTTAATCAGTCTAGATGATAAGAGGGTTTAAGGACACTTACTGCTGCTTGCTCTTCTGTATGAACTTCGCAGATAAAAACGTATTTCAATAATAGAAAATGAAACTGACAGATTAGTCTGGAGCAAGGCAAACTGGGAAATAAATACGCTTCAGGAGACGTGAGCCTGAATATAAAGCATGTTAAAGAATGCTAAAATGTTTTTTAGTCCAAGTTTTCATCAGAATGAATTAAAATCAGTTCAGTAGTTTTGGGGATATCCTTATAACTGACTGTAGATATATAATATATGACTGGTGGATAATGTACCTCCAAGTAGTATGTTATGTCTATATCCTATTTATATTCTGGGGCTGCATCCAAATTCACTCCCAGTTTACTATATAGTGGATAAGATTCACCACTCTCCATTTTTATTTGAGGATCTTTTGAAAGACGCAAAAATCACATGCTAAAATTTCAGGGGATCATCCCTATGTTCCCCACTTTGTATGGGACCGCTTTTCCCCAAAAGTTCCCGGGGAACATGCAAGTTTTGTACCCATACCTGGTAGTGGAGTTGTGAGTGACTTGGCATATATTTGCCTATATTTAAGTGAGAAGTTGAGTTGTGATTTTGAGTGAGAAGTGTAGTTGTCCCATTGGTTGGGTTTAGGCAATGAAGAAAGGAGTTTGTTAAGTTTAGTAAAAAGGTAGAGGCCAGGTAGAGGCTAGACAGGCCAGATAGATAGAGAGTCCAGATAAGTAGAGAGAGTCCATCGACCAGCAACAACGTGGAACATAGGACCCTTTTTTTGAAAAAAGGTCCTATGTTCCCTGGTAACAGTGGGGAACATACAGTAGGTCCCTTTTTCAGAAAAAGGGTCCTATGTTCCCCAGTATGTATTGCGACCGGGGAATATAGGACCCTTTTTCAAAAAGAGAGTCCTATATTCCCCGATCGGGGAACATAGGACCTGGGGAACATAGGTACACTCCCAATTTCATCCATCCATTTTTTGCACAGGTTAAAATCTGACAGTGACAGGAAGCACTCTCACCTGCAGGAGGATCTTATTCCCGTCGTAGTCCTCCGTCTGCCAGCGGACCTCACTGATGGGGCTGCAGGGGTGCGGCAGCAGGGGCACTAGGGCTCCGACGTCCCGCACCCTCACCTCCACCACGGCCGACTCCAGCACCAGCGGGCTCTGACCTCGCGGCAGCCTCTTGAACGACAGCTGGATCTCCATGTCTGGGTTGGAGTACACCACGAAGAAGCAAAAGTCCTCCTTCTTCTGCGCCACCCTCCGCTGAAGCAGCAGCTTGTACAGCCGCACCATGTCCACGTAGTTCTCATGTCGGCAATAAACTGTAAATCGCACTATTTCTTTCCCGTAATGCACCTGTCGCACGGCCCAGAGCGGCGTCCCGGGAGACAGCGTGAAGAAGTCCTGGCTGCACGGAGTCAGCGGCAGCATCCGCCGGCCGTTGCTGACCTTCTCGGTGTGGTGGTACCTCCACGGCGGCCTCTGCAGTGCGCGGTGCAGCATCAGTATCTGCTCCTCGCCGCCGTACGCCTCCTGGAGGAAGACGATGACGGCGAGGGCCGGCTGGAAGGCCTCCACCGGGCCGCCGTTCGGATGGTGCTTGGGCCAGGGCCGCTGGGAGACGGAGGCCCGCTCCGAGACCCGGAAGAGCTGCAGCTCAGGGTGGACCCACGCCAGCACGGCATCGGCGGCGCGCTGCAGGAACTTGCCCTGGCCGGGGTCGGCGATGAGATGGACGCTGACGAGGAAGGGATCCTGGAGCTCTCCCATGGATAACTCACCTCCACATACAACAACATGACAGGACGAGGACAGAGGGAGGGAGGGAAAGGACAAGGTGAAGGAAACAAGGGGAGGAGAAGACAAAATTATAATCAATATTTTTCAAGTAGAAACTTGTGAAGCCAAAAGAAAAAGAAGCTACGTGTGTCTCATATGGTTCTGATGAAATCCCACTTTATTTTTCAATCCTCTCCCCTGTAAATAAAAATCTAGCTACAGTAGGTTCAGTATCAGTGAAGTTTGACACTCAATATCAATGTTTTTGGTTGGACCGCACAAGCCGGCCAGAACAATAATTGAAGATTTTTCAGACTCACTCAATAAGCGATGGTGTTGCATTCATAAAATCAGGATCTGATGGTATATGTGCACCAGCCACACACCAGGTTTGGAGCTGGTTTTTGTTCAGAATCTGAAGACTGGAAATATGGTCAAGCAGTGGTTTAGGTTGAGTGAGTAAAAACATAATGGTTGGTTAAGATCATGACTGTAGATCTGTGACGTACAGCTCCTCTATCCCTCCGCCTTCCTCCTCCTTTCCTCTGTTTCCCTCTTTGTTCGACTTCTCTCATCCTCCCTCTTTCCCTCCACCCACAGATCTCTCACCCCCCCTGTCCTTCTCCATTTCACTCATCCACAACTAACTCCATCTTTCTCCAAATTTCTATGTTTACCTTCCTCCCTCCCTCTCTCCACCCCCCTCATCTGCAGCAGGGCTCTCCTGTCGACGATCATTAGTGCCATTAGGAGGTCATTACTGAAGCCCGGAGGAATGTTCCAGACCACAGCAGGAGCGATGCATTCAGGTGTAGCCGCCTCCTGAACCCCCGACCCAGAAAAGCTTGGCACCCTGGCACAGGTGCTGCTGCACAACGACCGCTGACATGTTCCCAAACTGCAGCCATATTAACCAGTGTTGTTTTCTCTCTCTCTCTCTCTTGTTACACACTCAGACAGTATCTCCTCTTATCTCCCGTGTTTTCTCATTCTTTATTTTGCGAGCACTTTTCCTACGGCCTTTTATCTGACTCCTCGGGGGATTTTGTCCCATTTCGTTTGTGCTTTGAGGAGTGGTTTGGGAAAAAAAGGGGACACACAGACTTCTTGTCCCTGGCACAGCAGAGTGTTTGACTGTTGCCAGAATCCCTCCATGAAACAGAGAGGCCAAACAGGGACAGGTTCTGTCTCAGGAGTCCTGCTGGCCTTTTGCAAAAGGACAGTTTCTACTTGACCAAAGAGGCGACATTTACTAAATGTTAAGATTAGGTTACAGTGAAACATTGCTATAAAGGTGGCCTTTGGTGGAGCAACAACACAGTGAGCTCAGGGGCCAGGATCATACACAAGACCGGGTTTATGGTTCAATAAATACGTTATAATGAAAGATGAAGGTAAAAAAAAACATTTATTTCCCATAGATATGTTCTCATATATAATAGAATCTCAAGATATATTTGTACATTATGCAGAGTTTCATTCTTGAACTTGATAAAAACACATTTCGATCTAGTTGTGTCTCATCAGCCTGAACTGGTGGCAACAAAACAGACGTCATCTTCACCCAGATTTTATATTTCTTCTCATCTTCTTTTTACTGTATAAATTAAAACAACCACAACCATTTGGGAGTGAAACCACTGAAATAGTTAGAATCAAACTAAATCCCCATATAAAGAACTTTAATGGGTGAGACAAAGGAAGAAACCAGTGAGCAACCGAGGAGGAATCCCTCATCACTTACATGAAATAGCAGAATAGACCAAAAATAACAAAACCACAAAGTATAAGCAAATCAAAATGCACTTTCCCAGTCTTATTCTGCAGAGGATGATGTGAAGTGAGCAATTCTAAAGTATATCTATACTGTAATACTTCCTCATTCTGTTTTCATGACTTATCTGTGATGGACAATATCACTACAAAAAGAAAGACGACTTGAATGTCAGTCATCGACTTTTACAACTTGAAACTCCAACAAACTGAGCTGTAAATCGATTGGATGAGGTGATTTGAGAGGAATCAGGTCCAATAAGCAGATTTAAGTTTGGATTCTGACTCAAACAATGCTGTCAAACCAAGACTCAAAGTGTCCTTAAGTGGCTCAGTTTAGTCTAACCAGATAAAGGAAGGATCTGCAGCAAGCATAAGCCGTATGCCCGGGCACAGACGGCTTGGCCCAGAAACATACACACACGTCACACACACACACAGAGCCCGATGTTCATTAACGTCCGCCTGATCCCATTAGAATCAATGTCTGTCTCCCTGACATGTGGGTGGCATCAATGCTGCAAACACAGGGATGATAGGGATCTTTAAGGGTATTTACTGCACAGCACATCGCACAGTCTCACACACAGACACACACACACAACACAAACCTCCACCACACTCACTCAGCTCATGTAGGAGTCACTCAGGAGTCAGAAACTCAAATGAGCCGGAAAAACAGCCTCAACAGAGCCGAGGCCTTTGTCCAAGTTCTGCCACAATAGAAGTGATGATAAACAAAAAGAAAACAGCGCGGCGGCAAATCAGGAGATAAAATGAGTCACTGCAGCTTCGGTTCAAAACTCCTTCCTGTCCAAACGTCTCAGTTTCATGTTGTTAAAGTTTCTACTCTTCTTATTCGTCTTTTTCTTTCCATGTTTTCAGCTGTTTTGTCTCGATCGCTGGTTTTTCTTTTCCTCACTCCAGTGCTACTTCCTTGTTTTTCCTTATTTCTCTGTATTTAGCCAAAGTTCTTGTTGGGATGTCGGTAACTAAAATGACACAGGGATTAAATAACAACCTAAGTTTGGGTCTGGATCGAGGCCACAGACACACTGCTGCACACACACACACAGCACACACCCTTGTTTCCTTCTGCCTGATCGCATTAGAATCATTATCCATCTCTTTGGCATCTCACATCTCGACCCAAACTACAGTGTGAAACACGTGGACGAGTGCGATCCAATTAGATTTTTAAATCCTTGACAGACACTGCAAACAAAAAGCTACATGCCAATCAAAATCCACCGAAGCATCCATAGAAACATATCCTCCTATTTGTCACAAAATGTTTTCATCATTCATGTTTTTCTGCAAAAACATGAATGATAATAAGACTTTATAGGTTGTTTGTGCCGTTATTCATGTACATTGTCTGTGCTGCATCTTTCCTCATCACAACATAACACTGATATTGAAACTGAAGGCAGTATCATCATGTGAAGATATCAGTCCTTCATGCTTCAATTAGAAACTTGATCCACACAGAGATACTGTAACAGGCCTAACACAGGTGTGTTACATAATCAACTTTATTTAAGGTCTTAAGACTTAAGTAGCACGTTGGACTTGTTTAAAGACACATTTGTTCCTCAAACCTTCTTTTAACCTAGGTTTTTATTGTTTAGGTCAATAGGTAAAATATGCACACACAAAAAAGGAATTTGTACTTTATCTGATACTGTTGTTTGTATATTTAGGCATGTAAAATCTCTGACAGCATATCACCGTTTCAGCAGAATATCACTTTAAATCTTCCGCTGATGCTTTTTCTTTGGGCTCTTATCAATATATATAAACTCATATAAACCCAACATTTATGCAGTCCTACAATAAATCCAACCTTCATGAAGGTTACAGTGTTTCATTTTTGTTGATTCAACTCCATCATCATTATGGAGGCTGCGGTTTCTGGTGCTGTTGAACTACACTGAACAGTACAAAGAGGTGTTTGCACTATTTGTCTCAATAAAGGTTGGAGAAGTAACAAACAAAGCCTGAAAAACTACAGATTTCCTTTTATTTATCTTTAGCTTTCATCTTTGTCGGCTTTTTCTATCCAGCTTCATCAAGAGACCTCCAGAGCTTTTTAGAAAATCTTGTGTGTTTTATTGTGAGTTTGACAAATTAGTTGTTAGCACAAGTTTAATTATATAAACTCTGAAGATTCACAGATGCATCAGTCACGGATTCAAAACAACAAACTGCAGCAGACAAATACTCAAAGTGCTGAGTTAGTTTATTTTGGATACAGTGGACTATAATAGCATGTACATGTTCAGTCTGACTGAGGCTTTTCCTTCAGCAATAAGGGTTAATGGGGAGCTGGCACTGAGGAGAATAAATTAGAGATTAAGTCACCCCAATCCTGTGAAGGGAATGAAGGGGGTTTGTGTGTAAAGCTCTGGAGGAGTGTGTCTCTAAGCTTTTAATCCACTCGAGTCTTCAAGCCGATGCTGATGTTCTGACTCGACTGACTGCGCACACATTCATGCCATGCACACAACTGTCCTCGATACACACACACACACACACACAAAATCTATTTGCTCCTTTATAGACGGGCCTGTCGTTTCCAATTCCCAGAGGCTTTTACCTTCGCGCTGCGTTTAAGTGTTAACCGACAACACATGCTCGCAGCCATACGCGCAGATGATGACGTGAGATAAAACAACACGCCTTCCAGTGGCCCCTGCACATATGAGAGTGATTAGCAGCGAAAACTCAACGAAGGCCTCAGAGTGTGTTTTGTGTGTGCGTGTGTTTCAGTGTGTGTGTGTGTGTGTGTGTAAGCACTGCAGTCAATGCTTTCGCCAGCCTGGCCCTTAGCTTAAGTCAAAACAACTGAAGGAGGAAATTCAAGATGGGGGCCCCTCTTTGTCATCTGGTAAAAAGAAGAAGGAATAAAAAAAAAGAAAAAAGAAAAGATATAAGGTCCAATACTCGTACGTCAGTTTGAGCGGTGCCAAGGAAATTAAAATGTTAAGTCTTGACTCTAATATAAAGTTCAGTAAAACCTTAACTGCTTATTATTTCAGAGTTAAACACACAGACGTTTCACCGTGACTCAGATTGTGCCAAGTTACCTTCTCTAAAGTCTCCCATGTACATGATCTGTATGTGGGACATGTTTTGAGGTGGAGGTCCTCAAGGGTGGTCCCCTGTAAAAAAAGGGGGATAATTTATTTTCACTATAAATCCACCCTTAAATTATACAGTGATAGAGCGTGGTGACTATTGTGGTCATGGGCTTCAAAACACTTCCTGGAGTAAAACATTGAAAAGCAAACAAATCTTATCAGATATAGGTCCGTGGTGTGTTCAAGGTCCTTGATGTGAAAAAAGGTTTGAGAACCTCTGACTGCCGGTGATATTCTGTAATTTACTTCATATTGTCAAATATTTCAACTAAAAAGTCCAAAACCAACAACAATGTGATCCTAACAAGGGGTAATAGTAGTGTGTCTTAGAGCAGAGGAGATAATAATCATGTAACTGTATACGCTGTATTCAAGACATTTCTGCACTGATTTACCTTGAATTTGGTGAAGTCTGTGCTGCATACTTCCTCATCCTTCCCTGACATCACCCCACAATACAATATTCATAAATAAGTAACCAGTGGTATAATTATGAAACCTGTGAAACTTAATACAAAGCCCTGGGGCAGGAAGTCAAACCAAGAATCACGAGAGAATCAGGCCAATTTTCAAAATTATAACAATTTTCAAAATAAACCACCACGATTGACAAATACGAGAGGCCAATGTGTGTGTGTTTGTAGCCTGTTTGTGTTTATTTAATCTAAACAGAGCACAAGAGAGATCAACACACACACGCACGCACGCACGCACAGATCAGCTCATTAGCACGCTGCTTCTCTTTATTCATGCACTTTTCTCTAAATTACCGTGTGAATTGTTGTTAAATACAATTCATTAACTTTTTTTTACTACACCGACTCCCTTGGGACTTGGGCCAAAACAGACCTCTGCCGCTGCACTATCTACATGTATACAGTCACATTGTTTACGTTGTGTGTGAAATTTGGTGCACACTTGTGTCCTTTCTATAGCGCGCGTTTGCCCCGGTGCGCATTTGGAAAAAAAAAAAAGCGCGGCGGCAGAAGTCACGAAATGGAAACATTGTAATAACTCCTGTGACATAGCAGCTGCAATATGACCGCTATGGCGGTCTGAGAAATAAATGATCAGAAATCATCTGTGTTTCATTTTGATAAGTTTAAAGGTATAATATGTAGGAATTACCCCCATCTAGCGGTGCTGCAGCATATCTGAACGTATTCTTGATGTTGTGTTCACGTGAAATCAGGCAGACGTCAGACAGACAACAGACGCTGCATGTAACAGGATAAACAAGCGGCTATGTAAACAAGTGGTCCGCCAGCACGAGGCAAAACAACACAGGCGTGACAATATGTTGTCATGGTGATGTCGTATTGTTTACCTGACACACGTTTTCCCGTCTTACTCTCTTCGAGTAAAATGACATCCGGTTGGTTTGCCGCGGCCGTCTGCCTGACTGCACCTGAATGCAACATCAGTGCCCTGTCCTTCCTCACACTACACAGTGGTGACAGTTTTAACAGGCGCTACCTGGAAAACGTTCTCCCTGAGCCGACAGCTCCGGTGAGTTTCCGTGGTTACCTACAGTCACGCTGCCACTGAACGTAAAAAAAATGGCGATGCAACATGGCAGCCTCGGTTCGGTGCGCCCCCCCTTGTATATTTGTAACGACTTGTAACAACTCATTCTAAGGTACGAGAAAGCTTTCATTTGTATGCGGGTGTGATTCGACTTCAGTGAAATACGTATTTATGAAAGCAATATTTGATTTTTGCTAATAAAAAGCCAAATAAGTTACACACTGGGGCTTTAAGCTTCAGAAGCCATTAAACACATATAACACATTTGATTGACAGAGGAGGTCCCGGATCCAATCGGTGAGGTGCCGGCAAGGTGCCAGATCTTGTTCAGGCAGGATCCGGCACAAATCAAGCACTGTATAAATCCACCCTTAAGTTACACAATGATAGAGTGTGGTGACTATTGTAAGTATTGTGTTAAAGCAAACAAATCTTATCAGATATAGGTCTGTGGTGTGTCCAAAACAAACAACAATGTGATCCTAACAAGGGGTAACATGTATATGCTGTATTCAAGACATTTCTGCACTGATTGACCTCGAACACTTCCTCATCCTTCCCTGACATACACTGATTTATAAATAAGTAACCAGCGTTATGAAACCTGTGAAACTTCATACAAAGCCCTGCTAAGAGGTGCGTTTATGCACTATGAGCCGATGTGACTTAAACACCCCACCCCTAGATAAGAATCTGAGCTTTGCTGTTTGACCCTTAGAATTGAGGTGGCATCACGCACTTATGCTGTGTTGACGACTCTTCTGTTCTCCTCGATCGAGCCTAAATAAACTCCTTCAGCATAAGACCTCCAGGACTCTGGTACTTCTTCTTCTTCTTCACCGGCATCACCACAAATTCCTACCTAACAAGAGGTTTGTCTATATATTTTCTTATTCTCTCGTGAGCTCTCTCTTCATCTGTGTCTGATTTTCTAACTATGTTTCGAGGCTTATTTGAGCCCATGTCCGACCATAACGCACATAATTTGTTAACATGCATGTCAATAGACTAATGGGCGGAGTCAGACCCTTTTGTGGAGCTTTTTAGGAGCTCTCGTCCTAATGAGCAACTGAGAACAAATTTCACACTTTTCAATTAAATGAGTGTGTATGGCGTTTGGTCAGAGTGGTGACATCATTGCTAGAGTGCAGGAGAGCCAAAAAAGCGACTGGATCTTTTCTTCTGAAACTGCTACCAAAGCTATACTCTACACACAAGAATTTGTCCACAGGTTGTAGCCACACTTGTCTTCTGGCTAAAAATCTGGTCAAAAACGCAAAGAGAGTTAGAGAATAACCAGGGTCGCCTGCAGTGAGGACTATAGTCTTAACACATGGGACGGGTGCTATACCAACTGAGCTAAACACCACCCCAATCTTAAATATTTTTTAATTGCAGCCTGGGAGGAGCTCAATTTTGTAATTTGCTGGAAAGGGCTTGTCAAAATTCACCAAAAAATAGTCACACGTCACAAAAAAGTCCTCTGCTTACTTGGTGTGGCTCATTTACACTTTCTTTCTTTTTTTAAGCAGTGAGCCTGTTATACAGGTGTTTCTTCTACCTTTCTCTCGTGGAATGCAGCTATAGTCAAGTGGTTAGATCACTGGGCTGATGACTCTAAGGTTGCAGTTTCAAATCTTGCCCCAAGAACTTTGTTAGTGAATCATTCCCCCAGTCTTCCTGTTTATTTCTGATAACTTGCTTCTTGTTATTTAAACTACAGCTGCATCGGACAGTGTTTGATTTATCACGGTATAAAACTCAGTATGTTTTATCTTCTCTGTGGTTGAGAGGTTAGTTTGCCAAGTTGCCAATCATGAGATCCAGGGTTTGATTCCTGCCTTAGCTGTTTGTGTTACATGCCATTCCAGTATGTCTTTGTCAATTTCTACAGCTAATTTAGCATGGCTTCAGCAATGGCTTTCAGCATTCACACGCATTTTCCGTTAGGAAGTGCTTTTCTAGTTGTTGTTCTTCTCCAACCAGGATTTTTTATAACGATTTCCAGATTGAAAATGGTGGATTACAAAGTGACAATATCCACAACCAGTCGTGTCACTGCCACTACTTTCATCAATGTCTTCATAAAGCTGGTGGGCAGAGATGGGCAAAGTGATCGTAAGCGGCTTGTGGGCCTCAAAGGAGCCGCATCCATCGTCACAGGAGCAGTAAGTAGAGAATATCCCACTCTGTTTAAATGTGCAGCATGTTGGCTCATCTCTGCCTATAGGCACATTCAATACCAATTTAGAGAGGCTGATGTAAACTCTGGCCAATTCAGACTTGTGTGTGCAGCAACAGGATTTTTGCAGCTCTGCAACTTCCAGTGACAAAGACGACCAAAGTAACCAAAAGCCCCCATAATCAGCCTCACAATATTGGTATCATATTCAGGGCATGTTTTGTTTGCTCATCTCTTTTCATTAGGGATCCTAATTATTTGGGTGCTACAGCTCAGTTCTTGGTGAGCAAATACATGTCGTCTCCATGTCATGTACACAAACTGTTTCTACCTCCAGGTGTGTACTTCGACTGCGTCCTGCCCTACCTCTCTGGGAAAGCTGGTTCTGATAGAGCTAGACAAACCGCGTCTTCCATTCCTACCAGAGGTGTCATGGTTCCTTACCAAAGTGGAAGTGAAATCTCCCGAGGGAGACACCTACACCTTTCCCATCTACCGCTGGATCACTGACAATGAGGTGCACCGCTTCAGAGAGGCAACAGGTTTGTTGAAAATAGTTTACAGAACATACTGTTCAACAATGGCAGGAGACAATACAGAAAATAACATCCAAAATATTAGCCATTTCAACATTTTAAAATCTTTCTGTTCTTTTCAAGCTCTGAAAATCTTTGAAGACGACCATCATCTTGGACGGTACAATCGGGAGCAGGAACTGAAACAACGAGCAGAGGACTATCGGTGAGAGATCAGAGCGTGTGCATGCGCATCTTGCACCCCAGAGCTAACGTAGATCCAAACCTCACACATATTTGTTTGGATATATCTATCACACATAATGTTATATTAACCATCTTATGACACTGTGACACCTGCCAAGGTTTATTAAAATGTATTACACTATGACATATGTGGCAGTTGTTATACTGAATGTATGAATGTTTGTCAAGATGGCAGCCAGGGTATCTGCAGATTTACTGTTCAAATCCCCTCATAACTCTGTTCATACTATGTTTTAAATTTGCTGTTCCTGTGCTATTTTTCCAGTTGGCATGTGTATGCAGAGGGAATACCTCATTGCATGAAGGCGGATGGGCCTTGTTCGCTGCCTTGTGAGGTCCGCTTCTCCTTCACCAAGGCTAAAGAGTTTCTCTTCACTGCAGCAACGGTGTAAAATTCTCAAAGCTATCTAAATCTTTCAACCTGTCTGCGTATCAAAGTTAGTTAAGGAATCATGACGAAGTGTCTGTTTTTGTTTTCCAGACTGACAGAACTGCACCTGAAGGGACTGGATGATAACAAAAAGAGGTGGACTGATCTTGAGGCCATCAACCGGGTATTCCGCTGCAAACGGACGAAAATATCAGGTGCTGTGCAATTGCAACAGGAAACAGGATAATAAAATACTTGATACTGTATGTATAATACTTTACATTCACCAGTATTCCTTTACGCCAACTAAGAAATATTCAAAAGTTATTATCCCTGTGATAAGATTAATACTGAATAATCTATTGGCCCCTTTACTTGCCTCCTTAAATGGATAAAAATACGCAGGAGGAAACATTGGTCAAAACATGAAGAAATTTCACCATAATTTTCAGATTTGCTAATGAGAAAACTATTGACTGTAGTAAATTGCAAACAATCAAGACTCAGAGCTGTCCTTGAAAAAAGTATAAATAACACCTCATACCAGACTGCAGTCTGTGAAACACATTGTTTATCATATCCTCGTTGTCCCAGTTAAGATAATGAAAATGACATTAAAATTTGCTCTTTCTCCAGAATATGTCCAACAACACTGGAGGGAGGATGCTCTCTTCGCCTACCAGTTTCTAAATGGTGTGAACCCCATGTTGATTCAACGCTGCAAGGTCCTGCCCAGAAATTTCCCTGTCACTGATGACATGGTCTTCCTCAGGGGTCAGTGTAGCTTGGCAGATGAAATTAAGGTAAGTGTTTCATACTGACTCAAAAACTTAGTAATAGTAACTCAGTATGCAAATTTCATATCCAAGCAATATAGGTGAAAGTCAAGTAATTTCTTGTCCCCACTAAAAAATCAAACAGAATGGCAACATCTACCTGTGTGACTACAAGCGTTTGGATGGACTTGAACCAAACATCATTAATGGGAAGAAGCATTACCTCATGGCTCCCCTCGTTCTGCTCCACAAAACACCTGATGACAAGTTGATGCCAATTGCTATTCAGGTGAGATAAGCGAGATTAATATGGTTGATATTAAGGGTGGAAATTAGAGTATTGATTAAGGTGGATATCGCTGAAAGGTGAGATGTTGGCTCAGCTGCTTCAGGAGGCATTTGCTTTGATAAATGTGCCCTAAAGAAAGACACTAGGATCTTTTGCAACTAGCAGCTACTGTGGCTAGTATTCTTAGTATCCTCTCTGCTGGTATTGGATCAATGAGGGTGAATTAACTGTGATCCTCTGTCTGCACCCTATAGCTGAAGCAGACACCAGCACCTGACAATCCAATCTTTGTCCCTGCTGATTCTGAGTACGACTGGTTGATGGCCAAGATTTTTGTGAGAAGTGCAGATTTCAGCGAGCATCAACTCAACGTCCACCTGCTGCGCACTCACCTGCTGGCTGAAGTTTTTGCAGTGTCACTGCTGCGCAACGTGCCCATGGTGCATCCGCTGTACAAGGTAACTGAATGGGAGAGTGAAGAATTGACCGTAATTTGCTGTTTGTTTTTCTACCTACTGAATTTGATGAACTGTAATTGTATCTGCTACACGGGTAGAGGCATCAAGATTTCTGACTTGGTCGACAAGTACTATTGTGAATAACAGAGTTCCCTCTTTCCCTCAGTTGCTCATTCCTCACGCACGCTACAGTCTGCAGATCAACTTCTTGGCTCGACAGCGTCTAATATCTGAGGAGGGATTTTTTAACCGGGTAAGAATGACACCTTCAGTGAACCATTACTTGCACATTAGGGTGTTTATTTTTTTTCTTCAGTATCACGACTACTGTTTGTTTGTTGTTCACTACATTGCTTTCATATGTGCTTGTTCTCTAGTTTGCATCCTCTGGTGGAGAGGCAATGCTGAAAATCCTGAAGCGATCGCTGTCATCAGTGACCTACAGCTCCCTCTGTATGCCAGAAGACATTGCTGAGCGTGGACTTCAGGATGTGCCAAACTACTACTACAGGGATGATGGACTGCGGCTTTGGGATATCATCTTCAGGTACTTTTGGCAGTTTCCATTCAGCATTTTCTGTATACAAGATGGAGACTTATGCTACACCTTGGTTGGGTTAATTTGCCTTGGTTGGGTTAATTTGTATGAATTCAGAGACCTAAAAAGTGCAGTGAGGTGAAAAACACAGTTTGTACAATGTGTGTCAGATGATGGTTATAGGTAGCTTTGGAGATCTCAGCTTTTAACTTAAAACTTACTTTAAAGTTATGTTGTCCACTCTCTCAGCCATGGCACCAACTTCCCAAAAAACACCATTCCCTAATGTCTTGAACTAAAGGAATAGACACTACAAGTCAAGTAGAAATGTGTTTTACAGTACTTCTCCACATTTCTCAAAGGTTTGTGGAGGGAATACTCAGCTACTACTACAAGAATGACGCTGAGGTCCAGAAAGACTCTGAGCTGCAGAAGTGGATTGAGGACATTTTTGAACACGGATTCCTTTCTCAAGCAGAGACAGGTGGGGTTAAAGCAGCACTAAGTAACTTTTCAACCTTCATAAAATATTTTCATAACTTTTGTGATGATACATCGACTTACACCAAGTTGAATGACACCTCTGTCGTGGTCTGAGGGGGTCTGTATCTCTTTCTCTGGCACTAAGCAGCTTTGAGGAGCATGGTAGGAACCCGGCTCTCACTTTACTTTCACTTTCACTTTTGCGAGTCACAACAAGGGGGGAACAGGCAAAACAGCACTTTAGCAATGGATTATGTTTGTGTTTTCACTTTGAAATGATCCACTGGAAACAGAAACTTAGTTTTG
Organism: Trachurus trachurus; assembly: GCF_905171665.1. NCBI lineage: Eukaryota > Metazoa > Chordata > Actinopteri > Carangiformes > Carangidae > Trachurus > Trachurus trachurus. The sequence continues at coordinate 23,702,027 of NC_139899.1, forward strand.
ATGTCTTCTGTTAATTTGAATGCAGGATATTTACAGGGCTTCATGCTAGTGTTCATGGGAAATGGAGTCTTCCTTCAGGCAAAACACTACCGCTTTGGTCCACAGGCGCCGCCAAACTCAACCAAAACTGAAAGTTCTTTAGTACTGCTTTAAAAGAAAAAATGGTCCTATACATGTTGGCTACATAGACTGTGTTTACATATTTGACATCAATCATGACTCAGACTTAACTTTTACTTTGCTGTCTAATTCTTAGGAATTCCTCAGAGATTTACCACGGTGGCTGAGCTGATCAAGTTTGTAACCATGGTGATCTTCACTGGCTCAGCCCAGCATGCAGCTGTGAATGCTGGACAGGTGAATCCTTTTAATTTACTGATTATTCAATTAAGGTGTGGCTGTAATTTTTTGGATGGGTTGAAGAGTCCTCTGAGTTTTTCTCTTTACTGGAGAGAGATAGATGAATGCTGGCCACATTTGACCTTGAGGGTAACTTTTAGGAAACAAAGCCAAAACTCTACAAGCAGCAGGACTTTGAGTCTGTACTTGCTGGTGCTCCCAGGTAAATACAGCAAATGCTGAAATGCTCAAGGACAATGCCAACAATGCATTATGATTTTTATTTTAACATTTCATAATTAACACAAAAGACAAAATACAACTGAGGCTTATTGTAATGACAGGTGAAGGTACTAAGCAGAAGTAAGCGATCCGGTCGTTTTGGGTAATGCTGCGTTCCAGGCAGGCTTTTGAAACCGTAAATTACAGCATCAAGTCACGACTTACGACTTTGTAGCGTTTCAGGCAGAGGCAACCCACTCGTGTTTTTCCGACCTGTTTTACCTGTGAAAGTCACTATAACGGCCACTTGTAACTTCTGACCCGTTAACTCGTACCAGATTGAACTGGTACGACTTCACAGGTCGGAAAAACACGAGTTACGAGTTGCCTTGAACGCACCATAACAGTCCTCGTCCCTACGTCACCACATTCAGGCGCATCCCTTGGCTGCACACACAGCCCTGCATGCCGTTCTCTCTCCTCATTGGATAAAACTTGTAGGATACGAGAAAAGTTTTCTCCTCGGCTCAGAGCAGAGCAGAGGGACTGAGAGACCCGTGTTTCGGTCCAAACACTCTATGTAAGTGATTGCTGTCGGAAGAAATAACTATTTAAGACTTATACTGTATTAACATAAAAATATCGCTTGCTTCTGCTTTAATTTGGCTCCAGTGGTGATACCAGTGAAAAAACATGGACGTGTAAACCAAACTTAATGCCAATCCAGCCCTGAAAGATTTCTATCAGAACAAATAGTACCTAGTAGTGGAGATACAGGAAAAATCAGGGGATTGTGAAATAGCATTCATCCTCTGGGGACCATGAATGTCTCTGTCCCAAAATATTATGACCATCCATCCATTGTTGAAATATTTTAGTGTGCGCTCATCCCTCAAATCATTCTAACCAGTCCTCCATTAAATATCTGTTTATCGTAGTATGACTATGGTGGCTGGATGCCCAACACTCCCATCGCCCTACAACTCCCTCCACCAACAGCAAAGGGGACAACAAGCGAGGCCACGATGCTGCAGACTTTCCCTGATGTCAACACAACAGTTCAGGGCATGGCCATCATGTGGCTACTGAGCAAGCAGTCTTCAGACTTTGTAAGTTTTTAAGACTACTTTGAAAGGTTACATACTGTAAACATTACATTACATTGAATGTTGGTGAACAAAAAATAAAATGAACCATTGTTCTTTAGGTTCAGCTTGGCCAGTACAATGAAGACCATTTCACTGAGGAGGTTCCCCGCAAGCTGATCAAGCTCTTCCAGGGAGAACTTGAAGTGCTGAGCACAGCCATCAAAGTCCGAAACAGGGGCCTGGAAATCCCATACACATACTTGGATCCAGAGGAAGTAGAAAACAGTGTTGCCATTTGAAGCTCAGAGGGTGTGACCCCCTCAGCTGTTGGTCAATTTTAGATATGATAAAAAGATAAAGATATGATGTGAATCTGCTACGCTGAAGAGTTTGTCACATCGTTGTACCACATGTTCATTGAACAAAAATGTTTGATTGTTTTTGTCTCAACTCAAATGTTAATCAAACTGTTATTTTTCCTGACCAATGCAGTGTATGTGTGTTGTCTAGTAGCTGTGGGCTGTGAAACTGTGAAACCAAGCGTAGATTGCCAAAGACGAGATAACTCGACTTAGGCGTTTTTTAATTGCAACGTAATGCTGAATGTCCTAATCCTCTGTGAAGATCAGTCTTGAAAAAAAAAATTCACCAACAAATGCACCATTTACTATTTGCTAAAAAAAAAAGCAGAAACTTAAACAGGTTTACATTCAGTAAGAACCAATAAGATGGAGACTGTGTGTTACAGACAGGGTGGGAAAGTCCTGAGAAATAAATGAACACACACTTAGTTAGGAAAAATTATTTCTCATATGACAAAGACTGAGACATTTCTTTCTTGTCTGATGAAGCTTTCTGCTTGTCAGCTGCATCTCATTCATTAGTTCAATGCTCATGGAAAAAAAATGCAAGTCTGCATTTCTGCATGTAATTAAAGCCTTAAATTACACTACATATGATGACACAATGAGAGCAAACATGCTTGTTTACGTCTTGAAGACTCAAATTGACGTGGCTCTGTATTTTTTGCCTGATACGACTCTTTAAGTGCAGTATAAGCTGAACCTGAAACTAAAAGAGAATTGCCGACTTCCTTTCCCAAAGCAAAATATACAAAGAGGTCTGTATGCGAACACCGCCAAGCCTGCAGTTTCACAGGAGATAAAAGCAATCAGACGGTAAAGTGGAGCCACGATTCTTGGCTGAAAAAACAAAAAATAAAAAAGATGTTTGTTTTAAACTTAAGGATTAAATAGATTAGATGAGTTACAGGCGACTGTTGTTGGGAAAAGATTAGAAGCAGCAGTTTAGTGAGGAGTCAGTGACCAGGAGCTGGTCCAAGTTCATGTATGTCATGTGATCTTCACCGTCCAGACAGACCTGGGAGGGAGGGACACCTCGGTCTGGCTTAACAGACAGACAGAGAGTTGAAGATATCATGATGCCGCCACGGCCCTATGACTTCACTCAAACATTAACATGCAGCGCGCTCTGTATGGATCTGATGGTGACAGATTTATTGGGGTGTTTGTTTCTCTTTACTGGAACACATTAGAGGACGTTCACGTCCATTTAGCTGAACATTTAACACACGTCTCTCAGCTATGAACATCAGTAAACCCACAAACCCATGGGTATTTTTCATAGCTAATGGTATGGGATAAAGAAGACAAAGTAAAGAGCATCACCAATGAAGATAGCTTTTAGAGTCTGTGCATGTTTATTTAATAAAGATAAACAACACCCTCACATTACAGCTGAATGCCACCAGTTTTAGGTCTTTATTGGTTAAATATTTAAAACCAGATCTGATCAATCAATGGAAAACCAGCACACAGCTGCTGCGCATAAATTATTAGGGAAAAATCTTGGATGCAGTGCAGTTATTAAGACACGTTAACACGCAGATGTGAGAACAGCTGTAATGCAATGGAACCAAACTTCTCATTAGTCTGAATATAAATTGAACCTGGCCCAAATGTGGTCCTGTTTGGACCCAGGTTGGGGAAAAGGAACGAAGTGAATCTGCGAAAGCGTCTACCTCATAGTCATCATGTTTCTGTCTACATAGTGCACTGACTATGCACCGAGTGAGCTCACACTTGAATGAAAAGGCCCACAACAAGGCTGACAGACAGCACTGCTTCAATTAAACCATTAACAAACTGCCAACTGCAGCATATTTAAGCTGAGATCTTGGCCTCATGATCCAAACCTCATTTTGGAAGACGCACATTTGGTAACACTTAATCCAAGCAGCCTTATAGCAGAACGCGGCTCTATACAGTATATATTCTACTTTCAACTAGGCATAAAGCCCCAAGAGTGTGTGTCTGTGTGTGTTTGTGTGTCTCTGTGTGTGTTTGTGTGGTGTAATGGGTGGTCCTTGATCCATTAGGTGCCATTTAAATTGGCTAATTGACTGTGTGAAAACACCTCAGCTGGCATCACTGTGAGTGGTTTGGCATGTAAAGAGATACTCCGCTCTGTTCCTCTAAAAAGACAAGTGCGTCATGTTTATCCTGATGAAGGGCACAGAGACACTGAACACACAGAGACATCCTTTCAACCTGTATTTAAAGTGTGAGACAGGACACATATGTTGATAAATACTCACTAGAGCTACATAATTTGTAATTGTGTGTGGGTGTAGCTTTGCTTGTTCTCGTCCTCAATGATGCATCTATAAGATCTATAGGTTTGGGCCTCTACAAGCCCAGCAGGCACAGGACATTAACATAACGTCCGAGAATCAACATTAGGTAATTGGCATTGTGATGTTTAGCAGATGTTTGGTTTTGCTCATGTCTAGAATATCTGTGTTACATACATCTGTGTTTTATATCAGCCTGTGTGTATATTATATCGTACATGTCTGACATGTCTGCGTGATGCCCCCAGTGGTTCTAACTGCCAACTTAAAACCACAGAAAACTTTGAATTATTTAAAAGAAGGAAGTAAAACTTTTACTGGACCCTGTACTTTCACTGGTAAATATTTGATCCAGCTGCTGAAACACAACAGTGTTGGTGATGTACACATTTTAAAGAGTGGAGTTGGGAGTGACTCACACACGCACACATGTTCTTGCTCCTGCTATTCTACTGTCTGTCTAAGTAAAACATCACTGGATGCACTGGCAGGCAAAGTGTTTTTTACTTTTTAATTTTCCCACTGACACGAACACATCACAACAAATATTATTAATGTGACCCAAGATACAGATATCGGTGCCAAACACTTGGGTGTATAGTCATTTTAACTCTCATTTGAGTCCACAAGACGATTCAAATTACACACAGGAGTTGGCATTTTAGAATTGCCTGACTCCGCCTCCTTCTTGGCTAATCCAAAAATGGGCGGGGCATGTGTGAAGTCAAGACTTCAGGGCATACCAGGTTGCGGCAGGCATACGCTCACCCATCTGTCATTCAATGCAACAGACCCTCAACTATACAGAACTTTAAGCCTCAATAAAACTTAAACAGCTGAGTTGTATAAAAAAATAAATTCTATTTTAACATGGGAGTCTGTGGAGATTGACTCGCTTTTGGAGAGAGCCTCATGTGGCCATTCAAGGAAGTGCAGTCTTTTCACTTGCATGGTGGGTTCATTTTTCAGCCCTGGATGTTACCTCTTGACTCCTACATACACATATGTGTCTTTGTCTCACTGACTGAACATCTGCTGGTGACAGGTTGATCCCTGAAAATATAACCCCCTGTGACTCCCTGTTCTTTTGTTAGACCACTACTATCAATCCTATCTTGACCTCTGTGGTATAAAAGACCCACTGAGCTGTTCGACACGCTCAAGCACATTTATTTTTAATTCACTGTTTTTTAAATCTTTATTTCCTTCCTCGTCTCTTTCAGGGGGGAAAAAAGGGTGTTTTCACAGTCTTTGTTTTGCTCACCACTACCTGCAAAAAGCAAGATCTTCTGAATCCATCTCGTGTTTTCTTTTCATCTTTCATCCAATTTTTTCTCTCCCCTGGATTCAGGCTGTGGTATAAATTTTCATGAGTCTCCATCTGCTCATAATAAATACATTGACAGTATATTTTTCAGGAATTCAAGTGTGACAAATCCAGCACGTCTTTTCTCGAGTCTGTTTACATCTCTGTTAGTGTATTTGTATGCGTCTCTCTTCTCTGTTACAGTCTGACCTCTGGGCAGTTTGAATATCCCCCCCATGTCTGGCCTAAAAACATTCATTACTCTGACGGCCAAGCCCCTCTGTCTTACATGTATGAACACACACACACACACACATGCAGAAAACCATTCGGGGCAGAGGTCTCAGGTCACTCTGGTTGAATGGACAATCATCTGCTGTGACCAATAGAAAGTGAGGTTGTGTGATTAAGTGTTTGGGGTGGGGCTCACTTGAGGCCTCTTGAATCAAAACCTATTTACCTTCAATTGAAAGCTCAAAGATGCTTCAGAAACACACACACACACTCACACACAGCATCTGTAGGCAGCAGAGAGGACAGGCTGCAATTTGCATTTTCCCCATCATCACGTCACGTCACACCACTGCTGGTGCTTGAAATTCTTGCAACTGCAATTTCCAACTTCTAATCTTTAAACCTGAGAGATAAGAAAATTGCACTTAATAAATGCTAATTCACAGAGGAAAGTTTGTTTTTTTTAGCAGTTTTTTTTTGTGTGACTGCAAGAGCCACTTGCTCCACTTCCCAGACTGGTTTTAATCTTAAACACTGCAAAAAAAAAAACCTCACTGTAAGTCAATGAGATAATCTACAATGTTACACAACATTTTTAAATCTCGTTGTAGTTGTTAGGAAACAGTTCTCTTGCAGCAGTTTAGCAGCTTGCAACCTGAAAGTTTTAACTAGATAAAATGTTTTGGTTAAGATTTTGTCTTTTATTAAAAATGCAGTCCTATATAGCAAACTCCACATCTTCATAAGTTATTCTAGTGCAGGATGATGCTTATGTTAAAGACACAGCAGCTTGTATAGAGACATTTTTGAAGCGTACACTGTAGATGTCAGGCACATGGTTGGCTTTTATTTACCACCACAGAGACCCGGGGCCCTGCTTGATCCTGCTGGAGCTGTTAACATGCGGACCACCTACAGTGGGGAAAATAAGTATTTGATCCCTGCTGATTTTTGCCCTTATTTCATTTGATCAAATGTACATTCATTTATAACCTTTACATGATGATATTATTTCCAGATTTTTTGTTGATATTCTGTCTCTCTATGTTAAAATAAAGTTACCATATAAACTATACAGAGTAGACTGTCCATTTCTTCTTCAAATCAGCAGGAGATCAAATATCTGTATAGTCACAATATCTCATTTTACAAAAATATTTTAGATTTGAAAGGACCTTCTCACAAACATGAATGTACTGTGTTTGTTTTCAAATCTTATTTGCAGTCGAATATTATTTGTATTATTTATATTTTGATGTTTCCGCTTTTCAAAGCAATTACATTTGTTCTGTTTTTGTTACTGTTATAAATACACAACCTGAAAAACGTAAACTTTTTTATAATGCAAACTGCAACTTGTATGTTGAAATTTGGTTAAAGAAAAACAAACAAGTCTTGATACAAGCAAGATAAAACAAATGCTTCATCCTGAACTGCCACTGCGACAACACTGACATTTCAGTGCTTGTTATATTTAAACATATTTTATAGTGTCCATTTCAGAACAGACTCTCTGCCATTGGAGTTGCTTCAGTAGAGTGTGACCTCGATCAGACTGATGGAGGTTTTTAGGGCCTATCAGTCTGTCTCCAGGGGGCTTATAGCTGGTCTGAGCCGGGGTCAAGGGTCAGGGGTTAAGACCACCTGTGTAAACATGAACGTGCTCTACACCAAAACCTAAATATACTTCTGTGGAGGCTGCAGACAAGGGTCGACTGATGCTGCGTTCACCTTTGCAATGAACACATGAGTGCGCACACACACACACACACACACTGAGGACAAAAACATTCAGCCACACACGGAGCTGCTCAGATAAATGAGGATTTTCTGCTTTCACATCTTTGGAAAAATCTGTCACCACAGCAGTTCACATCTATCTGCCCCCGTCCTTGACAAATAAACAGAGGCTGCTACTTTCACCAAATCTCTCTGTGGGATGTGGACAACATGTTTTCTCATTGTCTTATACAAAGTATCACAACTGCTGTTAAGACAAAGAACGAGTGCTGGAAGGAGACTTTCAATAATGTCAGAGATCATCAACAGAGTCCTGCCATGTCTTTAAAACGTTCTCTCGGTTTATTTTGTCAAGGTCCCTCAAGCAACAGATACTCCCCGAATGGCAATAAAGGCTTGACACACAGTAAGTCATCCAGCTGCTTAGTAATCTGAAGTCTCAGCTTTTCCTTTTGGGCAAACATCACAGATACTGCAGCAGCGGATGATTAATGAAAGCTCTGAAGGCGTTTAGGGGCAGATTCAGGAGGCTCATCCAGCCACACAACACCCGTCAACACACATCTGGAGACGGAGCACAATTCATCCAGGGGAAGGGGAAAAATAAGATGAACTAGCAGCATGTATGGGAGCACAGGCGTGGGAGAAAGTCACTACTAAGTGACATTACATGACAGGAAGTCCTGATATTACAAAATGACAGATGAAAACCAAGGTGAAAATGCAACAACCATTCACTCTGTGTTATAGTTTCTACATGGGTGTATTAATGTGATGATACTGCAGCCACCTACTACAGAAGAAAAGCAGTGTTTGATGACTGTGTTCAAGTTTAGAAATCTTTCCAAAGCTGGTTTATAGTTAGTGGTTATGTCCATTTTAAATGTTTATAAATAAAAGTGTGAGAACAAAATCCAAATGACAAAAAACTGTTTTGTATGTGCCAACATTCAAGAGATATACAGTAGCTGGTATCTAATGTCTACCTTCACTAAACAACACAGGTGAGTTATATCTTAACAACTCCTGCAGTCATTTTTACTACAAACATTTCTGAACCGACAATAGCTTTAATGTTTGTTCTATGTAATATGTAGACAACTAATAAAGTACTATTGCTTTGGGGTGTAGCAGTAAAATCTCATAGACAATAATTACTTAATTGCCATTAATATGAAGCAGCCCTTTAAACCACAGTCACAAACAGCTCTGTTGTGGTCAGATTTCACTTTAAGTATTTAGTCGGTTTGTAGTCAGGTTCTTTTCATCTGTGAAAATTTACTGCTAATGTGACAAACACAATATAAACAATTGTTTGTCCGGTTACACAAAGTAAACAAACACCTACCAGCCGCTTCAGTCACTTCTAAAAAAAAAGGTCTTTACAGTGAGGACGGGTAAAGTCCTAAATCACACGATGACTTTGAGTAAAGTAGCTCGAGTGCAGTTGTGTCTTTCTATTTGTGGTCACACACTTTCCTTTTTGTGTGTTTTTTTTGTGCCAGTGCACGTGTCGTTCCCTCTCTGACCTCCAGTAATGACGGAGACAATAGTGGGCAGAAGCTCATCTGATACGGGAATGACACAGGAAACGTGAGGGGAAAGACCAAACCAGACACTGCTGAATCTCTCGATACGTGTGTGTGTGTATGTGTGTGTGTGTGTGTGTGTGTGTGTGTGTGTATGTGTGTGTGTGTGTGTGTGTGTGTGTATGTGTGTGTATGTGGTCCTATACTTCCTGACTTGCGGGTGTGGTGCGGGTGGGATAATGCAGCTTCCTGTGGACCAGATTAATGGGCTAATATTGGATATAATCCTCCCATTGTGCAAGGGTTAGAGACCTGGCAGCCAGTGTAGGCAGAGGTCACAACCTCTGCAAACACACATCTACACACACACACACACACACACACACACACACACACACACACACACACACACACACACACACACACACACACACACACACACACACACACACACACACACACACACACACACACACACACACACACACACACACACACACACACACACACACACACACAAACACACTCACACAACTAGACTGATTATCTGAAATGTGCATCCTTCCCAAAGCTTACATTTGTGCTCCATTTTTTACTTTTCCTAATTTCCCTGTAGTGCTAATGATTGATTTTATCCCATGTGATCGATTAATGGATGAAGTGTTTAGTCTGTAAAATATCAAGAAATAGAGAAAAAGATCTCTTCTTGTGTTTCATTTTGTCAGACAAAGAGTTTAAAACAGTTTACAGAAATATAAAACAGAGAGAAGCAGACAATCGTAATAAATGAGGCTGAGAACTATTTGTTTAAAGATGATTAATCGCTATTTGATTAATTATCCATTGTCTATTATTTTCTTAACAATTGACTCATTGTTAATTACTAATCAAATGTGAAAAATATGAAGTGTTTAGCTGTAATAAGGAGGGAGGAGAACCCACATAATCAGTCATGCAGCTCGCCATGAATCCTCCCTAAAACCTGTTTTAGGCCTTAAGGAGCAATAAGCACACGACACACACATACGCACACACTCACACACACACACACACACAGGCTCAGGACCAGGACTTTATCTCCTTAATACACACTGACAAAATAAATCCATGAACAGGGGAGGATTGTGTGTGTATATGTGTGTGCGTGTGTGCATGAGTCACTGTTAACAATGTTTCAAGTCACCAGTGGTTTACTTACTGCTCGTTGAGGACAGGGGACTGTAGTCAGACCTGCAGTGGACAACAGAAGACGAGACAAAGAGGACGGCAGAGGGGATGTGTGGACACAGAGAGAATGAGAGGGGAGAAGATGGGGGGAGAGAGGAGAGAGAAAGAGAGGACAAGAAACAGAGAGAGGAGACAGGAGTTTATATTACAGCATGAAGTGCAATCAACATGATTTACAGGACGACACACTCCTATTTCAAATAAAGTGCTGACATCTGGCTAAATAGTAGGAGAGGTCCAACTGGAGAGGAAAGGTCACCAAAAATGCACTCAGACATTTCACTGCGGTTTCTGTCTGAAGGGATAAAACACAGGGACATTCACTCCGAGTGCTGTTTGTAATAAGTGCTGCTGTTCATACTCACACTTCTCTGTGACCAAGTACAGGTCTCAGACACTTGTAATATACCTGGGTATTTTTATTTCATAACAAATTCCACTACACTTCAGAGATAAAAGCTTTTGACTTTTATGTAACTGCTGTGCTTACCACTCGGTTTACATATTAAGTTCTTACAAAGGCTACTTATAAAATATGGGGCATCAATGCAGAATTAAAGGACCAATAAGATCGAATGTACTTCAAATCAGCTCCAGACTTTTCAGTGTGGTGATTGATGATACAGAAGAGTTTAACAAACTGCAGGTACAGGTACAGATAGCTACCTGGCTATCTACCTATATCTCTGGCACTTACAACTCCTCATACTGATTCAGCTAATTAATAAAGTAGGATATACATAATAAAGTAGCTGATTTATGTATATCTATTCAAAAGTGAGCATTAGGGTCAACCATCCTGGAAAAATGTGTAAACACATTGTTGGAATAACTGGAGGTTTTCTCATTTTTCCCATTCCCATGATGTTGCCTGAATGCAGCATGAATAGAGAAGTCAGGAGGCCTAGCTTTTCCGAAAAGCTCACTAGTTGAACTACAGTGTATTTTGTTTCTTTGATGTGAACACAAAGAGAAATACTACAATAACAGTTTGTGGTTTTATGATTTATATCTCATGCAACCATTCGTCAAGAAATGGCAACAAAGAGCCAAACTCCTTCCCTCTGATCTTTATGCTAAGCTAGGCTAATTGTGTCCTGACCTCAGCTCCACACTTAACTTCAGATATGAGGAAGGTATTTATCTTATAATCAGACTTTTAAGCTCCTTATTTAAGTTAAGTTTCTAACTTTCATGTCTCGGTGCGCACACACATATGTGCATGTAAGCTCTTGCTCCGACTGGTCTAATCTAAAGCTCCCATCTTCAAACTGGGAGAGAAGCAGAATTAGATTTCTTGCTAATGTGATCTCTTGGGGGAGGAAAAAAAAAGTCAATTTGTGCAATTACACAAATATGTGTACCTGAGACATACCAGAGCTAGCATGGCCATATACAATGAGACTGATTGAGGAGCGAGGCTGCGTCCCACAGGTTCTAATTCCCCTGAACCAGTCCGTGAAACCTCAGCTCACATGGACAACGACACAACCTGGGTATAATATTAGTCCCGCAGGAGTCAGCTGACGACCAGAGAGGACCAGCAGCTCTCCTCCACACACACACACACATACAGTACACCCTCCCTGTGAGTCCGTCTCTAAACTAATAAGGCCTCTGGAGCTGTGGGACGACAGGAAACAGAGGAGCGAGTCTGTTTCCTGCAGCAGGAGGTTATCAATCTAACTAACGGGCATTAGCAGAGAGAAGGAGAGAGAGAGAGGGATGGATGGATGGGAATGTGGGAGGAAGTGGAGGTGAGCGGAGAAAGGTAAAAAGCAAAAGATGATGATGTGGGTGTTGCAGCAAGGGAGGAAAGGTTGGATCGAAATGAACAAGAAAAATAAAAGGCCGGAAGGTTCCAGAGAAATGACAGAGACACTCAATCGGTTTGTCCCTTGATGAGAGCAAAAAGAAGAAAAAAAAGAGTGAATGTGGAAAAGAAAAAAAAGATGAGAAGATCTTTCTTTCTTTTCAAGGTTTATGACTCTTTGTAGAGTTGGAGGTAGTGGTGTGTGCAGTAAGTTGTGGGTCCGTTTTGACGGCTCCCCCGGGTTGCGTGTGTTTGGCAGAGCTCTAGCCCCCCACACACACATACACACACACACACACACACACACAGCAGCAGCGCCGGATAGCATCTCAACTTGGCGTTTTCCAGTCTGGCCACGCTGCCTCGCTTCATCTCCACCCAAAGACAATAAACGCAAAAGTGAAGCGAAGACAGGCAGCAGCCCGGTCATGCACATGCACACACACACACACACACACACCAGCAGCTCAGCTCCGACTGCACAGGGGACCTGGGATGAGTCTTCAAGGGAGCCGGTTTGACGTAGATGGAGAGAGATGAACGGACTCAGGTGTCTTCGGTTCGGTTCGATTAGACGCAGGAAGGTGGAGGTGGGTGGGAGGAAGGGAAGAGGAAGAGGAGGAGGAGGATGAGGAGCACAGATGAAGATGATGGCGAGATGATAAGCCAAAAAAAGAAACGCAGAGTTGATTGACGATCGGAGATGGAACATGCAATCACTCAAGCCCGACCTCCTCCAATCTCTTTAAGACTTTGACATTGTCACGCTACTTCCCCATGAACGGTCATTACTCACATGATTATACGAGATTTATCGTTGAGTAAATTCAACGCAGCATCAATCCTTTTGTTGGCCAGCTGAGAAGGAAAACCATAAACTCAACACTGACACATCATCGCCTACATTTTTTTTTTCCAGCAGGCACATAGCAGCGTTCATTTGAAGTCTGTTTGACAAATCCGAGTCCAGTTCTTCTCAGTCGCTTTTTTGCTCTGCTTTGGTCTCCTCCACCTCCTCCTGAGATAAATATCCGGCTCATTAGCTGCTAATGCTCCACAGTGAGTCTCTAACTTTGTCTGTGTGCTGCTGGGTGCTGCTGCTCAGGTGGAGTAAAGTGGGTTAATCAGAGCTTGTTTGCTTAAAAACAGCCGCCTGCTGCTCCCGGAGACGAGGTTGATGAGACTGAACCAAACAGCAAATAAGATGTAAAACAAACATCACACACAGCCGACTAAACTATTGATTAGTGCAGCTCTAAGCCGCTATACAGCATCACCTCAAACAAGCCACAAGTCTCCATAGAGGCATTTAGTACAGGCCATAAAATTACTTGTTTTGTCAAACCAGCATCTAAAACAATCAATATGATCTACAGTAAATTACCAAGTAATCATCTAAATTATTGGCCATCAATATTTATGGACCAAGCGATTAATTATAGCATTATTGGAGTATAGTGAGATACTAATTTGCTGCAGAATTATGAGTTAATGTGGAGCTGATGAGTTGAACACAGTAAAAAAAAAAAAGACTGGCACAGTAGTATGGCCTCTGTGAGCTGTGATTGGTCGAGAGGTGGAGGAGAGCAGTGGATGTGGTGGGAGCGGAGCAGGAAGTGAGGCGGAGGTGGAGGATGTGACCTGATGGAGGGAGCAGCTCTGTGGTTATCAGCTGGATGCCACTGCTTTTCCTCTCACACCAGCACTTTCCACAAAGGTATCTCCTGCTCTCCTGCATTCTTTCCCTCTCTCTCTCTCTTTAAAAAAAAAAAAAAAAAAAACATTTTCCCATGAAACATGCTCTCTCACACACATTATGTTGTTTGGTTCCAGTTCACAGCTAATGACATAACTGGGTCCCATGTTACTCTGACAACACTGGGAAACTGATGGACGAGGATAAAGAGAACAAAACTGGTCCGAGATCTGATTGACTCTTATATATTGACTTTATAATGTTTAGTTCTATCTATCGCTGATATTCACATGTACTTTCAGTCCTTTCTCTTTCATCTTCTCAGGAACTATAAATAAAAACTGCCGCCTTAGCTGAATATGGTTAATGTCAATAGTGACCATTGTCCTTCATAATTAAATACATAGCCTAACTATATCAATTAAGCTATAATTAGTCTAAATATACACAATCTAATTTCTATAGGGGAACTACAAGGTTTGGGGATATTAAGAAAACAAATGAAAAAAAAAACGTTATATAGAGTTTTCATTATTCCAAAAAGAAACACAAACAGAAGTTACTCTAATTGTGCTTGTAAACAATCTAGACATAACACAATGGGTGTTTAGTCACACTGATGATAATGATGATGATAATGTCTTTAAAAGGGGTTGTGGGTCAGTGTGGGGTCTCTCACTAAAACACAACACAAAAACACAAGTCCTGTCACTACAACAACAAAACCACATCAAGCAGTTGAGGGACACGTACCACTGGCAAAACTGAGGCGCATCTTTGTTTAAGGGCTGAAAACAGAGTGAACAACACAGTGATTCATTTAACTCTCTACTGTCTCTAAAGTGTTCTTGAATTAAGCTCCATCCATGTGGTTGGTTGGTTGGTTGGACTCTCATTATCAAATGAGTTGGTGATTAAGGCTGAACTTTCCACTAAAGAATTAGGATTACACCTCCTCCATATGTCCTCATCAAACATTGGTTAGTTACAAAAGGGGGTGAAATTCATGAACAAGACTTTGATCTAACATTACATGAATTTCTTTGTGCAGCACAGAAATCTGATAAACAATAGACTCAACTACATCCAAATATTATCTTTAATAATTAATGTAGGTTAATGTACCTAAGTCAATGTAATTTCTATCCAGACTGATAACAATGCATTAAAGTGTCAGTTTTCCCTAAAAATATATATAAAAACTGTCTTTCCCTCTTTTAAACTCATTCATTAGCCTATGTCTGGTGGGTGAAATCAAACTTCTTAAACGAATCCATCAATTTAATACCGACTAGTTTATCTGACAAGGTTCAGCTAATGCAACTGAGTTACTATAGGCTACAAACTTTAATTTGGCACATCTGGACATGAAAACACTTGTTTAAGTTATGTTATACCTAGCCTACGACATGTAGAAAATGCTCTCTTTAGAATGATTTACAAGAGAAAAAAAAAGTTGAATTAGCCAACCTTGTTCAATTTTTAGTAACTTATGCTAATCTTATTCTAATTTTATATGTGAATATGTCAATAGCTCTGAGGTAGAAAAACAGATGGATATTCAGGATGTGTCAGTCCTCTGCTTCACTCACCCTCCAGTCTCGGCTCCCGAATCCACGCAGTCATCTTCTGCTGAGGTTTTCTCCATCTCAAACACTGAGCCGAGCAACACTTAGCCGCATTGTTTCAAAGTCCCGACGTGACGAAGAAAACGAAGAAAACAACACCAACACCGCACCGTTTAAACCGTAAGAGAGTAAATGTGACCCCGGGATGGGAGTGAGAACCGGCCGGTGTGTAACTCCTGACCTGCGGAAAGCCGCTGTCTGCTGGTGAACTAGTTGAAGCAACAGGCGACTGAGTGACTGACTGCTCTTGTTTCTTTGCGTCAGCTGCGCTCCCCGATGATGCCTTCTGGAGCCGTCGGAAATGTGGAAATTAGGTGTAATGTGAATAGGTAGAATAAAACACTGGATTAAAAAACAAACTAAACAAAACAAACTAACAAAACATTAGATTTAATTTAGATTTATCTGGGATGTTTTTACTAACTCAGCAATTTCACTCAACGACATACTTTTCCCACTTAATTTAGTGGAACTCCAACTTTCCTTAATCTCCTACCACTTCATCATTTGACCTCTGTCTGTTCTAGTTTTTGAGACACGATTTATAAAGGGTTTGTAATTAACTTGAACCTTAGAAACTAAAACTAGCTAGCCCTACTACACTTTTAAAATGAAAATGAATGAAACAATGATTTGATTTGTAAACCAAAAACCCGAAGTGATCATGATTGGATATGTCACAATTTTGAAAGCGTATTCCAGATTAATGAGATGGAAAATCGAGATTTATATTTATTTACTGTTTCATATGATTAAGGCTTGTTTCATTGTAGAGTGGGGTCAAAGAACGTCTTTGGTGGGGCTGTGTCTGGTAATGTGTCTGTTTTCCAGCAGCACTTGAAGGCAACATGAGAAGGACGCTGCTTTGGCTCCATCCACAGGATGGACGAGGTAAAGCAACATGTCTACTTTACCTCTTTCTGATCATTTACTAACTACTAGGACTTTGTGTAGTGTTTTTGTATACTTATATATTGTATACTCTTTTTTCTTGTTCTTTTATTTATTTCAGAAAACTTTTTGTCATTTTTTCCCCCCATTTTATTCACACAATGCAGTGTACAAGGTAAGTGTCAACAAGGACAACTCGAGGTAATGCAGTCTTGGGGATAGATAGAAATACATAAATTAAATTCAATTAATAAATAAAAAAAATAAAAAATCACAAGTCAAACTCATTAAAAAAAAAAAAATCTGCGTGACGTCGCAGCGCTACGTCATCTCTACGCGCCTGTGTTCAAGCGGCGGGGACGTTTTTCGTGCACGTTGATGTTTGTGTGTGTGTGGTTTTTTCTGTACCAATTAGCAGCGGACGACAGTTCATCTTCTCCATCGTCAGTTTGACACCGAGGCAAGAACAAATGTCTGTCACCGAGATGTTCAGCTACATCCAGGGCTTCCTGAGCGCCGACCAGGACGTCCGAGAGGTATGAATGAGCCGCCCGTTACCGGTGGTTACCGTTAGCTCCCGGGGACGGTTAGCTCGCTGCTAACACGAGCCGACACACTGGGAACATTTTCACCACGTTAAACTGCAGAAAAGGCGACAGAAGTCTCATTTATTGAGCAGCAGCGCCTCAACTGAGTGATTACGATAAATATCTGTACAGAATAATTTTACCCAGTCGATAAAAATCCATAATTTACGTGTCCGTTAAAGGGATAGTTCAACATTTTGGCAAATTCGCCCATTACATCGACATAATCCCTATAAGTTAGTCATAGCAGTAGGTCCATTGCCTTTAATTGTTGGTGCATGTTGTTTTGAGATCCGCGGGGCAGAGACGTGAGCTGCTCAGCGAACACAATGGAGGTGAATGGTGCAGGTCCCTTGCATAGACTGTAGGGTCCCCTGCCCCTCATCAAACTCATCAAATACACAATCCAACAACTCCAAAATGCTCTGGTGGACAAGTTGTGACCTGCACATTCACCACGCTATGAAATAATCATATATAAATATGTAATATTATGACACATGAAGCAAATACTGGGAACTACATTTCTTGAGTGGTATAAATATATATTAGGCTACATGATGCTCTGCTGCCCCTGTTGTTTTGTTCTGATAGTACAGGGGATAACACTAAGCTTCATTAAAAAAAAAAAATCATCATATTAACTCTGTCAGTGTTATCTGTCAATGTATAGCGAGTGTAGCTTAATTTCTCTCATAAAGGTGAGACACTACAGGTGAATAGGGTAAAAGTTTAAGATACCAAATATGACCATGACATTTCCCAAGTTAATTACTTACATTAAGACATTTTTTTTGTATTACATGATTTGTCACATTTTATGTTTCAATATGCAAATGCAGCCATATCTAATTAAATATGCACTAATTTGCATACATTTGAACAAGATTATTGAACACATGTTTACATATTAGAGTCAAAAGTTTTTACAGAGGGGATTTTGGATCTCTTTTTATCAATCTGTAAATGAGAGGCTCATAAATACCATGCATACAAAGATACATCTTAAAAATCATGTTATCAGTATCGTTTGTAAGATGCTCAGGAAGTCAAAATTTCCTCACATTAGAAGAGAAATGTGTATAAACTACAGACTTTTATTTATTGTAGGATATCCGTAAGGTGGTTCAGACCTTGGAGCAGACTGCTAGAGAAATCCTGACAGTTCTTCAAAGTGTCCACCAGCCAACGGGATTCAAAGAAAGTGAGTGTTTGACACAGTGTGAACTGTTTTGACCTGTTATTTAATGTTAGCTTCTTCATATTTGAACCTGAAGTTTTTTAAATCAATCTTTTTCTCTCCCTGTCTCCCATTAGTTCCCAATAAATGTACGAAGGCCCGCGAGCTGTTCTGCACAGTCCGGACGCAACTTGCAGACCTCAAAACTAAATTTCCTGTGGAGCAGTATTACAGGTACGAGCCACCTCTCACATGATTGTTTTTTTGTGTGTGTGTGTGTTCTGCTTACAAAGCAAATCAACCCTCTTGTCTGTTTGTGTCGGTGTCTGTGCTGAACTCTTCTTTTAGCTCAGATAATATTTCCAACTTCTCAGCAACATTTCACAGGTCGTCCAATCTGCTTCAGCTTTTTTTCTTCTGCCTAAATCAACTCTTTTTTTTAGAAATAAATAAATTTGACTCAGTCATTTTAGATAAAACCCTGGTCTTAAGGTCTAATTAGTCAACCAGAGCTGTGGTTGTCAGGTAATACCAAGAATCATTTCTCGAATCATCAGTTTACAGTCAATCTGCACTCAATTTTAACTTCAATTCCCTTGTCCTATTGTTTGATGGGTTTTCTTTTTGAAAATTAAATGTTTTATTTCCCTCCTTCTGATCTCTGTGATCTCCCTTCAGGTTCCATGAACACTGGCGGTTTGTCCTGCAGCGCTTGGCTTTCCTAGCGGCCTTCGTCGTCTACCTGGAGAGTGAAGCTCTTGTGACTCGGGAGGTTGTGGCTCAGATTCTTGGCAGTAAGTACCAGTTCATGTGTGATGCTGTGTGACTGTTACTGAGGAACGTCGTCTCACTCTGACAACGTCTTAATCCTCCAGTCGAGGTGGTGCGAGAGAAAGGCTTCCACCTGGACGTAGAGGACTACCTGGCTGGTGTGCTGATCATGGCGAGTGAACTGGTGAGTCTGTCGTATGTACGCTGTGTATGTGTGTATTATGTATATATTTTTTAAATTCTGCACTGTAATTCAGTCCTAAAATAAACAACCTAACCATCATGAAGTTAATATAAGATGCAGTATTCTATAAACTCAACAAAGAGATCTTGCTAATTGATCTCTGTAGTCATTTTTTAAACTAAATTTGTAAAATATTTACTGAGTTAAAGCTTCTTTTGAATACATAAATCAAGCAATTTGAATACATTATGTTTGGCCCTGGGAAACCATGTGCATCCTTTTGCTATTTTCTGAAATATTATATACATGGTGATGATTAATTTGGAAGATAATCAAGTGATAATTCAAATGAGAAACAATATTAGTTCAGTTTTGTATTAATTGCTTTTGATTTATTTATTCAGGGGAAACTGAACATCACGACTTGCAGGGATGTTTTATTATCCTGCCAAGAGCTTTTATAGCTCCATACCTAAAACTGTTAACTGAATATGATGTACGATATAAACGTATACAGCGATGATGAGCCATTTCATTAAAACAGGTGACTGGTTTTACAGGTTTATATCCATGACCTGTTTTTAATAGTTCATTCTGACTCATTAGTAATTTTCTCCCATAAAACCAGTCACTTGTTTTAATGTTATGGCCGATGAGTCCAGATTCTCTCAGTGGCAGCTGCTGTTGTAACATCTGGTCAATTGGTCCAGTAAGAAATCACCATGTATCACTGTCAATTGAGCCTTTTTGAGTTTTATTGGTCGAACCGAACCAGAAATTAGACGTCACCTTGGAGTTATAGATGGATTGGTAATAAAAATAAAACCCAGTGAACTTCCTATTTGAAGTCTAAAGCTCTCACTTGGTTTTTAACAACCTAGTAAGTTAGTATTTGTTGGATTCAGGAAAAGGGGAATTGTGATTAATACCTTGACATGTGGTTTCCAATGTGTTTAAGCCACCAATGTTTTCTTGTAAATGAAAAGTTAAGTGTTTAATGTGTACTTCTTTTTGTCCCTTCAGTCACGACTGGCAGTCAACAGCGTCACAGCAGGAGACTACACCCGGCCCCTACGCATCTCCAACTTCATCAACGAGCTGGACTCGGGCTTCCGCCTGCTCAACCTGAAGAACGACCCGCTGCGGAAGCGCTATGACGGCCTCAAGTACGACGTGAAGAAGATCGAGGAGGTGGTGTACGACCTGTCGATCCGCGGCCTGGCCAAGGAGTCCGAGACTGCCAGTGCCGGCGACAAGTAGAGAGTTTTTTGGGAGGCTGTGATTGGCTGTGGGAGACGGGAGGAAGGCGCGGTAGCTACACCCCCCCCCCCAGGGCTGGAACCTCTCCACAGCTGCTGCAGATCGGAGACCTTACTCCACCTAGAAGGCAAGACCCAGGGATCTGCCTGAGGCCCCAGCAGCCTAGGACAGACTGTGTGAGTGTGTGTGTTTGTGTGTATGTGTGCATGAGATGTGCTTCAGATGGATGGCAGTCTGTCAGAAGGGTGGCAGGGAAGGTGCCGCACTTTGACATCCCCCGTTCAGGTGCTTTTAAGATCGAAGGTTCGGTTTGTTGATGGTTTTTTTGGAAATGTGTTCTCAGCTTCATCTGATGCATCTGTTTCCCTGAGTTGGTTTTTTGCAGTTGTTTTCATCTAACTTGCAACAGTCAACCTCCTTTTGTTTGTTAATTTTAGTAAATCGATGTTTAATTAATTCAAGAAGACTGGCAGAGACCGCCCAGAGTGCTCCTGCTGCATACAGCTTCTTCTCTGTGGTTGTTCTGTTGTGTTGATTTGCAAAAGCAACCTAAAAAAAAAAAAAACGAAACCGTAAAATGTGTTCATCGTTGACCAGACAAGTTGATGCCTGGTGGTATTTCTTCGATTTTATTGTCAGAATAATAGATGCATCCAATCAGAGATCCAGGAGCTTCGTTTATGAAGGAAATCTGTGATTCACCAATCAGACGATTAAACACAAAAACCTAAATGTAAAATACATTTTACAGCATCATTGTTGAGTCTCCATTTTGGATTTCGATCATTAGTTTCTGACCTGAAAGCACGGATTTCTTCCTATAAAAGAGGTTCCAGGAGAGGAAGAGCCAAAGAAAAGACAGATGCACTTCACATAAATAGAAACCGACTCTGTGATTAGTTAGATTACTTCTTTCTTTTCTTTTTCCAATGGCAAGAAAAACCCTTGCGGAGCAGTGCCAATGAATATGTCTTGTGATGAAGCTTTCCTCTGGAGATCCATGAGCAAAAATACAAAATGGTCAGAATGTCACGTACTGCATGTTCTGTGTTTACTGTTTTTTTTTCTCTCTCTCCACTTAAGAAAAATGTCTTGAAGGTTTGTTTCCACTGTCGGCATCCAAGCCTCTGTTTGCCTCTTTACTGTAGTGGAGCTGACTTGTGTTTTTATAGAAATATTTCACTTTCATACTCTTGCATCTTGTGTTTTTTTTTTTTGTTTCCTGGAGTATTAAGTGCATTCCACTTGTACCGTGTGTTTTCCATGTGTTTAAATCAGTTGCTTAAAAAAAAAAAAAAAGACTGTAAATACATTTCTACATTCTACGTTTCAAGCTTTGTCGGATTTTGCCCCTGAACGCATCGCACAGAAGAATTCAGGCAGAGGTTGTTGTTTAAAATCTTTTTAATAGAATTCATTGGGGGAAATAATACATCAGGCCTTTCAAATGCAAATGAGGGAAAAAGGAAATAATGGTATGCAACTCAGCAGTCTTTGTTTTGTTTTTGTCTTTTTGTACATTTTGAAAGGGTTCATCTGAAACAGCGCCCCCCCTCCCCCTCCCTCACAACAGCACAGGAGTAGTGTTGGTGTGGAGTTGAGCAGCCCTGCCGTCCCAAACACAGTGATTTGCTACCTCTTCTAGTGCTACTTCATTGCAAACAAAAACAGCATCGGTCTTAAATAGTGGTTTTGGTTTGATGACGGGATCAACTGCATCGTCTCAACTCGCACCGAAATCAGCTTTTTTGCCGACTAGGTTCCTTCTAACATGGAGATTTGTGAATAAACAAGACCATTCGACATAATATTTTTTTGTTTTAACCAGCAGCTACACAGGAAGAAAGTTGTATTACTGAATCAGAATAAAGTGCATTAAATAAAATAAAGCCTTCATAAATAAAAACACACAACCAAGAGAAGTAAAAACACACTTAAGTAGGGGCGGGAGAGGTCAGGCAGCCGGGGACTGACAGAGGAATAATGATAACGATGCTATTGCCTGTAAATTTGTGTCGATCCAGTGCCAGCAGGGGGCGATGTAGTCCACATCTCAGACAGGAAAGCTACTGTGACAGATTATCAATATATTCCCAACAGTGATCAAGGCACAACAGCTCATCGCTACATCACATTATAATTTAACACTTTTAAAACCGCATTATCACCAGACGGTTTTTGTTTTGTGAGTAGACCTCAAGAAACAGGATTTTATCATGGCAGTTTGCTACTTTTAGGGTCATGGGACAAGGTTGGGATAATACAGGAAGAACCAGGTTATTTCAAACCATGTTTTAAATACTAAATCATAAGCCATTTATTTGAAAACAACCAAAAATGTTTGTTCCTCTTTCTGAAATGATTGTTATAAAATTATAGAATAAAGAATTTGGGGGATTTAGACAATTGGTTGGACAAAAATACAAATTAAAAATACTTTCCTTTGGCTTTGACAATTTAAGAATGCCATTTGACGTTTTATTTTGTAGACCAAACAAATATCTGTCCCACAACCCTAAGATGTGGCTGTACCTGTGATGTTAACACACAGGAGACTGACCAGACTTCTCACAAACTGCTTTCATGGCACTACAATTATGAGACTTCCTTAGTGTTGGACTGACGAGGGGAGACTGTGATGATGACGACGTGAACAGATCGGAGACTTTGAAGTTGAATCGACCAAATCAAACTCAACAACACACAAGTGCGTGCTGAAGCGGAGCAGGTGAACTACCTGAACGGCAAAGGAAACCTTGTAGAGGGGGGAAGAAAAAAAATCTAAATGCATATACAGTAGCTACTTGTTTTGAAACTGGCAGAGATTATTGCTGTTACGTGAGTTGTCATTTCAAACACAGTGATACAGGAGGTCTGTTCAGCCTCGTTAATAAGTGAGGCTCTGCTCAACTGCATCTCTGGCAGTGAAGGTTGCTCTGCCGCCGACGTCCAGCAGAGGGCGGCACAGACAGGAAAGGGCAGTGACGACAAACGGAAACCACTGAACGGATGCTCTTGACCACATCTCTACCGTTTACATAGCAAAACAAACATTTCCCCGTCCCCCCACATCCACATCCACATCCACCACCACCACCACCACTGTCTTCTTGTATAAAAAAAAATGACATTACAATTTTTCTTTTTGCAGTCAGTTATGTTCAGTCATGCTATTCAACAGACACGCCTTATTTACTGAAAACACGGCTCTCTTTCTCCAAGAGCAAACAGTCTTTACAATCAAGGCTGACAGCAGCCCAAGTTTTTTTTGGTCGTCCAAGAATCTGATATTCTTTTCTTTTTTTTTCATGTAACGGCTTTAAATTAAATCTTCGTACTTAACTTCATGACAGTATGGTGCACTTATAGCTTTGTAAGAAAAAAGTGCTAGATCTTTCTCCGACTACCCTCAAGAGACGGTGAGAAAGAGTTGTTTTTTTTTTTTAACTGAATCTCACACATTAGTGGCGTCACTCAGAAATGTTTCTTGTTCTCCGCTGATTTTGCAGTAGAAGGGGTTCGGGGGGTATTTACAGTGTTAACAAAGAAACAGGAGTTGCTCGGTCTCAGGAGCGGGTCTGGTTTGTGTTGATCATGATGTTGGGCAGAGCGTTGCGTCTTTTCCTCCAGGTGCCCAAGTCTCGAGCGTACCTCTTGATTTGGTGGAACCACTGCTGGGTACGGGATTTGTCCGAGGCGCGGAAAACAAAAGACTCCCGTCGGATGTCGAGCACCTCGAAAGTGTCCTCGCTCTCCGGGTCCGTCGACACCACGCAGTTCGCCAGACGGATGGGCTCTCTCAGCACCGTGAACTTCCCGCTGCTCTTGTCCTTGATTAGAACCAGCACTCCGTCGCGGACGCTCTCTCCGCCGACGCCCTCCACGTGGTCTCCCCGGGCGCCCGGGTCGTTGGCGTTGCCCTGTCCCGGGGCCTCGCCGGTCCGCTGCGTCCTCACCATGAGCAGACTCTGAACGTTTTGGAACTTCAGGGCCTTGCTGCCCTTCTTCACCCACTGGCCGTCGGCCGGCTGCGACAGCTGGAGCGGCCCCTCCATGACGAAGCGGGTGTTCTCCCGCGCCCATCCCACCGTCTTCATCGACACCTCTCGCATCTCGATGTTGATCACCTCGCGGTTCTTGCGGCTGTCCCGGCGGAACGACCGGAGCGACCATGTGACGCCGTTGCCCTCCTGCTTGGTCTTCATGTTGATGTGCTCCAGGTGGGACTCCACGCGACTCTTGGCCTCTCGGAGACGCGCGTAGTCCGGGTGGCATTCGGGCGTGACCTTGATGATGCGGCTCAGCAGGAGCGGGTATTTGGTCACGCGCTGGAGCGGCGCCATGAGGAAGGAGCGCAGGTTCATGCGACGCAGCGCCGTGTTGTCGTTCTGGGAGACGTCCAGGAAGATTCTGCAAAGAGAAAGAGGAAATTAAATGGATAGTTCACCCAAAATTCAAATTTCACTCATTATCTACTCACCCTCATGTCAACTAAGAGCTGTGAGAATTTTCAGAGTCCTCCGTGCCTTCTCTGAGTTACAGCAGGGGGGTCCGTGCAGCAGTATTTGTCCATATAATGGTTGTGAATGGATACCAACTTTCTTCGTCCAAAAAGACACACCAAAAAACATCCAAATACCTCCATACTGCTCGTCTGCAATGTCCCTCGTGTATTGAAGCCCCGACATGAGAAATTGTTCCGAAAAAAATTAAATAAGTCTATATTTTAAGCTTGTTTGTAGCGGAAGCTCCCAGTGTCTCGGTTCACTGCTCTTCCTGTGTCAGTGCAAATCTCGCGTGATTTGCACTGACCGGCGGAACAATTTCTCATGTTGGGGCTTCAATACAAGAGGGACATTACAGACGAGCAGTATGGAGGTATTTGGATGTTTTCTGGTGTGTCTTTTTGGACGAAGAAAGTTGGTATCCATTGACAACCATTATATACACAAATACTGCTGCTGCGCGGAACCCCCCCCCCCCCCCCCCCCCCCCCCCCGTAACTCAGAGAAGAAATTTGAATTTTGGGTGAACTATCCCTTTAAGATGAGACCTGAGTCTGTGCATGTCCTGGGAGATCTCTTAAAAAGTTGATTAATAGGAATCGCAGGACAGCCTGACTCATGGGTGAGCTCTGGTGCCGTCTAAAAATATGAATCATTGCAGCTCTACTCTCAAAATAGACCTTCTTCTGAATAAGTGATAACCCCCTGTCTTTTCCATTAAGAATTACACAGAGCGGCCGTGGCAGGAACTCGAGAAAGCTCCCACAGTAACTTTTCCATCACACGGACCGACCAACAACAGAAAGATGAGGCCCTGTGTTCTATAGTGTGTACCGACCGGAGCAGCTCTTTCTCTTTCTCCAGCGTGTTGAGCATGTTGACGGAGGTGGGCTGCTGCAGACAGTAGGTCTGGAAGGCGGGCAGCATGTTGACGAACTCCAGGAAGATCTCTCCGATGTACACCGTCAGCAGGTCCTCGTCTCCCTGAGGCCGAACCGCAGGAGAGAAAACAAGCCAAGTCAGCGTTCAACTCATTTATGTCCTGCACCGGGAAACAATTTGTCTTAGCAGGTCATCTGCTGGTACGGTTATATTAGTTTCCATCCATCAAAAGTCATGCAGAATATTTCCAGATTTTAAATTTGGCTCTGACGTCATCACTTCCCATAAGGATAAAAACAAGCTTTTTGCCTACAGGTAAATGCTGCGGTGTTGTATATGTGGATATTTTGGGATGGCAGCAGTTGCAGTACAATGGCTTTCAGGTGAAATGTGAAGCAGCAGAGATGATAGAGCAAAAAGAGTGACCAACTTATTGCAAAGGCGCATTGGTTTGGATATATCGTAAGTGCAGTATCTCAAAACAGGATGCACATCAAGACACAAGAATAAAAAATAAAGTTTGCTAAATACTGTAAAGTAACCCTCAAGTTGCTTACAAAGCTTCTTCCAGATGTATCAAGCGATCACTGTCAGAGCCAGTTAATTTACACTCAGCACAACTTCCTGTCCATATTGGCTATTCACAGCTCGCTATCAGCCTTGCAAGCAGTACTTGGCTAAACAAACATTTTTTTTACCTCAAGGTCCACTTAATAGTTGTTCTCTCGACCCATTTCCGAGGTCGAGAATAAACTTCCAGTCTCATTAAAAATCAGTCTTGACACCAAAAAAAGATGTAAAAACAAGTTTGTTTTGGAAATGTCTGAAGCTATTT
The DNA here is from genome assembly GCF_905171665.1 of Trachurus trachurus. Taxonomy (NCBI): domain Eukaryota; kingdom Metazoa; phylum Chordata; class Actinopteri; order Carangiformes; family Carangidae; genus Trachurus; species Trachurus trachurus. The sequence goes on from NC_139899.1 coordinate 23,728,597, forward strand.
AACCTTCAGATCATTTTAAGTTGCTAAAAGTTGCATTAGGGCTTGCACATCCACTCCAATGCACTTTTTTCTAACCTCCCCATGGCAGCAACTCGTGGTTCTCATCCTTCCTATATCTACATCTCTTCATCATCCATCATCTTTCAACAATCCCAACTCTGTTGCATTGCAAGTAAGAACCAGTTTTCCACAGCTCTCCCTCTGAGTTATAAACAGATTGGCTCTACCCTACATGTCCCATCTTACTATCTCTAATACACTCTTTCTACATTGGTTTCATCATTTGGCAGCAGATCCTTTGCTGACTAAGCGCATGTTGCTCAGTTGGACTCATTTGAGGTTTGCTTTGGTCCCTCTTGTTTTCACATTTTCACTCTTTTTACCTCGTGTTTTGTTATTACAAACCTCTTTGCAGTGTACTGTAGGTATTTGCACTCCAGAGAAAGCATGCCTTTATAAATGTGACCCTGAAAGTGGATTATGTAACACGGGCAGGTGCTAAAAGCTTGGCAGCATTAAACATCATCAAAACATGCCAGAGAGTGGGTCACCTGGTCAAAGGCCTGGTCGATGCTGTCCTGCAGGTGTTCTGTGAAGCGGTCATTGACATCGATGAGCTCTTGAACGTTGCCAAACACCACAGTGAGCTGTTCGGCCGTCAGCAGCCCGGCGTTCTGCATGGGGCCGTAAAACTCCTCTTTGATGATGCGCAGGTCCTCGCCGTAGCTCGACTCTGTGTTCAGAAACTCCAGGATGGCTTCTTTGCGCTCGATGCGCAGCTTGGAGCAGCGTTCACACATGCGCTCTCCTCGCTCTTTGGAGGCCCCGTCCCTCAGTCCGCAGTCTGGACAGGGTCTCTGAGCCTCCCAGGCCTTGAGGGAGGCGGATGGTCTCTTCCAGGTGCGGGACAGTCCCGGGCCGATGCCGCTGTCCACTCGCTCAACCTCTGCTCCCCTGTTCCTGCGGTAGCGGCGTGGCTCGCTGTCCTCCTCCTCCCGCTCATCGCTCAGACCCACCACGCCGCTGTCGGCGCTCAGGCTGCTGATGGTGCTCCAGCGATGCTGCCCGGACCGAGTCACACCCAGACCTGCTTGGCGCTCCTCACCAGGGGGTTCTGAGCGACCACGAATTGCTGCTGGAGCTGCAGAGGTGCAGATTCATTAGTGTTTATGGATTTAATCTCCACCCACACACTCATAAACACACACACACACAGACGCACAGACCATTAACAGCGGCACCCATTTAATCTGGACCAGTCATTATTGGCCATGTCAAAATGAAGGAACTATTATAGATATCATCTCTCTCCAATAATTAGATCCCTAACCCTCCAGTCAAGGACTTAACCTTTGTTGTCAATACATATTATGTCAATATAAGTGTGTAGGTGTATGTGCGTGTGTTCAAAATGAGGGTCTCTGTGTTTGCTGAGCTGCTTAGACAAGGTTTCAAATGAGTCTTTCAAACATCTGATTCATTATACAGGTGCTTTGTGAATTATATATGAAGCTGCACAATGCCTTTTTTTTCACACTGTGGAAAAAAAACAATTTCTAGTGAATTTCCCTTTTATCTTCTGGAAAGAGCAACAAGGTCACCATTAGCATATGCCATATTGACTGACACTCTGTGGCCGGCGTCCAGTGTCAAAGAGCTTCTGTTGACAGCACAGTATTAGCAGGGGAGCATATGTGTGCGTGTGTGTATGTGTGTGTTTGGTGGGGGAGGTGAGGTGAGGCTAACACTGAGTTGTATAAGAGATGTACGCACAAAGCAAATGCAGCTCTTAATAGCCTTAATCTTTTTTAAATGCAATGGATTGCGAAATGTCGGCGTCAGATGGAAATTCATTCACAATTTTATGGTGATTCACCTTTTACTGACGAGGTGAGGGAGGTTTAATGAGGACATGGGGCTCTCTGAAGCCCAGGGATTTACGAACAGCCAGGGCAGACTGGATGTGGCTCTCCACAGGAAGGAAGTCATAATCAAGTCATAACCGCACAAAAATAAGCTGTGATCAAAGCTTCTTTTCGAATAAACTTAATATTTCAGACAGGGTCTATAGGATCTGTTTGAGTGTGTGTTGTGTTTATGTGTTAAAATATAGCCTATTGAATTCATTCTCAGTCTGAGTGTACATAAAACTACCCAGGGCTCTGAACACATCCAAGTTCAATCAAATTTTTCCAGCAAAATGACAGTTAAAGTTTTGCTAATGCTACATAGCCAAGGTTAGCACTGACAGCTGTTTACTTAATAGTCTAGAGGAAACGTTGCAAGTTCATTCATTTACTTATTTATATTCATTTATCAAGTGCTGTCTCCAGTGGTTGAAAGCTACCCCTTTGTTTTGCTTCTATTTCTATTAGCTACTTCTTTTCTGCTACTGAAGTTAGCATGCTAACTGGTTGGACTGTCTCGTCTCACCATTTTCCGATACCGAGTCACTGTAGCATCCAGGCTGCCCTGAACAGTGGCATATTGCATGGGGAGTTATATAACCTTACCTCCTAAACAATTAATGCTAACACTAGTGGTGGTAGCACAAGCAAAACTTAGACATAGTTACTTTAAGTTAAGTTACAATTACCACTTAAAAATTGTGCATTTGTTTATCTTTTCTTTCAGGCTGCAGTGTTTCTTAAAGTAGTTGCTTCGTAGGCTACTTCGGTTTTGGAGCTGTCACGTTAACAGGAAGGGAGGGGTCAACAAAAAGATTAGGCTATAATTGCATAATGGGAAATGTAGGATCTAGTGTTTTTAAACCTTGACCTCTCTGAATATATCTTTCTGTTGCTTAGATTTTAATTATTCTTTTGTTCATCTGTCTCATGGCAGCCACACAATTCTCTGGAAATTAAAGATTAAATCTCTTTATAACTATATAGAGATTTAATTGACTTTTCTGATGAGGATTGTTAATGGTACAAGCTCTTCTTGTGTCCACCTTTTGAAATATATCCAGGGAGAGGACAGATGTCACAGATCTGTGACTGATGCTTCCTCATTTAATCGAATGCACATGTTTTATTCATGGTGTTATACAATGTCCCCAAATTTTCAAAACTAAAACTAATAGCCTTCCCTTTATTGGGATATTTGACATCACTGTGGGCTGGAACCTGTTCACCTCAAGGCAGTCAGACATTTCAGCCTTCACATCTTCACTAATAAGACGTCATCTTTTACTTCAAATGCAAATCCAGACTCTGGTGGATTTAAGACATGACGTACTTTACAAAACCGGAGAACAAAAATTAGGTAGGCCTATGTTGTGATAGGAAGCTCAGCTCATTAAGGGTTTTTAAATGTTTCTGTTTTGTTTTATTATCCCACTGAACGGGCGAGTTCATATGTTGTGTAAGTATTATGAGGCTGGATGGAAGGGAGGATGAGGACATAAGGGAAGAATGAATTTTACAGCCATAGCGACAGTTTCTTGTCTATAATGACACATTGTGAACGGGGGATTGTGATTGGACCTCAAATCATAAAACCTATGCTCCTGGAAAGAGAAATTAAAGGTGGAAAGTTTGGATCAAGAAGTGACTGATGGCCTAATCAACCATGGATCAAGTGATAAGCATAGCACCATTAATAAAAACCTTTTGGTCTAGGCAACAGTTTGCGTCATGAAAACCAAAGCTATGTTGCTAAATGGTTTCCACATTCCCCTTTTCCATCTATTTGGCATAAACTTGCGAAAATAGACACATGCTGAGATCAACCACTGATGCAATCCTGCAAAATATAATGTCACCAATCAGCCCTTCAGCCTAACTGTCTACCGCTGTGTAGGTCTTGATGCAGATCAAAACAAAAAAAATGTAAACATTTCTTATCTCCAATGAAAAATGTGACTTTGCTTATGGGGCCTTGAGTTACATTCTTTGCATAATTTGCATACTGAATGTTTTCTAGTTTTATAATAATATCACATTGCAGCTAACAAAGTTGCTCAGCTGTAATGAAATATTTAATGCATTACACACAGAAAGCATGTCAAACACTTTGCCTGTGTGCAACATAGCTGTCACACACACGTGTCATGTGCTCACCACTGTCTCTGTCTCGGTCACGGTCTCGGCGGTGGCTGTGGAGCCGGGCGGCAGCAGCGATCTTCATCTCCAGCTGTTTGCGCTTGGAGGCGTCGGCCGGCATGGGGTCGCTGTAGTGGGGCCGGAGGCGGCACTCGCGCTGCGCCCTCACCGTCTCAGCCAGCTCATAGGCTGCGTCTGAGCTGGAGCGCCTGCAGCCCAGACCGGTGTGCTGCCAGGTGGAAGGACACGTGCGTCAATCAAACTGTTAGGTTTCTATGGCAACAGATGAAAAAAAAAGAAGAAAAAAAAAGGAGCAAGACTCTTCGGATGAGATAAGGAGAGAGCGGTGATAAGAGGCAAATCACAGCTCGTGTGTGTCTGTTCGTGTACGTCCTCAACATGTTCACACTCACCATGACATCATTACATAACTAGTCTTGGTTATCTCTCTGATCCCGGCTTGTGGAACTGACAAGAATCCAAATTTCATACTGAGATTCGGCACTGAGCGTCTGCCAAGCCTTGTAAGAGACTCTGAACACAACAAGGCCGCACATCCAAATATCTGCTCTTATCAAAACTTGAAGCCACCCAGCCTTGAAGATGGGAGACGTCCCCCAAGTGACAATTCAAAGCATCCCCTAGCTTTTCTTTTTTCTTCTCTTTTTTGGAGGTGAAGTGAGGAATTCCCCGACACACACTGCACCATCCTGTGTGGACACAAACACTCCTCACGTGGCTTTAAAAAAAATCCTTCCAGGGTCTATCAAGCCCCCGAGAGCTGACCTGAGGTTGAAGGATCAAAGGTCACCGCTTTGACATGCAGCTCCTCACCCCGGGGGGGCATCGCTGGCGTCCATTGCATTTGAAGATATTGGCTTTGCAATGATTACCTCCCCTTAATGTTGACAGTTCTCTGACAACTAACAGCTACGCATGACTGAAAGGCGGAGAAAGGTTTTCATCTCTCCCTCCACCACAAGGCAACGTGATCTACAGCTTGCAGCAATCACATAAAAAAAACTGAGGAGAATAATTCATGTTGCGCTGAATTATCGAACAGCAGCTCTTACTTTAGGAATGCAGAGGCAGGATCCATTGTGGATTCAAAGCCAAGAACGAAGAAAGGCGAGAATCCGACGCACCTCGACATCTGTTCTCTAAACTACCTGCAGCCCTGTAGCATGCAAGCGAGCGGGCGAGATGCGACTCCATGTCAGTCCGGCTCTTCTGTTCTGCAGATGCACAGAGAGGAGCACAATGCTAGCTGCAGCTGAGGCTGGTGTCAAGCTGCAGAGAGCAGGGAATGAAGCGCTGAGTTACCAGCAGCCCGCAGCTGGAGGGGGGCTTAATCCTCTTTTTTTTTTTCTTTTTTTTTTTACTGCACCCTCAGACGTCGAGCTGTTGCTGGAAAACAAGAGTGCTGCATGCTCGCTCTTTTCCCAACAAATACCTCTGCATCACTATGTGTGAGTGATGTGCATGTGTGGATGTGTGGATGTGTGTGTGTGTGTCGCAGTCCCCTTGCTTGTCCCTGTCATCCTTGAATACCAATAGATCTGTGTGTTTCTGCACAGTGCGAGGCGACAACGCGAAGCGGCGAGCACAGACGCGCACAGACGACACATTTAAAAAAAAAAGGCAGAGGAAAAAGACGAAAGACAACGAAAGAAGGAAAACCCTTACGCATTCTCCTGCTCCCTCTCTTCCTCCTTCTCCTGCAGGCGTCTCGTCGCCAGCCTCAGCTCCGCAGGCCGTTGCCGACGTTGCCATGGCAACGGCGGAGGGCTGACAGTCGGTCGAGGGGGCGGTGATGTCACAGCCTCCGTGCCGGTCACCTGACAGCCTGACGGGGGCCTCGGCGGAGATCTCTGCACTGCAGCTGGTGAAGAGAGGAGGAGACGGAGGTAGAGAGGGAGAGAACAGGGAGAGAGAGAGAGATGGATGGATGGATGGATGGATGGAGAGGAGGGAGGGAGTGGAAGGGGAAGGGAGGGATGCAAGGGAAGAAAAGAGAGGAGAAGGAGGAGAGGGGAAAGGGGAGGGAGGAGAAGCAGGATGTGGGAGACGGGGAGTAAATGAGGAGAGAGGGGAAGTCGGAGGAGGGAGAGGAGGGTTGAAATTATAATTCTGGCAGAGCTCACGTCTCCTTACAGCACCCCTGCCCATTTATTCCACCTAACTCTCCCGTCTCCAGCTCACATGCCTCCCTGCTGTGTCTTCCTCCATCCTCCCCACCCACCCTCCTCCTCCTCCTTCTCCACCATCCCTCCTCCACCTCACCACAAACACTCAAATCAATTCCTCTCAAACCCTCTTCAGGAGGAACAGTAATTAGACACATCAGTGGACGTTAACACCTGAACCCCTGGACCACGGGGACACCGGCTGCAAACACACACAAAACCCACCCACCCACCCACCCAGTCAGCCAGCCATCGCACACTCCCATCATTCCTTTGTCTGATAAGTGTGGATCCATTCTGGATTCTTGCAGCGAAACAGCCAACATGTGATCTGAGACACCCCACAAAAACACACAGACTGTGACACACACACACATACACGTACACACACTGAAATATCACCACAGTGAAACAAATGCATGCCTCTGGGGGCTCATGCATGCATTTATAAGTGCACACAAACAGTAAAACACACACACTACAGAGGACATCTAAGCAACAGAGGCGTCCTATGGAGGCTCAGGGGTTAAGGCGCCAACCATGCACCATGATGTGGCCGGTGGGACCGTCTGGGGACCTTTGTTACATTTCATCACTTGTCTCTCCTCATTTTCTGTCGTCAGACACGGAGACACTCCACTTGGCATGTTCACGGCTGATCAAGTCTCACTGTTGGATTTTTTTGGCCACTTGGGAGCAGATGAGGACCGCAAATTACAAAACCCACATTCCTGACATAATGAGCCAGATGTTCCACTTTCTTCACTAACAGAACAATAAATGTGCAAAGAAACCAGAACCGTGAGCTAAACGCTAACTGAGCTAAGCTAAACAATTCCCCGTGGGTTTTCCTCGATGTCGGTGCTCATTTTTCACATTACATGATGTAGTCATATTGATTAGTCAAGCTTTGACTTAATACATACATTATTAACAACAGGAACTACAAACTATATACAGTGTATTGATTTTGTTTTTCAAACGCTGGCGAGCGTCATGCTCCAACAGGCACGATTGCAAAATATAATATTACTGCTATGACTGGAAGAAAAAAAACCTGTTTCTGCTAAAACAGCAGTTTTAGAGATTAATATACAGTATTTTATTCAATTAAAATTAAAAGTCGAGGCTTTGGTGGGTTTTTTCCCATCGGCTGAGCAGGTTTAATAGGCCCAAGGGTCAAAACACCACAACAGAGTCTCAACAACGTCTGGCTGTACATTCCTGATTTATTGACTTTAGTAGTGTGTGTAACAACAGAGGAGGGGTGTTGGGTGGAAGTTGGGGGGTGGAGGGTCTCAGGAGCAGGTTGGTTTAGTTTTAATCATGGCGACGTTACAACAGCACCTACACAGAAATTAGACATAAGTGATACAGTCTCATGTGATTGAGTATAATGCTGCAGTCTAATGTTAATATTTTTCCTCCCTCTGATGTAAACTACCTTGTTAATATCAATTAAACTGCTGCTGTCACTGTGGTATTTGGTTTGTTTGATACAGGCCTAACTACATGTCATATTTAGAGCCTGACTGATTAATGTTTGTGTTGTGTTCATTCAATTTCTATAGGTTCGAGACTGAATGGGCTGTGAAAAGAAAGTGTGTAATTATAGGCTTTTGTGCCCTTTTAAACTTATTTTATTTACTTTCTTATCTTAGTTTACCGCAGTGCTGCCCTGAAGCCATTTTAGGCCAAGTTATTGATCATTTATCAGGACCATGTTGAACCTCCAATACGTAGTTGTCACAACAATTGAGCCATATTTGAGGGATCACTGCAAAAAATGTGTGTTTACATAAACACGAGGAACATCAGATGATTAATCTGAATCAATCAGAAGGTTTTACTCAGCATTACATCAGCATTTACTCCCCCTAAAAATCCCGGTCGTTTACAGTCTATTAGTGTGAGACTCCATGACATTTAATTTACACTTATCTAAGAGTAAGAAAATCAACAAATCTTCAGACTTGAGATGAAGCGACTGCAAATGTTTGCATATTAGCTCTCTAAACCAAACTCAAACAATTAACAAATTCATGTCAATCCATTAATAGATTAAATGCACCACAGTAACCTCTGCCATGATGATACAGTATGTAGTACACTGCGGCTGCGGCCTGTTTTGTATTCTCGTGTATCCCTGTGGCGAGGTCTCATCACTCTAATGGTTCTTACATAACTCCGTCCTCCCAGTTCTGGCCACGTCATGACAATACACTTCTCAGCATTCCCATGATGCACTGTGACACATCAGCGTGCACACATATTTTATATTAAAAACTACAGCAAACCCTGGCAACCTGTATTATTTAGCATAAGGCGACACATGTAATCAACAAGGCTCAAGTGCTCGAACTGGTGGCGGAGCGGTGAGGAGGAAGGAAGATGTAATTAATACAGTTTTGAAGATTCATCTCCGAAGCATCCAATCGGTGTTCACCCAGACAAACTGTCATTAAAGGCCCCTCTCTCCCCTCATGGTATTAGCTGTCACACCTCAGATGATGCATGGGAAGCAATAACCTGCAGCTTAATTTATCAGGAAACCGTAGGTGATAGATATCTGCTCAAAACGGCCCAATGTGACGCTTAAATTAGCCCGTCTGTCACTTTCGCTGATGCATGCATCACTCCTACGAATCCAATATATTTTCTCTTGAGTGTCTGCATCTAATAGAAACAAATGGGAAATACTACAGTAAATATGGCAGCAGCACGCCTCCCCATGAACGCTAAACATAACCAGTGCACCTTTACTGCAGAGTACAATTAACCCAGTGGTGCTGCTTTAATGCTCCACTCTATTTGTGGTCTATAAAACTGCTCCCAGGTGTAATAACATGAATATTACCGTGGTAATGCTGCACTTGTCGTATTATACTCTTTGTGCAGGTCTTGCTGCATGATATTGGTTGAAGTCAAATACCGCAGGGTGCAGAGATCACACAGAATATTGCCATGTTTAATTAATAAATCTCCAAGTATTAACATTCACAGAGCCCGAGGTTGATTTGAAATCACACAGGGAGTGCACCGAGTGTTGCATCGTGGGTGCTTTTTGGAACATAAAAGATGAAACCACTTGGGATAAACAATGTTGAATGTGAGTAAGGAGGCTCTAAGAAAGGACTGGAGTATCGTAGTGCTAAATTGGAGACCATAAATCAACAATTATTATCATTGATGACTTGTCCAATTGATCAATAAAGTTTGAAATCACTCTCTGGTTGAAAATTTGGTGCTTTTCTCTGTTTTTTACCATTGCAAGCTGAAAATGTTTTACTATGTGACTATGCTATGTTGGCCAGAATGAAATACCTGAACATCATCATCATCAAAGGGAGTAAAGTAATACCTCAGCTCTTTTTTATGTGTCATTCGAACTAGTTATCATGCTGACATGCTAAACTGTGTTGGCCATGGTACAGTATGCTTCAGCTCAGAGCAGCCTCACACACAGAGCTGCTAACATTGCTGCAGAGTCATGGTGCACATTGGGATCTATTGGAAAATCACTAACAAAAGGAATTTTTCCACTATCTATCTAATAAATCCTAAAGATTTACTGTAAAAACAGCCGGAAAGCTGCGGCTCTGCACCCGGGGCTCATATTGTGAAAGTCACACACAGCACTTATTTTTGTGCTGCCTTCATGCAGAGGAGCTTCAGACATCCATCATCCCTTCTAGCAGTGCAAACAAAGGAACAACAGTGAGTGGAGAGTCCTGACAGGCAGGGAAAGACACCGTCTATCTCCCATCTATCACGGCCTGCAGCCTGCAGGGGGTGGAGTTTATATCCTTCAACAGGCCTCATCAAGCAGCTCCTCTGTATTCAACGTCTAATATTTACATCGCACAGATGCCTGGACCCAAATGACACCACAGTGCTGTGAAAGAAGTAGAAAAAAACTGAAACAACAACACACTCTCCCTCTTGTTTGCCCTTGATCAGAATGAACCACAGTGGAGTGAAGCCTGCATTCATTTAGCCCACAGACAGACAGAGAGACAGACAGAGAGAGAGGCAGTGGGGTCTGTGGGGACGGTGCTACTCTTCCAGTCTGTCATGCTTCATGCCAGCCTCCCGCCCACAGCCTTGTCTGCAGAGCCAACGCTGTTAGCTCCGACAGCTGTTATCACAATAACTGAGATAAATCGATAACACAACAACACACGCCGGCTTAAACAGATGGACTCACACACACACACATTGTGCACCAACACCGCATGGCACAAACATGGGAGTGTAGTTGCGTACTGCTGCTATAGGATATAGATGTCATTTCACTATCAATAAGATTAAGTGGATTTAAAGACAATCCAGTTATTGCTTTAATCTACTTGGAACTGGTGGAGGTGACATAAGTGTTTGGATTAATTGCAAAGGTAGCAACAGCAATAGTTACAAATAAACTATTACTCTATAAGACAAAAATTGCTTAGTAAGGTAGATCCAAATAACGAATCTGTGTGGTTAGATGATGCTGAGAAGCTAAAACATCTTTTTCAGTTGAATATATTTGCATTTTCTTTATTTCTTGAAAAGGCCTGGGCAATGAGACGAAGAGCGATATATAGTTGAATACTGAAAGTAATCTTAAATTGTTTATTTATGTGTCACACTTGTGTGGCAGGTAACACCAACAGGAAGGACTGTCTAGTCTTTTTTTTTCTTGTATTTGTCATTAAATGTGTCTTGTAATCCCATATGGGATGGGCCACAGTGGTGGCATGACACGAAAATAAAAAAATTCATTCATCCATTCATTCAATAAACACATAAACACAAAGACTCGACTCCACCCTCTCCCCGTCCCAGCCTTACCTCTTCTTGATGAGGTCCAGTGCGGAGCCGATGAGTCCGTCCTTCATCTTGTAAATCTTGGCTCCGTAGCTGGACAGGTCCGTCCCCTCCAGAAGGAGCGCCGGGCAGCAGCTGGAGGGTCGTTCCCAGTTCTCCCTGCTGGGCGGGAAAGGAACCGACCCAGCTGGTTCGAGGCTGCTCCTCCTCCGCCTGCTGCTGCCGCTGCTGCTCCCGCTCCCGTCCTCTCCCCCCGCAGCGAGCAGCGCCTTCTCCTGGGCCGAGCTGGCCACCAGCGGCTGCAGGGGCGAGCGCGGCGACGGGCCGGTGCGGATGGGAGAGTACGTGCTGTGTACGGAGGTGGAGGAGGAGGTGGGGTCTTCGGTGATGGAGGAGGGGGTCATGGTCTGCAGGCCTTCGTCGCTGGTGCCCGTCCTGTCACCTGTGCTCTTGTCTCCATCGAAGTCCTCAGGATCTCCTCCTCCTCCTCCACAGCCAGACAGAGGGAGGAGGTGATCAGAGGTGGGCTTCTCGCTCGCTGACCCTCCCGCCTCCTTCACATCAGGTTTTCCAGATGCCACAGAACCAGCTGTGGACTCTCTGCTCTGCTCCCCCTCCTTCTGCCTCATCCTCTTGAACTCCTCGAACGTCGGGATATGAAGGCGTCCCACAGGAGGTCTGCGGCACTCGGACGCGCAGTCTGCTGCTCCATTCCTGTTTGCTGCGATGTTGTCTGTGGTGCAGGCTGTTTTAACCGCTTTCGGGATGGTCGGGGAGCCGTGGAGAGTCAGGTTGGGGCTGCTGTTCTGCCGCCGCAGCTGCAAGCGCCTCAGGACCTCCTGCTTGATCTCCTCGGGGCTGGTGATGCGCGGCGATGTCGTGCACGGCGACCTGGAGCCGGCACCTGTCGAACTCACGTGATGCACACCTTCCCTTTCGATGGGCGCGGCGCTCGGGTTCACCTGAGGCCGCAGCGGGAGGGGCTTCATAGGCTCCACCGCTGACCGTGCGCTCTGGAGGCGGAGCTTCTCCCTCAGGCCTTTCCTTGCGTCCCATTCGTCGACTCCACCTGGAAGTGTTAGTAAAGCAGAGATTAAGTGTGTAATTTGGGGAAAGGCTAATCAATTGTGGCAAGAGAGGTGGGATAGAGAGGAGAAAGGGAGACATCTTTATCAAGTTCAGAGGGGGGGTTAGAGGTGTGAGGATGGGCAGTGGGTGCAGGAGAGAGGATATTGTGTTGTCAAGGTTAAGGCTGGGGCATAGTGCGTTGAATAAAACATTGAAAGTAATGGGGAGGCATCAGACAGGTTTATGTGAAGGGTGTCAGGAGGAGGAGTCAGTGGAGCATGTGGTTCTGGAGGTGATGAAGAGCAGGATCAGGGAGTTAGGGGTGCAGGAAATCACGCTAAAAGGATTACTGAGTGAGAGGGCACAGATTAGAGTTTTGTTATGTTATTTAAAGGAAACAGGGGTGTTTTATAGAATTTGATGGATAGGCGGGAATAGAAGGTAGGGTATTGATGACAGCTGTAGGGAGTGCAGGATGAGGGTGGGTTTTTTTTGTGTATATTTATCCTATTTATTTTTCTATGTATGTATGATATGGGGTAGAATGTAAGTCTTGTCTGGCTCACACTCCAGGACAGAAGGTGGCGGTAATGCACCAAAAAGTTGGATGCCAACCGCCGTAAAACGAGAAGAAGAAGAAGAAAAGACTCCACCTGGAAACAGCAGCTGGGGGAAGAGCGGGAGGTCCTTCCTGGGCACGCCATGCCGAGGGTAAAAGGCCAGGCTCTCGGGGTTGGGTACAGATCCATCTGGGGGTCCGTCGTACCAGTGGCTGGTGGATGTGTAGCGCAGAATAAACTCACTGTCCACGCTCCGGTAGGGGAACGCACACAGGCCTGAGTCCGCCACCGCGTTCCAGTTCAGGTTCTCCATACTCCTGTAAGGCCGGCTGCTGCCGTTGACGCCGTTCGTGTGGCCGCAGGAGCCCGGGGCCATCCCATAATGCCCCGGCCCCACACCCAGAGGGCCCTGCCTGCCGGAGCAGTACCTCAGCCCCAGGTTGGTGAGCAGGGTGCTGCTGTTACACCGGGCCATGAGGGGGTAGTGCGGCCCGTGGAGGCCCGGGTAGTGGGGGATGCCGGGTCTGTGTCGGGGGAAGGAGGACAGAGGGTCGGGGGAGGACAGGGGGAGGTTGGCGATGCAGGGCTCCATGTCTATCACAAGGTCGAGGGGAGAGGCGCAGCCAGCGGGAGAGCCGGGAGAGGCTGCGGCGGCGGCGGAGGAGGTGGTGGAGGGGTAGTCACATGTTGGAGGAGGCTTTACGTCTGGCATGGCTGCGGGCGGAGCGAGCAGCACTCGGACACACAGTCAGCAGCTACGGAGATCTGCAGCCTGCAAAAGCAAGATCACACATGTAAAGACGACACAGTATCAGTATGCACAGAGAAAACCATGTAAGTTTTAAAGGGATAGTTCAACATTTTGGCACATTAGCCCATTGCCATAATCCCTATAGTCTTAGCAGTAGGTTCGTTACCTTTAATTGTCGGTGCAAGCTATTTTTAGAACAGCGGAGCAGAGCTGTAAGCTGCTCAGAGCTACGCTACGGAGGCTCATGGGATTTCTTGGTTTCCCTCATTAAACTCATCAAATACACAATCCAACAACTCCAAAACGCTCTGGTGGACAAGTTGTGACCTGCACATTCTCCACGCTATGAGATAATAACGGGAACGTTACGAGACAGAGTTGTTTTAGAGGTAAATTCATGCAAAACTGCAGATGCACGTTCCCTTCAGGGACAGTTTTTCATCAAGCAGTCTCTGCATTTATCTCAAAAACAACTCTGTCTTGTAACGTTCTGTTATTATCTCATAGCGTGGTGAATGTGCAGGTCACAACTTGTCCACCAGAGCGTTTTGGAGTTGTTGGATTGTGTATTTGATGAGTTTGATGAGGGAAACCAAGAAATCCCATTAGCCTCCGTAGTGTTGCTCTGAGCAGCTCGCAGCTCTGCTCCACCATTCTCAAAATAGCTTGCAACCAACAATTAAAGGTCACAAACCTACTCCTAAAACTATAGGGATTATAGCAATGGGCCAACTTGCCAAAATGTTGAACTATCCCTTTAAATATGTCTGAAATAATATCACAATACATATTAACTTTCACATCTCAAACCCTTTTATTCTGAAAGGACGACACCACTGATTCTACAAGTTTTAGCCAGTTCACCACAGATCACTTCACATGAATTCTCATACGGTGTCAGAAATTTATAGCCGACTGCAAAATTGTGCTTATTGAGCTGTGAAATTGATCATCCTCAACTATCAAGTCTGCTTTTACTGTAGTGAGTATTACACAGTTCACTGAGATGGATTACATCGCTCCAAAAGCCTTGATCTGCTTGTATAAGTGACATTTTATAACATCGAAGCTGCATCGTTTGATCGAACGGAAACTTTTCAGATTTATTTGAGCATCATTTTATGGGGAACATTAACACACACTGATAGATGCTGTCTGTGTTTGGCAACTGTGAAAACGTCTCTATTCACATTGAATTTTAATTTTTTTTCTTTTACTTTGGCTGCTGCAAAACTTGGTTCATTCAAAGTTTAGTAACTCAGTCAATCTGATCCTGAATCTTAAAGCTGATTTTAAGTTTCAAATGAAAAACAAAACAAAATTATGATTTTTCATGGAATCAGATTGTGATGATTTGAACATTTAAAATTACTGTTTTACAAAATCCTGTTTTATTTAAGTAACGTATTTGTTTTCTTCCTCAAAACTTTGTTTATTCACCTTTTGAATAGGACAAACATTTAAACAAAAGTCATCTCTTATCAGAGTCTCTGTTGAACTAAAAAATAAAACTTAGCCTTAAATATAACTTTGATATGATAATTAGATTGAGTTATTTTCAATCAACTGGATAATAAATACAGATTTATAAACCAAATTAAGTTTTAAACAAATCGTAATTTGAAAAGTTATTATATTACATGTATTAGACCCAAACCTTGATTATTTGTATGTAATTTTGTGCACATTTGTCATATCATGATAAAGATTAAACAAAATGTTATACTATATAATATTGCAATACTGCCTGACTCTGTAAAGACCAGTGTTGAACTTAAACCTGTGAACACACAGCTCAGGTTGTTTATCTCTGGATCCAGAGCTCGGACTATCAGTCAGATGTCTTCAGTCACAGTCCACTCATATTATATCTAAGTGCTGTGAATCTCCAGCTGTGGACACAGAGACAGTGTCTCTGAAGCCTGATTCCTTCTCCAGAATAATCACATTCATTTGATATAAATGGCTCCCTGTCTACCCCCCCTCAGGCTTCTCCTGCTTTCTTCTTTCTCCGCAGCAAGAATAATAATAGGGGGATTATTGCCCTGCTTGTCGGGCTATTAAAACATGAGATTGAGAGACAGATACAGGGACAGACAGACGAAAAGAAAGAGACAGAGTAGGAGAAGGAGATAGAGATGTGGAGAGAGCTGGAAAAAGAGACAAAGATGAGACAGAGAAGGAGGAAATGAGCGTGGCGCTGAGAGAAGGGCGGTAAGCCGAGGCGACAGTAATGAAGATAACTGCTCGGCTGTCCGCTGGCGGCTGCCTCTGCTCTTTCCTTGTGACTAATCAGACGGCAGTTGTAGATTAACCAGGAGCCCAGACAGAGAGAGAGAGGGAGAGGGAGAGAGGGAGAGGGAGAGCTGGCAAAATAGTACAAGGTGTACAGCATCTCTCTCTCTCTCTATAATGAGTACAAATAGCATGTCGACGGGCCAACCCAAACACCCATCATCCGTATCTTATATTTTGTCTGCATCAGGGCTTCAGCTGTGATTATGCCTGTGATTATGAAACAGGGACTCAGAGGGCTCATCCCCGACGCATTAGGTGAATAATAAAACCCAAATCATCTTTAGACTCCAACGCTGCCTAATGCCAGAGCACGAACAGGCAGCGGCGGCTTCGTAGAGTAATAGATCGATCTCCATTCCTCACATGCTGGAGGTGTAACGCGAGGCTGTGATAGCAGTTAGTCGGTAACCTCCTCCGTAACGAGCACAGGCAGGTTTCCCTCTAATCTCATTTGCTGGCTGTTTATTAAATGAATACTGCTCCGAAACCAAAAAAAAGAAACCCAAGGACGTCAATCAGTCGCTGTAAAATGAATCCTTCCAGCTGCCAGGACACTCGGTGGCTGTCAGAGGAAGTTCATTCACAAAGACAGAGAGACAGTTTTTCTAACTTTTATATTCAAGGACAAAGCAACAGATGTTTTGTATTTTTTTCTCACTATAAAGAACAAAATCAACAACAAATTGATTCTGCTACATTTTGTCTTCATCTCTGATGAGCTGCATGTTCTCTGAACCCTGTGGACTTACTATCAAATACTATATTATTGCATAAGCATCATTAAGCTACATCACTGGATGACTGCTCCTGCATGAACACGCAGAGTGTTGTGTTTTTTTAATGCAGTGATATTTTTGTTTTGTTTGTAACAAATGTGCTTGAGGCTGAAGACAATGTAGAGAAAACAAGACAGGCCTAACTAAAGCTTTTGTAAAAATGTGGTTAAGTTTAGTTTATTCAATGTATTTGTCATGGACCTAATACTAAAGAGCACTGATCTCACTGAGATAAGAAGCTTTGCACCAGATTATAGCAATTTGCTCATTTCCATCTGGTCGTGTAGCTTGTTGATTACCTTGTAGGCAGCTTGATCCTTTACTTTTTTTTTTTTTTTTTGCATTGTTGCATCATATTAGTCATACTACATTCACTGGGCATTTTACTGGGCATCTTATGAAAAAGCAGTGGATCACTGAACTTATGGAGATTCATTCTGAAAGGGGCGTACATGACTGTGAGGACCAAATTAACTCAATAATAGTTAGTAGGTTAGTGTTTCACTAAAATACAAAGAAACAAACATGTCATCCAGGTCAGTGGTGTTTGCCCTCTGGGGATGAAAGTCTGCATGAAACAACCACCACTGCCGTCCTGCCTGGCAGCAACAGAGCAGTGCGTGCATGCTAACATGCAACATTCGACCACAACAATAGGAAACACATGAGCATAGCAAAAAACTGAGGAAAAACAAATGTATATCACCTCATATATCAAGTTATCACCCTGTTTTCTCTCAGTGCCGAAGACCCTGTGAGGTCAAAACCAGCCAGTGTTCAACTCATTATTACATCTGACTAAATAATGGCTTTTAATTTGCCTTCTCTCTTTGTTCCGTGTTTTAATTTTCATTTCTTTAATGGGTTTTCCTGTTATTGTGTTTGTGAGATACAAATATCGGTGTGTGTGTGTGTGTGTATATTTGTGTCTGTGTGTGTGAGAGAGAGACAGACACAATGTGCGTGTGTGTGTGTGCATAGTTGAGATAGAAGAAAAAGTGCTGACATGTGGAATTTGGGCTTAATTAGCATGAGCATGTGTGTCTGAATAGCATGCAGCTTGGTGCTCAGCATGCCTCTCTCTCTCGCTCCCTCTCCCTCTCTCTCTGTGGTTGAATTACTGCCAGTATAAAGGCTCGCTGGAGGTCTGCGCTCTCCCTGCTCCCTCTTGTCACTGGAGCTAACTGTGGAATAACTCATCCCCAGCAGCAGGACAGTAAATCAGCCACCAGGTCCCAGCATGCACAGGGAGGAGGAGGGGGGGAGGTTTCTCCAAATATGATGGCAGAGTGCGTGAAGAGGGCAGCTTCAAAAACGAGTCCGTAAATCATTTAGGTGATGGGATTCACTGTCAGTGTCTGCATTATTCAACACACTGACAAAAAAGAAAATATCCATCCTAACAGGTTATTTTGTGTATTATTGAGCCGACTCCGTTTCCTACTGGGCCTTACACTCTCCACTGACAGGAGATGTTAAATGCTGCATGTTAATGCTATGTAATGACATTTTAGGGCAGTAAAGTGCTTCTAATGTCACTGTGCATAAAGCCAGATCTGCAAAGAAGGCCAGGACCGGCCTGCACAAGGCCCTGGCCTCCAGCCCACTCAACACATGTGTGATGAAGTGGAACGCTGCCTGGGAGCCGAGAGCCTTATCAGCCAACATCAGCGTGGGACCTCTCTAATGCTCTGGTGACAAAATCCCTGTAGCCAGGGTCCAAAATCTGCTGGATTAAAGCCCATAGCTTTTGGCATCCATACACTCTGCCCAGGTGTCCACATCCTTTTTGACCATTTTGCTCACTTTTAAAGATGTCGTTCTTAATAGTTACACCCAGGTTTCTGGAGCTTTAGTGTCTTCCCTCATTTGTCACTTTGGATCAAAGCTTTCGCCAAATGAGGTCATGTTATATCACGAAAATGTAAAAAGGCACCGATGATGTAAGCTTTGCATCGTCACAGTTCAATGACGAGTTTCATTAAGCTGATTCCAGTCCAGTAACCTGTCTCATTTTCAAGGCAGTGATGCAGATTTTTTGAGAGTAACCTCACACACAGTCCACTGAGAGTTTGATGATTATGGCTCAGTCATATAAAAACACCATGAAGTGACCTTTATCTCTCTCTCTCCAGGGCTCGTTAGACCAAAACCACTTCACTGACTGAACTAATTAAGTCTCAGTACTTGGCATGATACACTTTGCAAATGGTAATCAATATAGATGAGATTGTCAGTGCTTAAAGGGATAGTTCAACATTTTGGCAAATTGGCCCATTGCCATAATCCCTATAGTTTAAGGAGTAGGTTCGTTACCTTTAATTGTCGGTGCAAGCTATTTTTAGAACGGTGGAGCAGAACCGTGAGCTACTCAGAGCTACACTATGGAGGCTAATGGGATTTCTTGGTTTCCCTCATCAAACTCATCAAATACACAATCCAACAACTCCAAAACGCACATTCACCACGCTATGTGATAATAACAGAA
Source organism: Trachurus trachurus (assembly GCF_905171665.1). Taxonomy (NCBI): domain Eukaryota; kingdom Metazoa; phylum Chordata; class Actinopteri; order Carangiformes; family Carangidae; genus Trachurus; species Trachurus trachurus. The sequence continues at coordinate 23,747,579 of NC_139899.1, forward strand.
CGTTACGAGATGGAGTTGTTTTCGAGGTAAATTCATGCAAAACCGCTAATACACGTTTCCGTCGGGGGCAGTTTTTCAGCAAGCAGTCTCTGCATTTGCCTGGAAAACAACTCTGTCTCGTAACGTAACGTAACTTGTCCACCAGAGCGTTTTGGAGTTGTTGGATTGTGTATTTGATGAGTTTGATGAGGGAAACCAAGAAATCCCATTAGCCTCTGTAGCGTAGCTCTGAGCAGCTCGTGGCTCTGCTCCGCCGTTCTAAAAATAGCTTGCACCGACAATTAAAGGTAACGAACCTACTGCTATGACTATAGGGATTGTGGCAAAACATCATGTAAACGTGGTAACTGAAGACGTTGTATTGTTCATTATGAAACATCTGTATGATTTCATCTTTTGCTCTTCTACCTGAACTTCAGTGTAGAATATGAAACCAACAAACTTTTAAAACAAGTTGGATGAATTTTTGATGAAGCTTAAGTTTGGGGGTCTGTTGTTTAGATACGATTCATTATAGTATCTGTCTGTGCAACCTGTTCCTGTGTATCTGTATTTCTGTGAGTCAGTATCTGGGTTTTCGCTGTCGGCACAGCTGCCTCCCTCCTCTCAGACTGGGAAGAGGTTATCTAACAGCGAGCATCGTGTTGCAGGGATCAGGTTTTGGAAACAAATCCTCCTGTTGCAGCCAGCAGTTCCTGCAGCTGCTGGCAGCGCACCGTCTCATCTTCTAAACTTACCCCATTTTAATCAAGCCTTTACTCTGTGTCTATCCTCCTACAGGTCATTGGCTCCGATCCCAAAGTGCCCGGCTCCCTCCTCTCAGTCTCCCCCTCCTGTGCAGCGATCTGTCTGGAGCTTCCACCACAGCCAGACAGACATAGCCCGGAGCTACAAGTGGAGAGAGAGAGAGAGAAAGAAGCATATCAATCAATGAGATGCATTTTACACACATAATAACAAAGTACCATGGAGGAGAGGATGGTTCTGCCAAGTGCTGCTGCTGCTGCTGCTGCTGCTTTTAACTCTACTAGACGGAGCAACAGAGACTTGAGGCTTGAATAGCAGATGTATCTTAATACTGTAAAACAAACCGTGTCCTCTTCTCCAAGATTCAATTAGATGTTGAGTCAATTACATAATTAGTGTTTCTCTGTCGGGAGGGAGCAGCAGATTACACACAGCAAGCCAAGAGTTTGTATATATATATACACTGTATATAAAACAGTCTGAGGATAATTATGTAATGTTATATATCCAAGATTCACATTAAGAACCTAATTAAGATGTTTCATCAATAGTTGTGGGTACGAAAGAAGATAAATGTTAGCGATGCCCACACAGAGATCACAGGAGAGAAACTATATAAGTTGTCAACTATATATATTATAAATCAAATGAACGACAATAATAAACTATTAAAACTAACCAAATAAAATAACTAAACTCATAAAAAGAAGTAGTTACATTAATGTAATTTAATTCAGTAAAACCTAATGTTTGAACCAAATAAAAAACTAATAAAACATGAAATAAAAACATTAAACATCCATCTTAACAATAAAATTCACTTTAGTTTACTGAACACATTATTGAATCATTTTATATTCATTAAATATCAAAATCAATTCATTGTTGCTGCTTGCCAATAAACTGCAATAAAACTGGAATGGACTTCTGTAGAGCTCAGACCAAACATTTTCTTCCATCAGATCCAGATTATTGTTTAGATTTGCACATTAATTCTCACACAATTTGTCAAAAATCTCTCAAGCTTTCATTGTGTTCCTCAGTGTCAAATTGCTTCAACAAGTTTGGTGCAAAATAGTTCAGTATGTTTTACGTAATCCTGCTGACAAACAAACAAAACAAACCAGCAGAGCTGTCAGAGAGCGCAAAACCAATGTGTAAGGTCGACATCAACACACAACAGACATCAGAGAAAGAAAAAATCCAATTTATAGTAAATAATCTGGATCTGCTCTAAACTTTAATGGGTTCTTCTTCCCTGGCCCGTGTCCCATCACTCCATCAAGTTCAGTGGAAATCAAACCAACAAACAGACAGTCACAGGAGAAAAAGATAAACTCTGAGGTAACAAACAAACAAAAATCACCATATGCACACTTACACACTCATACACAGCAAAAATGTTCATAAAAACTTTTCCCCATGAATATATTATAGAGCACAGGATATTATTTAGAATTCAACTGTGAGCTGCAGACTGAGAAACAATCTCTCTCTCCAGACAATAAAGCAGAGAATAAAAGCATAAATGGGACAAATGACACAAATTCCAGACATATTTACACAGCAGACATGAATGTAATGTAGGCCGGCACACATTCACACAAAAGACACTGAACTGTGCATCACAGCAGCAGAAGCAGCAGCAGCAGCAGCAGCTTCAATCAAAGACACGGCTCAGACAGGGAAACACTGTTCTGCAGGAACGAGTGACGAACAATCAGTTCACAAAGGAACAAAACTAAACTAAACAAAACAAAAAGGAAGCGTCCCCCAACCTCGTCTGCATCCACCACTTCTACACCGTCAGCCCCTCGATGAGAGAAGCCACCAAGTGTTGTCATTCAAAGCCTCGTGGTCACGTGATTTCTGACGTTAATACCCCCCCTGCAGCATCCCCCTCCCCTCCTCCCCCCTATGGGATGCTGGGATGGAGAGTTGCTGTGGCTGCGTCAACCAAAAGCTTTGACAAGTGGCTGTCACTGCGAGATGAGCCCCTCCAGCAGCACCACCCGTCTCCATCCCAGGAGTGCTGGATGACCGACAGCCCCCCAACCCCACCCCCCTCCCCAACAGACACCACCACCACCCCCTCAATGTCCCATCAGGCTTCTGCTCGTCCTCTGCAAAAATGAACCAATTCACTTGTTTATCGCCACAGATGTGTCGATTTAAAGCAGATTTGATGATTTCCCCGTCACTTCTGTATTTCCAGCTGAACTTTGTTCCCTCCTCCTCCCTCCCTCGCTCGGTATAGCCTCGCTGTGACAATCCCACTGAAACTGATGGGCTTTTCAGAGAAAGGGGGGAGATGAGGAATTGGTTATCGGTGACCCATTTATTTATTTATTTATTTATCCGTTTATTTATTTATTTCCCCACTCCTTTTTATCCAGCAAGCCTTTTAAATCACTGAGCCTATTCCCTGCCGTTCCGGCCCGTTTCATTCATCCTCTCTTCACGGGCGCTTCTGAACCTCCTAAAGAAGTGTTTCTGAGCAGACTGTGCAGGCATGTCTTATTACTGCTGTGTGCGTGCTGTGGACTGAATATCTTTTGGACTTCATGCAGTGTCAGAAGAGGTGATAACGAAACACAAACAGGAATTTTAAATACACGATATGTGTGTCAAATGTTTTAAATACGATAAGAAACATTTACTGAGCTGTTAGAAGAGTCACTGCAGAGCGTCAACAACATGAAAAATGTGCCAAAAAAAATGTGTTGCCAGTGAAAGAGCTGCACATGTGTAACAGGTTGCCAGGATTCATCCAAGCTAGTTTAATCATGTGGTGAAATTGAGCAGGTTGTAACAGTGAGATTTGGTGTAGGTTCACTGCCTCAGTCCACAGAGAAATGCACACAGTCTGTATTTACAAACTGAGCCTTAAAAACAAGCCGTCATGGCATGTCATTTTGTGATGTCACAACAAAGCATTTACCACCACAAGCTCTGCCCACTTGGACCCACCATCCAAGCCTTATAGGACTCATTTTCTCCTAAAGCTGCTGTATCCACTCAGGAAACAGTCAGCCAATCAGAAGTCAGGCTCAGACTGTGCTCTCATCTGATTGGTTGATACCAACCTGTTGCTCTGGAGAGAAGCTGAGAGAGGAGATGTAAAACAACACTGAAGATGATTTTTGGTACAGGAAACCACAAATATATCTTCTCATGGATCAACATTTCAAATAACACACAGGAAATGTGTCTAATATGAGATTTTTAAATGCCACAACCAACAGGCCAGGGATAATTTAACCAACCAATATAAACAACCTTTATTTGGTCCAAACCAGATGATCAAACTTTGCTCCTAAACACTGTAGTTCACTGATGAACAGGTGCCTGATTCAAGGAGCTCAAATAACAATATTATCTCCTCCTCCTTGGTTTCTTCAAACTGCAGCTACAAGTTGAATCAAGTTCAACCTCCATTAAATCAGGAGACAGAGGGCCAGAGTGGCAGCCTCCCTCTCTCTCCCTGTCACTGCCACCACCATCATGTTTACAGCACAGGAAACAACCACTCACTGTCTGGCAGTTTTATATAGTGTTGTATAAGACTGCATTGTGTTGTTCAGTATACTCATTCAGCTTCATGTGTAGGTGGACAAAACACTATAAACACTGAACAGTCCAATACTTCTCTGGTATAACATCAACAGAAGATGAACAAGATTAACTAAGATGCTGTAAAATCTACTGCAAAATAATAAAATATATCATTTTCAAAACAGATATTTGAATTTCCAGTAGTACAGTAGGTGTGGTGTCTGTTTGAGGCCTCAGCACGACTCTGTCAGGTGCTGTAGGTTAACGATACCTGAACATTCGTCCATAACCGACATGGCATGAAAACATTCAGCTCCTTCCAAAGTGTGTCGTGTCTCTGCAGGCGTCTGAATCTGAAGCTCTCTGCTGTGAGACCCAAAGCCAAGCTGACGTTAGCACAGCTGGAGGAAACAGCAGGAGTGTGACCGACTCGCCAGACCTCACGCCGAGGCCGTGACAGGAGAGACGCTTGCACCGAGGCTCCATCCACACACTGAATAAAAACATTTAAATTACTCTAGTCTTTTTTTGTTTTTTGTTTTGTTTTACCTGTGTTGCTCTGTCCACTGACTTGACAAAAACGTGTTTTAAAAAACAGTCTCTGGGGTTGGTTAGATGTGAAAATGCCCGCTTTGCACTTCAGCGTGGGAGCGAGGGGCTTTTGGAAAACAATGACATAAGCCTGCTCAGTCATGGCCCAGTGCTGCGTGGTTGTAAAAAGAACAACACAACTTTTACAAGCTCTTTAATCTGAACGTGTTTGTTGGGCTCATTTTAAATCAGGTGCACAACTGAGTCAGATCATAAAAGCAGCTGTCGAGTAAGTAACTAATAAAAACCTTTGAGCACGGACCAATAAATCACATCAGGGTCATTTTAATGCAGAAGTGCTGAAGTCAAAGGAACAGCCTCATGGTGCTACTACTACTACAAACGTGTGGGTGTGTGCATGAGCTTGAGTGCACACACACACACACATATCAGCGTGTGGTAGAAAATGGCAGACTGCTGGTTTCCACGCTGCGCCCCGGCGTGCAGCCCGGCCTCAAACACGGCTCCAACACCAGCAGCTGCTGAGGCATTTCACATTGCTCAGCAGCAGCAGCAGCAGCAGCAGCAGCAGCAGGTCTGTGGACGCCAGCGAACACCGAGCCACAGCCGGTCGGTTTCTCTTTTATGAGCCTCTGAACTGAAGCCACAGCAACAAACAGCGACCCACACTGAGGCCGAGGGAGCAGAGTGCGAGAGCATGGAGGAGGCGGTAGGTCACGGTTAACGTCAAATGCAAAAGAAGCCCCATCATTATCTCTGCCTGTAGTCAAATGTCACACAGTTTCATTTGAATAACATTTAGCTAACACTTGGAGCTTGTCAACAGGAAACAATTCAAACACTTATAACCTGTTAAACTGAGTCTGTCTGATGAAATTCCCCTGAAACTTCCCTCACACCACAGAAACTTTCCAAAAATCCACTGTTTTTCTGTTGTTGAGCATTTTCTCCCTCACATGGCCTAAGCACACTGACACCAGCAGAGCATCAGAGGCTGGAGACAGTACAGAAGAAGCATATTGAGATGTATTTTTGGCGAATGAGCAGCAGTCTGGAGCCTCCTGATCGAGCTGAAGAGGTAAATTAATGAGGCGCTTTTAAAAGCTGTCGCTGCAAAGTGCTTCAGTCAGATGACAAAGGAAAAGATGGAGGAGTTTTTGTAGATGCTGCATTAGGCTTTTTTATTTTATTTTAAACTTTGCAATCTCCTCAGTCTGAGTCATTTGTGCCGACATTAAGAAGTTCTTTTTTCATCCGCTGCAAAAATAGCTTCTTAAAATATAACTCAGAGGGATTCACGCTGACCATGTCCATCATTCTCTAAACGAGAACAGCCTTTAACGGCCTCTCCTCTGATTTCCTACTTGTCAGATATATTTAGACACATCAAAATCTTTTTAGGCAGCGTCTGGAAAAAAACAGCTTCACACTAGAAAACCTCACTCACAGTGAAGATTAAGATACAACCAAACACACCTCATCTCAAATATTTGACACAGGTCTCCCACAGTTTTACATCAGTAATCTGTTTGTCTGTTGGCTTACCTGCCGTCTGTTAATCCGGCTCTTTGCATCTTTACGCCTGAGAGAGTCGATCCACATAAAGCCCCGATCCTCAGCTCTGGATCTGAGCTCAGCGTCGGCCTATTGATCGAGATGCTTATCCGCAGCGTCTTACATAAGAAGACCTGACCGCCATTATCATTATAGATTCCTGCTTGCCGGCAGGATTTCTAACAGGAAGGAGTTTCCTCCTTTACCGTAACACCATTGTTCTCCATGCGACTTAGATTTAACACACAGAATATAAGGCTTAAACCTGCAGTCATTGGTTTATATGGTGCATAAATACCAATAATGACTCTTTATTGTGTGTTTATTATGATAAACCAACTGTTTAAGCTCTTTATGAAGCATAAATACTGGTGGAGATCACAGTATCTCAAATTTGGGCACTTGTTTCCTTTTTTTTAGTAACAAGCCCAAGACAATTGCTTTCTGCTTGTGAGAAGGTGTGTGTGCGTGTGTGTGTGAGTCAGTGAAAAAACCTTTCAGAGACAAACAAACATGTAAACACCTGCCAAAATCCCTCAGACCTGCCTCTGTGGTCGGTGCTAGGTTCCTGCAGGTGTCTCTAGGACCTCATTTTGTCGTGATGGCACACACACACACACACACACACAGTCTGACTCACAAGCCGGTGAAAACAATACCAGCCACACTGTCTCAGCCGGTAATGAAAACGGCTGCAGTCGCTGTCTCAGTTTAGACGGACACTAGCAACAACATCTCATCCACTCGAATCAACTCTGTGTCTGAGGCCGGAGAGAGAGAGAGAGAGAGAGAGAGACTCTGTTGCTGTGACACAAACTCAGGTAACAGGAAACTTAGAGACTTAATGAAGTGAAGAGTCTCTCCATCTCCTGTCAGGAGGAGGAGGAGGAGGAGGATGGACAGAGAGCAGCGAGAGGTTAGAGCGCTGGAGGAGGATCAGTGTGGGCTGAACATTAAGTGCTACTAGAGGGATTAGTTTACTAAATGACTGAGATAGATGCAAATTAAGGAGGTGAGGGAGGAAACCAGAGAGGGCTGAGCAACGAGAGGAGAGAGGGAGGGAGGGAGAGAGGGAGGAGGCAGCAGAAAGGGGAGTAGAGCAGCACCTGGGTGGGGCAGCGGCACGATCTGAGGGTTTCTGCTCATAATGCTGCAGCCTCAAAGAAAACTCAATGACGGCACATCGGCTCCTACATCAAGGGAAACTGATGATGATGATGGTACTCGTTTTTTGTATTAACTGGGTTATGTGTGTGAAACCAAGAATTTTCACCACAAAGAAATAACTCAAAATGATCTAAAAGCTGCAGCTGCAACCTCTCTGAGGTCTGAGATACGTATGTGCATGTGACACAAACCCAAAGTGTTTCACATCAGAATTTACCAAACATTCTCAGATCTTTCTCACTGTGCAGATCATTTGTCCCAAATGTAGAAAAAACTGAAAAACTCTCTTGTGAAAACATGCTTGAAATTGGTTTAGTTGATAAAATGGTGCAATATGTGAGTAGAATAGTGACTAGATATATAATAATAAATACTTTTTCACACTATTGTGTCGCTCCTTTAACCAGATTTTTAGAGGCCTTTGGCTGCAGCTTTGAGTCTTGTAAGATCTCGAAGAAAAGCACAGATTTACTTTAACATTTAACAAATCCTATTTCTACACCCTATTATTCGAAATATTCATCGACCTCAGAGGGTTTAGCTTCAAGGGGAAGCTCCACTCACATCGCAGTCTGTTTACAGGTCTCGGGGAGTTTCGCTGCATATGTGAGAAACACTGTACAAAGCCTTCGGTGGTTTGAGAGGCAGCTGTGTGACTGGGGCTGATAAACTGCCTCGGGTCAGGAGCTGAGGCTGAAGAATACAAGTTTGGAAAAAAGGGAAAAAAAACAAAATCTGTGGAGCTGTGGAAGTGATTTTACAGTAACACGCCCAAAACCTCCAGCTGAACCCGTCGGCTGATGAGCTGCTTTGTGGGTCTTGTTGGCTGTTTTTTTGAAAACTGATCTGGAGTCTTAAAACAACTTTAAAAACTCAATGCAAAACTGACAAGAAGTGTTATGCATGTGGAAGTGGGCGTTTGAAAACAGAGGTTTTAAAGAGGAACTGCAAGATGCAAGATTTGCACATTAATTAAACAGCTTCGGAGTGATTGTCATGGTTAAATGACTTGTTACAGAGAGAATGGAGCCTCTCTGCCTTCCAGCTAGCGTCTCTTGGCCAAAAACCGACCTTGCGAGATCAGCGCCTCCGACCCCGTGTCTCTCCGTCTCACGAGAAACATGGACAGCTTTACGGCGCTACGACACAAACACGCCCCATAATCTCTAATCTCTCGTTAATGTTAGCCATGACATTGCTCCATTGATTGCCTTCTCAGCGGCTTTGTTGAAAACAAATGCTCATGCTCGAGGGGGAGGGAGGAGGGTTAGCGGTGAGTTTTTACTACAGTGAAAATATGCAGTCCGAAACTGTAGGGGGAGCTCTGTAGAGGAAAAAAAACAGCGACCAAAACAGCGAAAAGCGCTCGGACTTGCATAGTTCCCCTTTAAGATTTAAAGCAGAGAGAAAAGGCGGATGTGGGACGCACTGCTGGATTAGGATAAAGACAAACAAAACAAAAAAATGAGGGCATCCTAATCTGTGTGATTAAATGAAGCAAGCCTTTCCTGTTTTTAAGTGCAACCTCAAACCCTAAATGAATTTACAGTGAGTTTACAATGAGTGTGAGTGAATAGTAAATGCACGAGGACCTGGTGAGTTAAATTCTGAATTATAAGAACAGGTTGTAAAATGCAAAAAAGGAAGAAAAAAACGCTTCTATTTCCACAAACAGACGCTGAAGAGTTTCTTCAAAGGCAACGCTCGACATTTCCATTTTTTCCCTCTAAGACACATTCCCACATGCACACACACATGTACACACACACACATACACGTACACACACACACATACACACACCCTCCCACCCACCTCTCCATGTTTCCCATCAGCCATTGAAATGTGGGTTAATGAGGCACCACCCGGGGGCACTGTCAGCAACACCTTCACTACCAGTCTCATCAGAGGGAGGAGGGGGCAGAGGGGGGAGACGAGGGAGTGGGTGGGGATCCACGAGACACTGAGCATGGGCAACATCAAAAGGTGCGAGTGTGGAAGAGCGCAGTTAATTATACAGAATGACTGTGGTATGTGTATGAGCTTACAAGTCTCCGGGGAGGCGGATAGAGTTGTACAGCGGAGACGGTTTTTACTACAGCAGCTGAGTGAGCGCATGCACGCGGTGCTCGGCTCCACCAGGGATCCACAGATGGTTATTTTCAGATGCACTGTGTAAAAATAAAAATGGACCCATTGTTGAGGCGGTATTTAAAAAAGGACGAATTCAGGCAGAAACAAGAGAAGTGGTTGAAAACAAAACAAAGCATCCTCCTCCTCCTCCTCATGAGGCCACAGCAGCAGCACAGTGAGGGTCCAGACTCACAGAGCTGCAGCATTAAAGGTCGAAACCAGCTCAACTTTGTTTTGCAAATCAAGTCACATCCAATTTAATTCACTTCATGGGTTTATATAATATACATTGCACCAAGCCACATGAGATATCCTCTCCAGGTTTGGATGATGGCATGGTATTATATCTTATGGTGCCATGTCTGGATTCTGGGATATTTCGTAAAGTGAAAGTGACTGTTGCCACGCCTTTCCTCCGTGTAAGACAGAACGATACAGGAAATATTTTCTGTTTGAGGCCATAAGGCTTTTTAATGATCAATAGTGTGCAATAATTTGTTCTTATCCCAATTAGAGTTTTAATTATTTAAATCTGTTTTATTTAATGGTTGTATTTAATGTTTTTTTTTGTGTCTGTCTGTATGAGATGCTGCTGCTGTCACGCTACAATTTCCTTTATGGATTAATAAAATATCTTGTTTTGACTTGACTTGACTGAGCTGTAAAATCCTGTCTCATTAGATTTATCTCACACTACATCTTACATGTACCTGCAAGTCAGACCTGGATCATATTTCAGTCTCTCATTGCTTCTTGGTGTAGAAGAGTTACTCACAGATATGACTGGCCTAAAATATTAATTGCATTAAAGTTTAAAATCATTATTATAAGCTCTGTTTATTTGTCTGTTTCTTATATTATTTCCCCTGTGCATCAGCCTGTCACATGCAAAGCTGGGTCTACTGCATGAGTATATATGAATGTAGAAGTTTGTTTGTATATTTGATAGATTTTTTTTCAGTAACTGTTTATTTTTCTGTGTAAACCAGTCGTCAGTAAATAGAATAAATAAACAGTCAACTGGGACCAAAATTAGCCTGGTTGTAAAAATAATATGATAAGAAATGAATTAAAACAATACCAGAAAAAAAAAGTCTTGGCAAACACTCTGTGAGGAAGGAAATGGATTCAGTGTTTTTGGGGAAGTAACACCATGAATATAAAAGAAGGAAAACTCCACAAGGCACCTTCCAACTCCTCCACAGAAACATGGCGCCTCATCATAATAACTGCGGCGATGCTAATGTGTGGTAAACAGACTGTCGACTGCTGCAGCTGCGTGAAGTCAAACTCCTTTACACAAGGTTAAAAACAACAGTCGCTTTAAAGAGCACCAACAAATCAACCTGCCCTGCTGTGTGTCCTTCTCCTCCTCCTCCTCCTCCTTCTTCTCCTTCTTCTTCATCATCTTCTATGGTTCCAGGTCATCCGGGTCTCATTCATATTTCATGTGTCGGGGAGCCAGAAATGTTGCAGATGAATTATACAGGCAGCTGATGACCTGAGAGCAAACACCTTGCTGCTTCTTTTGCATGAGGTTTTCCATGAGCGGCGGCGCAGCAGATGCGCTCGTGTTCAGAGAGGACAAAAGAGGGAGTCTTCTCCGCCGAGGAGCGACGGTTCAAAGGAGGCGATTCATGCAAATGATGACCGGAGCCATCATGTGATATGAGAAGATAAAACGCTCTGGAAAGACCGACGGCTTTGAAGTGACACGAGGAGGAGGGTCTGATGATATTATGCATTTATTATTGTGCTCAACTCGATCAGCTTGTTAGTTTAAATTTTCTTCAAGTTAATTGTTTTTTTTAATGTTTATTTTAGTCATTTATCTTATTCATGTTTGAGTATTTTGCTTTTATGTGCCATATTGTGACTAGGAGAATGGTTTTTATTCTGGCCTGCTTTACTGAAATATACTGTAGTACAACACACTGTGGCTGTTTTACCACCGAGGACTGATTGTCATTCCCAGAAGTCTTGTTTATTCATCAGACGTTTCTTCATCCAAATCATAATTTTGCTAATTTTATACAGTATTTTATTCAAACAATGTTCTTGTGCGAAAATAATGATGCATTCGTTCTATAAAAAAAACAAAACAGAACAAATAATTCATCTCCCGAAACCATGTTTGAACATCTTGTTAGGAGAGAGGAAATAATTCGTTGATCACTTCTCCGATGGAAAAGTCGGCATTTTTTAAAAAATCTTCTCATTTTTGTTTCGAGAGAAAAAAAAACTGATGTTTCCTCGTTTCACCTCTCAGTTGTGAGGGTTTTCTTCCAAGTCCTATAGACTGTGAATCGATTGAAGGCAATAAAAATCCCCCAAAATATACTTAAAAAAAAAAAAAGAAAAAGAAAAAAAAAGAATATATATATATATATATATACAGTCGAGAGAGAGACAGGAAACAGTCGAGAGAGAGACAGGAAATGGGGAGGCAGAGAGGGGGAATGACATGCAGGAAAGGGCTGCCTGATGTGGGATTCGAACCGGGGCGGCAGCTCTACCAAGTGAGCTAAACGGCGCCCATATATTTGGGTTTTATACTGTTGATCAAACAAAACACGAAAATTCAAGAAGACAAACTCACTAAACTAATAATTGAGATAATAATCTGCAGAATTGTACTTTTTGTTACATCTATATGATGGTCAAGTTGAGAGGAATAAAAATGTACAGGTATACACACATGTGCGCACACACACACACACACACACCGTCTGTGGTCAATACTAGATGCAATCGAAGTCTGCATGTCAGTGGCTCATGTTTAATTGATGAAGCAGCAAGCCATGTAATTATCCTGTGATCACAGAGGAAAACAGGCCTTCATAAAAGAAAGGGGAATAATATCAATATCAGTGTGTGTGTGTGTGAGTGTGTGTGTGTATGTTTGTGTGTGTATGAGAGAGAGAGTGTTTTTCACCCAATCAGCACAGCGGCTCTCTGTCACACCACAGCCAGCCTCTCCTATCGACCAATGGAGGGTTATGGATCTCACACAGCTTGGTGGCTGCATCTATAACAACTGCTACACAGGGCTAACCTTTGGAGCGACAGGTAGATACAAGCTCTCCACACACACACACACACACACACACACACACACACACACACACACACACACACACACACACACACACACACACACACACACACACACACACACACACACACACACACACACACACACACACACACACACACACACACACACACACACACACACACACACACACACACACACACACACACACACACACACACACACACACACACACACACACACACACACACACCTTGCAGATGAAACTACAATACATCTCTTTTAACCACCACTATCCTCGCTGCACCGTGGTGATAACAATCCCATGTGACAGTTTAAAGTTCTTCATCTTCAAACAGGATGTTTGATGAACCAGTTTACGAAGCTCCGACTTCTCCTCTGAGAAGGAGAAGAAATGAAGCGCTCCCCATCATCAGTTCTCATCCGTGCCGTGTGATGAATGAACTGAACAGAGAGACTCGTGGCGGAGGGAGAGAAATAGAGTCTGACATATGCAGACAGAATGTGATATAATGAGTAATCTCTACATTTAGCTTTGTGTAGCGCTGCTGCTGGGAGGGAAGCTGCAGCGCACTGCTGGCATTTAACTGACACAGAGAAATAACAAGTGCGTGTTTTCAGCATGAGGCCACTCGCCTGGGGCTGAGCGCTCTGATGCACCGTTTCAAATCAAAAGAACATCCTCCATATTCTTTGTCTCTTAAAGCTTCGGAGAGGCTCTCAGATCAACAACAGGCCGCAAAGAAAAAGCGAGACTCACCACACAGACTGTCATTCTGGATTTTATTTATCCTCCCACTATTTACATTAATCATTCATTCATCGTCTTCTTCAGTTTTCATCAATGTAGCTTTTCCCATTCTGTTTTCTTCTTCTAAAGATCCTCAAAAATAGAAACGCATGGGTCTCCTGGAGAATTTAACAGTACAGTAATATGATATCTTAATTCTCTCAACTCAAAAGGCAGCAGATTCAAAATATAATGTCCATCAAAGTTTGACATCAACTCCAAAATGCTCCAAAACAACTCTGTCTCATAACGTTCTGTTATTATCTCATAGTGTGGTGAATGTGCAGGTCACAACTTGTCCACGAGAGCGTTTTGGAGTTGTTGGATTGTGTATTTGATTAGTTTGATGAGGGAAACCAAGAAATCCCATTAGCCTCCATAGCGTAGCTCTGAGCAGCTCGTGGCTCTGCTCGGCCGCTTTAAAAATAGATTGCACCGACAAACAAAGGTAACGAACCTGCTGCTATGACTATAGGGATTATGGCAATGGGCCAATTTGCCAAAGTGTTGAACTATCCCTTTAAGTGATGATTCAACCAGGAGACTTTGGAGCTGTTTTACCTTAACTAATAAAACAAACAAACCCTTTTTCTTCCTGCAGTCTTGATGCTCTAATCATCTGTTTCCACCTCACATTTGTATTCTGGCTCCTTATCAGTGCTTTTTAGCCACAATAAATATAATTTCCACAGTGAAAGAGACCAAAGAGCCCATTAGACCTCCTACTACTGCACTTTTTAGATTATATAACCCAGGTACATGCAGACTATTGTGACTAATGTCTTCTGTTGATATCTGTGTACATTCAGCTGCCCACAGTTAAATTGTCTCTTCGTTTTTCCCTAAGAAAACAACATGACGCAGCAAAACACGTCAGGCAACAGCAGAGCAGACAGATGAATCTGTACATGCTGCTGTACGTCTGCCTCTAATTACTTCCCAGGGCCAGTGTGTTGAATCCACAGCGCGCAGCAAAAAAAAAAAAAAAAAAAAAACACAACACCAACAACTATTGTGGCAGATACAGTCTCCGTGAAGATGCAATATGACAGTAGTCCGGTTCAAGAAAAGGTCAGTGAGAACCCAAGCAAACTATCTGGATTTGCATGGTCATTTTCCGTTTGGTGGTGTAAGCCACACAGACACACACACAGAGAGACACACACACACACACAAACGGGCACAGAAACACATACACACACGCAACCCCCAGGGTGTTTTCCTGTGTCTGTTGTCATTTCTGCAGGGGATCATAATGACATCAGCAACAGCAACACCTACATCAACAAAACATCAACAGTCTGCTCACATTCGTATCCATATGCTCTCACACACACACACACACACACACACTCACACACACATACATACAGACCTACACACACACACACACACACACACACACACTGTCTGACCTCATTCCTACAATCTGTCTCCTGGGAGAAAAAGGAAGAAGTGGATGAGGAGACGAAAAAAAAAAAAGATATCAGGTGCAATGAAGGGAAGCAGTGCGTGCAGAGATGAATTCAGCCGAGGAGGAGAGAGGGAGTGGAAGAGGAGAAATACATGATAAAGGCCTGACAGGACAGAGGAGGAGGAGGAGGAGGAGGAAGGGGGTGGGGGTGGGGGTGGTGGTGGTGGTTAAGGTGATTGGAGAGCGGGATAAGAAGAGAAAGAGATAAGAGATAGACGGGGTTAGATAGAGGTATCATTGTCGTCTCAGCAGCGACGTTAATAAACAAAAGGAGGCTAATAAGGCAGGAGAGGATTTGCTGGGCAGCAGATGGCTACAGTACATGTGAGTCACTCCCACAACCGGGAATGAAGGGAGACGGGGAGATAAGAGAGGGTGAGTGTGGACGGAAGAAGAGAGAGAAACAGAGAGGAAGGAAAAGAGGAAAAATCACTCATGTGTCGCCATCAAAGCACTTCTTCCCCCTGTCCTTACGCAGCCCGTCACTAAAGAGAGGAGTAAATAGATTCTGCTGTTTTATTTAGCTGCTGGGTCGCATGATGCAGCTGTTCGGGACATGTCCTGTCTGTCGTAAATACAATTCAATTTTTAAAAAAAAGGAAAATTTTCACTGATGCCTCGCTGTTCCTAGAAACTACCGAGCTTTCTTTTCAAAATAAGAGCCCAAAGCTTCAAACGTGACTTAAAAAATACAGAAAAATGAGACCATTTGTTGTTTATTCAAATGGGATAAACACGCATGAGTAGGCCTACATCCACAAATCCTCAGTGAGATAGGTGACATCTGTGTGAATCCACCACCCTTGAAGTTTTTCCTATATAAAGTTTTGACCCAGCGCAGGTATCCAGGCTAAAAACCTCAGGCAGGTTTCCAAAACCAAGAACCAATAAAAAAGCTTTTAGCCTCTAAAAAAAACCTGGCTCACATCGTCTCCATAACATTAAATATTCAAGACTAAAATAAAAAGTTAAAATAAAAAGCCATCATTCATTTCTTTTAACACTCCTTGGTCTAATCCATCCCAGCGGAGGTGTGTGTGGTGGGTGCGGTTGGATCAGATGTGACTGACAGAACTGGCAACCCAAACAAACAACCTCACGACTGTCACCGTGTTTTTGATTCAAATCGAAACCAATGATGACACGTGTAATGGTTTTAGAGGTCAGATATGAATGTTGTTGCCGGGGTGACAACGAGGTCAGACAAGAAAATGTTCACAAGTTGTTTTGGAAAAACAGTAACAGGACAGACGACCTTGACTAAATTGTCTATTATATTGGTTGTACAGGATTCAACTGAGGCGAATCTGACTTTGGTGCTGGTGTTGCCACATGCAGCCACCACACCCTCTTTCTAAATGTTATCCAGTTATTGCCTTTGAATAAGACTCTAAATCTGTTTAAAACAACTTTAAATCTACCAAAAATCATTTAAATGAAACAACTCACGAGGGAAAAATCAGTCACCTCTTGAGACTGTCAACAAATCACACCAAAAAATCCACTGTCCACTTTAACAGGATGGTTCAACATTTTGGCAAATTTGCCTATTGCCATAATCCCTATAGTCTTCAGGGTAGATTCATTACCTTTAATTATCAGCGCAAGTTGTTTTGAGATCGGCGGGGCAGAGACGCAAGCTGCTCAGTGAACACAATGGAGGCAAAACGCTCTGGTGGAGAAGTTGTGACCTGCACATTCACCACGCTATGAAATAATCATGTAACATACTCCTACTCCTCCAAACGGCGAATTTGCCAAAATGTTGAACAATCCCTTTAAAGCCATAACATGCAACTAATAGACAGGCTGTCTGTAGGATGGAGCAGATACAGCCCCAACGACGCCATCTTGCCATCACCTGGCTCCGCCCCAACTCCTGAGTCCTGACTAATCCAAATATGGGAGAGAGTGTGGAGCTGAGACTCGCACATCCACCTGTCAATCAAAGCAGCAACACCCTCGATTATGCAGAACCTAATAAATGTAAATGAAAGAGTTATGAATATTCATGGAAATAAGCCGCTGTGGCCAAAACCACATTATATACACCAGGTTGTTAACGTGTTAAATCTGCATCTAGGAACTAGGAACTAGGAACTGCAGTTAATGACATGTAGATGTTTAACTCTTCGACTGCTCGAGGTAAATGCATTGTTGGATCATTTTACAGGATGACGAGTCAAAAACCTCAGGAACAACTTGCAGATGTGATCTTGTCTTTTTCAGGTTTAATCAGATATTAGTTAATAACTGAAAAAAATAATAATAATTGAGATCTTGCTACTTGCAATTGGAGAACCACTTTCCAAAATGGAAGACTCTACCCCTGACTCTTTCCAAACGATTAAAAAAATCTTAAATATGTGGTTGTTATATGTCATATGTGTGATCGCCGGATCGATTCCCAACTGTACCAATCTGTACTGAGTGTCATTCCCCCCGTCTCTCCCCCTACCACCCTGTCTCTCTCTCCACTTAACTGTCCTGTCAATTAAAAGCATAAATGCCCCTCCAAAAAACATGCGGTTGTTTTACTGGGTAAAGAATGAACTAGTAAACATGACCACAAAGCGATTGCTTATGAATTCAGCCACGTGTTCTCACAGTTGCCTCTTTTCCCTGGATCAATACTGCCCCTTGACCTTGCTGAGGGGGGGTGTCGATGTTTTCCAAAAGCCTTTCTTGTCAGCTCATTGTCAGCTTTAACAAGGCTCCATCAGAGATACATCATGGCCCGATATCGACTGACTGCGGCTCCAAGCGACGCCTACAAGGATCCGTATCTGCTGAGGGCATTCGGGGTGTCAGCGCATGACTCACACCTTCTCACAACTGAGGCGGGCGGAGACGGAGGAGGAGGAGTGGAATAAAAGGAGGGAGAGGAGAAGCAGCTGGAGAAGCCCCTTCGTCTTCTTCCTCTTCTTCTTTCTCCTCCAGAAATCAAGGACAAAGCTTGTAATTGGCTTACAGTGAATGGGAGGAGAGATTTTCAGATGACAGAGGAGACAGAGAGCCATCGAGGGAAAAAAGGAACTGGGGGGCAGGAGGGGGAATGGGAGAAGAAGGGATGAGAGTGATGAAAGGGAAGAGCTGGAGGGATGTGATGATTAGGAGCATGGAGAATGACAGAGAGAGAGGGAGAGAGTGGGGGGTGGGGTGGGGGGGTGCAGAAAGGGAAGACAGAGGGGATGGGTGGGCGCTGGGTTTGGCAACGAGGAGCCGATCGATCGACTGTCACCACAGTTTACAGGGACCCGACTAACAAGCATCAACATGAAGGTTGCATGAACTCAGTGATGTATGTGACTGTGTGCATGTACAGTAATGTAGTGCAGTGCATCTCCTCTTTTCTCCTTTAGCACCAGTGTGAAATGTCTAGAGCTGCTAACTTGGTTTAAATCAGGAACAAACTGGTAGGGCCTGATCAATAGGAGGTCAAAAATTCCAATATCATCCAATATCCAATATCAATCAGCTGATGTTTCTCATGTTTACATTTTTTTGCATCTATCCCTCAAATATGGTTCAAACACTTGCGACCAAAAGGCTTTGCAAGCTCAAGATTTTATTGTTTAACTATAAATAACATATATTATTCAAAATGCCCGCTGTACAGCACTGCTGTAAACTCTTGGAAGATGTAAAATAGAATAAATAAAAATAACTAGAAAAGCTGAAAAGCCTCTAATGAGTAGTTACACACTTGCTTTTCACAAGCTCCCAGTCAGTCCTACTGTGTTGTGTGGAGCAAACCTATAGAAATGAGATTACAACAACTCTAACATTATTTTTCTATATAGTGGATCAACCAAAGTGAAGACATCATCATTTCTGAATGAATCCCAGACAGTTTGCAGTTTTGCCTGCAGAGTTTGAAGGCACAGGGAGAAAAAAAAGTGTTGCAAAGCCATGTCAGTTTAAATCAAAAAGCACTGAGGTTCTGGACGTTTCCGAGCATCATTAATGCAAATCTCCATCTGTGACGACTTTCAAACCAAAAGCAGGATCCTGTCCATCTCTCTAAACTCTCACTACCACAGAAGAGGAGGACAAAGGAGGACGAGAAGGAGAAAAAAAGAAGAAAAAAACAAAATAGCCAAGACGACAATGAGGAAGGAGATTAAGAAGAGATGGCCACACATAAGTGTCACATTACTCACACTTCTGTTTGCTCCGAGACATCAAACCTCTCTAAGCTGTGAATATCAACCCTGACATCCCACACTCCAACACAAAGCCGAGGAGGCTCCCACAGGAAGCTGCGGTATCAGCTGACGCGTCTCTGCAGATGGACTCCAAACAACTGTTGCTATAGAGGAATTAGATTTTTTTCCTTTTGGAACCAAAATAGTCCAAATCACAAACTTGAAGAGCCACTTAATTAGACGCTGAGGAGGAAGACGGCCAGCCGCACTGGACCGTATCTTTTTATCAATGGCAGATGGAAATTCCTAATTACTAACCCCAGGAAGCCTTTTGCTCATCCTAACCGGTGGCTACAGAGATGATTAGCCTCGCATGAACCTCCCTAAGCCCCGAGTCCAAACCTCTCCCTTCTCCCTCTACGCCCCCCCCCCCCTCTTCCCCCCCCAGCATCAATATCTCTATGCAAACCTGCTTGTGTCAACTCAATTTATTTTCCAATTTCCCACAGAGTGAAAGAGTGCCTCTCACTCTCACTCCTCGTCTGCGATCCATCACTTCACAACTCTCCATTTTCTGTCCCTCTCTTTTCTCTCATCCGTCCCTCCGTGTATGTGTCCCCCCCCCGTCCTCTTGTCTCTTGTTTGTTCCTTTCCCCTCACAGCTGAAATGTCAGCGCTAACATCGCCTGTTGTCCTCCTCCTCCTCCTCCTTCCCCTCCTCCTCCTCCTCCTCCTCCACGTGCTGATCAACAATGAAACTGTTTATACAAGCACTGAGACAAACAGGCAAATAATTGAACAAGTGGACTGACAGAAAATGAAGCAGAGAATAATTCAAACACTGAATCAAATGTTAAAAGCCATCGCGCTAGAAAAACCACGTGAAGTAATTACCACCTCTGGAGCATGAGACACCTTTTTATCCACTTTTAGCTCATCGTTTTGGTTCTTGATAGGACCTCATTTTCCTTCAATTAAAGCTTTGATAAACTCGTTGAACACCACCTGCTCAAAACAGACGATGCAATCAACCTGTCGGTGAACACAGTGAAGCAGTGAGCAGCTAAAATAAATAAATAAATAAATAAAAATCCAGATATTCCTCTCAGGAGCTGGTGGAGATTAAAAAAAGGAAGAAGAGTGAGCGTCGGATTTAAAATTCACCTGGTTCATCACTTTGGTCAAACTTAATCAGCACACGACCTGGAATTAAATCAGATTTAAGTCGCTCAGCGAAGATGTCGTCTGATGGTGATGACTTTTCTACATATGTTTATTTAATATCGCAGCACATTTCACTTAATCGAGTGTTGGATTGTGGATTGGATTGGATTTTACATTTATAATCTGAATTATGTATTGATTCCTCAAAAAATAATCAATACTTTAGATAATAACATGACCATTATAGGTGCATGACAGGATTATTGATCGGCATCTTTTTGACAGAACTGAACTGTGCCAATTTCATCATGACAGTCTATAAATTATGGCTGTGGGTTAGTATGTGAACATTTGTGACACACCATAATATAGTTGTACTGCCTGTATCTCCTCCACTAAGGTATCAATAAGTGGAGGTTGCCTTAGAAATAGATAAATGATGATGAAACAGTGAAGCGGGGGTGTAATGATGTAAAATGTCCTTATTGATGAAGTGAGGCTGTAACTGCTTACAACTCATTATAGTGTGCAAGCTGTTCATAATGAGATATAAGGACTTAAGACTTAAGTGTTTCAAACGCTGGTGATCGTATTAAGCATTTAAAGCAAATTAAAAGCAAATAAAGTGTCATTCACTGGCTGAAGAGCTACTGTCAATACAATAATATAATCATATTGATTCCAAGCATATCAGTCATCCCTGGCTGCACCTCTACTTTCCATATGAGGCTACAGAGCTGGACGGTTGATATTCACAGACAACAACAACACACACACAAGCACCAACACGAGGGGCTGGCCGGCTGCAGAGGAGCAGAGGAGTACACTATCGACCAACCAGGAATTTATCAGCCACAACAATTAATCTTGTGGGAGGCGGGTAGCCACTCTCAGTGTGTGTGTGTGTGTGTGTGTGTGTGTGTGTGTGGATCTCTAAATGTGCCTGTGAGAGGGAAATGGGGCGAGACTTGCAGATAATACTGGAGATATTATTCGTGCTGACTGGCCCTGACACACACTCACTCACACATACAGACACACACACACACACACAGACACAGACAGACACAGAGGATTTTTCAAAAGGGTCAGCAGCTCCTCTCATTCCCTCCACCTGCAGATCATATAACACTTCCAGAGCATCCTGGATCTCTGTTTTATCCCTCTTAGAGACACTTTCACCTTTCTGAGTTGTAACTTGGTGTCGAGTCAGCTCACAGAGAGAGAAACACGCCTGATACGGAGCAGGAGGATCTGAATAAGCAAACAGCACAGAGGGTTGTAAAAAAAAAAAAAAAAAAAACTGAGCAGCGCTGTCAAAAGAGCCTAAAAAGAGCTATCTGTGTCTATGCAAAGCGTCACGTTACACCTGCTGTCATCCCCTGACTTCCCTCCATACAAGGCTACATGAATTATTGAGCAGAGCCTGCTTTGTCAACTACTACAGCTCCGATTGAGCAGAATAAATAGCGACCCTGCTTACACCATTCATGAAATGACAATACCCATGCACGCAACGAGGTTGTTCCCGAGCTGGAACAGGGAGTAGTCTGTGAGTGCAACGATGCTGGGATGATAGATTTTTAAAAAGGAAAAAGAAAAGGAAACAACGCAGCGCTGTCACTCACAAAGCAGAGCACATGCTTCTCTTCTTCTTCTTCTTTTGCTTCTTCATCTCTAGTTTTTCCACCGGCAGCTCCGTCCACCACAGAGGTGAAACTCCTCAGCACCACGGCAACAACACGAATATTCACAAGGTTGTGTAGTTACTCACCTTTGTTATGAGCAGGCGTGGGGCTCGGTGGTCGCTGTATGTGCCTGTGTGTGTGTGTGGGTGTGTGTGGAGGTTATGAGCTCCGTCGCGCAGCAGGCAGCCTCTCCTCTCCGTCTCGCTCCCACAGTGAGCTGGAGTAGAGTGTGTATGAGAGAGAGAGAGAGAGAGGGAGAGGGAGAGAGGGAGAGAGGGAGAGAGAGTGTATGTGAGTAGGAGCCCTCTCACTGGCTATTGTTACAGGGAAGGGAGCCAAACTGAGCATGCTCCAACATGAACAGCCCTTGTGGTTGGCATGGAAACCGGGAAGCGGCTGTTGTGTTTGAGTTGTGAGGTGCTTTCTGTGACACAAACACACACACACACACACACACACACACACAAAGACAGACACACACACACACACAGAGGAAAGTGCAGGCAGGTGCTGTGCTGCTGCATCATCCTGGCCACGTTTTGACACTTGATTAATCCTCAGTTCTGCCTCATTTTGTTCCCTTCACTCAATATGAGATGACAGCTGCTCACTCAGCCGATGACCTGGATCACACACACACACACACACACACAAGTTCACACGCACACACACACACACACACACACACACACACACACACACACACACACACACACACACACACACACACACACACACACACACACACACACACACACACACACACACACACACACACACACACACACACACACACACACACACACACACACACACACACACACACACACACACACACACAAACATAACAACTGTCTCTAGAGCGCCGTGTAAAACATCCAACTTTAAACTTGCTAAAGTCCCAAAAGTGACAAATAGCAGCAGAGTGAGCGGAGCTGACGTGAACAGAGATATTCATGACTTCATTACTAAGTCAGCAGTGGAGATGACAGGAAATAGGAGGAGGGAGGGAGAGAGAGAGAGAGAGAGAGAGAGAGAGAGAGAGAGAGAGAGAGAGAGAGAGAGAGAGAGCTGAGGGATGTCATGCACCACAGGTCTCTTACTGTAGCTACTCTAAACCTGCTCACAGAGGCTGTGCATGGGCCTCCAGGGAGCGTCTCCACTGAGAAGTTTCATCTACTTTTAATTGGCACCGTCGCTGTGGTTCGGTCTGACTGGAGGTAACGAAGCATGTAACATAACTGTGGATCTTTCTTTCTTGGCCTGCTCTCATTTATAGTGTAATGTGGAATAGACATGTGCAAAGTAAAGTAGAAATAAAGTATGTGGATAATGGAGGGCACCTGGGTGAGTCACCCATTACAGCTCATACACAATAGACCTGGTTCTAATCACAGTGGACATGGGTTTGAATCTGACCCATGGCCCTTTGCAGCATCTATCTCTCTTTCTGTCCTGTCCTTTTTAAATAAAGGCAAAATATCTTCAAATAAATGGATACACTGACATGGTAAAACTGATATCTCACTTCTAATTGTGCCTGTTTATTATGAGCCAGCCAATCATCAGATAAAACAACTGGTATATGCAGTGTGTAGTATTTTCAATTTCTCACCATGATGAAAAAGAAAACATGGCGTACACTATTTATTATGAAAATGACTGCAGTTACAGCTGATTCTTCATGTCTGGGATGTTTCTGAGTTAAAGGGATAGTTCAACATTTTAGGAGTAGGAGTAGGTTCATTACCTTTAATTGTCGGTGCAAGCTGCTTTTAGAACGGCGGAGCAGAGCGGCGAGCTGAAATTTGCTAAAATGTTGAACTACCCCTTTAAAACATACAAAGAAATTGTAGTTTTGTGGAACTTACATGTGAAACAATGAAAAATATAACTCAATAGGTTGAACATGAGTTTAAATTGTTGCAATTTTGAATATTAATATTGCTCTCAGAGGTAAACCATGATTTCCCCTCTCCAAAAAAACACATAACCAAACCTCAACCATAGTTCTCACATCATAAAATACGACATCATCATGTCAATAGAGGCATCAAGGCGTCCAATAAGAAAAATATGATGTTTGTCACTCTATTTGTTCAGGCTGTACTGCACTTACTGCTCATATAATAAATAGACCTGGTCTTTATTTACATTATGGATACGGCTGTTATCGACTGTGAAGAGCTGCATTATGCATTACAGTAGGATCCCATTAGAGGAGGGAGAAAATGATTGACACCAATCAATATGTATTATGAACATGAATGGATTAGAAGGTATTTCAGGACCTGTGTCCTCACACATCACCAGCGTTTTAATATGGATCTGCATCTGAACAAAATCCCAGCTTCTTCATTAATATGCACATTTATTTACGCAACAGGAAGCTCAGAAGTCTAATCGGATCATGTGCTCTGTCAGAGGAGCATGTGTCCAAAACAGGCTGCGAATCAAACATCATGCATGAACATCGACTTAGAGAGTGAAGCTGACGCCCTGCCTGCTCTCAGAGTTCATGCGTCCGCTGCTTCAGTGTGTCGTTGGTGTGTGTGTGTTTGTGCCTTTTTCTTGCCATATGCAGAGAGAGCAGGGGCATCCCACGACCACAACTTCCTGTGGGAATCGCAGTCACTGAAGGCACCATGCAGGCATCAGCCAGACGGCTCTTGGCATGTTTTTGTCTATGAAACAGAATACAAACAGAGCTGCAGATGCCTCATTGCCAGACTCACACTATAAAGCCAACAACACTTTCTTTATTTCCCCCACAAATTAAAAAACGCCACGTTCTTCACTTTCCTTACTTCACCAACTGACGGCAAGAACAAGTGATGGAGTGAGAGAGAGAGAGAGAGAGAGAGAGGAGAGACGTGAGGCGTTAGTGAAGCCATTACGGAGCGGTCAATGCAGCCCGGTCTCAACAGGGGGGTGCGTTCACTAAGCACCTGCTGTTCTGCATCACAAGGCTTTTTACTGCAATCAACAGAAACACAGTAAAAACGTCCACGGCTGTTAACGTGTTCATTCAGTGTTTAACAGCTCCATCAGAAACCAAAAAAAATCAATATGGCGGCCACTGGAGGGTATTAATCAGAGGGTGGAGTTGGATCTGTGAGTTGATGTTAACTGAATATATGAATAAACACTGATATACAGTATGTGTACTGTTCAAATCTACTTTAACTATCAATATTGACCATTTAAATTTTTACGACTGCACATGCTGGCTACTAAGCAACCAGCACAGACGTGATAGTAAAGCTGCATTCACTGGACTCAACAGCAGTCTGGGGGGGAAAAAAACACATATTATGACTTTATCACTTAGTTACAGCTAACATTTTAGCAATCTGCTGCTTATTTAGACATTCAGTGAACACAGAGCAACATCATTATCCCAATAGAGTCATGTTTCAGTCCATCTCATGAATATAAAACCAGTATTCCTGCTCTTTAAGATCTGTCTGGGTCTTGCCAATGAAAATATCTGGATTTTTAGCTGCTAAATGTTCCCTTTTCTGTCCTAGCTCGACGGTCCATAATGGCTTAGTCTGCTGTTGGTGCAATGTTGAGTACAATGTGTTTCTAACAGCTCCATTCTGATCCTGGAAACAGCACTGAGAGCACAATTTACAAGCTGCCCATCTAAAACAATGAGCTAAAAGAGGCTAAAATGCCCCCACAGAGGTGCAGAAGCTGACTGCGAGTGACAGTGACACCATTATTGGATCCATTGTTATGTAAGTCGACTGTATGGGGACTATTTATAGCTGGATGTCCTGGTGTAATGTGTTCTGGCTTTGCTCTAACTTGTGCAGATAATACATTTTGTCATTTCTGGTTTTAAAGCCCAGACATGTTTGCGTAGATCAAGTCAAAAAAAAAAAAAAGAGTCAGTTTTTCACCTTTAGATTATAAGCTCCTCTGCTAAAACTTCACATGATGATTAACATTTAACAGTCTACTGATGATCTCCACTCACACAGCACAGCAACACCTGATGTTATCTTTGAAATTTCGAGTCATGGACCGATGCATCCAATCCTCACAGACCCTCTCCCCATTTTTCAAAAAGGACATCTGCATAAAAGCTAAAGTTAGAATAGCGTAGCTCCTTTGGGGGAATAAACCAGCGAGCAACAGAAAAGTGAGTGTGAAGCAGTGAACGCAGCACAGCGGTGGAGAAGGTTTACAGTGAAGCTGATAATACGACTGTAAATGTACAGTCTGAGCTGCAGCGTGTCACTCTGAATAAATGCTGCTTCCCGAAAAAGCCTAACGTTGACTGTGGGGTTTTTTTTTAGCTGCTATGTAAAATCAGCCACATTCATGAGAAGTCTCATTAATTAGCTGCTTGTCATTAGTACCTGAGTGTCCAGTGTTAAGATCTTCTGAGAGTAATTACAGCACAGCTAAAGACGCCTCCACCTTACATGTGCAGTAACTGAACATCAGGGACAAAAGCTTAGACGAACCTCATACAAGTCACATTACACACACATCTGGATAGTTAAATCATACTTAAAAAAAGTCTCAGATGAGTCAATTAAAGTGGTTGGTTAGGAGGGAGGGAAAAGGAGGAGCTGAGGTGAACAAAGCCGATGAGAGATGCTAACTAACTAGTCATCTTTTCTGCTAAAAATGCCTGTACAGGTGGAACAGTGTGTGAAAGAAAGAAAGAAAGAAAGAAAGAAAGAAAGAAAGAAAGAAAGAAAGAAAGAAAGAAAGAAAGAAAGAAAGAAAGAAAGAAAGAAAGAAAGAAAGAAAGAAAGAAAGAAAGAAAGAAAGAAAGAAAGAAAGAAAGAAAGTGACTTAGTGAGTTACAGGTGCAATTTACAGGGGAGTTCTGCACCCTGAAAATGTCTTATAATAATGCTGAATGAAAAGTATTGACTGTTATTTAAAGGGACTACCAGGAGTTTTGGAAAGCAAAGTGTTTTCACACTACATTTCCCAAGAGCCTCCGCGTGCACGGTGAAATTCTTGGACCGGCGTAAGACGGACGAAAGCGAAAACATTTGCCAAGAATGTTTTTATTGATCGAGAATGAAAGTCGGAGGTTCAAAGACGATCAGATACCATCGTAGTTCCGACCATAAACAGCGATTCCTTATTCCCATGACCCGCCAGGCAGCATCCGCGAAGCCGAAACTAGGAATTGCCAGGCGAGTGGACCACTAAATAATGATAACAAAATAACGATAAAGACAAAACAATATACGGTATTTATCGAAAATTGACCCATTAAGTGTGGGTAACATAGATTCATCCACATTAATGTGAGACTTTTTTATAACCAAATACAAACTCCTCGTTGTCCCTTTAAAAATATGATAAAGTGGTTGGCTACTGCCCCTCTTTGTTGCATCCAAACCATCCTCCACATTAGAGCAGCATCTCCAGGCGCCAGCTCTCTACCACTCCTCTCTGTGTTTATTTGAATCATAATGAAATATACTGTATGTGTAAATATATATGTGTTGTTGTAATTCAGCCTAATATGTGATTATAAATGTTGTGGTTAAAAGGCTTGTACAGGTATAATATCATTACATTTGATCAAATCTATGAAGATTCAAGCTTCCCCTGACCCCCCCTGCAAAGTTACGTCCTTGTCAGTTGGTGCAGGTGAAGGAGGGAGGAGACATGACGGATGAGCGAGGAGGGCGTGAGAGAGAAAGAGACAGAGAGAGAGGGAGGGAATGAGGGAGAGAGGGTGCAGTGGTAGGTCAGCAGTGAGTAGAGAAGCACTGACAGGATCCAGAGGACGACACAGACACTCTGGATCACGTCAAAAGATATAAATCAAGATACAAAAGAGAAACATAAATAATCATCTATAGAGATTCTTAACCCTCCTCCTTCTGGGTCAAATTGACCCAATCTGTTCCTTTCCTCCATCTTCCTTCTTTCCTCCCTTCCTTCCTTCCACAATCCTTCCTTCCTTCCTTCCTTCCTTCCTTCCTTCCTTCCTTCCTTCCTTCCTTCCTTCCTTCCTTCCTTCCTTCCTTCCTTCCTTCCTTCCTTCCTTCTTCCTACCTCTTTTGATCCAATTGACCTGATCTGTTCCCTATACCTTCATCTTTCTTTCCTTTTCCCTTCCTTCTTTCCTCCCTTCTTCCTTCCTTGAACGAATCTGTTCCCTCCCTCCATCTTTCTTTACTTCCTTTTTCCCTTCCTTCTTTCCACAATCCTTTTTCCCTGCACTTTTTGACCGAATTGACCCAATCTGTTCCCTCCCTCATTCTATCTTTCCTCCCACCTTTCCCTTTGTCCTTCCTTCCTTCTTTCCCTTCGTCCTTCCCTCCTTCCTTTCTTCCTTGACCCAGGAGGACAACAGGAGGGTTAAGTTCATCAGTACGGACCGGTGTCACATCCTCATGGACGCCTGCACCACATACATATATAACAACATAGTCTAGGAAACTCAGCGAGAAGAACTAATAGCATGGTATTATAGTATATGAGCGTGTGTCAGTTAGCGTTGACGTTGAACCTGTCCTGTTATCAGACCCGTTCGGAGGTGTAGGTGGTACTGACACCGCCGGTCGAGATGAGATGTATCCACTGAGCCGCTCTTCTCCGCCCGGCGACACGCGGCTGGATAATTTATGAGGGCTTCACCACCGGTTCAATAATTCATAGGGCCCTCGCTCTGCCGTGGGTGAGTCACGGACAAGCCTTTTACTGAGCGGGAGAGAGAGAGAGGGAATAAGACACAGCAAGAAAGAGAGAGAGAGAGAGAGAGAGACAGAGAGAGAGAGAGAGAGAGGGACATTGGTGGGGTGCAAACTCAATAAGAACTTGCCACACCATTACTTTTTGAGGCCTGCTAAATTTAGCACGGCCGCCATGACTCAGGGGAGGAGCCGCACGACGAGAAGAGGGAGGGTGAGCCATGCAGCTTTTAGTGATGAGTAAGTAAGTAACCGTGGGAGCCGGAGAGAGCATGAAGCAGCTTTCTGAAGCCCGGGGTTTTTCCTGAGCCAGTAAACACAACACGAAGTAAAGACAAGACAGGAGGCATCACTCATGTCACTTGTTCACATTACTACACACACACACACACACAGAGGAGGCCTAATAGAGTGTGTGTGTGTTTGGACGATGCACACCTCGTTGCTGCACAATACTCGTCACTGTCAGCTTTACTACACAGGAACAAGGCACGGTTGTTGACCCCCTAGACGGGGAGATTGAAATGTTTACATATCGCAGGGGGAGGAGCGAGTTAATACAGAACACTGGCAAAAAAAAAAAAAAAAAAAAAAAACAGTGTTTATCCAGTACTTGATTACTTGGCAACCACAGGGGCATTGTGGGGCACAGAGCGGGCCTTTGACGCCTCACAATCGATAGAGTGATGGGCGACTGGGCGGAGGTTGATGGAGGGTACAATGCACAAAGGAACGCAGTGACACACATAGAGGAGAGTAGCCACAGGCCTGGCACACTGAACTATATTTAAACCATAAACTGGGTCTTTGTCCCAACACATTAAGGTAAATTTGGGTAAATACAGCCAATTAGAACAAGTACTGCTTTCATATAGACCATATAAACACATCGCATTTTTTCCCCCATTCTTAAAAAGGAACACAAACATCAGTTACAACACCTAGTATAAAGGGATGTGATGAGCTCTATAAAAAGGGGAAATTTATGGAAAAATCTGCCGTGTAATTCTGTCTAGTTTGCTTCCTTTTATTTTATAGTATAATAAAGCTTGACTACATCTCTTCAACCATCTGCTGACTTGGTATTTTGTGGCTGTTTGAGCACATTTGTCCCACATAATGATCACTTGAGGTAATAAACTGATGTTTGTGAGTATCTGTCACTCACTGACAACATGGCGTCGGTCGTCGATCTGTCGTCAGAGTTTTCCTCCGACTCCGGTGGTTCCTCGAACACAACCATGTGAGTTTGAATGAAAAGGGTCTTGACAAGTATTGAATGAACCGGGGGCTGTACTGTAGTAGACTCTGGGTGCTTTGTGATAAGCTTCTCCACTCTTTTGTTACAGGAGGATATTTGTCTGAACACAAACATATTTTTGACCAAAAGCACTGAAGAGACGTGGAGGCGGCAGGGGAAGTGGCCCACATTTCCACTGCAGAAACTGCTGCTTCATTCACTGATGGATGATGTGTGTGCCCATGTGTGTGTGTGTGTGTGTGTGTGACTGTATGTGTGTGCAACCCCCATCCCTGGGAATACAGCCTGGCTGCAAGATAAACAAACATCTACTGTCTATTGCAACTAATAATTCTTGCTACCAAATAATCTACCAATTTCATTTGATGGTTTAATTTACAACATGTTGGATAGAAACATTTTCCATTTTCTGAGGTGATGTCCAACAGTCCAAACCTGCACATTTTCCTCCCAATCCACAAAGAAGCTTTCCTGCACTGCTGACAGAAACACCAGCTCCTGTAGGAGCATCAATCAGCGCTAAAACATTGCAGTGTTTTGTATCAGGGTGCTCTGCGGTGCAGGCTTGTTGTGATGATCTGCTCTGCTCAGCAACAGCCAAATATGCTGGTGCTGGTGTGTGTCTGCCTGCCTGTGTGTGTGTGTGTGTCTGTCTGTCTGTGTGTCTGTATTGATTGGACCAGGCTGGGAACAGGTGACCCGCCAGGAAAAAGGGGGAAATAAATGGAAAACAGGGCCACACATAACCATCATGACCCATTAACCTCATTCATTATTTAATTTTCCATCCGCTCTGAGCAGGTCTGATAGGAAAGAGAAGCTACTGCTCGGCTCCATTAAAGTGGCATTTACATGTCGGATGTTACGTAAAGAAAACTAGATGACCTGCATTCCCCCGATGTGTCTGTGAATGAATATGTCATACAGTGTACTGTATGTATGTGTGTGTGTGTGTGTGTACACATGCTGTCTCCTTAGCTCAGTATTGGCTGATTTAAATCCTCCATGTGTAGAGAGGAGCCTGCTATCATAATCAGCATGCCTGCAGCCGTGCAGTACACAGAATGAACCCCGGCCCTCCTGATGGGAAGCCTTGAAATCCAATTTTCCTGTCAATCCACCCGTCTCTCTACAGTGAACCATCCAGTCCAGCTCCAAACTGGATCACTTTGTACCCCACATGCCTCTCCCATCAGCCCATTCTTGATTAGTCTCCTCCAGATGACACCGCAGATCTGGTTAGCGCGGCTGATGTAACGCAGGATTATGCCGTTGGTGGCCAATATCGTTTTTCATCATCATTTTTCCAACACGAATCTGCACTAAACTGGCTCCTCTGCTGAAATATCACCACAGGAGAGGAAAAGAAAAGGAGCCACTTCCCCTCAAAATGTTAAAACAGTTCTACTTCACTTCACGATGGAGCCTTTTTCTGCCAAGAGGCGCCAGCATCCATCTGAGTCTGAAGTATTAGCCAAATAGGAAATTGGCAAAAAGCTGCAGCACAGGAACGTGACCGAGTTTCATTATCAAATGATAAAATTCTTAATATTCAACCTCATCGCCTCAATAGATACAACAATAAACACAGGCTGGTTGACACATCTGCATCTGTGCATGCATTGGACCGAATGTATTGAATCTGCAGAACAGAAAGAAAAACCAGGAGTAATGCTGGTTGGATCGGCTTCAATAAAGAGCAGATTAGTCTCTGAAACACACAGATCAATGTTACTCCTCTTTTCCCGAGAGGCAGCGGGCTCATAAAGACTCTGTGCTGCGTGGGAGGCAGAAATAAAAACACATTAGCCATCAAAATCCAACAGCAGCAATCTTCATAGTAATGGTAGGAAGCTTGGGCGTACTGCAGAAAATTCAGCATTTACGCATCAGTAGAGAGGGCCGGCCGGCAGAGATGTTTTACAATGCAGAATATTCAGACAGTGGGCGAGGCTTTTTGAATCTCAATAGCACCGCACTCGGGGCAGAATGAAGGCAACAAGCGATGGCTGTGAACTGCTGGAGGCCTTCACTGTGCACGAGGACAAGGTCTGCATCAAACACACACAGTTCTGCCCATGAGTGTGACATTACGCAACATTGGTGACATAACCAAAAGGTCCGAGGAGAGAGAGAGAGCGGGAAGACGCACACAAGGTCGGAAAGGAGGAGACCTTGCGGGCGATCTGTGGATCAACAGGATCACCCACCAGTGGAGCAGCTGCTGCCACAAGAAGAGGAGCAGAAGTGAAGACACAGTGGGTGAAAAAAGGGCTGTTGTTAAATGTGAGTGCGCAAAAAAGTTTCACAAGGGGGTTGAACCACAGGAATCAATATGCCAGGCAGGCTGCGTAATGAGAGTGTGTGAGCGAGCTATAAATCACGTCTCGCAATATTAAAAACCGGTGTGCAGAGTGTAAGTGTTGGATTACCCTTCAAAATAAGAGATCTACTACTCAGACTCATCTTTCCAGTTTGTATATCGTCTCACTTTCACTACAGATGCACCAGTCCATTCAAATCTGATTCCAACCAAAACTGTTACTAATTTTTATATATTTTCATTCTTATTATCATAATTACCATCTTTATTGTTCTTGTTGGTGTAAGATAACATTACACAAAGCTGTAGTAAATCCAGCAGGACCCTTCTTATTAAAAGGGGCAAAATAAAAGCAATAAAATGCATTAAAATCATCATCAATCTATTCCACAGAAGTTCTTTAAAACTTTGTGTTGACTTCAATTTCAGGTTGAAGATTGAAACTAAAAGTGCAAGAACTGTAGAAAAAACAAAAATGTAGATATACGTACATATCTACAAAAATGTATTCAAAGAAAAAAATCAAATTCAAAACAACACTTCAGCTGAAGAAGATAAATCAATGAGCTATTGTAGCAGCGGTAACCACAAATAAATGCGTAAATGTCAACTGCTAACTCTCCTAGCCGTATGCTAGGCTGCTGTTGTGCTAACTTACTTCTGACAGATACAGAACTGACTCTGGATCAGTGCCACCAGTCCGATATCTGATAAATAAATCACGTCAATACAGGACCTGATATCAATACTGGAACGGATCGGTCTCATCTCTACTAGTAACTATAGCAACAATCACCTCCACAATAAATCAAGCATGCATATGGATGCATGGCAATCCAACAAGCTGAGAGAGAGAGAGATGAATATATTCATGCTTTAATTTACTTCCTGTGATAAGTGTGCTGCTTCTCTATGTATTGGACGTGTGCCATGGCTTTTGCAATTGTGTTGACTCATCTGGGCCACCATAATATAGGACATATATACATCTATCATTCTTCCTAGACTTTAGATTTGTATCAGGAAACCCCTACAAACAACATCAGAGCCCTGTTTCTATTCCAGCGCTCCATGCAGGAGAGCAGCAGAGGAAGGAGACAGGAAGATGGAGGAGGGAGGATGTGCAGACCAGCAGCTTAATCCAGTTTTTACCAACCACATTGCTGAAGGCAAAGCAGATAAACTGGGAGTCAGTGCAGAGTCTTCAGCATCTTAAAGCTGTCAGTTTCCTCCGGGACCCTGCTGATCAACTAACCCACCTCTTTACTGAACACAGGCAGGCCCATCCCACCGCTCTCAGGATAATCCTTCCTCCTGGTGAAAAGAAAAAAAGAAAAAAAAGGTGGCCTGACCTGAATCCTAATGGTCCAGTGGACGGTTGTGAAGGTAAACAAATGCAAAACACACACACACACACACAGCAAGCGGAAGCCGTCTTCAAGCTGTCAGGTAGAGCAGCACCGAGAGAGGGTTTTCAGTCTCATTACCATTCTGCATCTGGCCTCACATCACACACACACACACATACACTTACTGTACACCTACACACACTTACACACCTCCTCTGAGAGAAATACATTTTTTCCGAAGCCTTCACTGTAAGGATGAAGAACCAGAGAGAACAATACCTCCCAGTGTGGAGCGTTCACTTCTTGCTCTTTAAAAGAAAAGGAGAAAAAAAAAAAGCTCACGGGTAAAAACCCACTCAGCCACATGCAGCTCTATTTTTGCATTTGTAGCCTATATTGTGGAGCAGAAGCTAATGGTTAATTACTGCAGGGGCAGCCACTGGGATCTGTGAGGGACTGTAGTTGTTGTTGCTGTTGTAAGAGGAGATTAAAAGAAATCGTTACAGTCTGAAGCTGTTACAGTTTCATAGCTGAGAGCAGTGAGGCAGAGATAGCATCAGAGCAGGTGATGAGCTGTCACAGCCTCACATCCTCAGTTCTTTATAAAATATCACTTGTAATGGATTTTACTGTCATGAATGCACTGAATCTGAACTTAAAATGTGAAGCTCACTCACACACACTATCTACAGGGGTTGTGTTATGTCTCAGTGTGGTTATGTAATGTACTGAGGTGTGTGTTTTGTTTTTGTTTCATAAGAGCAAATCCAATTGAAATGGTGCTGAATCTTAATATTCATAGACTTGCATTATTTCTATTTTAGCAGTAAAACAAACTTGAAATCATAAGGAAACTAGAAATAAATGCCTAATATTATTGTACCTTTTCCCTTTGCTCTTCCTGTATGGGCAGGAGGTAGAGCAGGTAGTTCAGTAACCAGAAGGTTGTGGTGGTTTGATTCCTGGCTCCTCTGTCTGCATGTTGAAGTGTCCTTGGGCAAGCGACTAAACCCACCCACCCCCTACTCCCCAATCTGTGCACTGGGTGTGTGAATGAGTAGATTTCAAGCACTGTCTCCAGTGAATGTGACTCTATAGACTAGAAAAGCGCTATAAGTGCTATTTCAAAAGCCTTTTTTGGCTTCCACCTCTCCTGCACAATGTTTAATTTCACTATTTTCATTGTATATGCAGGTTATATAATGTGCAAATAAACAAAGTGAAAAGTCCATTTACCATCAATGAAGTTTATCTATCTATCTATCTATCTATCTATCTATCTATCTATCTATCTATCTATCTATCTATCTATCTATCTATCTATCTATCTATCTATCTATCTGAGCAGTAAATGTGAAATAGAAGTAAAGATGACCTCTTCAACAGGGAAAGACAATATATGTGTTTTCTCTATAATTTAAAGTGACAGTATTCCCTGCTTTCTCTTCCCCTGGGTGTGTTTCCATAAATCTGTTTAATGTGATATGACTTTCAAAAAAAAAGAAAAAAGTAAAAAGAAACTCTTAAATATCATGGTACCTGCTGTGTTACGACCCAGGGAGCCAGTTTTAAGTTAAATAAGGATGGCTACACGCTAGATGATTTTTCAGATGTTAACCGATTTTTAAAAAACGTGGGAGATCACAGACATGAGGACAGTTTCAACAGATTTTTAACATTAAAGCTAAAAACGCACTCACTAGATGATGATTTGGCCAGACTTCAAGACCACACACCTGCTGTGTTAGCAGTAACAATTTCACAGTGTTAATTCCCCAGACAGAAATTTGCATGATCAAATATTGGACATTTGATCATGCGGATGTTGCTTTTACTCGCTATTGCCGGTATTTCAGTCTGAGGCAGCCCAACGGAGACACTCGGGGGGCAAATCAGACGCAAAATGGTCTAGTGTGCCGCCTGTTTATGAGCCATGTTGGAAATCCATCAGCAGTTGTGTTTTGTTGACTTCTGTGCAAAACTGTGCAGTGGAAATCTGTCTATTGCACAAACATAGAAATGTCAAAGCAAGATTTACAGTGTAAACTGTTCAGTAACATTTAACATTAAAGGGATAGTTCACCCAAAATTGAAATTTCACTCATTATCTACTCACCCTCATGTTGACTAAGGGCTGGGATAAGTTTCAGAGTTATCCATGGCTTCTCTGAGTTACAGGGGGTCTCGGCGTAGCAGTGTATGTCCATATAACGGTTGCAAATGGATACCAACTGTCTTTGTAACAAAAAGACACACCAAAAAACATCCAAATACCTCCATGCTGCTCGTATGTAATGTCCGTCTTGTATTGAAGCCCCGAAATGTGTAATTGTTCCGAAAAAAATTAAATAATTATATAACTATATTTCAAGCTTGTTTTGTAGCGGAAGCTTCTCGAAGCTCCTCTTCCCGGTTCGTCAAATTTGTGTCTTTTTGTTACGAAGACAGTTGGTATCCATTTGCAACCGTTATATGGACATGCAATGCTATCCCGAGACCCCCTGTAACTCAGAGAAGCCACGGATAACTCTGAAACTTCTCCCAGCCCTTAGTCGACATGAAGGTGAGTAGATAATGAGTGAAATTTCAATTTTGGGTGAACTATCCCTTTAACATCACTCAGCCTTCAAGCCTTCTCCTCCTCGTCCCCACCCATCCTCATCTCTATATTTTTCCCCTGCACCATTTTATATAGGAAAGATAGAATATGAAGTTCCACACAGGTGTTAATGTGGAGTCTGCTCACTTTATCTCCAGCTGAGACGAATTCTTTTCCTTTTTTCAGTAGAGAAAAAAGAGAGAAAGCACCAAAGAACAGGAGTCAGATAAATGGAGTCCAGGACAGAGTGGAACAGACAGGAACATTAGAGCATGTAGCGTAGAAAGAGAAGAGGTGGGGAAAATGAGAACAAGGTTACAGATGGTTGTTAGTGGGGGGAAAGGAATAAAGGTTGGGTGGAGAGAGCACAGCTTGAGCTCTGCCTGCACCTTTACTCATGGTTACACTTGATGATGGGTGGAGAGGTCACACTTTGACGGAGCTTTTACCGTGCCGCGGGCTGTCTGCGAAAAAATGACAGGAAGCTGCTGCTGCTGCTGATGAATGAACTTTAAAGTCACCACCACCACCACCACCATCTATATCTTAAGTCTGAATTTATAGCTGCTTCACGTGCACAACTGCAAAATCAGAGCTCCAGGAAACTCTGCCACATTAACTGATTAACTTCTGTCTATCTGTCTGAATCAGATCCAATTAAAAGCTCACACACCGAGACTGATAGAGCGTTTTCATGGTGATGTATGAATAAAGAAATGTGAAAAATATATGTAGGTTCCATTAATGAAATAGATATTTCAAAAAAAATTCTTAATTTGTTGGTTTTCTTCTTCTGGTTTTATTAAAAACTGTTGGTTAAAGGAATAGTTCAACATTTTGGCAAATTGGCCCTTGCCATAATCGCTATAGTCATGTAGGTTCATTACCTTTATTTGTCGGTGCAAGCTATTTTTAGAACGGTGGAGCAGAGCCACTAGCTGCTCAATTTCTTGTTTTCATTCATCAAACTCATCAAATACACAATCCAACAACTCCAAAACGCTCTGGTGGACAAGTTGTGACCTGCACATTCACCACGCTATGAGATAATAATGTAACGTTACGAGACGGAGTTGTTTTTGAGGTAAATGCAGAGACTGCTTGATGAAAAACTGCCCCTGAAGGCAACGCGCATCAGCGGTTTTGCATGAATTTACCTCTAAAACGACCCCGTCTAGTAACGCACCGACAAATAAAGGTAACGAACCAACTACCAAAATGTTCAACTATCCCTTTACACTCTAGCCTAGAAATCTAGACGCCCCCTAGCGGCAGCAAAAATATTTAATGATATAGTCTGGCTTGTCAGGCTATTTACACTCTACTTTAAACCAGCTTTTTGCCTTTAATTTGAAAGGTTGGAAAGAGAGAGAGTGGATGACATACAACAAAGGGTGACGTGTCGGACTCGAACCTGCTTGCCGCTGCAGTAAAGACTCAGCCTAAGTAATCCACACTACTGGGGCCCCCCCAAAACCATCTTTTACCATTTAAGTGAAAAACAGTGAACCACAGTTGCTGCAGGTAGCTTGTGTTCTATTATATGCAAATATGTGCCTCGCTAATACACCTGAATAGATTATGCAGGCTAATCCTGATAATATTATTATGGGATGAGGGCTGCATTAGAGCAGCACAAGAACACACAAATACCGAGAACGAATGAGCAGCGAGTAAAACACCAGAAATGACACGTTTTTCTTGTAAATGATTAAATGTATTAGGTTCTGGGAGATAAAACGCTGAACACGACGCGGTAAACAACGTCTACAGGAAAAGAGAAATGATCAGTGAGCTCAGTACGAGAGCATCAGTCAGCCAACAAGTTACTGTATTTATGTTTACATTATATCTGTGTTTGTTCCTAATACAAAGAGGCGGTTAAATCCCTGTTTTCATGATACTTTACACGTGAAACATCTGTACGGGTAAATGTGTTCATCACAGGAGAAGTGCTGTTTGGCACGTGATGAAGTCACATGTGGCTCTGTGTGTGTCAATCTATCACATGTGAAAAGATCTTCTTCCACAAACATGTGACAAACATGTGAAATGTGTCACACTTTATGTGAGTGGTACAATACAATAAAACATTGTAAATATTCATGTCCTGGGTAATCACACATCACAATACACCTAAGAGTCATAGTATTTATGTCATAATAGTCAATGGATAAGCAGTATTTAGCCATTTTTGCTTCTCAAGAGATAAATTATTTAATCTTTAGTGATAATCCACTGAACAACTCAGTTTATATAATGAAAAAGTGTACAATTTGTCTTTAAAACCTTGATTATCAACTGTAGTTTTCAAATAAATGTGATAAAATGAGTCAAACTGAAACATTATCGTTAGGTAAATGTTCTTCGTTTATTTCCACCAGTTTAACAATAAACTGAGTCAAGATGTAGCCTTGTAGCCCTGACAGCATTGTTATTATTTTATTCTAATATGCACAGTCTGGCTTTTCTGAGTTGTTGCTGTTTATTCTCGCAGATACACGAAATTCCAAACTCATTATATCAACTAAATCCCTGCTCGCTGTGTCTGCACATGAAGCCGAGGCTCATCAACACCAAGGTTGAGACACAGAGACTGAGACGCTATCAGTGTCCTTCACAGCTGCTCCGTGTGTGTGTGTGTGTGTGTGTGTGTGTGTGTGTGTGTGTGTGTGTGTGTGTGTGTGTGTGTGTGTGTGTGTGTGTGTGTGTGTGTGTGTGTGTGTGTGTGTGTGTGTGTGTGTGTGTGTGTGTGTGTGTGTGTGTGTGTGTGTGTGTGTCTATTTGAAGAGACCTCTCAGCTCAGCAGCCTCGTCAGACTGACGGACCATGGATGCTTAACGCTTGTATTAGCATTTTATCAAGTGACCTTCCTGCTCTCCAGTCTGTCTCTGTAAAAAAAAACTGTTTTCTTTTCTTTTCTGAGGCCAGAGACAGTCAGCAGCTCTGCACGGCCCCAACTGGGATGGTTCACTAGTCTGTAGACCACACGGCCATATTATCATGATGTTCACATGCAGCATGCAATGGTATAATTAACTCTTTCACCCCCAGCAGCAGCAGCAGCAGCAGTGTGGTCTCTCTGAGGCAGTTTAATGTTGCCTCAGCTGCCTGCTTCTTAATTACTCCACTGGTAATTAGTGGTTGTCCATAACCGGGATAGGGACTCTAGACCGTTATCCACCCACAGTGCCCTTTGTTGATTGTCTTTCTGGTAAAAAAAAAACTAAAAAAAAGGGGGGGAGGGAGGATGGATGACACACACATGCACACACACATGCACACAGCAGACACACACCATCAGCCATGCTGCCTTCATGTGGCCGTCCATGCAGCTGTGACTGATGTTCTAACAGGACACGAGGGGATGAGTTACAGTTTATCCTGCAGGCAGGACACGAGAACAAAGGAGGTTCTCAGGGGACGACGGGGTTCGGTGGATGAGCATTGAAGATGTTTATATGCCTGAAACACACGCATACACACACACACACACACACACACTCCCATTGTTGATGTTGTTTTGTATATTTTACTGTTTTTGCCTCAAATACCAAAACAAAAAGTCTAAAAAAAAAAAAAAAACGAGAAGCCAGACATCTCCGCTTCATGGTGACTCATCTGGGCTGGATTTTTGGAAATCTTCCTCATGTTTTTTTGTTTTTTTTAATGAAGATGCAATCACTGCGCTCTTGAATCAAGGTGGCATTCCTCTCACGGAGGCTGAGTGTCTCCTGTCTGAGGTCAACGGCAAAGAAGAGCCTCAGTCTGTCTAGAGTCTAGACACTATTCTTTTTGTTTGTTTGTTTTAATATTTAAAAAAAAAAAAAAAAAGTTATGTAACCAACTCAAAGCCAAGATGGGATTTACACCTCAGAAGACTCCAGTCAACAGAAACTGCAGGAAGGTGGTTATAGTGTGGATGGTGATGATGAGATGGAAATCATCCATCCATACAGTACAGTACAGCCTATCTGTTTATCCTGTGAAAGGTCAGGGGCTGTGAAGCCTATCCAGCCTTAAAATAGGTGCGAGTCAGTGCATCATAGGACTGACATGGACAATCACTCTCACGCCCAGATTCACTCAGAGGTAAAAACTGCATTAACATGATAACGCATGGTTGAGGGTGAGTTCAACACTAAAATAATCCACTATAGATGAGTGAGATAATCCAATTACCATTATGTAACCACAGTCCCATACCTGGATCATACAGTCACAACAATAATAACAACACTGACTGGGCAACACAAAGACTGTGAGGTGCAGTTGGAAGCTTCAGATTATAGGAGAAAAGCTGCACAGTTAATCATAATGTAATCGATATTGAAATTTGCTGGTGCTGCAGTTTTGTTGTTTTGATAAGCACTGTATATAAGACATAAAGGAACATCATCAATTTTATATTTTTTAAGTGAAAATGAAAAACAAAAATCATGATTCACCCTGAAATCACAATCGAATTCACAATATCTGCCCATATAATCACAATAATCTTTAATAAACAAGAATATGGTAAATGTATTAAAAATCATGTGACATAATCAAATTGATTAAATACAATTAGCTCTAGCCCACTGAAACACAAAAACTAATTTTGGTAATTGCATAAAATCACTAATTTGGACAAATGATCCATTAGAATACGATATTATAGTGATCATCTTAAAGAACTTGGCCCATGCATGTGTGTGTTTTATGATCAGTTTGTTGAACAGCGTCGAACAAGAATACATTATGCTACATCA
The DNA here is from genome assembly GCF_905171665.1 of Trachurus trachurus. NCBI lineage: Eukaryota > Metazoa > Chordata > Actinopteri > Carangiformes > Carangidae > Trachurus > Trachurus trachurus. Next base: position 23,788,588 of record NC_139899.1, read on the forward strand.
TTAGTAAGTGCAAGAATCCAAATCCATGCGATCCATACTACACTAATAATAACAATAAATCTGCACTGTAATCTATTTAAATTTTCTAGTACAGTGCAAATAGCAGCTCATAACATAGAACCTTAATCCTCTAACGACCGCAGTAATAATAATAATGACTATTAGGCTACTGAGCATCTAAGTAATTGGAAGTCAATGGACTAAAAAAACACCTGAACTCTGCCAATAAGTTAATGGAAGGTAATTATACTCTGTCCAGCCGAGCTGATCAGCCTCCAAAAACAAAACCAGTGCATTACAAAGACTGTCTCAAGTGGATACATTAGCAGAGGAGGGGCCCCGGGGCCCTTAGCATACCTCCCGTGTATTTCTGCTGGCTTAGCCTGACGGATCGACCCGTCTCATTAAATCCAGTCTTATTGACTCCGTGTTTAGCTCATATGCATGTGTGTGTGTGTGTGTGTGTGTGTGTGTGTGTGTGTGTGTGTGTGTGTGTGTGTGTGTGTGTGTGTGTGTGTGTGTGTGTGTGTGTGTGTGTCTCAGGAAGCTGTAGGAGTCCGCAGGTCGACTGACTTGACCTTTTATCACCTCACCTCGCTGATTAAATCCATGTAGAGTTCAGGTAGGGAGCAGCAGAGAAGCTGAGTGTGTGCAGGGAAATCTACGAGGCGACACAGCATGTTAAACACTCGTCTGTCACAAAAGTGAGAAGAAAAAGGCCCCGAGAGAGAGCGAGATGATGCAACGCACGTCTGATGATGGCACATTTCTGCAAACATCAGACATGCATCACGTCTTTCAACTCGGATAAGTCACCCAATGAAAACCACGTTGCACCACAAACGTTAAGATTAGATGTTTCTAATCGCTTACACCATGCAGTTGACATTGACAAAGCTCATATTAGCATGCCATGCTAATGCAAAAGAGTGAAGGCATTTCTTCAGTTTTAACCCACTACATCCACAACTATCACAAGTTTGACAAGAGCTCAGGGGAACTTGAGAAAGTCTTCACACTTCAACTCAGTGATGGATTTATGAACTTCCTGGATCCCGGGAACACGACAGACGCCTTTAACTAAACACCAAAAATATTCCTGATAGTAACAGTCGCCTTTTAAATCCCCTGAATCCCAGTGCACTCATTGGTTCGTGTAAAATTACCACACAAGAAACAGGCCGTGGTAGTTTAACTCCTCTACACATGCTGGAGCAGGAAAAGGAAAAGACACTCACAATTAGTGTTTCCAAGCAAAACTAATCCATGACTGAAGAATTTGACTCTTCTTAATGAGCCAATCATTTCTGCTTCAAACCAGACACATCAAACAGCGTGCACACCAAGCTGTAATACGTGTCGTTCGTGTGCCTGCGTGAGAGCGCCCATGGCGGTTTAAATGGTTTTCCAGTCATGTGACCAGTTCGCTCCGACTAAGTCCGTTTTCATTAACTATTCATGTGAGAACGAGCCTGAGGTCCATTATACACAATTTTCCATTTCTATGAAAACAACAAAATTGCTGCGAGCACAAATAGCGCTTATACTGTATTCATTAACATCATCTGATTGCAGTCTGGAAATCCGCCAGCTTTTTCCCATCAGCCCTAGAGGCATTTCCAGTCAAGGCTTTGGATGCACCTGCTTTCTCAGGCCCAAAATGTTGCACTGAAAGGACTCCCAAGAGTGTCCCAGAGACTCAAGGGACTCCCCCAGGGAAATAAGGAATAACCGCACTGCCACACCATTTCATTTACTAAATAGCATCACACAGAGGGAACAGAAAATGAAGACAAATACAGTCATCGTCCTAATGCAGCGTGGTGTTGTTACACTCTCCCATCTTGGGTATCAATCAAACAGACTGACAAAAATCTCTTCAGCTGGTTTCGCTCCAGAGATTCCTACACATTAAAAAAACCAAGACACCACCTGAGTCTATAGGAGCGTCACGACGACGGACACTGAGGGCAGTGTGTCTGGCAGCTGTCGGGGGAGTTCCTGAAGGTGAGGACATCTCAGCCCGGCAGCTGTTTCCTTCTTTTCATTCAGGTAATGACATTAAGTTCTTTGGTGCAGGAGCCACAGCATCAATTTGTGCTGCAGCCTGAGCTCTGCACAACAGAAAGCCCCAATTAAGACCAGATCTAATTTGCTTGATTAGTGGATTAAAATTAATTTAATTTAAAAAACAAAGGAGGAGATGTTAGGATAATCTAAGACCAAATATGTTCTTCTCATCAGAAGAGTCTCCAAAACCAGGCTGTCATTTCACACCACTGTCAGTTTATCTCCAGTGCTGTCAGTTATACAGGCGCCGCTGTCAGTGTTCAAGTTCCCATTTTCCTCCTCACTTTAAAAAGACTTATTTTCCCCTGTAGACTTAAAAGTTCAGTGAAAGTTCATTCATGGGCTTCAAAAAAAAAAGAAAAAAGCATTCAGTCTCTATTATTTTATTATTTAATGTACAATAGTGGACAATATCTATGCAATATTTGATCTTCTTCCAATAAGACCAAATAAGAACTTTGAAGAAGCCACTTTGAGTTTCCTCAAGTTGTGGTGAGTATTTTAGTCCTTAATTTGATTGATAATTGGGTTTTTTAATGGGCTGCTAGTAAAAACAGCATTTACAGCTCAGATTAAGACCACATAATGTCTGAGAGGTGCAGAGTAAACACACACAATATGGTCAATCACGGTGGAAATGTGAAAAGAAAGTCGTCTTTACAGAGAAATCAGCGTTGCATGGAGTGATGGTGTAAAATCACGGTTGAGGACCACAAGCCACAAACACACACACAGAGAAACACTTCAGGTGACTCATAGCGTTGATTGGTTGGAGCAGAAACACTGGCTCTGCAGCATCAATCACACATCACTCACTTCTATTCAGATTTTATAACAAAAAACATCATTAGTATAGTGTCAGTGGTTTCGTGCAGACTACTCACTCAGGGTCACTTTCAGGGCGCCGCCACCACCGCGACCACCTCCATCATCATCATCATCACATCTCAGTCAGACGCGGCCAAGTCCCGTTTCTGATCCAGATCGCAGGAGGTTGAACCCGGCTCCTCCTGGCAGCTCCTCAGACCGGGATCCGAGGCGAGCGCATGCAGCTGGACCCGGAACCGCACTGCCATGAAACCACGAGCCGCCGGTCGCTCATCTATTCACCGTCCGCCCTCCCCTCGTGCTGTTTTGAGGGGGTTTTTACCGGAGGCTCCCGGATACACGACCTCGTTCCTGTGCGGGTTTCTCCTTGGGAACTGTGCTGCCTTCAAGTCCCACTCGGAAAATCGATAATCACATTTTTGAATCACCAGAATAGCCAACCCATGTCTTCATTCCTCACAGTTTTGCCCTGCTGACTGACGTTGCACTTCTGCGATTTAAATAGTTAGAAATACAAACAAATAGATAAAGAAAAGAAAAAACACCTTATTTCCTCATGTTAATTAGGTTAGTTCACTTTTAATTAGCAAGTCATCTGATTAACACAATAGAAAAACAACAACAGATGGCCCAGAATGTCCAAAATAATAGCCTATACAATAAGTTTCGACATGCTCCTATAATAAAACATATGAATAACCTAAGGATCTACATGCTATTTAAAATAAATATTATTTATAAAAGATTACTTTTTCTTTTTTCTTTTTTTTAGAACCAGCGGCTACAAGTTCATCAAGGAGACAAATTAACACAAATTAGTTTAATGCATCATAAAAATATATATCATTTTTGAGAATACTAAACAAATAGTCATATGATAAGCACAAATGCAGGTCTGCAACTTTTTCTATATTTGACCACTAGCAACTAATCAGATCATATAATCAATGCATTTACAACATAGTCAAATATTACTGGTGTTTTGTAGCGACAGGTCGAGTTTATGCGGGGAGTGAATGGTGGGTGTTCATGGGACATTTCATGTTGTGGCTCTGATATTTCCGACAGCACCTGAAGATATCACTAGCCATAGGACCAACGCTCTCGCTCCGCTCCTGATTGGTCCAGATGAAAAAAATCTGGCTGTGGCCACACTCGGCCCATATGTCCCCTAGACTTCACCATACCCCACCCACCCCACCCTATTACCAACTCCACCCCCCACCCACCCCCCAAACCAAGGCTCAAAAGGCACAGAGACTCATGGAGATGTTCACTCTCCATCATTTAGACCAGATCCAGATCACTCTGTGGGTTTTCTCACTAGTGTTTTGCGTTAGACAAGAAAAAAAAAGTAGAGAATCTACCAATAGGAATTGACTTGAATTAACTTTTGTAAATGTCAAGTTCTTCTTCACACATATTTCAGATTTCATGGTGTTTTTCCCCCAGTTTTCTTCTTGACAAAAACAAACCAGATGGATTCCTGAAATTAGGCCACAGAAATCAAAATGCAATATGTATTCTGGAGTCTATAACACTAAAGTCATATAAATTGGCACCACTGTGAAAGCTGCTTAGTGTACTTTGGCTGAGTGTGTACTTTTCCCCTGCAGCATGCTGCTATCATCCCCGTCACCGCTGCACCGCTGGCTTATAACCGGGGTGGGGTGGTGGTGGTGGGGGCTCTCTATTGTGTTGTGACCACAGTATTGTGAATTTCTGGATAGTTGCTTGGAAACAGTAAACCTTACCTCCCACAGTCCAAGGGCAACCCCCACAGTAACTGATATCACAAGAGGACAGCCAGTGTTTACCTCCATCCATGGAAACAGACCCCTGCTGGTTTCCTTTTCATATGGGATGTATTGTACACTCACAGTGAAACAGGATTCATGTCCCTCTGCAATACATCTTGGTCATTTTTCAAACACAGCACTGGCATCTTTAAAAATTGGACTCACAAAGAATACCCCAAATAATATTTCATACATCCTTGTTACTTGTACTTTTCATCCTGATATGAACTTTACTCTGATACTTATCCTATAGCCCAGAGGTCAAAGGTTACAGAGCTGATGAGGTCAGTTCAATATCACCATTTCCTCACTATTGTTCTTTCCCATGTCAGATCATTCCCAGCTGCTCCCACACCTGACCGCTTCCTGCAAATGCTCAGCATCAACTCATGTTGTGCAGAAGGCAGGAGGAGTGGACCATGTTGTGGACCATGCTGGTGATTACACGCTTGTGTAATCTTGTCATTCCACTTGTTTCAGATGTTGATCCTTTAATGTTTGAAGGCAGCCGAGCATATGGCCTCAGTAAAGTGCAGACATGGACAGGGAATTTAAGGCTTAGGAATCATTAACAGTTTAAAGAAAGGAAAAGAGATTATTGTCACTGCCACAAGGCTCACAGAGCTCAGAGCCCCTGCAGCCTGTGGAGCTTGAGAGTACAGTCACTAAGTGTTACTGCAGCAGTTCATTAGTCTCTCATTGCCAGATCCTCAGGACCTCCAGTGTGTTTGAGCTCTTCTAGCTAATTCAGTAATTAGGTTCACAGCTCGGCCCAGTGATGCTGCTAATTTAGTGTAAAAGGTAGTTCGTCACTGTTGGGGGCCTGTGGGCTGAGATACTAATATTTGCTCTGGATACTGACATCCATTTTTAATTTATCCTCTTTGGTTATTTATAAAGTTTAGTGGGTGAAAACAAATCACACAAAAACAGACGTTTAGAATAGATAATATAGTGCCAAACAATGTTTGTGTTGTGTGTCATCCCCACCTTTCATGTTATTTTCCACTCTCCTTTCAGAATATGGGCAAAAATAGCTTCTGAAACAAAGAAATTTAAACTTTTGCAAGAGAGGGGGAAAAAATCATGTCAGTTTTTACAGATAGGTGACACATATTAGGCTAATATATCATATATCTTTGTATATTTTCAACGAGGCATCTTTAGGACTCTCAGACCCCCAAATATTAATTTGTCTGGGTGGCCAGCTCCAGGTAGAGTCATGACTGTTCCCTATTTATCCCATTTAAATTAAAGCTTTTGGGGCTGTAAGTGTAGCAGAAATGTTTAACAGATCTCTGCTTTAAAACAATCCAGACAGTTCCTTCTATATCATGCTTTAGCCTATTATTTTATTTAACTTTTTTATTCGAAAAAGTAACCAGAAACCATGTGACATTTGCCCCGAAGCTGCCCTGTCATTACAAAGCCTTGACTGACAGCCGCTGAACCAATCAAAAAAGAGACCGGTCCGATTGACCAATCATATGCGCGGAGGGGGCGGGACTTCGCGGTGCCAATGAGGTGGTCAGTGCTCTGCCGTAAATGGTTATCGGATAAAAAAGAAGAAGAGCAGAAAGTTTAAAGCTCATGAAAGTCTCAGGATGAATGGGACAGCTTACTCCAACTTTGACAATCAAGAACATGTCCTGAAACTGGGAGAGACCTTCGAGAAACACTCCAAAAGTGCCTTTCACACAGTCCGATGTAAGTGGCATTTTGAATCAGTCTGGTTTTTTTTTTTTTTTTTTTACTGAAGCTAACAGTAGCATGCTAGTTAGCTGCCCAGCTAAATATCCGAAGGCAGCTGTTTAGCCGCGTGGAAACTCCTTTAATACCGGCCTGTCATTGTCAACCTTTAGTTAAATGACAATTCTCTGTATTCATTGTTGTTTTCGTGAATTATTTACCTCTTAACTATTACAACATATTGATACCTCAGCTGTCAAAAATGGTAGCTAATGCTAACCTCGCTTCAGTCTGTGCACTTCCGCCATCTAGTGGAACCGGCAGCTCGTTGCACATGCACTGACGCACCAACACAGCAGCTGTTTTGTTTGCGTTGAATTTACAAATATATATATCAGCAATACTGCGATTAATATTGAATATAAATTCGGGTATAATATGTTTCATTGTCTTGTGTTGTTTTCTTCACAGATGACTTTAAACCAGCCTCCATCGATACAACATGTGAAGGGGAGCTTGAAGTGGGCAAAGGAGAACAAGTCACCATCACTTTACCCAATTTAGAGGTCAGTGTTTGATGCTTCACAACTTAACTCAACTATTGAGCTCCTCCCTTTTTCTTTTTTTTGGATGAGTCCCTGCCTATTCAAATTTGCTGTACATGACAATATGATTTTTTTTTAAACTTATGCAACCAGAAACCAAGCAGTGATTAGTCAGACTGAAAATCGGAGGAAATGGCATGTTTCATAATTGAATCTGAAAAGAAAGATAGAAAAAAAAGAAGAAGCTTGCAGCAACATCTTATAGTTGAGTATTTGCTAGTATTATTGCAACATATTTTAGGTTTGAGTGTTGGATAGACACAATGGAGCAATTAAATTGAGCTTACTTGCATTTCAGGGCATTATAATGGGATTTTCTCTCATCACCAATGAATGATACAGTACTTTTGATCAGTTGATTCCAATATGCCCTTTTTAATATATAGATTATTTGTGTAAATTCTACTATTTATGTTCCAGGTGGGTGTAAATTCACATATTACAGATGTTTTTAAATATAAAAGGAGGAGGCAAAGTTTTGCTCCCAGAAAAACAGACGCCCTTAAAGCAAAATCCAAATTTAAACCGGTGTGTGTGTGTGTGTGTGGTCTTCTTGAGTTTATGGACGAAAAAAAGGACTCGGAAACATGACTGACTGGACTTAGCCTTGTTTGTGTTGCTTCTCTTGTTTAGGGTTCAAGTGCTCCGGTAACGGTCTTCAAGGGATCCAAGAGGCCGTACATGAAAGAGTGCATCCTGATTGTGAACCATGACACGGGAGAGTACAGACTGGAAAAACTCAACAGCAACATCGCTGTGAAGAAAACCAGGTGCATAGAGACACTGCTAACAAATGTTGTTTTTCAAATTCCATGTGCCTGCAATAAATTTTAACATCACTGACCCTGTTGCAGTGCAACAAACTAGATCAAAAGCCAAACACAAACACAGTTATTAAGGTTGCCTGTCAACATGTTGGGGGGGGGAGGAAAAACTAATGAATGAGAGTTTCTGATGCTGGATTATTCCGTGTAATCTTGTCATCCCTCTTTAAACAGGGTTCTTACGGATCCTTAAAAAGTCTTAAAAGGCATTGAATTCATTAATCTTAAAACAAGGCCTTAATTGGCATTAAAATGTCTTAAATCCATTTTTCAAACATCTTAAAAATGTTAACACTTGGTACGTGGGATTTTATGATTGTAATTAGTCTCCAATCTCAAAATAATTGGTAACATTCCGACATAGAGAAGTTAGTGGCGGCCGTCACCTCTAAATTTCTCACTGCCACCAGCTCCCAATTCAATGTAGCAGTTCATAGCAGTCACTTTTTTTTTGCGTTTGTGTTTATTGTGAAGTTGATCTTAAATGTCATTTCAAGTGGCTTTAAAAATGTCTTTAAAAGTCTTAAATTTAACTTGGCTTAAGCTGTAGGAACCCTGTTAGGAACCCTGTTAAAGACATCATGTTGATAGAAACATGCACCGCTTCATATTTGGAGAAATTAGTGAACGTTTTAATAGAAACACGCTTAATATTTGTGTTTGTGCTTTTAGAGCCGAGGGCAGCAGCAAGATCCACTCTCGTATGGAGCAGCAGACCAGTCGGCTGAGCCAGCAGATGAGGAGCAACAACAACAGCGGCGGCAGCAGCAGTAGCAGTAACAAGACCTCAGCTGGCTCCAAGAGTTCTCCTCCTAAAGAGAAGACGTCCCCGGCATCCCCCATGGATGACATTGAGAGAGGTAACACGGTGTCGGTCTCAGTATCCTCGTCTGTACTGTCAGTTTATTGGCTTATATTGCACTCTTTTTTTTGATTATCACACATTCCTTCATCCCTGTTTGTGTTTACGCCGCTGTGTGTGCAGAGCTGATGGCCGAGGCGCAGATCATGGACCAGCTGAGCAGCGGCGACAGCTCCTCGGACTCCAACAGCTCCTCGTCCTCCAGCAGCGACGGCAGCTCCAGCAGCAGCGACTCGGAGGATGAGCGGACCTCTGCCCCGCCCCTGCCCCCGCCCTCGGCCCCCGCCCCGGTCAACCACAGCATGCCTATCATCAACACCAGCAGCAGCAGCAGCAGCAGCAGTCGCCACCAGGAGACTGGGGGACTCATGAACACGCTCAGTGAGTAGAGCAGCCATGTTGGCTCCAGCTGGTTTTATATAAGAGGACCTTCTCCATATTTTGTTATTTTTAGAAAAAGTTGATATCAGTCAGTTTTACCTAGGTTAAAGATGAGCCAGGAGTCTGACGGTATCAGCACAACTCTTAACTAAACCACACACTCTAATGTCCACAGCTAAATATTAAACAGAGGTCGATATGACATGACATTTAAAAGTTGCTTTCCTCAAACATTTAAAATGTCACAGTATTTACTCAATCAAAGCATGTTAAATTATTCCTGAGAGATTAAAGACAACAATATCTTTGTTTATTTCCAAACATATTAACATACACTATATATAACCACTGGGACTTAATACTCCTGCCCCAAACCATGCAGACCACATGTCCACCAAACTACGATTAAGACGTAACAACAAAACAGATACATAAGTGAATAGATATAAATAACTAAAGAAAAAAGAAAAGGAGAAAAAAAAACTTCAATACATACACAATAAAATAATAATACAATAAATACATAAGTAAAAAGGGGGGGATAAGTATACACAAAACTAATTGTACCCTGCTCATACTCGCATGTAGATGGTAGGCATTCAACACCAAACAGTAAACATTTTCTCCAAATGAACTGCAAAGGGCCACTTATGGGTCATCCCCAGGTGTTTCCACCACACGAGACAAGTCTTTATTTGCAAGAAAATTTCTAAAGGGGCCCCAGATGTTATCAAAAATTGGTTGCTTACCCCTGATTGCATGTGTGATCTTTTCCAAGGGAAGAGTTGCTGTTTATTCTAAAAGCCATTTACCTATCCTCGGTCTATCCACCTCTTTCCAAGCAATTGCAATGACTCTTTTGGCCAACAGTGGGCCTACAGTATATCTACAAATAATCAATGCTTCTTATGTTACAGTTAACTGGGTAGATATAAAACACAATTTTACATAATTGATTTTTAGGTAATAAATTAAAGGTTGAATATGTAGAATATTTATTAAAAGCTATATTTTTTCAAAAATAATACATCCATGGGGCCTTTAGAGGGGTACAGAATGAAAGTATTGCTTTTCCATAAAAAAATTTTTTTTAGTCTGAATTATTATTTTTAATTTTTTTGACGGGCTCGACAATGACTTTCTGTCAACGTTCTGTTTACATTCGTACCTGCCTGTAGCCGACATGTGGCTCAGTTCTCCGCTGTTTTCCTGCCTCCTCCCGGTCCTATGCGTTTGTTTCCAAACAAGCCTTTTTAATAATCAATCGGTGGATCAATGGATTATCATATACTTGTTAGGATGGGTGTATTTGTGTAGTCTTATCTGTCATAAACACGTTTATCGTCGCGGACTTTCGGTGCCACGGAGCTCCTTTTTTTTTTTTTTTCCAACTTGAGGAGAGCAGTGACAGCGGAGGCTCTGAGGCTCTGAGCAGCAGCGGTGTGGAAGGCAGAGAGCCTCCACTGTCCCTGTAACACGCTACAAGTCATTTATTATGCTCTTAATGACGGTAAAAATGAAACATAAGGTAAATATCCTGTTAGTCCTCCTCTGCAGCTGTCCTCTGATCAGAGCGGAGTCCCTAGCAACGGCCCGTTTTACCTAGCAACGGTCTGGCAATCGACTGCTGGAATTCTTTTTCTGTTGTTTTTCTTGTAATTCTACATAGTCAACCTTTAACTTCAGAATTTCCTAAAACAAACATTGTTTATTTTGTCACTTGTTTTGCAGAGAACGACCTCCAGCTGAGTGAATCGGGCAGTGAAAGTGACTGAGCGACAGGAGGAACGTCTGCCGACCTGTGGACAGCCGGAGGATTATCAGTGAGGAAGGAAAGGACCCCGGGCGCAGACCTATCAGTCGGTGTGCGGCTTCCTTTTAACGTGGCACTGTCTTCTCTACATATCCACAATTCTGCTCGCAAATTATAATTGGTTGCTTCTCTAGTGTCGACACACTTCAAATTTTATGTCATATGATTCATGTCTTCACGGTGTGTATGTTTTCGTGCGTTACAGATTGTATGTTAAAGACATGCCTTAGTTCAGAGAGACGTGATGCGGTCGGTGGAAGAGAAGCAGTAAACTATGCATAATGTTTCATCATCTCAGTGGATGCAGACGTGTGGTAAAACTGGCCAAAAGCAGATCAGAGGCAGAATGACAGCAACGTCCATGTTGTGTTGACTGATGATTCTGGCCATCAAATTATTTGTCTTAAACCATCACTGGAGTTTCTGTACTTTACCCTTAGCAATATTATGGACTTCTATTGTGCCTAGGTCAGATGTCTATGTTTTTTTTGTTTTGTTTTTTGTTTTTTTTGACTGGCAGAGACATGAAACTGTCATAACAGTGATTGATGTTTTAGGATGAGCCACACTGATATGACAGACCTCTGCTTTTTGTCTTATTGTAAAGTTAGCTGTTGTGCCTTTTTGCTTTGGATTACCGAAACCCAGCTGCAGGACAACCTTTTCTTTTCTTTTCTTTTTTTAATTTAAAGCTGCATTAATTAATTATTTTTAGGATTAGCAGCATTTATATTAGTATCATTATGGCCGCTTTGCAGGCAGTGGAACAGGCTGAAAACATAAACAGGGATTTATTATCACCTTGGGAAAAAAAAATTGTAATTGCAAAAATGGAGTTGCTTATTTATACGTCTTTATGCACAGATCAACTTTAGCTTTAATTTGTAGTCATGTTTCTTGCAACCTTAACAATAGATGTACAACATTCACTTCCCTTTGAGTTCTTTGAGTTTTAGTCTCAACTTAGAAATATGTCTTCTTCTCTAGCTGCTAGATGCTCCACTATCCTCCTGACAATGCTGTTTGACACCAGGCAGCCCATGCACATTGAGTCTGAGAGCTTTTTGACACAGAGCAGCTGCCTGCTGCTGTGACTCAACACAGGGATGATGAGAACAGAGTTCATTGCCCAGAAAACCAAAACAACTGAGTATGGTTGCATGCTCCGTGGAGCTCAATGTCAACACCCTGTGATGATTATCTGTAGCTTCATCATTACAGGAGACTCTTTCTGCTTTGCACCTACCCATTTTATCACTGTGTAAAGATATTAATTAATGCAGCTGTAAGAATTAAGATGTCTATCTGATGTTTCAGTATATAAGTGGTTCTGATTTATTGCGAAGTAGTGCACTAGTGCTCAGTCGACTCAGTTAGGGTCATGCTTTGTAGCTTTAAACCTGCAATACTTGAATCTAATTATTTATATTTCAAAATATACTCGACCAACAGTGAATTGCTTAATATATTTTATATATATTTTAATAGCCAAGCAATTGGAAGTACAGGTTCGTACGGACTATGCTGCGAAACAAGCCAGATGCTTTGATACTGCACCCCAATGTGAGTCTTACAGAACTTCATGTGCCTTCTGTTATTTACCTTTGCCAGTTATAACATATATGTACTCTTGTGTTGTCATGAGCCCCATATCACTGCTGAGCTGTCTCAGCACACAGGAAGCTGCTGTTTACGTTCCAGCATGTCTTTGGCATCCCAGACACAGTGAGAGAGAGAAAGAGAAAGAGAGAGACGATGTTTATGTTTAGCCTTACAGAGAGCGGCGGCCTCTGAGCATCATTTGTAAACTATTTGAGAATAATTTCTTTGTAGAAGAATAAAGATTTTAATTGTTTTTGAGTTTTTGCGTCTTTTTTTTTTCATCTCAAAAGAAAGCCTGTGGAGGATTTCAACATCTGGATTGTGATTCAGTACATTTTGTACAGTTTGCAAAAAAAAAAAAGAAAAGAAAGAAAGAAACTAACCAGCAGGCCCCAGTGAGATACCAGGTGCTACAATGAGATTTTCAGTTTCTATACATAAAAGGTCCCTGAGGGTCTCCTCAGGGTGACAGCTGGGAATCCTGGGCACTGGTGTCTTCCTGCCTTTTTTTTTTGGTTTCTAAGTGTTGTATGTTGTAATGCAATCTATACAACATCTGCACCACATCTGTGACACAAAGGGTCAAGGTCATGCCAGGAAGGTCAGGTGTCCACTTTACCTTGACAGGTTACAGTCCTGACTTAACACACTGTAAGTATACCAACCCCCAGCCCCACCCCACCCTTGAAAAACAAAGAATCTGCGTGGAAATCTAGTATTTAACTCATGTGCATATTATCTTTCTAGGTAAACCCATCCCAGCAGCAGCAACAGCAGGTCTGTGAATCTCTGAGCACACACACTTTATGACAGTGTCAAGGTCCACAGTTGTCCCGGGGCTCTGCTACTGCTGCTGTTGCTGCTGCTGCTGCTGCTCTGTCAGTCCAGATAAGGAGCCAGTCAGTGTCAACAGGCTGCACATCAGACACAGGCCGGCACCAACTGTCACTGGACCTTCTCTCACCGCGGGACACTGACGCTTTATGTGGCTACAATGTTGAGGAAATGTCTGATGATGAACGTCGGGCTGCGACTCAACCGACAGCAGCAGACCGGGCTCCAGAGAGCAGCGGCGGCGGCGGCGGGGCTGAGCCGTGGGGACACCCGGCACCGCGGCGCGTCCACAACGACCACCACCTCCACCTCCAGTAACACCACCGTGATGGGAACCAGCAACAAACTGAAAACTATGGACGAACTGGGCGGACCGAGCTTCATGACAACCTTGTACTGGCTCTTTGTGAAGGGTTATTTCCAAACCACGCAGCAATTGCAAGTAAGTAGAACAACGAAACGACGAGTGCATGTGCAGACATGAGAGCCTGTTTGTGTGCTGTTTGTTTTTCACTTGCTGCTGCCATGCACGGTGCACAGCACTTATATGCTTTCACCTTGAATTTAGCATTTAATGCACTTTAAAGAGAAGTTAAAGTACTGAATAAACCCACCCCCCAAATTAATGATATCCATATGTGAGAGTGGGGTAATCCATGTTTTAGGTGAATGTGCATTGATTTTGCAAGGGAGATTTATTCTTTGACCCAAATAACTACAGTGCACGTGGATTGGATTTGCAGCTTCAGCAGTTTAACTTGGCATTTTCTCAATTTGATTCAGCTCCTTCATTGGGGAAAAAAAAAAAAAAAACTTCAAGCACTTCCTCAGGTTGCATGCATCTGCCAACCAAGTTATAGTTACAAGAGGAAACCACAATCTCCTCTTCCTGAGTAACAAACAGCACTGAACAATGACTGGGAGTGTTTTTGCAGCACATAGATTATATGCTACTGTATATAAAGTCATTACCTCTTGTTGTTCCTGATATAGCACTATTACAACAGCATCTTGAGTTGCCTCCTTAAACTCTACCCAGATCATCAAGTGAATGAGGCAAATCTGGATCAACCTAAGGGTGATCCTGAGATATCACATTCAAGAGGTCAAAAACATGCATTGATCAGATAACTCTAATCAGTTTATCTGAAAGTTCAAGTGGACCAAACCTAAATTTCCTTCACAATGTGCTGGGTTAGAGGCAGATGGTTCAGACAGTTCAGACCAAAATGAGAAGTATTTCACCAACACCGATGTCTCTGTTTATGAAGGACAATAATGATATAAATATAAATCAACTTAAATTAGTATTTTACATTCTAGCAAAACAAACTCTGGACTCTACCATAATACAGGGGAGTCCATCCCTCACCTTAGCTTTAAACCAACAAATACACACACAAACTCAATGTTGACATTATAGGGCAACAATTATTGATTTACCAAAAAGTTGTTGTGCATATTAGAACAGAAAATACAAATCTAAAATCTGCCATAAGTTCAGATAATTCCCCCCACTGTTCTACCACTTGGTCTCTCCCAGAACATTTAAATAGGAAGTTGAACACCTGTGGTTTTCTCCTGAAAATATGGTTACGTTTTGCCTGAAATATAAAACTTAGTGGTTTCAGGCACTTAAAAACTTTTTCTTTCTTTCTTTCTTTCTTTCTTTCTTTCTATCTATCTATCTATCTATCTATCTATCTATCTATCTATCTATCTATCTATCTATCTATCTATCTATCTATCTATCTATCTATCTATCTATCTATCTATCTATCTATCTATAAAAGGTTTAAGAAATAAACACAGAGATTGCAGGTTTCATGTAGGCTATGCCACTGGTGCTTTCATCCTCCAAATGCATTGTGTTACAAAGTAGAACATTTTGAGAATGCCATTGGTATGATCTCTGTCAACACTGGAATTGAACCTGTGACATTCAGGAGTCACACGTTGTACAGAGCTAAACAGACACATGGTCTCCTCGCTCTCTCACTGACATGAAAGAGCTGTTATTTGACTGTGCATTTGTGTTAGTGAGTGTGGAGAGTCAGAGGAGTCTCTGATCAACACATTGTTCAAATCCAACTGTTTGATCAACAACAACTGTAGAAGAACAGCATGTCGTCTTATATGGAATAGACGTGAAAAGTATTTATAATCACACAAAGGATTAGTAAGTAAGTGTTATCACGGAGTGTGATGTCAAATCATCATCATCATTGGCGATCACTTGACACGAGTACGATTGACCTCCTGTTGGTGGGTCTGGTCCTCTGTGGGTCTTCAGGTGGCTGTAGAGGCCGATCCTTGATCCACAGTCTCTATTGCAATGGTAGCATACAGTAAGTGGTTGTCATGGTCATTGTAGTTTGGGTTTGTGGAGCAGTTTTGGAGGTCCTTTTCTAACAATGCTGTAGCCTCATGGACCATCCTGCTCCACTTATCTGTCTTGAGGGCTGCCTCCTCCCAGGTGTTCAGGCTGAAGTGGCAAATGATAGAGTGATGGAGGTGAGATGAAAACATTCAGCTGGATAGTGCTGTGGGTTATGTTGTTGACTTTCGATCAGGAGGTGTAATTACACAGGAATAGCCTAAAACATGGTTTAACATGATGAATAAACAGATAATAATACTGGATTGTCCCAATTCTCGGTTCTGGTCTTAGTCCTGGCCCCGGTCCCATTTCTGGTGGTCCTGGTCCTGGTTACGGTTACAGTAAGGGGGATAAGTACTGTTCCATTCCTATCACAGCATCTGGAGCCGTTAAAGACTCACAGACTCTCACTTACAGCCGACATCATTTAAGTCAGTGCGGGTTCAGGTCCTGAGTATTTAAGGGACAGAATGGACTTGGGCCCTAAAGCGCCCCAGCCTGGTCCGTCACTTTATTGTGTCCCCAGGTCAGGAACACTTCCGGTTGTGTTGGGAGTTTTTGCAGCTCATACAGTATGTTGTCGGACTGATGAAGCTGTTTTCATGTTTGTCCTGGTCCCGGTTCTGTTTCCCTACGTGGTTCCAGTTCTGGTCCTTGTCCCAGTAAAGAGTGTGTAGAGTTAAATCATAAAATAAATGGTAAGATGGACACCTATATAGATATCTTGGACCCATTTCTAAGACAACTCATTGATTTGTAATCCTTGACTAAAAACTAAAATCTTGTTACAGTTTAGTAAAAATTGCTTCTGAGTGCATTTTGTTCAACTGGCGGCCGGGGACAGAGTTTGGGGTGGGAGAAAAATAAGGTTCCTTTCTTGTTCCTTTACTAGTAGGCCTACAGTCTTTTTTTCTTTTTCAGAGATGTGATAAACTGATAACACATGGAAGTCTGTGTTTGTGCTCTTGTGTATAAAAATCTGACATGTATCGGTCAACTCAAGGAATTAATAAAAAAGTAGTACAAAAAAAGAGGTTTGAACAAAGACGCTGCACAAATGGCTTCTATTACTGCACAAATGAGTCACTCATTTCCAATTATTTTGGCACTTGCTGCCCAAAATGATAAGTTTGTGCAATTTTTAACCATTTATTTGAACTGTGTTAGTTATTTTTTCCCCACCTCTTTAAACATCATCTAACTCAATTCAACTCTTATTTGGTCAAAGATCGAGCACAGCAAGATCTACGGTCCTCTGTGGAAGTCGACCTACGGGCCTCTGGTGGTGGTGAACGTGGCCAGCGCCGAGCTGATAGAGCAGGTTTTGAGGCAGGAGGGGCGACACCCGGTCCGGACCGACATGCCCCACTGGAGGGGCTACAGGGAGATGAGGAACCAGGCCCAAGGCCCGCTGACAGAGTGAGTCAAACCTCCTATAACTTCTATGACAGAGGGGTTAAAAAGCCTAGAAATGACACTTGTTTTCTGACAGACAGTCGTGCTTCCTGATTTATCTGCAAATCCACAAAAGCAGCTAAAATGATGAGGCTGCATTTTTGTTTTTTAATATGTAACATGGAGCCAAGTAGTCAAACAAGGAGAAATATTTGTTTTTCTGGACTTCAAAGCAGCTCTAATCAATGTTTGATAACAATAGTATCACATGACTACTTTAAATGTGAATGGGCTTTCTAGAAATGATGATTCACCAAAGATTCATGACCCGAATCTGCACTTCTGCATTGGTGTCTCTCAGCTCATTGATGTTTTTCTGGCTCCATGCCTTACTAATCTGGTTCATGCACTATTTTCATGGCGTCATTCACGTGCAGTAGACATTTAAAAAGGCTCTAATGACAAATTGCACACCACCTACTCAGCACCAAACAACACAGAGTTAACAGCAGCAGCAGCAGTATTTTATATTGAACAGGATTTGCTGTGAATTAAGTGAATACTGTGTTTACATTCATCAACATGGGCTCAAACACAGCTCTGATTGTAATCTGATGTCTGCATAAACCAGTATCCATCCACCTTATCAACTTCACTGCAAAATATACGAGCTAAAAGAAGCTATTATGTTTGTTTCTCTTCCAAAAGTGGACACAGATATTTCATCAGGACATTTTTTTTTTGTATTTGTTGAAAAATACAACCAAACACACACACTTGAAAACACATTTAAAGTGAATGTCTTTACATCTGCTCAGTAATTAATCATTAGTAACTCTTTTTAATAAGACTTTTTTCTTAGACAGACAAGACATTATTGTGGGTTGACTGAAGAACACAGAAGAACACAATGTCTTATCTGTCTAAGAAAAAAAGTCTTATCAAAAAGAGTTTTGATTAATTACTGAGCAAATGTAGAGACATGTACATACAGGGACGTTTTGTTCTTCTTCAGTGAGACCCATTCAGGCACAAAGGGCTCAGTTTGCTTTCTTGACTCATGGCAGCTTTTCCTCACTGGTATTCAGTCGGTCGTGTCGAACTTGTTGTGGCAGACACTGCGGAGCTGGCGAAGTATGTGACAGGTCTGTACTGTGAGTCTCTGACAGTGTGAATGTGACTCACTGAAAAAAAAACATCCGCAGAAAACTGACATAACTTCAGCGAAATGGTCTGATGGTGGTCTGTCTCTCTAGTCTTACCTTAGAGCTATTAATTAACTGTATCTTTATCATTAATCATCTTTTTATTTTTTGTCTTTCTTAGGATGGGGGCCAAGTGGCAGCGCATCCGTAGCATCCTCAACCCACGGATGTTGAAGCCCAAACACGTCTCCTCCTACTCAAACACCATCAACGAGGTGGTGACGGACTTCATCCACAGAGTGGCCTGGCTCAGGAAGACCAACGGCAACGGTGTGATGGTCAACGACCTGACCGGGGAGCTCTACAAGTTCGCTTTTGAAGGTTGGCAGAGAACAAATAAAGTCTTTCCTTTTTCTTTTTTTTTAATTTAATCATTCCATAATCATAATTTCCCTCACAAACTTAGCTAGACAGAAGATGCATTTCACTTTAAGAAGTCATATGAATGAAAGAAAGTGCACACGGTTATAATGAAGTTCTCTGCAAAGACACTTGTTAATCATTTCTATTTCAAAAGCCAATTCCAAAAACACAGATAACAACAAGACTAAAAACATTTCACATGAATAACTAGTGCAGTTTCCAATAAATAAGTTATAGTTAGGTTTATTTTACCCTTTCTTTAAAAAAAGGTGCAGCCCGTTCTGTTTATTATTGATTCTTCTTACAACCTTGAATTTTGACTTTAAACTTTAGCTGTTGTTGTGTAGCACCATGGGAACTATCAGCCCTGCCGCACTTGTCCTTGACCCTTGACTCCTGCAGACCTGAGCTCACTCTCTGCTCAGAGGTGGGTGGAGATCTCACAGCTCTCCTTTATTTTATTAAAAGTGACATAGATAAAGACATTACAACCCTAAAAGTGGACAGTATATGAGAGTTAAAGTGTGTGTGCATATGAAAGAGCGTTCTAATAAAGGTTGATAGTATAATAATGGTGATAATGATATTAATGATGATGCGCGTAATGATAATGATACAGTATATACGTGCTACAGCTGTAAGTGTGTCAGAAATGAGCTGTGACTGCAGCAGAGGATTAGTCACCTGTCATTCAGGGCGTTGACTTTGACACAGTTGCTGAGTTTTGGCCTTGACAGTTGATTAGATAAACACTGAGTTTGATCCTAGTACCTGCTGCCGGGAGGCCCATTTGGAGTTCACTTGACATTTAGACATATTTCCTATGCAGATCTGACACAAGATCCTACAAGAGCGTGTGGATACTCATTTTCATTTTAAAGGGATAGTTCAACATTTTGGTAAATTGGCCCATTGCCATTGCCTATACAGTAGTCTTAGGAGTAGGTTTGTTTCGTTCCGACCTTTAATTGTCGGTGCAAGCTATTTTTAGAATGGCGGAGCAGAGCGGCGAGCTGCTCAGAGCTACGCTACGGAGGCTCATGGGATTTCTTGGTTTCCCTCATCAAACTCATCAAATACACAATCCAACAACTCCAAAACGCTCTTGTGGTCAAGTTGTGACCTGCACATTCACTACGTTACAAGACAGAGATGTTTTCGAGGCAAATGCAGAGACTGCTTGCCCAAAAAACTACCCCCAACAGGAACATGCATCAGTGGTTTTGCATGAATTTACCTCCAAAACAACTCTGTCTCGTAACGTTCCGTTATTATATAATTGCGTGGTGAATGTGCAGGTCACAACTTGTCCACCAGAGCATTTTGGAGTTGTTGGATTGTGTATTTGATGAGTTTGATGCGGGAAACCAAGAAATCCCATTAGCCTCCGTAGCGTAGCTCTGAGCAGCTCGCAGAAATGCTTGCACCGACAACTAAAGGTAACGTACCTACTCCTAAAACTATAGGGATTAGGGCAATGGGCATATTTGCCAAAATGTTGAACTGTCCCTTTAAGGTGTAATCCTAGTCAAAACGTGCAAACAGCGAAAAAGCCTCCTCCCTATTTGATCTGCACACAAACCGTGTTGCAGAGACCCTGCCTCTATGGCTCCATAAGATATGATACAAGGACTCATCCTCTTACCAGAGTCCTGGAGCGACAGTGTGAGTGCACACACACTTCACAGACTGTTACTACTTCTTTAAACACCAGCAGCGAGTTTGTTCAGAGGTGGTGTCAACTCACAAAATGACACATCTATAGACGGTATTTGGTTACACCTGCTCCGAATACCCTGGTGTATTTTTGGTCCAGGGCTTGTCTGGGCTGCTGACTCTCAGGGAATACCCTCTGTTGCCTGGGCGTGCTCCACGAAGTTCCCCTAACATGTCAGAGGTGAACTGTGATGCAGACTGTGTCCGGTACCTCAGACCTCGCCTTGGCTCAGGTGGAGGCTGTCAACCAGGAGCCGCTCCCTGCAGCTATAGGTTCAAAATCTGGTTAAAACAACAGCAATGACATGTACAGTTTGTGTTCACACACTTTTGGCCTAGTCTGTATGTTAAAGAGACACAGAGCAGAGGAGTTTGCTTTTGGTTATAAAAGAGTCTCATATTAATGTGGATGAATCTACATTACCCACACTTGTTAATGGGTGTATTTTCCATAAATATATCATTTCGTCTTTATAGTTATTTTGATATTATTATTTAGTGGTCGACTCGCCCAGCATTTCCTAGTTTCGGTTTCCAGGACGCTTCCCGGCGGGTCGTGGGAATAACGCCGCCGGATCACTAGTAGGCATCGTTTATGGTCGGAGCTACGACGGTATCTGATCGTCTTCAAACCTCCGACTTTCGTTCTTGATTAATGAAAACATCCTTGGCAAATGTTTTCACTTTCGTCCAAGAATTTAACCGCGTGCACGGAGGCTCATGGGAAATGTAGTGTGAAAACACTTTGCTTTCCAGAACTCCTCGTAGTCCCTTTTCAGATCCCCGTCCTCTGTCATTGGATGGTTACACACAGAGGTGTTTATTCATTACATGAATCCCCAGTAGCTGATGTCTAATCAACCTCGGGGTCCATAATCATAATAATTGTTACACAGCAAAGATTGAAATAGAAAGAATACAAATAACAACAACAGACAAGAAGACAACAACAATAAAAATAAAATCATTTGATTAACACCGATCTCTGCAAGTGTGTTTGCAGTTTTCTCTTAATTCCATTGTATCCTATATTTAAATGCAGGTATCTGCTCTGTGCTGTTTGAGGCACGTATGGGCTGCATGAACGAAGTGGTGCCTGAGGAAACCCAGAAGTTCATCGTGTCTGTGGGGGAGATGTTTCGTCTCTCCATGATCGTTGTCCTCTTCCCCCAGTCCACGTGGCCCTACTTACCGCTCTGGAAAAAGTTTGTGGCGACCTGGGATCATCTCTTCAAAGTCGGTGAGCAACATTCACTTCAACCACAAGATCAGCCTGTTTGGAGACAGCTGCTATTTAATGTTTACCAAGCGATGTTTAAAATGATAAGTGGATGATTCATTTTCCTGTTCAGTATTAACTCATTTAATCTGGATTCTCTCTTCACAAGTTCACAGTCTGTACTTTTTTGTATTTGCACATCTTCATCTTTCCATCCGGTTCAAATCTTCTCATGGATTATCCCCCACATAATAGTAAAAGTTGTTTCTCCACATGCCATCTCTAGTGCATCAGGGTTTGTTCATGCAGAGTGACTTTACACGCATGGTTAATAGACATATTTTGGAGCAAAAACCTACTAACCCAGTTCTAAGTAAACAAGATTAAGAGTCTGACAGTGCAGACTTTTCAGCACTTGACATTTCACACAGATCTATGGACGCAGTGGTGCTTTGTTTTATTATATGGCTGTTGAATAATTTTAGATAAATAAAATTACTAATCAGGTGATCAAAGTGCATGATCACACATAGAGGCCATTCAAAGTGCATAAAAAAATAAAAGAAGCATAAAGATACAAGAAAAAGCATGATAAACTGGTATAAGAACGCAGATAATACCCTCACCCCATACACCTTGTGTTATGTAATTAACATCACATATCATTTGTTTGAAACAACTTTAAACTTTATTGTTTTCAGGAGTTGTTGAAGTGTTATTTTTGGCCCAGCTGAGATGCTTCATCCCTCAGTTCACTCTGCCTGGTTGTGTTGCTGTAATGAGTCACTCAGAGCTTTCTCTGTCTGTCCACGTCCATGCTTGTTGTCCCAAAAGGTTACTAGGATTCATTCCTCCTGGGCCTGTTGCATTATCAAATAAATTCAAGGACATTAAACTCTAGTAACTCCCTCGGAGGACAAAGTCCAACCCTCGTCTGCCGTTCTGTTCTGTCCTGTACGTCAGCGTCTGTCTGAACCCTGTCCCTCACGGTGTGTTTGTTTACCGCCATCTAGTGGGGGAAAAGTGTAAATTTTACTTTCTCTTGTGACTTGTAGCTGAAGAGTTGGTGCAGAAAAAGATGGAGGAGATCCAGGAGAAGGTGCACCTGGACGAGAACGTGGAGGGAGCGTACCTGACACACCTGTTGCTCAGCGACCAGATGACGGTCACTGAGATTCTGGGCAGCATGACCGAACTCCTGCTGGCAGGAGTCGACACAGTGAGTGCACAGTGTGTGTGGGAAGGAGGGCGTAAGGATGGTTATGTCAGGTTATTGGCTACAAGAAGAACATATGTTTCTGTCAGCTTTGAATTCATTGTAACTGTATTAAAATAAGCACTCAGTTATAACCATTAAAATGTATAAATATGTGTGTTTGTCTCCGTCGCAGACCTCCAACACCATCTCCTGGTGCCTGTACCACTTGGCCAAAGAGCCAGAGATCCAGGAGCAGCTGTACCAGGAAGTGATCGGAGTTTGCCCCGGAGACAAGACGCCGACCAGTGATGACATCACTCAGATGCCGTACCTCAAGGCCATCATCAGAGAGACGCTACGGTCCGAGAGATTATCCCTTTGTTATCAATTATACGTCTTATCAATAAGTCATTCAGTGGTTTGTTTGTTTTTTGATTAAAGGACGTTTGCTCAGGCTGAAAGGACAGAATATTAAAAACCAGTGCTGCAACTAACATCAAACGTTTTTATTGCTGATAAAGGAGTAGGTTGTTTTTCTTAGAGAGTCTTTAAAATGTTATTTAAAAGAAAAATATCTGTTAGGATTTGCCATAGCTCAGGGTGATGTATTTATTCGTACCGGCACTTTTGAATTATGTTTAATCTTTGGTGGTTTGTAATCTGGACACTCTTCAGGGTAAAGATTATATTGCATCAATCCATAAAAAAAAAGAAAAGGAAAAAGTACATTTATTAAACTCATAAGGGAACCTCTAAATCGTTTTCTTTCAAAAGTTAAAGTTTGTGCGTACTGGGACTCAGCTTTTTTCTCAGCTGGGATCTAAAACCCAGTTAGACACATAAACAAGTTGCAGTAACTAAGTAACTAAGGGAAGTAACTGACTCTCTCTCTGCTCTGTGGCCACCAGGCTTTATCCAGTGGTCCCAGGAAACGCCCGCCTCACAGTGGAGAACGAGATCGTGGTGGGAGATCACATCTTCCCTAAAAGGGTGAGACTCAAAGCTCCCATGTGGCGATTAAAATAACATCCTGAGGTGTTGACTTGAACATCTCAGAAAACCAAAACAGTATTAAATGTACCAAAATAATTTTTGCTTTTTCTTTGTGAAATGGAAATTGAACTTGGAGTTGCAGCGGTGTTGCAGGCGGCTCTGCAGGAAGTGTTTGAACTGTGAAAAACATTGTACTTTAAATGCAAAAACAATCTGTGGCTCAGCTGGTGGAAGGTTTATGTTTATGTCCCTAACAGCTCCAGGGATCAGAGCAGCATCGTGCAGGACAACCAGTGTGTGTGCTTTTATAATAATGTTTTATAAATACGGTTCAGTTATCAGACTATAATAAAGACTGGGCTGCAGAAGAGTTGCTCCCTCTAGTGGCCCTGACCTGTTACTGCCATGAACACATTAACCAGTGTTTGATACTGAACTTTAATACTTATGAAGCATCTGTATTTATGTCTCTGTTCTATTTTTTCCCTCCTCTTTTCATTAATATTTTTTATGCTGTTTTGTGTGAAATGTGCAAATAAACCTTGTCTGTTCACGTCTTTCATGTTCATGAGATCAGTTGTGTATCATGAAGTGCACTGATTTCTAATTCCTCCCCTTCTCCTCCTAATGATGATGAAGCTTAAGGAGTTTAACAGGGATCTCTTGTCTCACAGACGCTGTTCCACCTGTGCCACTACGCCGTGTCCTACGATGAGAGGATCTTCGACAACCCCCACACCTTCCTGCCGCAGCGGTGGCTCCGAGGGGCCGAGGAGAAGTCCAGGCACCCGTTCGGCTCGGTGCCGTTCGGTTTTGGGATCCGGGCGTGTCTGGGCCGACGGGTGGCTGAGCTGGAGATGTATCTTCTCCTGTCCAGGGTGAGAACATGAAGCACTGAAATGTCTGTTGGATGTGTGGATGAGACAATAAATACATAATAAATTACAAACAGAATTGTAATACAATATATAGTAATATAAAACTTTGAAATACCTTAGTTCATGGAGATATTTTCTACTGTAACAACCATCAATCTACTTCAACAGGTCCGAAATTTATAGTTTAATTTTTACTGTTCAATTTTAACTTTCTAGAGGAAGGAAAGGGATGTGGCACACTCATAGCCTCAGATGCAAAAATATTTATTCAAGCTGTGTTAAAAAACAACGTTTTAACCAAAATAAGACAGAGACCTTATTTTGTTCGAAACGTTGGTTTTTAACACAGCTTGAATAAATATTTTTGCATCTGAGGCTGTGAGTGTGCCACATCCCTTTCTTTCCTCTGTTATTTTCCGTTTGTGAGCACCTCATCAATACAGGTGTGCGCTCTCCTCCTCTTTAAAGACTAAAATTTTAACTTTCTAACATTTTTTTCATTTTCTTTTGTTTCTTTGACACTATTTATTTTTACTTCAGCAGCATCCAAACTAACAGGGTTCACCCTCAAGACGTGAACAAGTTAAACACCACACCTCCCAGGAAATGAGTTATTGTATAGCTGCATGCAGAAACAGCACTGGCCTGTAGTAACAAACTCACACACACAGACACACACGCACGAATCAATCACCTGTGGACCGACTTTGGACTGATTCGGCTGTGGGACAGCGTGGTGGTGATCATTAACTGGATTGTCTGCACTGCTGTGGCTCACAATGTATATAAATACCCTGCCATAAATAGCCTATAACTTCTCTCTTTTTGTTGTTGTTTTGTTTTTTGTAAAGGTGATCAAGCACTACGAGGTGAGGCCGGATCCTGCGGGCGCCGACGTGAAGCCGATCACCAGGACGCTGCTCTGCCCGGCCACAGAGATCAACCTGCAGTTTGTGGACAGAGCGGCATAGCGGACGGCAGCAGCAGGAGCAGCAGCAGCAGCAGGAGGAGTTTCTGTGTGAGCTGTTTTAGTATTCACACCGTGTTGTTTCCTGTCACCAGCCACTGCACTTGTTTACCCAGTGTTCACATCATGAGAACAGGCTGGGAGAGGAATGCACTTCAACTGTGATCGAGGCAGTCGTAGGTTTTACTCTACGAAAGACAAAGCAGTGTGCATAGAATTTAAAGAAAACTGTATTGATGTAAATACGAATCCTTTAACCAAAAAAAACACTACTATAAGGAGTTTTTCTCAAGGGATTTGTTTAATCCCACATCCGTAAATGCCACAGCTTTGTTTTTATCCAATTCCTCCTCAGCTGTTGCCTCGTAGCAGGAAGTTTCCTGTGTCCAAACCTGAACTGAGCCTCAATCTCGCATACCAGTGTTTCCTTTAGTTTCCCCTAAATGAGACATAATATATACACTTTATACAGCTTTTATAGATAGATAGATAGATAGATAGATAGATAGATAGATAGATAGATAGATAGATAGATAGATAGATAGATAGATAGATAGATAGATAGATAGATAGATAGATTTACATTAAAAAAGAATACAGAATGTTTTATCCCTTAAGATGATAAAACTCTGCATCACCAACTCAAGAACTTTTATTTACCTTTTAATCAATAAGAAAAACTATATTTTTTGTACATATTACAAATATCCAATCTCCCAGTGTGTAGGAAACTATAATAAAAAAAAACAAATCATTCACAGTGAGTTGGGGACCACACATACATGGTTTTTATTCTGTATTTGTAGTTAAATTTATCTTGTACATACAGAGATGTATTTTTAGATTTAACCATGTTTATAGTTTTGATTTGTTTTATAATTAAGATTCCTTATTTGTTATTTGCACAGGCCGATATATTATGAAGTGTAGCTTTTTAAAGAGGTTAAAGACTCTTGTCTGATCATGTCAGTAACGTCCGTCACCACCACATGTGTCCACATCTGTCTGTGGCTTCATCCAAATGATGAAAGTTTTCTCAGTGGAAGACTGAAACAATCTTAAACCAGTCAGTATACAGACTCATAAACACCTCATTTGTTAGTTAGTGTGCTACTCATTGTTGACTGTACACTGTTGTCTCTATTGTCCTACAAGACAATAGTGACGATGGTGATGACACAGATCCAGACAGAGTAAAGTGTTGAAATAAAGAAACAAGTCATTATTCTTTTGAAAAACTATTTACTATTTGTAGGTGTTTTCTGTCATTACATTTAATTGGCAGAACCAGTGATGTTACAGGTTTCACTTCCTGTTTTATAAAGTATATGAGTGTTCTTACAGTTTTCTGTGATGCAGTATATTAAAACCACTTTTAACAGGTTAAAAGAAAAGAGAGTTTTTATAAATATCATAGCAATCAAACACAGTGTTGTTGTGAAGCCAGTAATCAAATTACTTTTTCATCTTCTCTGTCAAAAATACAAACTTTTGACTCTACAATCACCTCGGAAAACACACAATAATACAGAAACAAAAATGTTTTTATTGTCATGTTTCAAAACGTGTTCTCTCACAATACAAGTATCAGTGTAAAGACTTTTGTTTTCTTTGTGTCACGAATGTAATAATGACCACAAGGTCCTGTCAGAAAACACTATAAACACTAAACTACAAACAAAAATGATTTTTGTCTTTATTAATTTAATACAAATAACTCGTTAAAACTTGTAAAAATGTGTATTTAAAAGCATCTCTGCTGATAAATGGAGACAGTGGTGGTGAAATGCTGAACTCTTGTGGACTGGGACAGAACTGCAGCTTTTTTCCAATGTGCTAATTTAAGCCTTATTCATTTGCTTATTTCTATAAATGGAACAGAAAAGAGCACCTCGGTGTAAATGTGTCAGATTTCCTGGTCAGATATGACGGTCACCCTGAGATCGCCTGGTGTACGTGTGTGTGTGTGTGTGTGTGTGTGCTGCTGGATTCAATGTCTGGCTCACACACACAAAGTACAGATGATTTATTCCACGGCTTGTTGCAGGATTATGGCCTGAGAGATTTATTTCATTCCAGGTTGCAGAATTAGATAAAGCTCCATTTTCCAGGAATCTTTATGAGCCATAATGTGAGTTTCATCTCCATTTGTACGATCCATATTTCTGTCGCTCCGCATAGAAATCATCATCAACTGCTCATTTTCTCTACCTCATCCCATGTAATTGGGATGGATGTAATAAAGAAAAGCAGTAACTCACTGCGGCTTTTACCTGAATTCACCTCATCAGCATCTGTTTTCTCCATCCAAACGCTGCCAACACCTTCACCGTCCCTCCGGTGACGGTTCAGAGGTTTTAGTGTCTTCATAATCTCAGTGTTAACTTTATCAGCCGTGTGTTGAAGTTGGGGGATTTTGCGTCACGCGATATGAATTCGAAACTTGCACATTAATCTTGGTTTTCTGAGTCAAGTCCAAGAAACATGTCTGAGTCATGGTAGGGGGAAACAAACAAAAACACGTATCATGTTCTTTTGAGAAGTGAGTAACAGGATCTCCACCACCAGAGTCGACTCCTCCTTTCAAATCACATTTCCCAGTTTCCACCAGCAGATAAAGTTTTCTAAGTTACCGTCACATGACCTAAGAGGGGGACATTCAGTCACAAGGATGGATTTTGACCCCAGTATCTGACAGGAACTTAACCATACACATGAATTAGACATTTTAGCTCATAAAGGATGATTCAGGCATTCTTTTAGACAGTATACATTTTAGTGCAGCTCTGTTAATTTAGGAACTGCTTTCACTGGTAACTTTGCTGATTAAGATTTTATGGGCAAAAAGCAAAACAATATGACAGCAATGATGTTTCAGGTTATTATCACAGATCCTCTCTGGACTATTTTAAACCAGAAGCGATGAGTTGGCAGTTTGCAGGATCGTTGTGCAGAAAAGAAAAAACCTTGTGAGCAGCAAGTTGAAAAGAGAACGTACACAGTTCATGTTCCACATTCATGAACATGAGGCAGGATCTAACCTATGTAATTTTTACGACTTTGCATCATCTTCCAGATGAGGCTAATCAACTTAGTTAAGACTCTCACAGGAAACATGTGATTAACAGAACACACATTTTCCCAAGATACATTTCACAAGGGTGACTCTTCTCTGTCTCATCTATCACTGTTACTAAAACACCTTATGGAACATCTTTATATATCTATAATACATACATGGTGATGATGTAATCAATCAATCAATTTGTTTATTTCGGGCATGTCAATTTAAATCATCATCATCACACTTCATCTTAGTTCAAGTAATACAATACACATGGCCGAAAGGGAAAGCGGGAGAAGCAAAAGCTTATCTAGTCCCGCCCCCATGTAAGATATTAGAGCAAAAAGTTCAGGTGGATAATACACTACAAAAGCTAAATGAATAAATAACAGTGTTTCTTATGCTTGGATGAGTTGACTCTAGGCGACCACTGACCCCGGTCGTTGGTGCTGTCAGCTGACTGCTGAGCGATGACCTTAGACCTCCTTCCTATTGGTTGCTGGGCTGCAGACAGTGAGTTGCTTTACGTTGGTGCTTTAACACACAGCTGAGAGTGACGGTTAATGTTATTTTCAGTCTTTTGTTCATGCAGCGTTTCCTGCAGGTGCTGCATTTAAACTCAAGTACACACACCACACGCCACAACCGTCCAACCTGTATGTAACCACTTGGAGGGACATCCCATAGATGTTGCCATGACATCTGAGAAATCTCCACCTTTTGATAAAGGTGAAACCTCTTGAAAATACGATTGATTTACAGAGATATGTAATGTTTTAATTAAATAACATTGTTTCAGATGATGAAGGTTTGAAGGGAAGACAGAATTAAAACACATTTTTTAGAGCTGGTCTTTAAAAGTCACACGTATAGTTGACTTGATATGGGACGACTTCTACTTTAAGTATTTATATCTCCTGTCACTTTATTCTCCCACTCCAATCCACTCTTTACTCAGCTACTATTTACTGTATAACGTAAACACTGCTAATATTCAGGCCCTGTAGGCTATTGTTTTAGACCTTTATGATCAGTAGCCTACACACGTAATATATCTGAGTACTTGCTTCAGCGCTTCTCTACAGTTCATCATCATTGTTATCATCATTTAGTCCATCACACGCTGAAATGATGCCTTTACTGTCGGGTTTAGGGAGACCAGGTTTAGGACCCAAATGCAGACACAAAAACACAAAGTGATGGGCAACAAAAAGGGTCATTATTAAACAAGGTAAAACACAAAAAAGGTATGTCTAATGTAAGAAAAACACAAAGTAACAGCTAAAAGCAACAGGCTTAAGTCCTAGACAAGCTCAAAAATCAAAGTTCAAATGAAAAGGTGGGTTCAACAGTTCAGGGGGGGTAAAAAAAAAAGTGAGTATAGACAAAGGAAACAGAGCAGGTGCTGATAAAGGGGGGAAACACAAGAGGGCAGAAAGAAGACAAAGGAATATTTCAAAATAAAACAGGAAAAACTTGAACTCAACCTGGGAACACATGGAGGACATGACATTCACTGTGCTTAAATTCAGATGCTGTAACTATTTGAACCTGGAAATGCTTTGGCTTTATATAATATTTAATACATGTTATTGATTTACAGCTCTTTTCTTTATTGTAGCTCTGTTGATGTTATTAATATTATTCTGCCTTTAAACACTTGTTAAAATGTGCACTATGGATACTTTTTTTTTTTTTATATGATTTTACTTTTCTTGTGAAATTCTTGGTAACTTTCTAAAGAAAAGTGCTGTACAAACAAAGTATTACTAACTCCATTATAACATCTTCCCCTTGCTCTATGTTAATTTTATCTTCAAATTATGACCACCACCAAGTGATGATTAAATACTAACGTCATAGTCAAAATGATCAAAGTTGACTCTGAACGCAGTGAAGTCATCTCAACACAGTGTGACCATGTGTAATCTTCTTCACTGGAAAACTGTGTGTTGTTCACTAAACAGAAGAGATATATATATAAAAAAAGAATGTGAAATAAGAGGTGATATAATAAAGGTTAATGAATAAGAGGTGACACACGCACGCACTCACGCACTATAGGCACTAATGCACGTTGCCTGTGGTGAATTAAAAGGCATCCTGTGATGCTTTCATGGTCATCCTCCCGGGGAAAATGTGCGGCTTGGCGAACAGTCACAGGCCACTCTGACCCTTCATCCCACAGTCAGGTTTAACAACGACTCTATTGTACAAGCAGAGAAGCTGCTGCTTCACTGCAGCTACAACTAACGGACCTCCTGCTCCTCACAGAGGCAGAGCTTCACTCCAACTCCGGCGCTTTTCAGATGCAAAAAACTCTCCTCTGGATGAGAGATCTCTTGAGCTTTTGGGTCTTGGTTGGACTTGGACTTGTTTCCCACAGGGCGTGAGGTGTGTTGCAGGCGCGCTGCAGTTCCTGGAGAGGTGAGCCGAGGTTTTATGGTGGAATATTAACTTTTAAGTCCGCTTTAAAAGCTCAAGTGAGCGAGGTCTTTTTTACACTTGGTGCCCTCGGTTCGCAGAGCGGAGTAGCAGGAGTGGGACGGACTTGGATACGAGTCAGGAGCTGCCGATGCAGCAGTAAACATCCACAATCTCTCCAGCAAGTAAAGCAACATGGGCAAGGTAAATATATGCAAAAGTTTTTGTGGCGCACAAACTTAGTTGTTCGGGTTGTTTGAGTTGTGTTTTTGGTTGTTGGAAAGTTTTTAAAAACAATCATTTCTAATCCACCGTTTAAAAAAAGAAAAAGAAATGAAAAAACGCACCGAGTTTGGCTGGAAGAGACGCGTGGACACAAACTGGAGCTGATTTATACAAGTGTTTTTTCTTAAAGTGCAAGTGCTGCGTGGCTTAGTGTGTGAGGCACTTCTGCAGTTCTCACTAAAGCTTCACATTAAACTGGAGGCGAGATGATGCAACAGGCGCATCATGTAAAATGTGTCAGAAAAAAAAGCGGCTGCTGCAGCCGAAGAGGGGATGTTGTTGGTGCCACTGGTTTTCATCCTGATGAAACTTGGTGCAGCCAGAGGCCAGAGGGGCACAGCAAAATGTTTTCACGCGTAATTTCACCTCCAAAAATAAGAAGACACAGAGACTCTGACTCTGATTGCTCTCATCATCCCTAGAGGAAGCTATGCAGAATCTGTGCGCGCACTTCTCGTTTTGATTTGTCCACACACATGGGTTGGTGTTTTTTTTGTGACAGGAGAAAACTTCACGCTCCATTTAGCAGCTGTGATTATATCATATTATATCATATCAGAAAACGATGTTTGCTCGCAGCGTCCTTAGTGTCACTTTTTCTCCATATTTGACGGGTCGTTAGTGGAGAAACCCACTGAGGAGTGTGTTTTCCATCCAGCTCCACAGTGTAGCTGTGGAGGAGCTGCAGGCAGACACACACACACACACACACACACACACACACACACACACACACACACACACACACACACACACACACACACACACACACACACAGCTCCAAGGCAGATGTTACTGAGCCAAAGATTTGCACGAGACCGTGACTTTTGCCACTAGAGGGATGTGGGATTAGTTTAGCAGCTATTGCACAATATAAAACTAATAACAAGTAAAGATGCACAGATCCAACTTGTTTAAAGCTTCAGGTTCAGGTTCAGGTCATACACAGACCTTTTATTGTACCTGTAGGTAGATTTGTTTTGCAGTCAGATGATCAGATAATGAAATCCTTTTGAAACATATATACAAAAAACAAAAAAAACAAAACAATGATATGTAACACAAAAAACACATACCAGGTGACTATTAATATGATGATAAAAGTGCTATAAGCGCTCAAGTGCTGTTTTCTGTTGTGATCTTCAGTGAAATCATTGTTTTTCACTGACTGTAGCTCACTAGACTTGATTTTATATCGTATAATATACTGTATTATAAGCTGGGGCTGAACCTTATGTTTGAGTGGTTAAATGATTAAATGAAGAATAATTTTTATTATGACACTGTCCTGGTGTATTCTCGGTACTAATGGCAGATCTCTCTCCTTTATTTTTCAAACTTGAATCACAGATTTAAAATTTCAGCAGCAATTTGTAAAAGCAGCAAGTTTTAAAAGTGACACTACAACATTTCTCCCTAAAAGTTTGAATCTATTTCAGCATATTTTTTTCCCTCAGTGTATAATCTGGTAATTGTTGTTATTAAAAGTGTGATATACAAAAGTGGTGCACGCTAACAAATGATTGGTTTAGTTGAAGATTTTCATCTGATGGTGAACAACTGATTTTCACCTTTGACATATCTTTATGATTATCATCATCATTATTTAAAAAAAAATCTTTTTTGGAAAGTTTTCAATTCACAATCAATATTTTACAAAGTGTCAGTTGTACTACAAATAATCTTGTGCACATTTAAAACAGAAAATCACTGTACATTTGATCAGCATTTTCCAGCCAGGCTGCTCCACAGTTTTACACTTAATTATTTACTACTGAACAAGGAAGCCTCTTGTTTTAGATCACTGCAGGTTGTTTAGTAAAGCATCACATGAACTTTTTTTTAGCATTAGCATTCAGCTGTAAAATTGTTATCTGCAGAGATGTTGCAAGTTGACGGTAAACACTTGATTTTTTTTTTACTAATTAAATGCACTGTTGCAACCAGGAAACAGATGCATTGCAAGTGCAACGGATGAAAACTCATCATCTCTCTTGCATCAAGTCGCAGTTTCCTGTTTCTCTCCCAGAATTATGAGAATAGACTGAACTTTTCTTTATCACTGTGTCAGAGCATGATCATATCAGAGTGTAACCTCTATGTCTGTGTAAAGATTAACTCAAGTCTTTTATGAGTGACAGACTAACAGGAGGTTTGTATGTATCTGCTGCATTCCTGTCGTTCCACTGTAAAATAGTGATCGACTGTGGGGCAGATGGTGAAAACACCGACTGAAGCTGCAGGATTGTGTTTTTATTTGACAAAGAGAGGAGAGATAAGATGATGGACGGTGGATTTACTGTTGGAACGGCTGTTTCATTAATGTCACATGTTGTTGCTGTTGTCGCTGCTTCTAATCCAGTCAATAAATAAATAAACTTTCTTTCTTCTAGAAACTATGTGGGACCAACTACCCAACCAGCATCTGCTTCATAGTGGTGAATGAGTTCTGTGAACGCTTCTCCTACTATGGCATGAAAGGTATGAAGAAACACTCTCTGTGCAGACCATGCTGAGGTCGACTTGACCCGAGGAGCAGGAGTGTGTGTCTGTATTGACGATGCTCAGCTTGTTAAAGTGGTGAACAGGATGTGAGGCATTGACGGAGAGATGGGACAGAAGATAAAGATCTTCTCCTCACATGATCTCACTCATTCTCACATGTCTGTCACATTGCTTCAGTTGCTTTACACACACTATCACACACACAAAGAAACACAAAGTCCTGTTCTGGGGTTAAATCATATTGGTCCCAGATGAATTGCATTTCCCTCAGTAATTTGAAATTTAGTCATGAGAAATATTCAATCAGTAACAAATTATTGTAATTATCAATTTATCTCTTGAAATGATTTTATGAGTAAGTTACTGAACCTTCCTTCCTTCCTGTAAAGCGCTTGTGTAAGTGGCTGATTGAACTTTAAACAAAGGTTCAACAAATTTATGATCAAACTTATGCATGATCAGTGGATTGATTAATTGCATTGTGTGTAAAAAAAAAAACTAAAAAGAAAAAAAGATTGTGGATCGATGTTTCCTAGAGTCCAGGATCAGAAACCCAAACATATTAAATTTCCAGTGAAATTAAAATAAAAAAAACAAAGATAGACAGCATCTTCTGTGAGGAGCTGCACCCGGAAGATGTTTCATCGTTTTTCTTCTTGATAAATTACTCAAATATTGTAATTAATTGATTGAATATTCATTTCAGAATCAATACAGCAGTAAACAAGGTCATTTGACTTGTTCAGTGATTAAACGTGTGTCAACAGCAAAGAGCAGCCTCAGCTCTTTGGATTTCCTGTGAAACATCTTTACAGTTGGAAAAATGTGTCATTAGTGAAATACTCAACCCACAGTCTCCATGTACATTTGTAATAGCAATATTTCTATAAATAGATTTATTCTAGGATCATTCATGTATCCTTTTACGGACATTTCCCTAAAATCTAACCTGATTAATTTTGTATTTGGAAACATTTGAAACTCCCTTGGAAATATCTACAGACAGATGGAGGGTTTGATTGGAGAGTTTCTGGACAATATTAGTAACTGTTTTTGTTAATATTTGATGGTTTATGGTTGCACTCAGTTCAGTTCAGTTCAGTTCAGTAAACTTTATTGTCAATCACACAATGTAACTGACAGTTACACAGGGGATCGAAATTACGTTTCCCCAAACTCCAAATGTGCAATTTAAAAACATTAAAACATTAAAAAATGTCAACATCATCATACCACACATACATGACATAAAAGCACAAATATACTGACAGAGGCCTATGATGTTGTGGGGAGGTAATAAAGTGCAATATGAAAAGTGCAAAGTGCAGAGCAGCAGAAACAGGTCCATATGTTATGTATGTGTATGTTCATATGTGTATGTGTATGTCCTTGAGTGAATTGAGTAGTCTGATGGCCCATGGAAAGAAGCTGTTGCTGAGTCTGGTTGTCTTGCACCGCAGGCTGCGGTAGCGTTTGCCGGATGGTAATCAAATATTTGAATCGATTGACAGCCCTCAAATAAGGTTAAAGAGTGTAAAGATGAACTCTTCGACGTGTCTGCCCTCTTTCATAGACTTTCTGTAGCTTCAGCATTCATCAAGTTCATGTGATAAAACTTGAACACAAATAACTTCATGAATCAACAAAGTATTGAATAATAATCATTTGGCCCATATATGATGCATGATGGGATAACTGGGTGCTTTGATTCACAATCTTCAAGGACATGTGATGAGTGAGTAGTCTTTCTGATATTATCGGTCCCCTGCACTGGCTCACAGCTGACACCTGTGTGTGTGTGTGTGTGTGTGTGTGTGTGTGTGTGTGTTTCCAGCGGTGCTGACGCTCTACTTCGTCTCCTACCTTCACTGGGACAAGGACCTCTCCACCGCCGTCTACCATGCCTTCAGCAGCCTCTGCTATTTCACCCCCATACTGGGAGCTCTCATCGCTGACTCCTGGCTTGGAAAATTCAAGTGAGTCCCCCGTCTCCTTCATCCCTGAATAAAGAAAAGTAAATCTTTATTGTCCCAATGGTGTTACAGCATGGACTAAATAAACTGAACTGCACTCAAAATCAGTTCATAAGCAGGGGTTTTGTGATTTGCGCCTGTTTGCGATACGTCATGCAACCTGGGAGCTTTGTCTAAACAGCAGCAGCTCTTAGTGGAGATGAATCACTCTGACCAAACGTACACACACACACACACACACACACACACACACACACACACACACACACACACACACACACACACACACACACACACACACACACACACACACACTCTTGTATAATAACAACAGTGCAGCTCTGAGTGTACATACAGTAATCACAGTTTTTGCTCCCCACAGGACCATCATCTACCTCTCCATTGTCTATGTGATCGGCCATGTGGTCAAGTCGGTTGGAGCCATTCCCACTGTGGGAGACAGCACCATGCACATGTGAGTTAACTGCAGCCACAGTCACAATCAGACACAGTGATGTTAGAGGTGTTCGTCATGATGTGAATCAGGTTCAGTGACCCGGGGCTCAATGAATAGTCCAAAACCTAATAAGATTAAAATAGAAAAAGTGACATCAGCTAATTTCTGCATCTTAAGTGATGTATCCAATCATTTGAATCACCAGATTGTCAATTGGTTGACTTGTTTTTCACCACTAAAGTGAATAGATCACACTTGTATGAGCCATATTTGTGTGTTGCAGTGCTCTGTCCATGGTCGGTTTGATATTCATCGCCTTTGGCACCGGAGGAATCAAACCTTGTGTGGCAGCGTTCGGAGGGGACCAGTTTGACGAGGAGCATGTAAGACACCGCACGTCCTTTGCAGCTTTTATTGTTTTCATTTAATTCAATAAAAAAACACCCTTCCTGTAATTCACTCTGGAGCCAGATCAGTTTAGGTGTTTAGTTGTAGAGATTCTTCAAGTTTAAAAAAAGTAGAAATGATATTATTTCTGTATTTATTATCTGTAAAATGAACAAAACAAGGGGTTTAAATGTGAAGACTGGTTATTACAAAGAGCTTCTCAGCTTGTTTTAGGTCAGTTGTTTTGGTTTCACAGCACTTTGAGCTTTTGATGTGTTGTGGAAATTCTCTGCTGCTGGTGAAGAATGAAATAGAGGCTTCTGCTGGCCGACATGGTTTTTATTTTCTTTGCAAAGAAAGGGTCAATCAACACACGAGCGGTCAGAATGGAGAAAGATAGGGAGACGTAAACATTTATACCTGAGAAACGTCCATGAGGAGTCATCAGAAAGGGTCTTTGATCTTGTTGCCTTTTGTCACCCCTTTGTATACAGGGCTTTGTATCTTGGTGGGAAATTGAGAGGTGTAGACATCACAAATGGTTAAAACACAAAGAGACTTGACATCTTGGTGGGAAAACAGGAGATCTAGACATCACAAATGGTTAAAACACAAAGAAATTTAAATTATAATTACAGATCTCTCAGCAGCAAAGAGCAGTTTTCAAACAAGCTGTCGCACACAACCTTGTCCATCAACAGAGTTTATGAAAAAGTCTGATTATATCCAACAACTTAAATGTCAGATACACATCTCTGCTTTTCTGCCTCCTAGAGTTCAAATTGAAGAAACATTGAAGAAAACGGGTTAAAAATAGATTACACAAAAGTCCTGAGACCAGAGTTGCTTGTACAGATTCACAACTTTTACAATATTAATTCAAAACCATTATGAAATCTTCATTCGAACTTAAATGTTAAAAATAAAATAGAGCATTTTCCAAAAATCTTGTTTGTTCCCTTCAGGGCAGTGAGAGACAGAAATTCTTCTCCATTTTCTACATGTCAATCAACGCTGGGAGTCTCCTGTCCACTGTGATCACACCCATTCTGAGAAGTGAGCGTATAAAGTCTTGATATTGATGATATTGAGGTCCATTCACCATAAGCTGGTGCCGCTAACGCTGCTAATTTGCACCTGCAGGTGATGTGCAGTGTTTCGGCGATGACTGCTACGCTCTGGCCTTCGGTGTTCCTGCAGCTCTGATGGTCGTGGCTTTATGTGAGTCTTCATCCACCTGCAACATCCAATCACATGTCATCGGCATAGAGGGGAACGTTTGGACAGTCACTGACTATATTACACTGTATCCGCTGTCTTTAACTCATGCAAAGTGCTGCTGTTTGTATGATACACAAACAAACAGGCTCAATCACATAACTCTGATGCTCTTATCCTTCCATTTGCATTGATTTTAAAAGGTTATTAGTGATTTTTAAAGCTTTATCCGTTTCCCAATTGACTAAGGGTGACCAGCTCTACTACTCTGAAACTCCCTCCCAACCCAAATCAGACACTGTAACTCGGTAACTACCTTGGGTAGTGTCTGAATTGTGTTTTTTCTATTTTTATTGTTTTATCCCTGTCATTGTTTTTATCTATTGCTGTCACAACCTTTGACTTAATGCTGATTTGAGATTTTTATGCTGCCCTATACACTTTTATGATGCTCACTTAAATTTTTCCTTTCTCTTATCTCAGTTTTTATTTTTCTTGTGAAGCAATTTGTAACTTTGTTTTGTGTTGAGAAAAGTGCTATATAAATATAAGTTATCTCTTATTATTATACCACTCAAATGGGTTTTCCCATCAGCCTAAGCTGTACTTTGTGTTTTGCCGAGGAGTGGCTTTAGGGCTTGCATCAACAACAAACATTTTTTGTTAAACTACCTCACATCATCTCATAAAATATCAGTGATAACACAACATCCTCAGCCAGAATATTACACCATTAAGTAAAATAGACAACACATTGGCGGCCAATGGTGGATTTATGTTGAGTGCTCGCAAAAAAAAGTCATGAAAGTCAAATTTGCACAATTGGTTTCTTTTGCTTATTTGCGCATCACATCGATGACATCATATAGATGTATTAGTATCAGCTGATGATGTCTGGTCATTGATTATATTGGTGCTTTCCCATCGGTGTCAAGGAATGAATCAGTTTCACTGGTTTAACTACTGTAGTTACTGTGAATGAATACAAGCTGTGTGTGGATGAGAAATGCAAATCTGCTTTTATTTTTCCATCAATGTCTAACTAAGCTGTCACGTTTCAGAGTCTAAGAAGAGCTGAGTTCAGGTTGCGATCTGCATGTTTGAGAACATGTTTATATAGGATGGAGTCCGGCTTTTTGACAGGCCGGGCTTCCTGTTGATTAAAGCCCCTCGGCATACGTCCTGACAGTCGGTTGTCTCTGCCTCCGAAATCCCCCCGTCACCCTTGATCCTTGTGTGATTCATGCTCGGCCTGCTCGCTCGCTGTGAAAACAAACAGTGCTTTTACTACTGGAGAGGCAGAGAGCGCATATCACAGCAACAAGGGTGTGTGAGTGAGAGAGGGGCTTCAGGGTTAGAGGCCTGGCGTGTGTTTACAGCGTGTTACAATCTGTTAACCGTTTCTCAAGCTGCTGGAAAATTGGCAAAAAACTTCCTTAGAAGGCAAAGTACAGCCAGATTCTGCTCTTTTTGTCTTCACTGTACCTAATCTTAATCTGTGGATTTATTACTACTTGCTGCTGTGATATCAGGCAAATTGAGACATTGTTTGCGCAACAGCTGAGCCATTTCCAACATAAATAGCTTTCCTCCCCAGTCTAACTCTTCATCCATCTCGTGCAGTCGTGTTCATAGCCGGCAGCGGGCTGTACAAGAGGAACCCTCCCCAGGGAAACATCCTGTTGGAAGTCTGCAATTGCATTGGAGTGAGTTATCTCCTGTATCACATGATTTACTAACGTGTTTACAATGAGAAATGATTTTGTGCTGTAATAATGGCATGCATTTTAAATACCGTTCCTGCTTCTGCTTCTTCCTGCGGGGTCTGTTTTCATTTCTGGTATTTGCTCTGGTCTCCAGTTCGCCATCAAAAACCGCTGGAGGAGGTCAAAGTATGAGCCCCAGAGGAAGCACTGGTTGGACTGGGCCGAGGACAACTACTCGGTATGAACTTTAACAAGAATTGCTTTGAAAAAAGGTAAAAAAAGAGAGCATCTGCTGCATTTTTGTTTTCAGTGGATCAATAATCCGTCCGGTGTGTTAACAGAAACGTCTGATCCAGGAGATTAAGATGGTGCTGCGGGTCTTGGTGCTCTACATCCCACTGCCGATGTTCTGGGCTCTGTTCGATCAGCAGGTACGTGAAGACGACTCATGAACTCATCTTTTTTTTTAACTCGCCATGGTTCAAACACTGTGTGCTGATGGTCCAGGCTCAAATATCTCAACAACAATAACAACACACCTATCAATCAACCTACAAAACTATCCATTAATTCATTGGCTGAATAGGGTGAGGGAGGGGTACACCCTGGACAGGTGGCCTTACCACTGCACCACTGTGCAAAACTAATGAAAAAAAGTAATGATCTTATTAGAAACACGAGTTTAAGTTTTTGTAGTAGGAAAGTAGAGTAATTTTTTTGACTCTGTCTTGACAATCACATTTAGCACGAATAAAAATATTGATGGAAGTGAGATGAACAGATGGAGAACTTAAATAAAACTGATGCTGACCAAGTTTTCCTCTTGGGACATAATTTGCAGCTGCAAAAAGGTAATACATCGCAATGTATCAAATTGCAATACTCACAAAAATGTTTGAAACTGCTGAATCAGGATATCAACTATTGTGTTTATATTGCATTGTGGAGCCTCGGGTGTTTCCCATCTCAAGAAACAACCTTTAAATTGCTGAAGTTTGGAAAAGCTGGTGGACAGATTTATGTACCTGCAGGTTGTTTCCTGCCTTTGTGCTAAAGTAAGATAACAAGCTGCTGGCTGACATGAGATAAAACACATTTATTTTATAAACAAAGTGCTAAAATCAATGTATTAATTCTATCACTTTTCACCAGAGCAGTTTATGCCTCTGATGCTATAACCATATAGAAATTGTAGATGGGACTTGATGTAGTTGTTCTAAGCGTATTGTATGTCCTTGTAGGAAATGTTTAACTACCATGTAAAAGGGATTTAGGGTTAGATCAAGCTCTGGTCGGTCGTACATACGTGTCAGGTTGTCTCAGCCAGCACAAGGTCAAGGTCTGGTGTCATCTCTCTGATTCAATCCCATAAGTATCTGTTATCACCTTCTGGCCGGCATTCAACACAAATATAATTATGGAGAACCTCAAAGCCACAAGCATGGTTCCTGAATTTCATTCTTCCTGAGTTCATTTTTCATTTAAAATGACAGATTAAATTAAACAAATCAAACAAACCCACATCTTCCTTTAGGAAAACAAACACGGTCAGTCGGTTCATGATGTTTAAACTCACTCACAAACTGTTGCCTGAAAATACGTTCACAATCAATTCCACAATCCGTGTGGTTCTGTGTTGCAGGGTTCCCGTTGGACGCTTCAGGCCACCAGGATGAACATGGCTTTTGTAAGAGTTTCCTCCCTTGAAACAACACTCGTCAAAATTTCACAAAATGATTGTCTGATAACATCTTTTTATCATCGCACTTTGATATCAGATAGTAAAACGGATGGATCCTCCCTCTGTCACAATTTGTCACTTTATTTCAGTAAATGCTTCCTTTTTACAGCCTCGATAAATCACGCACTCATCAGGTTTGGAGTTAAAGTTTAAGTGACTGGTTAGATGAAATCTTGTTCTTTTATTACAGGGAGATTCCTTCAATATTAAACCGGACCAGATACAGGTAGGTGCAGCTGCTCACGTTTGTGTCCATATAACCAACAGTACATGATAAAAATGTCCCAAAACAACACGTGGGATTTAACACCCAGCTCCTCTCTGACAAAAACTTGATTTAAACTCTTCATTGAAGCTTCATGATGAGGTTCAAAGTTCATCCTCCATCTTGAAAAGTGATTTTAAGAGCTGTTTTGTTGCTTTTAATGATAGAATTTCAAAACGGTAAGATATCACTTAATTGAAAGTGTGTATCTCAATATCTTCTGAGCATATTTTTTATTACTTAAAAAACCCAGAGTGCAAATCTACAGTGATAATTAATTGATATTAATATATATACAGTATATTTGTCTCTTAGGGGAAGTTCACATGTCCCATCATATCTCACAGAAAACAAAGAGGTCATGATGAAGTGTGAATTTACTTAAACTCTCATACTTTGATTGGTTCACCTGTTTTGTTTGCACTTTGTTTGCACTCGGTAAATATTGTGGCAGTGATTCATTTTCCTGGAATGTAGAATTAAAGAAAACATGAAAGCTCAGCACAAAAGTGAACAAAATATAGACTGAAAATCCAACAGTGTTCTCAACCAAGCTGTGCATTTTTTTTTTTTTTTGCAAATGCTAAAGGAAAAATAACACACAAGATGACAGAGACTGTTTCAAAAGATTAGAAGAAAAGTTGAGTTGGAGCTTAAACTAACATCCACATCAGCCATGTTTATACACACTCCAAAATGAATTGGACAAGTTCAAATAGACAAAGCACCATGTGTTATTGTTGGTGTCAGTGTCAGTAGACGTCCTCCACTCACAAACTCTCTCTGCAGCCCTCTTTGCCTTTTCTGTAGGTTAGTATTGGAGGGATTTGACAAAAAGGAAAGAGTCCAGTTGTGTTAGTGTGGATGTAAACACAAGTCAAAGTCAAAGCTGTTGTCTCATAGTCGTTGTTTCACAAGATTTTGCTCTAGGATTTGATCATATTTTTGCTTTTAGATGTTTAATTACAGAAACCCATGAACAAAATAGTGATACATTCTGTCATTGTGTTACTTAAAGATGTAATTATAGTAAAATATTTCCTGTGGACCCTCAGGAACCCCCTCAGATTTACTGCGCTACAGAACAACACAATAATGTGTCACTGTCCAGATACTGCTGTATTATATATAACTGAGTTTTATTCAAAATGAGAAACCTGATATTGAACCATGTATTTTTTTTGTATTCATGTTCTTGCTATCAACAACATTCATATCAGTACATCTCCCATAATGCACTAGCGATGACTGATGTTTGATTCGATGAGTCAGTTTGCTGTCACTTATACAGCTGTTTATCACGACCATCTCTTTACTGCTCATATCAAATTAGAGCCTGAGTTAGTCGCTCTATTGTTGTGTAACTTCAGCCTTTATGATTTTATGAGTTTTCCTGAGCTTTTTATGGCGTCGTTTAACTGCGAGTTTTCTCCCCCCACCTCTTTCCCTGGTGTTTTAGATGCTGAACGCTCTGCTGATTCTCCTCTTCGTGCCCATCTTTGACCTCATCATATATCCGCTGGTCGGCCTCTGCAGAATCAAAATCACGTGAGTGGTTTGTATTCTCGTTGTTTTGGATACGTCCACCTTTTATTGCAGACATGAGCGTTTAAGAAGCCTCTTAAAACTGGGAAATGATCCATGTGACCTTTCATTTAAACGCTTCACGTACACAAACATATTGTACATTTACTATTGTAAATCCATTGAGCGGCTGATTCATGAATTACCGAGCACTCAACACTTTATTATCTAGTGACCGTCACAGTTTATTGGAGATAGAGTCAATGGATCAGTTTTTATTTCTCAGGAAAAAGGAACTTAAATGTGGTTTCAGAATCACAAATAGAGTTTTTTTTAAAATATATAATTCATGTTTTTTATAGAATAGCTCAGGCTGTAAAGGAAACATTGGCAACAGATGGCATTAAGTCAAAACAAGTGATGAGGTGGAGTCTTATCAGGCAGATCAGTGAGGACACTGATGTGGAAATCACTCCTCTGATTTATAAAGTGATAAAGCCTGACTCTCCAAACAAGAGCAAACATCCACACTGGACCTGTAGTCATGGAGGGGATATAAGAGTGTTGACTCTCTCTCTCTCTCTCTGCTCTCAGGCCTCTGAGGAAAATGGCCATGGGGATGATTTTTGCAGCGCTGGCCTTCTGTGCAGCCACGGTGGTGGAGCTCAACGTCGTGGTGCGTATCAGCAGCAACTGTGAAATGAAAAGAGACTTTCACCGAACAGTCTTTCTCACTCACACACATTTTTCCTTTAAGCTCATTAGTCTTTATTTGTTTTTTGCTTAAATATATCAACAACTACTTAAAAAAAAAAAAATCATTATCATCATCATATTTCAGTCCAACAAATAATATCAGTCAAATGTTCAATAACAGCTCAGGCATATGTCTTTTTAGGCAGTCGGTGTTGTTTCCATGTACAGAAATGTGTGGTGTCCCTCATTATAGAGCCCAGACCACATGACATGTACTGTAATGTTAGAATTCAGATAAAAATAGTAAAACAAGAGGAAAAATGGAATAATAATTTTGTTTTCACACACATTCCTCTTTTTATTCTTATTATAAAGGTTAATTGTGGTTTAATTTTCACTGTGATATGTTAAGAAGAGATGTATCAATAAAGTTTTGAGAAGATGTACACTTCATCTATCAGGTAAAAATCACATTGTCACAATCATTTCATGAGAGGAGGTAAAAAATATTTTATTCCAACTTTATGGGCAACAGTGTACATATAAGAAAAACACTAAATATATAGGCAACAACACAAATGTATTCACCCATAAAACACTGAAAAATAAAATGCATTAGCATCTGCACATCTTGACAACTATGCATACTTTACAAATTCATGAATATATTTTGAGTTTTCCTTTATTTCTTCTATTTAAATCCCACTGTAATATTTCAATGTATCAAATAAGTGGGAGCTCTGTGAACCATAAAAATGATATATAAGTCTTTGTGGTAT
This sequence comes from Trachurus trachurus, assembly GCF_905171665.1. NCBI lineage: Eukaryota > Metazoa > Chordata > Actinopteri > Carangiformes > Carangidae > Trachurus > Trachurus trachurus. The sequence goes on from NC_139899.1 coordinate 23,833,233, forward strand.
AATAATATTAGAGTGATTTCTCATTTCCAGACTTTGCTGTGTGTTACTCATCAGTATGCTGCTCTAATTTCCTTTTTCTATCTGCTAGAAAACGGTTGTGAATCCTGCACCTCAGGGGAACTGTCTCCTGCAGGTGTTTAACCTGGAGAGAGGTAACGTCAGCGTGAAGATCCCCGACAGCGACCTGTTTGTAGAGCCGATCCCGTACCTTCAGGTAATCATACAGACAGGTGAAGGGGGGAAACAGTCTTTCTATCAGTGTGGACTCAGAGTGGTAAAAAATATCTCAGTGTGACCGGTGTGCCTTTTTTTTTTTTTTTTTTTTTTTTTTTTTACAAAATTCATATGTATCTATCTCCACTTTTCTGTTTTCTTCTGAACTGCAAACACAAGTCTAGACTCTGAATTTACCTGTGTCGGAGAATGTGAGAGTGTGTTTGTCTTGTGGGTGTGTGCAGGGTTCGTCACCGTCTCTATTCAATAATATGAACTTTATTTAACCACTGAGACGAACCATGTGTTGCCGAGACAGTCACAGGACATTGAACAGAGGCTGCAAGATACATTAGTGCATATTTGTCATATTAAATAAGAAGATGTACATTAAAAAGCTCCCGGTGTGTTAAAACATACACACACAGAAAAAAAAGCACTGCAATTAAGGAAGTACATAAAAGCCTGTTGGCTCATGGTGAATGTGCAGTCTGTGTTTGTCTTTAGCAAAAACCCTTGAGACATTTTAAACGTGTTTTGTCTGTCTTAACAGTTTGCATTTACATTTTAATGAACGCACTCAGCTCAAGTTGTTTACCAGCTACTGTCAGAGCCTCTAGCTGTCTTATGGGAACATTTCCTCTTCTGCAACTTCATTTTAGGAAATATCTAAAAATGACTTCTATGGCTCTGTTTTCTAAACAATACCAATACATTTGTCTGTAATCTCTCTTTTTTTAGAGATCATATAACAGTAAAGCCTTTTAATGAACCTGGACATTGATTTCCTCTCTGTGTCAGGACCCTCCCCAATATGAAACACTTCCACTGGGGGCATCCAGCAAGCAACTGAACATCCAAGTCACTCACAATGGAAAAACTGTAGCGTGTAACCAGACGTTTGAACAAGAGACGACCTACAGTCTCATCCTCTACCCCGGAGATACTGGAACCCAGTGTGAACTTGTGAGTGTCTTTGAAAAATGGCTCCAAATCATCAATCCACGTGTTGCATCTATTTGGTTGAGATTCAATTCGGTTTGATTTGGCAGCCTTTAATGGGAATTGCTATTATTAATAATATTAAACCATCTGAGCAATGAGTTGCATGTTTGTGACCGAGCAAGAACTGCAATTTTGAAATTCAAAGAAGTTCATAAATATTGATAATAAGAGAACAGGAGCTGAAATGAGTGTGTGTTTTATTCATCATCCAGGTGACAGACTACATAATGAAAAACACAGATGGAAATCCTCTACTGAGGTAAAATATTTAATATTTTAAAGTCATGATGAAAAGTTTTCCTGTAGGTCAACCTGACCAACGTGATCACAGTCAGATTGATCATGATTTCTTATAACTAAAAATTCCACAGGTTCCTCAACACACAGCCAGAAACACTGAATCTAACAGTGGGAGATGTGCCTTTCCACCTGACCCCTGGTTACAGCATGAGTCCCAACGAGACTGTGGAGCGGGGAAAGTGAGTCCGACTAGAAGCTGCTCAGTTTGTCTGCATGATGGTTTAAGGCTCATGAGAGAAACTGTCAACTCAACTTTACATTATGTGCACCTGTATTCTTGTAGCACCTTTATTTATTGATTGATTTAATCCAGACTCAACAGTGGATGCCGTCTCACCACTGTGTAGTGTACATAACATATTACACTTATCACTTGCACATAGTACTCTTTACTCCATAGTCAGGTATACATACCATTACTTTTTCTTATTTTATTTTTCAATCTGTTTCTATTTTGTTTCTTTCTCTATTTTTTGTTATATGTTATCTGTACTGCTGTAATACAGCAATTTCCTAGCCTGGGACCAGTAAAGTATATCCTTAATCTTCAAGTGGAAACATCAGGGGTTCAGGAATCTATTTAATTTCCTAACAACAAATGAATCAAACTAGTACATGCATGTCACTGAGGTTGTTAGTGTTGATGAACTTGCAGATGCTACCTGACTCTGCTGCTGTTTCATCAATACAAATGTCAGAGTAATTTTGAATGAGACAGGTGTCCTTAATTATAGAACATAAACAAGACTTTTACTTTAAAAAGTACAGGTGCCAGCAGTAACATTACAGCACGTAAAGTAAAACCCTAATCAGCCTCAGTTAAATAATTTCTATATGTGCTTCTGCTCAAATCATGTGTTTCTGTTCCTTTCTAATTGCTGCCGTCCTGTAGATACCCAGATGTCCACTGCAGCCCACAGACAGAGAAGTGCTCCAGTCTTGATCTGGGCCTGCTGGACTTTGGAGCCTCCTACACCGTCATCCTCACCGAGGTCAGGATCGAGTCACATGCACAACATTTTATACAAAGATTTTTTTTTTTTTTTGAAAAGTGGTCTCTCAGGATGACACCATCTGTGTGATTTGGCAGGAATCGGGTAAAATTGCGACGCACGTGCAGGAGGATGTAAAAGCCAACAACGTGCAGATCGCCTGGCAGGTCCCCCAGTACGTCCTCATAACAATTGGAGAGGTCATGTTCTCCATAACAGGCCTGGAGTTCTCCTACTCTCAGGTTTGTCGTTAGGCTTCATCTTGAAATGTGCTGATGATGACTTCATTGTCTTCGCTCTGCTGCTTGTGAAAATCAATATCACTCTCTGGAGCTCTGATAGCATGTCTGTATGTTTCCTGTCCTGGATCAGTGCTGCTGGGCAAAGCTTTTTTTTTTATATATATATATATACTGTATATATATATAATAAATTCCAGCAGCAACCCAATGTCTCAGCAAAGAGGTTTCAAAACATCAATAAAATGACTGTTTAAAACTCACTGAGCATACAAATGGACAGAAGAGGACAGCAGCATGTCTATAAAGTTTCTATGGGCATTTTAGTACTTGTCTTTGGAAAGGAGTCCATTATAAAAAAATCTGAAATCCTGACTAAATGTGAGTGTGACATGACTGAGATTTAACCCTTTTTCCAGAAGGTAAATATATAAAAAATATTGAAATCACTCAAGTTGAATGAATATGTATCATTTTCACAAAAAAAAAAAACTTGTTCTAGGCTTAAATTCTGAGCTTAAACTTAAATAACTTGTTTATTTGTCAAAAATAAGTTACCTAATAAGAAATATTTTCTGTCACATTTAGGACACAGTATTTCCACTTAATTGATTTTGTAAGTGTACAACAAGTTTACCTGACCTGATATCTTGACTCTTGACTAACACTGACTCCATGTTCCCTCCAGGCTCCAGCCAACATGAAGTCCGTCCTGCAGGCGGGCTGGCTGCTCACTGTCGCATTTGGGAACGTGATCGTGCTGATTGTGGCAGAGGGCGCAGGACTGGAGCAGGTAATGACTTCATCGGGTTTGGTGGGGAAACATTAAACCCTTCAAAAAAAACAACAACAACAACAAAAAACAAAAGGAAAAGTACAGAATAAAGGAGGGTAGATATCTTCAGACCACAAGCAACTGACCTTTGGTATGAAATATTACGACTTGTCAAACAGTAACTGTGTCAGTTACTCTAAAACGAAGTCTAATTTCTCACATTTCTCCAGTGGTATACAGCTTTCTTCTGGACATTCACTACATTGTAAAACTGCATATGATTTGATTAAATGTGTTGGCTCTGGAAATACTTCCTAAATTTTCTAAATGCCAATATTAAATAGCTACAGCAAATAAACTGTATAAATAAAAAAAAACTGTATTTATATCCTTCTAAGGGGAATTGAGATTTTTTCTTTAATTGCCCTTTTAATTTAAAATGCTTACAGGAAGTGTTGAGTTTATATTGTTAGATAGTTTATTGTCCCTTTTGGGAAATTCATTATCACAGATTCTGTACACATACATGTATGTATGAAGCACCCTACATACAATGACAACGACAGTGACACTGGACAACATTCAAAAACACATATCATTCACTTTAACAATTACAGATTAACAGACCATAGCAATTGGTTTTCATTCACATAATGTTGAATACTGTTTTGGTACTGTGATGGCTGAAGGTATGAGACTGTTTTTAAACTGTGCAGTTCTATATCTAATGTGTTAATGCTGTATTAGACAAAATAAAAGATGTTATAGACTTCCCCCCTGAGAGATCATCTACAAGTAAATATAGCTGAACACAGTCTTTTTCTTTAATTTGTAAATTTGGTGATTTTATCTGACGACATTGTGATTATAAAACCAGAATTTGACAATAGCCAGATATTAGATGTTGGCCTAGTCTTGTTTTTTCTTTTCAGTGTTATTTTGTGTTACAACTCTCACCTTTTTCCTATGCAAACTCTCTTTGTGGTCGCAGTGGAAAGAGTTCCTGCTGTTCGCCGGCCTGCTGTTGTGCGTCTGCATCATCTTCTCCATCATGTCCTGCTTCTACACTTACGTCGACCCCGATGAGCTGGACAAGACTCATGCGGAGAGTTCAGGGAAGGAGGAGGACGACGACATGAAGAAAAAATCTAATGATGGGATGCAAATGAACAAAAGGGGGAAGAGCACCAGATTGTAATTAATTACACCACCAACACCGCCGTCACTGTAGCTGATTCACTTTGGCTACACAGGGTGAAGTACTGGATCGGTTAGAGACGTGTCCTATGACGGTACTGTTTTTTTTTTTTTTTTCATGTTTTTGTTTCAAGGTACTGTTTGTTAAAAAAAAATGAAGCACTGAGATGTGATTATTGGACCTTTTTTTGTGTCTGGAAGTCCAGTATTTGTTTACGACGTCATTTTGTGTTTTTCTCTAAAACCATCAGCACCCCAGTCGCTTCAAGATTCATGAATGCAGAGCACAGGAATTAATTTCCTATAAAAAACTGAATATGTGACATAGTGTTCAAGACAGGCACAATATTGTGCGACTTCCCACAGCATGATCAAGTGTTATTACAAATGAATGTCAGATGTTATTATTCTGTTTATTATATCTGCTGCATATTAACTGCATGTCAATGTGTTTATTTGCTGTAACGCTGAATAATATAAGAGGAGACCATCATCGTGTATGAGCTCACACCAGCTGCGACACCACCATCACTGATTCATTCATTGATCTTAACTACACATCTGTAACGTTTTGTGATCTTTCATGGTTGATAAGCTACAGCACCAACTGCCAAACACACACAAACACACAAACACACACACACACACACACACACAGAAAACACCAGCCACATGTTCGTTATTACAACCTATACTGTCTGGCAGCACAAGCTGGAGAAGTGGTTAAGTTTACATTGTGTACCTATAACAAAAATATTAAAGGACAATAGTTATTAGTGGTTTTTCACATTATAAGCCAATATTTAAAAATTCAGCTTATGTAGCAATTTGCCATAGCACACCATGCATTTTTTTCTATTGCGATTTAGTCTGTTGGTCTGTCAGTAACGTGTAGGGATTGGTATAAAAAAGAAAATCCAAAAGTTACATCAATACATCACCAACCAAGAAACACAGTGCCTACGGTTTTTGAGACAGCCATACAGTAGTTTAAAAAATAGTAACAGAAAGTTTCATGTCTTTGAAAGTTGAATTGAAACTAGTCATTGCCCTGCAGGTGGAAAACCATAAAAAAATAGAAAATATTCAGTATTATATATTTTTTTCAATAATGACAGGTATAAAATGCATAACTTTTTCACAGAATACATTGTTTTTTACAAGTCACAGTAAGAAAAGGGGTTGGTATAAATAAAACAACCAGATGCTCCAGTTTCAGGGTCCTGGTGTTGTTTATGCAGGTTTCACTGTGACACTGACATTACTTCACTGAGACACTTGAATACATTCTTAACGTTCGTGACACCTTGGTTTCTTTTCAGCTTTTCCCACTATGGGAAATCAAATATGTAAATTATGCTGCTGCCTATGAACGTCTGTAAATACATCGTTGTGATGCTGCAACTTCTTTTTTTTTTTCTGTGCTGCTGGAAATTTTAAATGAAGATTAAAATGTGCGTCCTTGTTCTTTTTTTTAATATACTATATTATTGTTTGTAAAAAACCTCTCACTGGTCATCTGTGTACGATACAATTGATGTCAGGGGAACAACAAAGGACAGGATGTGACATTTAGCAAATAAAAGATGAGTTTTATTACATCTGCAGATGCCCGCCTCCTCCTCTTCTGTGAAGTGCGACCTGGCGGCATGGCTTTATTCAAACAGACCCGTTTCATTCAGAGCTCCTCTCACAGGCTCTCATTAATCATCAAACCATTACGATCAGCGCTCTGCGACTGTTCAATGACAATTCTCATCGCTAAACGACAAGAGGGACATTATGCGGAGAACAAATGTTCACATCCCTGGAATATCATCTTGCATTGTTTGGCTCATTAGCATACTGAATTGATTTAAGTGGTCATTTTTCTTGCTCTGGAAGAACCAAACAGTATTAGTATGTGCAGGACAGCGAAACCAGGAAACGTTAGAGCCACTCGCTGGCGTCACTCATCGCATTGCAATTAGTTTTGGTTGTGACATCTTGCATCCGGGGTTAATCTCAAGGGGGGGACCTTGACAGATGAGAGGAGAAAGAGAAGTAGGGTGAAACTCTGCGTTAATCTTCATCTCTCCTCTCTCGCAAAGCATAACCGGTTACTTTGAGGATGAATGGCTGCAGCAAAAGATCCCTAACTTTTTACAGCTCTGTGAGCTCCAGTGAGACTTGTATATTTTGTACGGCAGGCGAATATTAAAACTGAGATGGTGCAGTAGTCGGAGTCCTGTGATTCCCCGCGTGTCTTTCTAGCAGGAGCTCAGTCACTCGGGTGATGATATCAGGATGCACCAGGCAGTCTAACAAGTCATTAGTGGTTATTATTGCATGTCTGGATTCCTCATAATCCTCTAAAGAGTTCTCTGGTGTCTCATCTGCACGATCACATGCCCTACACTGGGTGAAGTCAAGGCCACATTCATGTTTCTCCTGCTGGAGTCTGACAGGAGGTGCAGCCTCGGTCCTCTGCGCTGTCTCCGAGCTGACAGTGCCGCCGTCCTCGAATGTGCCTGCGCCGTTCCTGGAGGATTTGAACTCCAGATCTTTCGGGGTCACCTCTGGTGTTTGTGGCGAGTCCTCTTGCTGACAGCGCACAGAGATGAGATGTGGCCCGAAGGGAACGCTAAAGGGCGCAGGATCCCTCATCGAATCACCCGCCTTCCTAATTTGTCCTCTGTGGTCCCGTTTAGCCGGACAGGTGTCCCCCGGGGCCCCGGTCGGTTTGCTGCGTCTGACGGCCTTCTGTCTTTGAGCGCAAGCCTGAACGGCCAGGTTCACGTACTGCATGTTCTCATTATGGGATGCTACTCCTTCCTGTAGTAGAAACATAACACAGATCAAATGTGACACAGAGTATGAGCTGCCACCTTTCACTTGATGTGCTGCTGTGCTACCGTTACATCCAAATGTCAAACTTACATTTGATTTGGAGGTTTGAATCTAACGTTAGGCTTTTTATGTTGTTAACATTTCTACTTGGTTTTCTATCTTAGATGTATCAAGAACCTGAAGATGAGAGGAAAGGTGCACAAACATCTATCACGCTGAATGTCCAAAAAAGACCTGCAACATGTTTGTTTTCCTCACATCTCCGGCATCTCACGTCTGATTCATCTGGATGCATCACATGGAAAACTACAGTGGCCCAGATGGGTAGAAGGCAAAAGCCAAAAGGTATACAAAAGCATTAAAGTTGTGGATTTTGCATCTGTGTTGATGTGTTTTAAAATGTATAGCATATTATCTATTCACCACATATATAGTAATATGATATAAAGCAATACCAATATATCTGACTCATTCCCCCACAGATTCACCCCATAATCAGATAAGTAAATGGGGTCAAAGTAACAGGTACACTACACACAGTTTTCTGTTTGTATCAGAGTAAGAAGCACATAAATATTCTACACACACGGGCATTGGAGCTCACTTACTGGTTTATCACTAGCAACATTTTTTTCTCACTGTAGCAGCTGGTTACTAAAATTTTTGGGCAAGCTTTTATTAATGTCTGTATTAATTATGTCTTGAATATTTATTATTTTGAAAAGACTTTATCTATTAAGTTTGTATTCATTTTCTAAATGTATGAGTTTTCTCTAACTTTGATTAAAGCAGAAGTAAGCGATCCGGTGGTTTTGGCTAACTTCCTGTCAGCCGATGGAGTTAGCAGCCCCCACCCTCGTCCCTACGTCACCACATTCACGCGCATCCCTTGGCTCCACACACAGAGAGGACCGCCCCTTTATGCCGTTCTCTCTCCTCATTGGATAAAGGTTGTAGGATACAAGGAAAGTTTTCTCCTCGGCTTACAGCAGAGCAGAGTGACTGACAGACCCGTGTTTCAGACCAAACACTCTATATAAGTGATTCCCGTCGGAAGATATAACTATTTAAGACTTATATTAACACAAACATTCCGCTTACTTCTGCTTTAATATAATATTCAGATGTATCCTGCCTGATTTAAAGCTCCAGTATAAGCGCAACATATGTTGGATGTTAGTTTGGCAAAAAAAAAAAAACTGCTTGTAAAATGAGTGTTTAAAGTTCAAGCCCACTCTTTCTCTCTTTACAGTTACAGGAAGCTACCCTGGAGCTGTAGTCTCTCTCCCTAACATCTGTGATGTCTATACAGCAGCACATACTGTGACTACACAGTAAATGACCTCCTGCAGGTGGGATAAATATATCTCAGAGTGGTGGAGGCTGCCCGGCTGTGCTGACTGATATACAGGAAGGTGTGGGAGGTACAGTGCAGTGGTTGGTAATCTGTCACAGGCAGGTCACACATCATCTGTTAAACTGTATTTCACAGCAGTGATGCACAATGAAGGGCCACTTATACCTGATTAAACAAGGTATAAGGAGAAAGTTTGGGGGTTTATTGAGCTGGTGAGCCCCTGGCATGTTGTATCATGTTAAATCACTAATTCACTACTCTTTATATAAGATCCATGTAATTAGCCCATTTTGAAGGTTGAGTTATTGATAACCTGCATGAAAGGACTCTCAATGTTTGAATAATGTAAAATGTTCAAGTGGATTAAAGGAACTCTGTGTAAGATTTGCTATTGCAACAATGCAAGTAATTCTCTGCTTTAAATTTCTATCTCTTTCTTTCCACTGATGAAGTTAGCATGCTGACTGGCTACAGTAGCATCGGGCTGGTTGGCCAGAGTCATTTATTATCAGGGTACGAGCTAGTCAGGCGGATGCTACAGTCAGGGCAGCTACAGCAAAGTAACTTTTGCTCATGGGGCCAATCATAACCTATTGTACTGTAAATGTGATGAGGGCTGAAGCTGTTAGCACGACTGGTAAGTAAGCAGCTGAGAAGCTAATGTTGGCTATGTCCTTTAATGAGGATACTGATTTTTTTTTTTTTTTTTTGCAGTATTTCAAAGTGAAGCACGTGATAAAGGTTTTCACACAAGCTAAACATAAACCTGATTTGGTACGTTTTGTTTTTAACCAGTGATAAAATTTGGTCAAACATTCATTTGAACCACAATTTTGAACTATTATTATTATTATTATGAATAGGAGTTTGCGTCATCGTGATGTCAGTTTAACACTGATACTATTCTCAGGCCTGATACAGACCACTGCTGGATTGTGCAATGACCAGATAAGGAAAAAAAAAGTGTTGGAGTTGGAAATGGTGAAACTGCTAATCTTTAACAAAAGCGTGAGACTCTGTTTGTTTTCACTTCTTAGCAACACCAGTACAAGGCAAGAAGCAGTAATTAGGGAGGATATTGATTGGAGGAAGTATTTATTCGCTACCTCAGTGGGATTGAGCCAGTCGTCAGTGTTGTCGTCACTTGGGGCACTTTTAATAGCGCTCACAACAGCCTTGGTCACAGCTTCGCTAACTCTTGCCACATCATCCGCTTCCTGTGCAGGAACAGAGAAGCCAAGCAACACACAAGTATGAGCACCGCATATCAAGATAATTACACAGAATCACAAAGACGTGGTCTCGGAAGATGCTGCAGGCAGTTTGTTGTGTCTGTGACCTTGCAGGAAAAAGCTGGAGAGGGACCCGCTGGTTGAATAAACATTTGTCTGGCAGCGGGGAGCCCTTTTCATGCGGCACACACGCTCCTTGCTGTCCACATACACTCATCATAATGACAGGGAATCTTTTACTGCCAGACCTGTTCATTACTCAAAGCCGAGAGGGGCCTTCATCTGAGTGCAGGGGCTCTTTGGGGTGAGAACGAGGGGAGACAACGTGCCTCAAATTTATTTCAGATCCAAAAGTCATTGAGCGTCTTTTTTATTTTTTATTATTTTATGGTTTGCAGTTGAAAAGTTCAGGATGAGGGAAGAGATGAAATTGGGCTACTTACCAGCTCGATCCAAGAGTTGATGCTGACAGTGATGGGATCCACTGACTCCACATAATGCCACCAGTGTCTGGGAACATAAAGGACCTGAACACAGAAGATAAAACATCATTAGAAGCTCAAATGGATAAACACTTTGGAGACATCACCCACCCACTCCCTTTTGTTTTTTGTCTTGTGATAAATATTACGTCAATACATAACTATACTTATCAGCCACTAGATGGCAGCATGCACCTCTTCCCACCCTGACTGTCAGCGGTTCACTCACTCAAGTGACTCTATTAAAATGGGCCAGCCTTATTGATTCCCTGCCTCCTCAGCAGTCCTGATTCATCCAGGGCCTGTGGTCTGACAAGACAAGAGGGATGATCTGTCCTTTCATTTGATTTGCAGAGGTGGAGCCATCTTGCAGGAGATTGCTGTAGATGCCATAACTATCCACTCTGTGTCAACAGCTGTATTTTCATGTTGACAAAAATCTAAGCACAAAAGTCCACTTGTAGCTCCTTCAACTGTTTAAAAATGCAAGATCGGGCCGTACCATTGACCGGAGGAGTTCACCATCATTGATCTGTGGGCCATGGCCATCCCCAGAAGGATCGTCGTGTCATTGTATAACTATAGGACCAATTTGAGGTCATGTGATAACATCTGAGCCTGATTCATTTGCCAAGACTGCGAGGTGAGTGTCGATAGCTGTGCAAGCCAGGAAACTGACCTTTCTTCCTTCCTTCCTTCCTCATGATTAGATGGTATCACCATATACAGGCCAAAGATGAAGCCCAGAGGTTAAGGAATAAGCATTCGGGCTCAACTGAACTTAAGTCTGAAGCAAAATCTCTAAAGCAAAAAAGTCGAAACTGGTAATAAGTAGAGTTATGGCATTTTACTTTGTCTTTGCATGAAACAGAATATGCATAACTAGCCTGTGATGTCATCAATGGTGACCCTGGTCTACACACTGCTCCACCATCAACTTCCACAGTTACTTGATAGCCGATAGGAAGATATTTGATATATTGCAGGAGCTCCAGCACGAGCAGACAGTGAAAACAGACAGATGGCTAATTACTCTGACACCATTGTGGAGCTTGAAAGACAATGCAGCCGGAATCTGAAACAAGGCAAAGTAGAGGAAATACTCCCAGGACTTCTACAGTGACTCAGAGATGAAGATAAAAAAACTATTTCAAACGTGGTGTCTGAAAATTAGGGCAGCTTCAGACTCTGAACTCCCCCACTTATAAAAGCAAAGCAGAATATAGGAGCCTGACTGATTTGCTGGATGATTTACAGGCCCTGACGTGATCCTGTAACGTCTCTGCTGGACAAGCCATCAAGAGTGATGACGAAGCTGACTTTAATGTAGCTTAACCTTCCACTTTCTTTGATATAAAAACTCCATTCTGCTGAAGGTGAAACCCTATAACTGAGCCGGCTGGGATTTAATTGGAACACAAGTCACGACCGTTGCCTTGCTTCACACTTTTATGGAGGACACCACGACAAATAAATCTCAGTGTTGAGTCTACTTTTACATGTTCGGAGCTTAAGGACCCATAAAGCTGTATTTTACGGTTATTGCTTCTGTGTCATGAGCAGTTCATCATATAAATGTAGAGCTACAGTATTGCATAACACCAGACCTCAGTAAATCACTCTTGGTAGATTTCCAATGCCTGAAAGAAAAACATTCATTAAAGAAGATGTGTTAAATGTAATTTTGTTCAATATTTGATACAAAATGAAAACATGTTTTGTCTTAGAGGTGTAACCCCACTGGTGACATGACCCACGGCTCACAGTTCAATACAGCTGCAAAATGTTTGACTGAAGATAAACAGTGGAAGACTTGCTTTTCATTCAGGAGGTGCATAAAACTATATTTACATTTACTCACACACTAAAATATATTTTTTAGTGTACAAAATGCCAGAAAATCTTAACTATGTGAATTTATGTTTATGTTAGGCAATATCTTATAAGACTTTAGGAAAACTTTCATTTGACATTTTCACTTAGACAAAATTGATGTAAACATTCATCATCACTGTGTGAATGTAAACATAGATAAATACTAATAGTTTCTTATTAATTAAAAAGGTGTAATGCCTAGGTGAGTGATTTATTCACCATGTCTAAACAATAAGACTGGAATAAATATCTGAATTTTATTTTAATGACATTGCTCTTATTTGTCATCAAATGGAAATTACCATCTTGAAGAAAGCGGATTTTTATATTTCCATGTTGATTCAAAGAAATCACCATGTCTATAACATCAGTAAGAGATTAGTCTTAATTTAATTGCATCCCCTGACATTCAGCATAAATTAAAACATGTTCCCCTTTTGCCAAATTTAACCAAATTTAGCCAATAATATGGTTTTTGTGATGCTTTTTGTTGAAAAATCCTATGTGCAGATTTCCCACCTGTCCTGGCTGCAGAGTGACAGTGTGGACTTTGGCTCTCTGGAAGTCAGGAAACCTCCTCAGGTCTGGATGGAGCACATCCACCTGGCTGAAGACACTGGACTCCTCGTACGGGATCCTGGTCGGGTAGAGTTTCGACGTGTCCTCTGGGGGAAAGAGGTGCCAGCGTTTCCTACAAAGAAGAATAATTGACAGGACTTCAGACTAAAGAGCAGGCAAAGGCGGGTGTTTAGTAATCAATTCAACTGTTTGGTCAGACACTGAGGTGAACAAGTCAGCCATAAATTTAGGATGAATGGGTTGTGCCAAGAATACAGCTTTCCAATTCTGCAAACAAAACTTGTATTGCACTCTGATGGAGCCTGGTAAATACTGGACAGTATATAAACAGCTTCAGCTGTGATGGGCTCAAATGATACATCACAAAATATAGGAATCATAGAGAGAGGAAGCAATGTTGTTATTATGAATAACTCGAATGCATTAAAGGCATCATATATTCGTTTATAACTGTCTACTACAGTGGACGATCAATAACAACAAGAATAAAATTGTTTCGTTTTTTTCTTGGCACAGTCCAAGAGGCATTTTTAATCAATTTCAAGATGTATTATGTCATTCTGTGAGATCATAAAAACTGCCATGGCCAATGAAAATTAATCAGTGTAAGAGAATCCAGTTCTCTCTGACCTGACAGTCACGTCACACTGAGTCTGAATAGTTTGGTTGTTTTATAAAAACAAAACTGCCATAGTTGTTATTGTTTTTCCTGCAAATGTCATGGAATCAATCAGCACTGTTGTGTTTTCATGGATCAGGAGTGTCACAGAACTGCTCGAGCTAAATTTCATTCCCCTCTGAGATCAATACCGAATAAAAGAATCTGAGACCCAATTACAAGGGGTGAGATAAAACTGTTGCTCCCTGGAAGAACGGTGCAGTGAGATAAGATACACAAAGACCTTTCCTCTTTTTGTTTATTGACTCACACTGCCCCATATACCATCTCTCCCTCTATCTCCATTTCCCTACTGCTGTGGTGAGCTCGGCGACAAATGAAGTCTCTTCCAGGGGGCAGAGGACAGATCACACTCTGTGTCAGCAGTTACACTACCCTACATACTTTAGTGTTACTGAACAGCTAGGTGGTTAACAGGCATAAAACACCTCCACCGCTGTGGTTGTATGGAGTCCTGAACCCTCTTTTGGCTCAGTTACAACTCCTCTCTTGTTAGATGCAGAGAGTTTTTATCACAGGTATGAGAGCCGTGTTAGTTTGTGGTCTCTGCCTCTCAGTGGGGAGACACCCAACAGCCACAGAGTGAGGTGTTGATAGACGGACTCAACAAGACCTCTGAATGTTTCCCGTCTTATCAGGAACCAATATATTAGCAGCAGATCCTTTCAATTCTGGGAATACCAGCGCCGTTAAAGGGATAGTTCAACATTTTGGCAAATTGGCCAATTGCCATAACCCCTATAGTTTTAGCACTAGGTTCGTTACCTTTAATTGTCGGTGCAAGCTATTTTTAGAATGGCGGAGAAGAGTGGAGAGCTGCTCAGAGCTAAGCTACAGAGGCTATTGGGATTTCTTCACAAACCTACTCCTAAAACTATAGAGATTAGGGCAATGGGCCAATTTACCAAAATGTTGAACTATCCCTTTAAGGGTTGCACCTTGGTCTGCAATGATGTCTAAGTATGTGGTACATTTAAAAGTAACATCCACATGAATAATGAGACTCACATCCTGCCTCTGCTGACTGGCTGACCGTCTTCCCAGAGTGCATCTCTTCCCTGGTTAAAGAGATTACATCATCTCGCTGTCCATCAGACCAGGGCAGGCCACCTTATTGCATTGCTCCATGGTCTGGGTGTGATCCTAACATTATATGTTGTAGAAAATACAACTACAACTACAAATTATTTATAATCTGGCAACTTTGGGACATTAAAAACAGCTAATTCTTTCTCACCGTCCTTGCACCTGCAGTACCAGGTTACAGCCATAAGCGTCCAGGTGGCACGGTGTGTTGGCGCCCTCTGTGCCGATCCATAATGTGCTCTCTCTCCCATTACGTCCCTCAAAACCAAAGTCGGACCACTTTACATCCTGCAACGCACACACCACATTGAAACGACAGTCGTCAATCTAAAGTAATGAGAAAACATCAACAACTGATTTTTATATTACATGACACGTTTTTTGTTTTTGTTTATGACAAAGACATCACACGGGGTCATGACTCAAATTTTCACAATTGTCACAACACATGAGCTCCCAGATGTAACCCCACCTCATCAGCTGTTTTGACAAGACCTATTAAAGGTGACTAATGGAGGTCTATGTGCAGAGAATCCAACGTGCAATATTTGTCATCTTTAAAAAAAAAAAGAAAGAAAAAAAAACTAACCTGTCAATCAAGTCCTGTCAAAGCACAAAGGTCCAGCAATCACACCAATATCCCAAATAATGAAGTCATTACCATGAATGCAGACAGCTGTAAATGACAGCTTGGTCAATCTAGCCTTCAGGCAGCTTTTTCCCCGCCACCATTTATCCTGTAAAAGGTCCACGTCTGGCTGTCTCAAAGGCATGAATGTCAGCAGGTAATAATTGCAGGTGGATGCCCAATAAAAATTTATCACTGAGATAAAATGAAGCGAATGTGTGGCAGTAGCTCGAGAACGGATGGCACTTTTATGCCTTTACTTACGGGAGGACAAGAATAGCAGCTAATAATAAAGTCGTTGGAGGGAAAGCTTAACATTTTAATTGAAAATGTCAAAACAACACTGAATATTCTGAGAGAAAAAAAAAGACACTATTTTGGCCCCTTCATTTTTTTTCCACTTAATTTTTTATGTGTTGATAAGTGGAAGCTGTTGCAACTAGATTAGAAGGGAATAATGTGACTAATATTTTCTTAAATTAAGGTTGAACAACTTTTAATTGCGTTTATTTGTCATCTTAAATAAAATTTGGTATTCAAGTCATGAATAACCAGCTCCACCAAGGACACTAATGTGTTTATTCATTCTGAGAACACAAACAATTAAAATGTTGACACACATGGACATATTTATGTAATTAAAGCAATGATTAAAAAAAGGAGTTTATGGTGACCCTGAATTCTCTTTCATTTGTTTCAATTTGTCAGAATATCTGAATCTAGTCAGATGAAGTCATTCCTTATTTAAAATGTAGAGCTATTATTAAAAATTGAATGATCTAAGCATGACTGTCATGCTTGAAAGGCTTTCAAAGAGCGCAGCCCTACACCAAGGCCAATGTCAAACATTACGCACCTTATTTCAGACAGAATTCAAATTCAATTCAAATTCGGGCTTAATGACCCAACTCTGCTCCAAAATTTAATGAGTTCTTCCCCGGCCCATGCCCCGTCCCTACACCAACGTGCACAGCCACCAGTCCCTGTGTACTTTTTTTTGTTCTGCTGCCTTCTTCATTGTTATTCATGCTCTCTTTATTCAGGTTGAGGGGAATCTTAATGCTATTTTAGATAAGGGTGTGCTTCCAATAAAGGCCCTTTCCTAGTACATCAACACAATACCCTCATACACAAAGCAAGTTTAAAAAAAGAAATGGTTGACATAGTTTGACTTGGACTGACTTAACAAGCCCTCACAGGCAACACCGCTGGGATGAATTTATCCTTTCCTAACACCAGAGACCCTGTTGTCATAAAGAATGTGCTACTGTAAGTTGACCACATGCCAGAGACAGGCCTAAATTGTCAGAACTCAAAAAACCTAGAGCTTTCAAAGAATGTGTAATAGGCAGCTTGAAGTCCAAGTACAGCACAGACCAAAACACACAAGGAGTAGCTCCACTAAAGTCAAAGTGCCTCACAGATGTCCTGTAAAAGGTTGTATGTGTGCAGCAATCTGATTACCTCAAACATGGAAGGCTGATCTTGAAACACCTTGGCGATGTATTTATAGTCTGCGTAAGCCCAATACTCTGAGGAGGAGAATTCAGAGAAAGGCCCAACATCTGTCCCAGACTGGCCCCGGGTCCAGCTGAGGAAGTGTGCCAGGTTGGCCTCCACATAGGAACACTGGGTTTCAAACAGAGGTGCTATAGCAACGGGAGAAAAGAGGAAGAAAGAATAATCACTGGGAAATCATAATAAACTTTCAGTACAATAAGCTTTATCTACACTAAAATAAACACAATTTATTTACCAGAATCACTTCATCATGCGTCGTCACAGAGGCATGAAATTTTGTTTTACTCACTTTTATGAGAAAAATAAATCACAGCTGCAGTGATTTATTTTTTGCTTTTGTTTTAGTAAACAATGTGTGTTGATGGCTGAGTGATGACACTTATAATGAGCGATGCCTGCCTGTCAGCCTGTCAGCTGTTGCAGCCGAAAAAGATGATTTAGAAATCTAATTAGCTAGCTTTTATTAGAGGACACGCTCACTGTTATTTATCACAGGGGGACTCATTATTGTGGCTGTTTTGGAGTCACACTGAGGGCAAAACACACCAGATGCTCAAAGCAAGGCAAAAAAATCCTAATTGCTTTGTATTTTGCTCATGTGACATTTCAAATCTGAACATTAAAAACAGACTTTGAAAAGGTTCTGCGAACTACACTCTATTCTGTAAATCATCTCCTGTCAGAGTGTGAACCACACAAGCCTGAAGACAATTATTATGGGTGAAACTACAGAGTTAAGTATTTTGTGGTGCCCTTGAGCAAGGGCTTAACCACTAACTGCTCTATCTGGGCTGCTCAGTGGCAGCAGGTCAGACTGTGGTGGTTGTACTGGGCAGCTTCCAGGTGTGAATGTGTATAATTACATGGTGATCAGGCTGTAAAAGAGTTTGGCTCTCTGAGAAACTGAAAGTGGGGAGGACAGTTTGGTTAAAGAAAACCACTGATGCACTAAATTTGTCTTTAAAACACATGTTTTCAATTATAGCTTCCAAAATTGTTGGGACACTAGTAAACAGTGACTAGAATTACCACCTCACAGTTGTATGTCTCTGCAAAGCAGTCGGGCTGCAGGAAATACAGTCAATAGAGTCAATTGCCTCTTCTGTTCCTGAGTTATAGTGTTCAATGGCCAGCAGTGTTTTTACAAAAACATCATGACATAGTGAAGTTGACCCTTTACTACATATGTTATCCAATCAGACATTTGTGTTAAATTGTTTCATAATTGGCGGATGAATTCATGACTTTGGGCCAAAAACATGTTTGCGAACCAAATTCTAATCAGATAATCAGTGAGTCCAAGTAAACATTTGTGCCAAATCTGCAGAAATTAATTCCAGATGTCCTTGAGATATTGTGGTCATGAGATAGAGATGGTCTGACCGTCAGATATCCCAAAAATAATATGAAGGCTTTTATGCATCCTATGACTTTGCATTCTTTCAGTGTTTTCTCGTATATAGTGTGATCATTTTCTTCTACCTATCTATCTATCTTACACCTAGCAATACCAAATCAATTTGAGCATGATTAATTACACAGGAAATCACTTCAACCCACATCTGTCGAGATCAATTTTCGGTACAGCTTACTGTTTGCCCCTTCTTTTCTCCCGAGTCTGAACCGGATCTGTTTGTCGCCGAGACAGGCAGACAGGTGTTCTGCAGTCCAGTTGAGAACAGGCCAGTCACAGGTCATGTTCATGAAGACCACTGGCTGCTGCAGGTGATCCAGAATCCTCTGGGTCTCCTCTGCACTGAAGGGTTTAATGGGGTTGGCAGCCATGGCACCTAGGATAGGACACAGAGGATGCAGAAATTGGCTGATAAATAAATGGAATTTAATTTGTGATGTTATATTATCATCCCCATTCAGATGAGCACAAATGGATAACTCAATGGATTCAGGTGACAAACAAAACTACTGAATAATAAAAAAGAGTTCCTCCCTCTCATCTTAAAAGTTTGTTTTTATTTGTGTTTCCAGTAGCCTATGTCCCAAGCATGTTTTTATCCCAGTCATTTCCTCACTCAAAATTCACATGCTCATTCACATCCTGTCACGTCAATGGGTCTTTATCACACTTAAACAGATGTGTCATTTATGCACGTCCCAAAACACAGCAGGATAGCATTATGTATCGCCTTCAACTGCATTTGGATTAAGCTAAATAGCTATGAAAACGACACTTTAGCTGATCAAAAAACAGATTTAAGAATATCATTGTTAGTTGCTAAGTTTGCTTTCTTTAACACACTCGCATAACTTAGCTGGTATTTTAGTAACGTTAGCTCTTAGCTCGTCCTTAAAAAGCAACATGTAGCTGTAACTTTTCTCACCTAGCTCGTTAGCACTACATTATAAAGCAATGATGATGTAATTACACACTGAGATAAAGTGGCTGACTATAGGGAAGGGGGCAGCTTGGTTTCATCGTTTTGAGTGAGCAGCTAACTTACACTTATCACACATCCCCGACAAAAAACAGTTAACTCCGTTCAAAACAGTGAGACGATGCTATCAGCTAGCCATTGTTTGTGAAGAGATATCCCAAGAAAGCTAACACGGCTTCGCGGAAATAGAAGGGTGAAAAAAATACACAGGGGACTCACCTTGCTCTACACGTGTAGCTGGGGGTACAGACGGAAGTAAACAAAGCTCACATGACCGCGGTGTACGGTTTCTGTTTACATCTGGAGCGCTTTCACTGTGAAGCTGCTCCATTTGGGCTCCGCGACCGCTGCAGCAGCCTCACTCAAGCGAATGCTCCAGACGAGCCAAGATGGCGGCCCCAGTGGCGACAGTTTCAACGTTCCGAACAGTTTCCGTTTGGACATGCGCAGTAAAGTTAAAATGACAGAAAGGGGGGAGCTAACGGCTGTTTTTGTTTTGTGTGGTGCTTGGTTGGTTGACTGACTTGAAGCCCCCGGCGAAGAGAAGAGGCGTCCGTTTCCCATTCGCACACATTTAACGTTAAAATTGTTTTGTTTTTGTTTTAAAAACCGAACGGACAAGAAAAGCAGCGACTATGGGTGCCGGTTCGAGCACCACCGAGGCGGCGGAACGGGAGCCTCTTCTCGCCCCTTCCCTTCATCCCGAAGCAAACATTCAGCCAGTAAACAGCAGAGTGTATGGAAGAAGATGGCTGGTGCTGACACTGTTCTCCCTGCTGGCCTTGATGCAGGGGATGGTGTGGAACTTCTGGGGTCCCATCCAGAACTCGGCCGTTCACGCGTTCGGATTCGCCAAGTCTGACATCGCGGTGCTGGTGCTGTGGGGCCCGGTGGGTTTCGTCCCATGGCTGCTGTTCATGTGGTTGATGGATAAAAAAGGTGAGCTGAGCTGAGTTGAGCTGTAATCTGACTGTGACTGGTACACTGTGTCCTATCTTTCACATGGTTGCTTTTCCTGACCTACTGTCGTTTTTGACCCCCTGCCCCTCTGATTATCACCCTCATGTCTTTAGATAACACATGACATGTTGATCTTTTTGTTTTATCACTGAGTGAGAAGACTGATGCAGTTAGGCTACATGTTATGAGTCCTACTACAACTACACTGAACAGGCTTCTCTGGATGTTATCCAGTATTGTGGTATCCCTCTGTGTGGAAAAACTCCAAGGCACTCTCTCTATTGTTATTTTATCTGGCATTGTCACAATGACATATTAAAGTTATTTTTAATATGTCATTGTGACAATGCCAGATAAATAAAGGCATTTTATTGATTTACAGAGAGTGCCTTGGAGTTTTTCTCTGTTTTTATTCCTCCTACAGTATAAAGAGCACCTCTAACTGATAAATGAGTCCAGGAAGTGCTCCACGTTTCAACATTTTCTCACCCCTCTATGTATTATGGTTAATATTATCCTAAATGTTGACACCATTGCATTAAGATATGGCCACTTCAATTCAAATATTTGCTATTGTAGATATCAAGTCTGTCAGTGTACATGTCAATATCTGATAAACTAATCAACCCTTTTTAAATTAACTAAAGTTACAGTTCATCCTCAACTACTATCCTGTTTGTTTGCTGATATTAAGTAGTTAGGCTATTTGGTATTTCCGCAAATAATTTGTCTGACATTGATATGTTTTAGTCTGGAAATATATCTTAAATAGGATTGCACAAATTATAGAATAAGTATTTTAAGTCTGCTACAGTAAGTGTTAGCCTACTTATATTACTTTTAGTACATTACAAGAGTTGTTGATAGATTCTGTGAATTAATCTCTTGATTCACGTAGTGCACATGCAGGTGTATTGGCGTATCGCTTTATTGCATTATAAGGGACGGTTGACAATTGGATCAGTCCACTGCATCGTGTAAAATGTTTGCAGAAAAACAGGTGACAGGCCTTAAATGTTATTTAATCATTATCAGTCTGTGTAGAGGGGTTTTCCTGTGTTCAGTGTTCCATGTAGATGAGTTAAACCCACTTGAGAGCTAAAAAAAAGTGCTGATGTGGGATGAGCAACTTCTGAAGAGCTTTTAAGACTCAAATTTACAAGACAAGAGAATATTTTTTAAAGTGCCTTTGAGTAGAGGCAAAAAAAACCCTGAAAAAGCCGTCCTGACCTCAGCCACTGAGTCAGACGCTTTTCACTGAACCAGTTCCTCCACATCACCTGACCGACACGTCGTAGTTACTGCCCCACTGTCTGAACTGTCAGGTGACAAAAACAGAAGAAGAAAGAAATTACATAACTCATCTTGTGATTCTGATTCAGCAGCAATTAAATGTCAGGGGGGTGTTTTGTTTGTTTTAGTTTAAACACAGGTTGGCGCATCATACCTGCTGCTCAGTAAGTGATAGGAAGTGACAAGACTGTATGAAGTGAAATAATCCAGCGGTAGATTCCCCAACAGACCCGTAAAGTTATTGCTCATCTTAAGACCTGGCCTGCAGCTATGCCTGCCTCTGAGTCATATATTGAATTAGGGCAGTGCATTCTCAGCTCTCGCAAATTGTGTTAAGCCATGGTGTGACCTTACTTAAAAAATCTACGTGACATCCAGAGGCAGCAACAAGACTAAACTGTTGTCTATGATACACACTTTGGTTCTGTTCAGACTTGTCAGTGGGGAAAATGCTGCATGGGCTTTCCTCAGAGACCTCCCTCCACCTGAGGGCAGAAATTGTGGATGATCAACAACACGGTGGTTGCCATCCAAGAGAGGCTGGAGTCTTAAAATCGAGTCATATGTGATGAGGTCATAGCGTACTCATAATGTGCTCAGGATATGACATACATATTTGTGCAGATTCTTCACAATGTGTCAGACAGAGCTGACCCTCCCACTTCACTGTGAGCTGGTAAACCTTGTATTTCCAGCTTGGAGCAGCTTAGATTCCCTCCAGGGGCCCCTCATCAGGTTTCAGACTTTTCATGTATGGTAATTGCTTTTGTGTAAGTACAGATGCAGTACAACTACAACCATCTCTGCAGCATTAGTTTAACAGGAAGCTGAAAATAATACAATTTGACTAACCAATAAGGGTTTGCTATCAATTGTAAGAATTGAATGACATTAAAAGTTATTTTATAAGCCATCAATTATAGGTCATGAATTAAAAAAAAATCACGGGTTAGAGCCGAAGGTTGAATTTAGAGATATTCAATTTACACTTACAGTTATGTAAAAGAATGAAAATTAAGTGTTAAAAATTGAAGGACCCCTGAACACTGTTTAGAGTGAGAGGCTATGGTACTACTTAGTTTGTTCTCCTATATACATGTATCTGCTACCTTTGTATTGTAAAAACAGCCCACAGCATTAAAAACATCTCTTAAGTGCATTTTATTTTTATTATTAATCTGTACATTAACTCCTCAGTTTTTGCCTGCCCTATAACATAAAGCGGAGGTGTATCAAAGTTTTCAGTTTATTATTATATGACCAACAAAAGCATTCATTCCTCACATTAGAGTACCTGAGACAAGCAAAAGTTTGCTATTATTGTTTAACATGGATTGAAATGATTATTGTGATCAATTATCAAAACTGCTGCTAAATCTTAGATGTTGTTTTTTTGTTGCACCTCTAATTAATTGACAAACTCCCCTGTATGTTTGCATTGACTGTGAAACCTCATGTAGCAGCGCAACTAATTCTTTATTGCCTGTACAATAGGCCTTGATAGGCATTAATTATCGCTTCATCATCGAAGTGTGAAGTGTTTTATTAACTAATATCCACTGAGGATTTGAATGACAAGTCCCTGTCAGTACTTTTTGGCAGTAGTGACGTGTGTCAAATATAATATAGCCTAACACTCAACTGAAATGAACATTATGCAAAGTTCCTAACATGCACCATGTGGCCAGTTCTCCAATTTAGGGGTCAATAAAGTGTGATGGTTATCGCCTGGTAGTCAAAGCTTCAATAAATGACAGAGCTCATGAAAAAAAGAAGAACAGGGAAGTGGAGAGAGTATCCTTACGTGGACATCATGTGAATGAAACTGAGAATAGACACTTCCGAAGTGACGGATAAAGGTCTGTCTATAACAAGTGATATTAAAGAACAAGCGTTGGGATTCCTCTTGTGTGTTTAGTCAGCGTTATTATTGGCCATGTTAGTTTCTCTGCTGCTGGGTTTCCTCTAAATTACAGAAGCACATATCAGTACAGTTCAGCAGCACCACACATTACTTTCTCTGAGATGATTGCAGTTGAAATCGACACCTCTGTGAAACTCTGCAAACCTCCACAAAGGTCAGAGTCATTGCAGGACTGTAGCATTATGTAATCAATTCACCAAATAGAAAATACCAAATGTCTGCAGCCTCTGTAACTTGAAGATTTGAAGGTTGTCTTCATAGATAAAGAACAACAAACAACACATTCATAGAGCATGAGAAGTAATAATGCACTATTTTCTTTTTAATCCACTTTCATGACCATATCTTGTGTCTTCCAGGTTTGCGGGCCTCCCTCCTCCTCTCAGCCTTCTTCATGCTGCTGGGAGCAGCTCTGAGGAGCGTACCGCTGACGGAGCAGCCTCTCAGACGATGGTAAGACGCCCCCCCGTAAACGCTACGGTAGCAGATGTTTCAAGCGAGGCGAGCACAGTGACGATGACGATCCTTTTGAAGGGTTTTGGAACGGCGACAAGAGAGTGACTCGTGATCTTCATTGCAGTCATAAGCCTTCCATAACGACCGTAATCAGATTTATGCGGCAAACTTTTTAAACCGGCCGCCACACCCAGTTCAGGAACGACTGTGAACATAGTTTGAGTCGCTTGCCAAAGTTAGGACATCTCCTTGTCTAATGAGTTCACCATGATTTGCGATGGAGCTGACACGATTATGAATTTAATGGATTAGTCGGTCTACAGAAAATTAATCAGCAACTTTTCTGATGGATTGTTTCGGTCATTTTCAAGTAAAAGTGTCACACCTTCGCCGGATGAGGAACAGGAGGATTTAATGCTTGTTTTCTTCATATATCATACAAAAACTGGAAAAGATGCAGTAAACAGGTCACCTCTGGTTCTTCTTGCTAGTTTTTTCGTGTTAATATCAAAAACGATTGTCCAGTTTTGCAGATGTTTGATCATAAACAAAAGAACTGGAGAAGAATGAAGTGATCTTACTTCATCTTGAGAGAATCGTTAATGTCATTCCATCCAGGAGCTGTCAAGACATTTCACTCTGAATCCTAAATGTCAACCCTTAGAGTGGCAGTAGAGGTAAAGTCAGGGCAACAGTCAGTCAATAGGACCACAAGTGTCTACTCTGGACAGAATTTAACGGCAGTCAATCCAAGATTTGTTGAACCATTTCGGTCTGCAGCAAGTGACTGAGTGACCAGCCTTGTTTCCTAAAATGACTTCTCTACACAACTTAGCTGTTACAGTTGTGCAGGAAATGTGATTGAGACCACATTGAGGTTTCTGTCAGCGTCGTGAGGACAATAATTTATGTATTTGTGGAGTCAAAAGATAAAATGTTCACTGACAACATTTTTATTTCCTGGCAAAATATCTCAGTATCCACTTGTAGTGTCTCCAGCATTATTACACTCTGTGACGCCCCAGCTGGAGGCACTATGTTTTTGGACTGTCCGTCCTGTCCTGTCCTGTCCTTGTGAATGTAATATCTCAGGAGCACCTTGAGAGACTTTTTTTTGTTTGTTGTTTGTTTGACACAAATATTAAGTTGCACTCAAGAATGAATTGATTAGGGTTTTTGAGGTCAAGGTCAGCCTGACTTTGCATCGTCCTTTTCTTGTGAGTGCAGTACACCAGGGAGGCCTCAAGGGAAATTCATTACATCTGGCACATTGTATCCACTCGGACTCGGAGGATGAAGTCATTTGGATTTGGTTGGTCAAACAGAGTGAAACGATGAAGTCATGACAAGTTGCATCCAAAGCTCAAAGGTCAACTTCACTCCACATTATTCAGCGCTGTAACTCAGCAACAGAGGACGAGATTGTGACTATATTTTCTGCAACTTAAGAGGTTGACAGAGGCGTACAAGTGCTCGGGCACTCAGCAGCCTTGGTAAAGGTTAGAGAAAGATTGTGTTTTGGTTTAATACAGACAGGATTTAACAGAGGCCTCAGACACAACATGTTTATTTACATCTTTCCCCCAACTTTACCTAAAGGTCTTTTGTTGCCTAAACGTAGCCACATGGACGAGGCTGTGGATGGGAACTTCGTGTGATGTTCTTCTGTACATTGAATACTATCCACCCTTACCACCACCCAAAGACTGCTGACGAATGCACCAAGCTTCATTCATTCAAAAAAATACATTTCCTTTGAATTATTCAGTCAGTTTAGTTGTATAGAAATCTTATTTCCAGGAGGTGAAGTCAGAGCGACTGACCGATAAAAGCGGAATAGTCAAAGCACCAGGATGAACATCGGTGCAACATGCATTGTTGCAGCTTCTCAGGTTGCTGTGCTGTGTTGAGCCGTATTGATTTGAGCCCAGGTCCTGTTTCCTTTCCTCCGGAGCGCAGACCTGTGACTGGGTAGAGGGACAGCCAGAGAGCATTTGGCTGACAGAGAGCCGTAGTCTGAGCGACACTTCAATATTGTGTGCATCCGTAACTTCTTCCTCTGTGTCCTTGCTGCCAGTTCCCTCCCTTATCAGACAGCACTCTGACAGGCCATCGCTGGACAACACAAAAGGACTCCCATTATTCTTTGTGTTAAATTTTTAGTTTTACTTATGAGCCCAGTGTCCCTCTTTTGAGAGAGTGCAAGTGCTTAGAGAAGGTCATTTCAATTATATAATAATGTGCCTTTTAAAAGTGTAATTTCATTGAATATTTCTGAGCAGTAATCTGTCCAATGATTCCTATTGGGCTGCACAATGAGGCAGTATATCATAAAATATCAATACATCGAGGAAATAGTTTTTCAGCATCCCATATCGCTTTTCACTCCACGGATTGCTGTAAATGATTTTGGCTTTCGGAGATCAAATAAATCAATTTTGTCTCTCAGTCTCCTTCTCCCTGTGTCTCTTGAGGCCGCAGTGAGACATTCATCAGTGGACTGAAAAGCTTAGGTTATAGTAACACAGGCTGGATCTAAGGAAGATATAATAGATGCTGTTAAAACATATTTGGCAGTAGAATAACAGTTCCCCTGTGATGCTGCCAAAGTTGAATGAGTAATTACAATTTGCTGTGAAGTGTCGAGGTTTGCAATGTGGGTTTATCGTCGCCTCGTGTGGTTGTAGCATCCTGTGCTTGCTCGTGTTTTCGAGTGATTTCAATCAAGAGTGGCATCCACCTCTATGTTCTTCTGTGCAGCAACATGTAGAGTAAACAGTCGTCGTACATGTACAGACTTGTGATCTCAGGCTGTTGACCTTGTGTAGGTCACTGCATTGCACATCAATACAGCGCTCCTGGCTCCAGGAAAATCTGTATTTCAGTCAGAAACTTGGAGACTGTGTCAAGTTTGACGATGTCTGGAATTTGTCATTTTGATTTCATTTGAGGTCTTCTAGAAAGTACTGTATGTTGCTGAAGTTTCGAATTTTATCATTAAAATCAAACCATAACCATGCCATGATTAAGAAATAGTTTATTTCAAGTCATCTTAATATGTATTTATTATAAACAAATGTTGATTGATTTATAAGAGAGATAAATTGAGAAAAACGACCCCTGATGGTGTCATTTAGCCTCATTCTAGTTGGCCATGAGCCAGACACAACACCTAGCACCTGTTTTTACAAGAAAAATATATTTTTGAGCAAAGCTGAGCTTCCTCTACAATGATACATTATCATTATAGACTATAAATAAAGATGTTGTCTCTGTTAGGCCAGCCTTAAATTTCTGAAGAGCAGTTTTGAAGCTCAGATTGGGCAGTTCTGCCATTGCCCATATTGCCAGAACCTGACTCCATCGAACTGCTGGATAATCCCAAAATGGGCAAAGAGTTTGGGCAGGGTGTGTGAAGCCAATACTGTGGTGCATGCTTCTGATTTTAACATAGGAGTGTGTGAGGATTGACTTGTGTTTTCAGCCTCAAGTGGCCATTTGAAGAACTGCAGTTTTGGCTCTTCAGTGTTGGCTTTGTCAGCAATTGTTGAATTTTTGGGCATGATTCAAATTTGTTTGAAAACCAACAAAGCTCCTTAAAATATCTCTTAAATCATTCATCCGTCCCATGCATGCATATCTATATATTGGTGCACTGATGCAAAAAGCTCCCAGAGGCTTTTACTGTAAAAGGGAAGTAGACTCAAATAGAAACAGGGCTGCAAAGAGAAACATCTTCTTCCTCCTGCATCCAGCCACACAACAGAAGCTGTCAGGTCCTCATGTCTGCAGAGCTCAAGACAAAACACGTACAAAGTTCAAAGTGTGTTGACCGGGGGGGTCAGAGCAGCTGCCGGCGGTTTTTTCCCAGAGGATGATGGGGAGCAATCCTGCACAACCGTGACCTTCAGCTCTTTTGGATTCGGCATTCAAAGTGGAAAACAAGATCGCACAGTGAAAGCCAAGATAACATGAATCATACTGCAAATGTTAGTTCTGACACAGTTCAGCTTAATTTGCATATTAAATGTAGCAGGTCATCGCTCTTGAAGCTGCATTTAAATGGATGACATAGTAGATTATCACAGTAAAGAGCACAGGCTGATAGAATCGTGCAGCTCCCCCGATCACCAGTAGATGTCACTCTTTGCTTTTCAGTATTGGAGATTAAAGAACATCAAGTGTGTGAGAGCTTTTGTTCAGTGACCTGTGCTGCTGGCTCTCAAGATGTTTTTTTTTTCCCATATCAGAACAGGCTTAGACGATGATTTCAGATGACCTGGGTGAAAAGGAAGCTGGCCTTCAAGTATTTTGAATGGACAGAGTTCAAGGACATTTTTTGCAAAGCGATCAAACGGCAGCGCTTGAGTTTCCTGCCCCCCCCCCCCCCCCCCCCCCCCCATCGGGAGACAAGTGGTGACACCGTGACAGTTATTCAGGTTTAGAAACAGCAAAGTTCCCCTGACAGCCCCCTGCAGATCTGTTTGTTCCACATGCCGTTTCATGTTTGAAATGCGATTTACTTCTTTTTGTTTCTTTTTTTTTTCATGCTATCCTCTCACGGAAGTAAAACAGCCTGAGTTTTGAGGTTGTTTTTTTTAAAGGAATCAAAGGCAGTCGTAAGAAAAAACAACAACATGTGAGCAGTGGAACTTCCTCTCCTTTACAACCAGGATCTTCTGTGTAGCTGCTGCTGTCGTTGTGTTTTTGAGAAAGAACCGTGTTTTGTTTTTGTGAGTTTCAGACGGGGACAGAAAAAAGCACTGTTGCATCAGTGATGATCACTGATTAGACCTCGCTGTGCAAAAGGCCGCTCTCAAATCAAACACATCAACTTTTTTTTTACCTCACTCAATCTCGTTTGTTTTCAAGCGTTCATTCTTTTCTCTTGCCCCTTTAATCTCTTTCTCTGTCTGCCCCCTCTACATACCAGCTATGTGATTAGTAAGTGTCTACCAGTGACATGACATCTCAGACTCACTCACACTGTCTTCTTAGTTCTTACTGGCCATCAGAACGTGCTGAGGATGCTGCGGCAGGCTGTCATCTTCCTGTGACAATTGCTGTGGTGCCATTTTCCAGACTGAATTGGTCTGGCCTTTTCTGTGATGGCAGAATTGGGTCTGTCAGCTCCTGGCGGACCAGCAGCAGCAGTCAAGTCCATTTCAGCACAGTGCTGCCTTCTTTGTCTCATTCACTATCAGATTCCCTCTGACAGGGTTCATCAATACTGATTAACTTAATAATCTCTTGTTGAAAAAAATAGAAGCTGCCCCCCCACTCCACCCCCCCCTTCACTCTCTCTCCTCCTCCCGCCACAGTGCGGCTGCTGCGTGTGACCACTCATCCTCATGTTAGTCACCATCTGTCCTCATATCCTGTCACATTAAAGGCAATTTTCCTCTTTCTCACATCCATCATGAGATCCTATAGACACTCAGACAGGATAATGAACTTCAATACTTTAAAATGTACTGTAGCACAAAGTTTCAAAAAAGTGTAATAATGAAAGCTGTCACCAAAATGGGTCAGATATTATTGGTTATATCTGCTTTAAGTATAATTGGGACAGCGTTAAACACTGATGTGATTTTGATGTTTAGATGGTTTTGTTGGTATTATGAGTATAAGTGTTTTGTTTTTTGCTCTGGTTGAGTTATTGTTTGAAATTAGACAGATTGTTTTAGTTGCCTTGATAATCAGTGTTTGGACAAACTGGATTTGAGTGCTGGGGCCTGGGTGCAGAGTAATATTTGTGCCTAATGACATGATGAAGTACAACAGGTGGACCAGTCTAATATCTGGACGCTTCCCAGGCCCCAAATGAGACTGTAATCACAAGAGGCGTGATTGCAGTCCAGCACCTGACTGGCACAGAGCCGGTCTGTGCTGGTTGGGGCGTGGTGGTGTGTCCACACTCCTATACACAGTGAGTGCGGCGCACAAAACAGCACACGATGCCTACGCCGTCTTGAATCAGCGGCTGTGTGCTGCAGGTTAACAAGATACCATGTATATCAACAGTATCGTCAGCTTTTCAGAGTAAAAAAAACACATCCACATATATCAGATGGGTGGCTGAATCCAAATAGAAAAGGTATTGTACCGGCTCCTCCAACAGTTAAAAGCTGTGGAAAGATTAAATTGCTTCACCACGGCGTCTCCACCACCTGCTGCTGCTGTTTGATTATCAGCTGATAGATTCAGTATCCTACCTGCTGCTCCACGATGCCTCCGCTCTTCCCCATTACGAAACAAGAGGCACGGCGGCGACGGCGGTGGCCCAGCCAAATGGAGCGCAGCCACAGTGATATACCAAGTGTTGTACTTAACACAGTGTGACAGACCACAGAAAAAAAACTTCTTAATCAGCCGAGCAGTTAGAGCAGCGGTGCTTACTCTAGGTACGACAGAGCTCCCCCACACTGCTTAATTTCTGTATTTTCCTTTCTCCACCTACAGCTCATTAGCCGGATCAGGTGCATTTGGCCGGTGGAGAGCTAATGAATCTGATGGGAACTGTGCGGCTGTGGAATCAATCACCCATTGATTACAGGAACAAACACATGGCCTGTCAGTTACTGGATGTTGAAAGATGCTTTTAGATGACCTGGATGTGTCATGCGATAAACAACAACCCTATGAAAGACATTTATTCAGCCATGCATTCATTTTATCCACTTATATCTGCAGGACACATTTTAGCATGCAGCAAAAATACAGCAGCTTCTTTCTTTGCAGCCTAATTAGTGTGATGAAATATTCCTATAGTTTTTCTTTTTTTTTTAGATGAAGGTAGAAATGTGTCATAACATACCATAAACAAAGCATTGTGAAGGACTGTAAGAGACACTCCAGCAATTATCTCATTATCATTTTATATAACCTACCTCCATATATTTTTTATGAAAATGAAACAAAAATGACTGCTCCGACTGAAATCGCTTATATCACAGTTGTAATCCCTACCAAAAATAATCACAATGTGTTTTTCTTGGTGCGTCAAACACTAATGTACCCTGTTGTAAACCTGCAGGTTCTTTGCACATTGAAGATGCCACAGAGCACTAACTTGATTGAGACAGGGGTATTGTTGCATGTGTTAGGTTTGATGGTTTTTTTCCCCCCATGTGAGCAGATGCATCTTTGACCTAAATCACAAAGTGCTATATTCATTCATTCATTCATTCATTTTCTAGACTGCTTATCCTGCACTAGGGTCATGGGTGAGCTGGAGCCTATCTCAGCTAACTTCAAGCGAGAGACAAAGTGGTATATATATACTGACAAATGATGTAATGATGATAACTTGCTGTAGTGAAAATAACAGTGTGGCACCGATAATGTGGAGGATACATCTTCTCACTTGTCACTCTTGTCTTCCATCACTTGTAATGAGATGGAGAAGAAAATAGCATAGCGGTGAATGCAGGTTGCAAGTTGATATAGAAATGACAGAGAGGCTGCAGGTCGAGAAGACAAGTGACATCGACAGCATCAACACAGGTGACCGGATGGAAACTTTGATAATGGCAGAATTATGTTTGAATGAATAAGCAGACGATCTTTGTGTTCTGTGCAAATTATGTTTCCCCAAACAAGATTAAAAGACCACGACAATCTATCATATACTGCGTAACCCAGTTGGAAACAGTTAATTTGAAGAACTTTTCAAAGAACTCTACAAAGAAAATAAGGAGTGGGATGAATAAAAAGTAAGTGTCAGGGAATATTTTCAGAGGGTGCCGGTGGTGTGTAGGCAGGGATGCGAGCAGGTCTGAGATGTGGGAAGAGAGATATAGGGTGAACAAGCTATTCCTCCAATCAGTCTGTCAGCCACCGCGGTACTTTGTATTCTGCCATGACACATTTATCTGTCAACCCTGGAGCCCAGTGGACAGCAGTGTTAGAAACAGTTA
This sequence comes from Trachurus trachurus, assembly GCF_905171665.1. Lineage (NCBI taxonomy): Eukaryota > Metazoa > Chordata > Actinopteri > Carangiformes > Carangidae > Trachurus > Trachurus trachurus. The sequence continues at coordinate 23,865,167 of NC_139899.1, forward strand.
GAGGGCAGAGAAGTGTAAGCACACTGAGGAGTGAACAAGCGAATATGTGCCTGAAGAAACTTGCTTTTCTAAATGTAGGTTTTGGGCGAGCCAGCAGAACGCGTCCATCGCACTGGATGCATGCATGTGTTTTAATCTGGTTGACATTTTCTTTAAACAGATAGTTCCTGATTCAAAAAGCATTATTTTGCTGATGTCAAACTGTATGAATATGAGCTCATGTGTGACTGGTTGTGTTTGCATCTGATCTCTTAAATGGTCTTTGCAGAAAAACATGTTTGTATGTGTCAAAAAAATGTATAGTTATGGTATCAGTGCAAAAACCTTAGTGTCATATAAGCAGTAGTGTTGTGTTGCGTTTAAATGCAGTTGTCATTCCCACACAGGTGAATCTAAAAGAAAAAAAATTGTGATATTGATGATTTTCGAGTGACAGTGATGGATGCCAAAAGCATGACAGCTATTTGTCTCTCAGGGTCTCAGAGAATCCTGAAACAGTCCTATCAATCATCTTATTTAATCCAAGGTCTCGAATAATGTTTTAAATCTTAAAATATGAAACTTGTAGACATCCAGTTTCCTCCAACCAGACTGCACACAAAGATACTGAGTATAAGGATGAGCAGGAACTCTACATTGCAGATCTTAAAATCTGAAGACAAATACGCAGAATGAATTTCAACACCATAAACTGAGAATTAGCCCATCTGTCTTTGTCCTCTGTCCTCCTTGTCCTTTTCTCTCTCTGTCTCTCTCTGCCTTTTCCCTCCCTCCTTCCTCACTTCCTGTTTCTCCTCCTCCCCCCGCTGAGCTGTCTCAAGCAGCTCTGAATGAAAGGTGTCTTTACTGAGCTCACAGACAATCAATCAGCCATGCCCTGTCTCTGGCGGCTGGCTGTCTCGGTTAGACACTGCGGGAGGGGGCCGGGTGGTGGAGGTGGTGGTGGTGGTGGGGGTCTGGTACCACCAGGGGACATCTCAGCGTATACCTGTCTCACACGGCAAAGTCTGAAAGTGAGACTATGACTGGGTCTCTCCCAGGAGCAGGTTGTTAACTCACCTCCCTGGAGATATTACACTGAGTTTTCATCCTTCGCCTGTCATTGCTCCATCAGATTTTTTTTTTTTTAACAAGAAATGCTTCATAATTACTTGATGTCTCTATGTTTATTTTTAACTTAATGAATACACTGATGAGAGGCTCACTGCTGCAGTCATTTTTGGTTATCTTTGTTTAACAGCGGTAGATTCAATACAGTGTATTATTAATAGGCTGCACACACGAAAAAGGGTTCACAGGTTAAACACACACCCTGGAAGACTTTAAAGTTTGCGGTACAGTTTTCCTACTGAGAATTTAAAAGTCTACTTTGTGATTTTTTTTTTTTTTTTGCAATGTCTCTGCTACAGCTGGAAGCTGAAATCTCATATCTGGTCAGGGACAATTTGAAGGGATAGTTCAACATTTTGGCAAATTGGCCCATTTCCATAATCCCTATAGTTTTAGGACTAGGTTCTACCTTTTAAATGTCGGTGCAAGCTATTTTTAGAACGGCGGAGCAGAGCCGCGAGCTGCTCAGAGCTACGCTACGGAGGCTCATGGGATTTCTTGGTTTCCCTCATCAAACTCTTTAAATACACAATCCAACAACTCCAAAACGCTCTGGTGGACAAGTTGTGACCTGCACATTCACCACGCTATGAGATAATAACAGAACGTTACGAGACAGAGTTGTTTTAGAGGGAAATTCATGCAAAACTGCTGATGCACGTTCCCATTGGGGGCAGTTTTTCAGCAAGCAGTCTCTGCATTTACCTCGAAAACAACTCCGTCTCGTAACGTTCTTATCTCATAACGTGGTGAGTGTGCAGGTCACTGCTTGTCCACGAGAGCGTTTTCTAGTTGTTGGATTGTGTATTTAATTTAATGAGTTTGATGAGGGAAACCAAGAAATCCCATTAGCCTCCGTAGCGTAGCTCTGAGCAGCTCACGGCTCTGCTCTGCTGTTCTAAAAACAGCTTGCACCGACAATTAAAGGTAACAAACCTACTCCTAAAACTATTGTGATTATGGCAATAGGCCAATTTGCCAAAATGTTGAACTATCCCTTTAAAGTTAAACATACCATGGGATCATATTGTCATGACTTTACTGATTATAGATACATACAGTGCTGAAGTTCAAACTGAAGATTAGCCAGATAAATTTAGGCTGGCGTCAGTCTTAGAATCTAAAAGCCCAATTATTATTCTAATACATGAAATTTAAATAAGTAGTAGTACTTTGGAAAATTGAAATTCTTCTCTCTGTTACAGGTTGATACACGGAGGTCAGTTTCTGAACGGTTTAGCCGGCCCAACCATCATGAGCGCCGGCCCCTATCTCTCCACTACATGGTTCGCTCCTGACCAGAGAGCCACCGCTACAGCTGTGGCCTCGCTCTTCTCCTACCTGGGTGGCGCAGCTTCCTTCATCGTCGGACCTCTGGTGGTGCCGGCCCCCAACGACACCCTGGCGGCGACCACGGCGGCAGCGGTTTCCGACAGCTCCATCCGAGACAGGATCCAGCTGGTTATGTATGCAGGTATACCAAGCAGCGAGCAAGACCCCTCCGAGGGCACGGGAGGATCGATAGCACATAATTTCCAACATCATGTCAGCCCCGTCAAGGGACACAAACACAATCAGGCGGAGGGGATCCAAGATATTTGCAGGAACACCAAAAAAAGTCCAATTATAATCTTCATAACCGCCCCTCTGAAAAATAGATTGCTGGGACTGTTATGCTTAACTGATTCAGAAAATTAAAAGCACGCTGAAAAGAGAAACAAGCATGCTGTAATAGATTGAGGCTGCGGCTTTTTGTTTAACCTAAGGTAGCATTGTTATTTATTTTTAAAGGACAAAGCAGGCACCCTTTGTGAGCCACAAGTTTTGGAGGTCATGAAAGGACAGACACATGAAACATGTTAAAATCTGCACAGTAGGAAACCAGGCTCCTCTCCATTTGATAGATTATTGTGATAGGGAGCTTAACTCTTATCAGGGAATAATAACCAGCTGCTGCTTGACCACATAAATACATACATAAATGATACAAAGCAGTAAAATGCGCTGGTTCGTCAAGAGAAACAAGCTGAGTGTTCAACCAGTGCTGCGTGACGTGGACATGTATTCGGTCTACAGCTGTGTCTTGCAGGCCTTTTGTGTTTGGTCTCGCGCTGTTTTTTTTTTCCGAGGACTTTTTAGATGTCACGCTGACCTTTTTTAAAAATGTCAAAATTGCTCTGACTTTGTTATCGGCGAAGATAACACGTTTGTCTTCTTTTTATCTGTGCCTGCGCTGCGCTGGGCTCCGGCAGAGCTGACTGCAATCGCTGTGCTTTTCGCGGCAGTCCTGCTCTATTTCCCATCACGCCCACCGATGCCTCCCAGTGTGGCCGCCGCCAGCCAGAGACTCAGCTACAGGAGCAGCATCTGCAGACTTCTTAGGTAAAAGCAAACACACATGCACACACATGTCAACACACACACACACACACACACAAGGCAAAGTCACCTGAAAGACCAATGCCATCTGACACGGTTGGTTTGCGGCCGGTACATTATTCAGCATGCCTAAATTGATGTGTCCTTGATTCAATTTGGCTGTAGACGTGTAAAACAAGTGAAACTTCAGCGCTGCATTTTTAAATTAGTTTCAGGTGCTGTCATGTTTTTTACGGCGCCACACTCTCCGAGACAGCAGTCAGGAGCAGATTTCTGCGGCAACTTCGCCGCTGTCTAACTGCTGTGTCCACAAATGCATTAGGTCTAGTATGGCTTCTTGTTTACTGATGCGATGCACGCTTCTTGTCTTAGAAAGTTAAAGTGACAGAGTCTTGTGCTGGAGAGGGATATGGAATCTTAATGAAGGGGTCCGCCACTCACCATCTGCTTGGGTCGCTATCAAAGAAACCCCGGCCTTCCCTCCAGATTAATTACTAAGCTATAAAATATTGGTCACAGCGTCATCCTCTACATCTATACCATCAGGTTCACTTATTGATAGATGCTCAAAACAACCGCTGATGCTCCCATGTGCTGCTAGAAATGGGGAGATGATGCATTATGACACGTTTTTGTGGAATGCAGTTATTGATGTTAAATCATCTTTATCTTTTTCTGTCCATGGGAAAGGCAATCTGGAGACAGTGATTGAATCACACTTAACTACAACCCTGCAACACTACCCCCTCCCTCCCCTTCTCTCTCTCTTGCCACTGTGGAAATATTTATCCTCTGGGCCATAAGGAAGCAGCTTCGCCTGAGGAGCGACTGTCTTGACTTTTGTTGGTCTTGTGGAGGAATGAAGCCCATGGCAGTGGCCAGGGATTAAAGGGCTGTAGAAAAGCGGGAGAGGGGAGCTGGACGACAGCAGCCGGGGAGTTGGCCTTAGCTTTGTTGGCTACACTTGGTCCCCCCTTTAGTAAGAATCAGCCTCACTACTGCACCAGGATGTTCATATATAGGCGTCTGATATAGGCTTAACTGGCTCCCTCAGATAGATGACAGGGACCAAGCAGATATCAACCTAATGCATAATTTTGGACAGATGCACACACACACATACACATACATACAGAGTAGCCAACTTAACTAGGCCATCCAGCTAAGAGGGTTTCTGTTCCACTTCTGATAGGCAGCCGTCCAACGACCTGTTTGGGCAGAGTGTAGTATCTCGGTCCAGCAGTGTGGAGCCTCAGAATTCCTCTGCAGGGACTGGACATGGAGCAGGAAAAGTGACTTTTAAGTTTCTGTGTCCATGTGACATGTGTACTCAAACAGGAGGTAAACATAATAATGGAAACAAATTCAAATGTAAAAACTCTGCAGTTCTTTGAAGCTCTTTAGCCCAGTTTAGCTCGTCGTTTTTTTGGTTTTACAGCACATCCACACTCTGTTTAATTCTCAGTGCGTTCTCATTGGCTGCGTTTCCAGCGCTAACAGGAAGCAGTATTCAAGTGAAATGTCCTCATAAACCCACTTTCCTGTACTTGCCCAGTCCAAACATCAGAGTAGATGATTAGCTTGGTGGGAAAAGTGAAGTGATAAAGATGAAAGCTTATTTTATTGCATTAGTAATGTCATGGCTGGGCTCCATCTCTTCATAAATTTTCTGTTTTTGAAGCCTCAATGATGAGTAATTTGTTACATTTTATATCTGTCTCGCAATTTTAGTGTCTATTAACTGTAGGTGGGAGGTTGGGCTTTGACCAATTCAGTGTAATACGACTCAACAGCACTGTAAACACAACTTAGAGTAATTACTTTTAACTCCTTCTCTCCATCCCTTTGGGTGAGATTCCCAAGAGAGACTCTTAGGTGTAATGAGTAATGGGTTGTAAATACCCATTGTTTCCTTAATAGCTTGCAATAATTTTTCAGTTGTAGGCATGACCAGTTTGTATGCCTATGGTCGCCCACCTGTGCACTACGGTTCCTCCAGTCGCCTGAAGCAGAGGGGGTTTATTCTAGCTGTTATATGTGGTGTTCTGTAAAAACCTAGTTATAGTGTTTCCTCTTAAACTCTCTCCATGAGTTGAGAGCATCTGAGCATGTAACTAGCTCTGCCTCCTCCCAAGTGTCTGTTTGGCGGATGTGAAGCATTTTTATGGAGGGTAACATAAGGCTGGAGATGGCAATGAGATGAAAATCTAAGTTGAACGTGACCTAATTAATGCGATTAGGTAATTTTATAACGACGCTGGGGAAGAACTGTGTTTAAAGTGGATTATTTGCATATATCACACACAATCTGCTCAGTAAAGTCGTATCACTGTTGATTAGTGTGTTCTCGGCAAAGTTTGCCTCTGTAGAAAGTGACAAAACGGCAAAAATTAGTGCCCTCCACAATGACAGCAGGTGTCAGCCACCCAGCCAGTTAGCCCGCCCGATACCTATCCATTGATGTATCTGTTCATCCATTTAGCCTGTCAGGGAGTGAGCACTGTTTAATGATCTTCGGCTTGATGAGAGCTTCCAGCTGTTCACATCTGCCTCCACAGCAGCGGCCTAATTAGAAGCCCGACTCTCTCTCCACACATGGTGTAAAGTTATCATTGTATTCTGATCACAGTCTGAGGGAATGCTAAACAGCCCCGAAGCCGGAGTATTGATGATCCCTCCCTCCCCGGTCATACTCATTTTGGCTTTGAAAGTTGTCATCTTGATGCATTGATCTCCAGCCGGGTCTGCCAAGGACAAATGGCACTTAGCTGATGACGCCGCCAGCTTTGAGACTTCTTCAGGAAATATTTCATCACCAAGCAGGGAAAAAAGGAAAGGGAAGAAATGTCCCCGTCTCTTACCCAGTAGCTAAAGCGTCTTGTTTGCTTACGTTTGGGTTATCTAAATAAGCTCTCAGACGGAGGGGGAAAAAAAGGTGCATGGATATTGATTTCCTGCTGTTGTGGGCAAGGTTAATGAAAGGGGGTGCTGGGAGAAAAGCGGAGAGGGTGCTCCATCATGGGGCTTTTATGATCGTCCCTCCATACTCCCTCCAAGGCCGTGCGGCTTCATACCGCTTAAGACAAGACAGGCCTGCAGTGGAGAGGCAGGCTGTGTTTGTTTTCCTATGGAGTCGAAGCACTCTGCACAGAGAAGTGATTCATTGTCTGAAATGCGCCGGTGTCAGGGAAGTGGAAGGGTGTGCATGTGTTTACAGCAACAGTGTTTTTGCTGTACAGCTTTTGTATCATGGGACAGAACCCCCCCCCCCCACACACACACACACACACTAACTTGAAAGTGTGTGTGTGTGAACTTTAAACAGTCTGTGTTGTTTGAGCGTTTGATGCCATAGTAAGGGATGCGGGAGGCCAAAAGTGTTCTACAGATGTCCCTGTGCGATAGTGCTCAGGATGCTGCTGCCGCCGCCTGCATTATAATGAACAAAAAGCAGGAGGAGAATAAATGTTAAACAGTGTCCATAAACCAAATAGAAGAGAGCAGGAAAACAAAACAATCTATGAATCTGCTGCCTGCTCTGCCAGCTCGGCCTCATTTGTCAGACGCCCAGTGATTCTAATCACATTGTTAGGGTTGAGGAGGTGGCTCCTGATTTAAATCAGCAAGCCACCTCATTGGGCGAAGGTGATTAGCGTGGGTGTTCCAAGTGATTGTAATTGGGTTGCATGTGATTGGAGGGAGGCCATATACCCTAAAGAGGTGAGCTCTCTGTTTGTACACTGGATGATGTGCATACACAATTAGGTATAAGGAGGTGTCTTTTTTCTTCTCTCTCTCTCTCTCTCTCTCTCTCTCTCTCTTGCTCTGTGGTACACAGTTTGCCCTAAGCTGATGAGATATTAGCAGACAGTTGGTAACGAACCCTGCAGCACAATATCTGTAGCCTAAAGCCATTCATCACAGCTGGGAAATGGCTTTGTTTTCATCTCTTATTGTGCAGTAGTTTGGTTTCAGCTGATAACTTGATTAGCGACCACCCTATGGCAAAGCTTAGCTCCGTAAACTGATATCAAAAACTAGTTGGTGATCAATAATGAAGTGATTTATCAAGCAAAATGCAAAGTAAACTCTGGTTTTAGCTTCTCAAACATGAGCACTTGAATATTGGATGTGTATTGAATGTTTGGGTTTTAAATTGTTGATCATTTGAAGGTCATCTGGGGTCTAGAGCGGGTATTTCTCAAATGCTTTATAGACTAAATGTCTAATCAGTTAATAGGAAAAATGATTGATAGATAGTATCTCTAATATAAACAATCCAAGAGATGATAGTAAAGGATTTTCACTTCATTAAGATGAAAACCTTTAATCCCCCTCTCCTGTTTTCACTGTATGAAATGAAATCACATTAAACAGTGCTATCAAACTAGAATTTGGCTTTTTAAAACTCCAATCTGAATCCACACTGACAGCTGGCTGCAGTAGTTGTAGTGATTTGAAAGGGGGTTTTGAAGGCACCACTTTCAGCTTCTCAGTCTTTGTAGAAGCAGGAGGTTTTGATTCAGTGTTTAATTGGTCACTGCTGAAACCAGAGTGAATTGAATCTGTTATTTCTTTTATAATATCTAATTTATAATCAGTTCCATCGCAAATGAAATCAAATGCAAATGAATCAGAAGACGTCTCTCTCCATCTGTTGAACAACACAGGACCATGCCATGGAGCTAGAAGAAAAGCACTGCATTGTATTGTTCAGCTTTTTGGTTACATGATGTTGCCCTGTGTGACACTTCAGCTTTGTGCTGGCAGCTCAGCCCACTCTGTGCAGGTAGCTGCTTATCTGCCTGTCACTACTCTCTGCATAAGGATAGATCTTTTGCCATGACAGAGTATGCTAGTGTGTGTGTGTTCGTGTGCATGTACACTATTGTGAAGACTAGTAAAAAAAAAAAAAAAAAAGACCTGGGGCTGATGGCAGGCCTCCAAACATCAGTGAACAGGAGGGGAATGAGGAATTTCATTATGTTGCTTTCACTCTTTCATCTCAGGCCAGAGCTGTTAGGATGTAGACTGTACCTGATGTTAACAGTCTGTTTTTACAGAACAAAAGTGAGTGGCTGAAGTTGATAAAAATAAAATAAACCAACCTAGAGGCTAGCATAGTAACCCACTATCCTCTTACTGGATGTTAAGTTGTCCGGCATACTGTATAAGATTACAGAGGATAAAGAAGATTTAATGACACGTTATGCATATTATACCAATCTAATTATTCCGGCTTGATAACACATACTTCTATGATGGGCCTACCAGTGCACAAACAACTGGGCTGCAGGACTTTGTTGCAAGTGCAATCTTGAATCTCTAATGCGGTTTTATCCTCTTTTTTTAGCAACGTGCGGTTCCTGATGATAGCACTGGCCTACGCAGTCCCCACAGGAGTGATTGCCGGCTGGTCAGGAGTCCTTGACATGGTCCTTACACCCGCCAAAGTCAGTCAGGTAGGCAGCAACCACACATACTCTCAACGGAATGACATATCACCTTTAATCTTGGTAATGTATTAGGTTTGGATAAAAAGAACATCAGTAAAGCAAGGTCACTAACAGCACTGAATATAGTAGCTATGAGTGGGCCTTTTTTCTTTTTTTTTTCTCAGTACACACTATGCCAAGAAACATTTGTGTGGGAAGGCTTTGCAAACAGCACTCCAACAAAAAAAAAAAAGTACAATCCGTAGTCAATACTGCTATTTTGGCTGCCTCTTGTTAAAACGTGCAGACTGGGTCAGAACTTACTCGACTCAACACTTAGATTTCGATCTACTTTTACCCTTTATTTGGATAAGTTGCAACCAAGAATAGAATGAAAAGACACCCATCGCTTATTTCTGCATGAAAACGAAGCGCACTGAGTAGCTCGGCGTTTCATTTGCCAGGTTTGATTTTCCCATTTTTGAAAAACCTCGACTGCGCCAGCTGTTTGCAGATCTTTTCATCTGAGCGCAGCCCACTCAGATGGGACAACAATGGGATAATAAGGCGGCGAGGCTTCTCTTGGCGGTTGCATCTTTAAGAAAGTCGTCATGCCTTCTTAGAGTGATGCCTGTTATTTGTCCGGTCGATTCTCCTTCAAGTCGACGCACAGAAAGCACGCGTTGCATTTTAAAGCAGATGTGAAATACTGCAGGGATGCTGGGGGATAATTTACCCCAAGGCTCCTCTTGTAAAATGACAAGTGTATTTCTGTAGAAGGCCTCCTGACAGCTGAACTTTTCCGCAGTGCTTTATTAACTCGCTCTTACTCTCCTCTGAATACACTTTAAAGTTCAAAGACGATGTCCTTCACCGTCCCCAAAAAATCAGATTCAACCGCATTTACAGGAATCTAAAAATAAAAGAGGTATAAAATGGTGGAAAAAGAAGAGGCGAATGATTGTTAATCACGCTCAACACTTCTGTCCGTCTTTAGTGAAGGGGTCCAATCAACTGTGATTCTCCATTTGCATCCCAGCTTTCCATCTTCAGCTTGAAACACACACAAAAAAAGAGGAGGGCACGTTGAGTAGGTTGCGCGGTGCAGGTTTGAGAAGAAGAAGGTCTGTGTCATTTGCATCGTGTGTCAAAAGACAAAGGGAGGATCTTTTCAAGGTTATCATCAGACAGGTGCTGCTTGACAGGAGATCACACACAGGAGAGCCAAGGAAGAGACACTTCTCATCACACCTCTATCTTTCTACCCCTGTCAAGAGGTAGCAGGGCGCATACCAAATTGTTCTCAGATTTCATTTGTTCTCAAAAGATTTTTTTTCTTCCTCTCCTCCGCATTTCTTTTATCCATGCTAGTTATGGAGATAAAAGTGTGTTACGAATAAAAGCCTGTTGCAGCGAGGTGAGTTCCGTTACAGGATGTCCCATGGGTATAGAACTCTGAGCTTAAGAAAATGCAATGGTACAGTGAAGCATCTAAACATGGTGAGATGTTTAAAAGGAGCGTTAATGCATCAGAAGAGTTCTGAACATGGTCTTTGTTCTTCAAATGTGGTAGATGTTTGCTCTTTAAGTCAAATTAAACAGAGGAAAAGGCAAACACTGCATCTCCCTTTTTAAAGATCACCATGCCTCCGCAGATCCAAATCACAGGTTTTATCTTCCTATCTGCTCTAAGCTTTGTTGACTCTTGTCGGATCCAGAAAGAGTACGGAGAGATTCTGCCAAAGATGTGATATGTGTGTGTAGACCTTTTACCTGTATCCATCCCTAAGCTCCTGTGCATGTGCACCGGAACAAACATTTTTGCTTTGCTCTGTTCCCTTTTCGTTATCTGCTTCTTCTCATCCTCAGAAAAATGCTTCCGACTCTGACTGTTTGTCTGGTAATTTAAAATATGCAGTAAGAGCCTCGGGCCGAGGCACGAAAAAATGATAGCAAGAGGGCAATTTCATACTTTCTATTAATTTCCTCGTGCTTTCCTATAATTTGCTCATTTTTGGTGCAGGTGGGTGGTTACATGAAGGTGCACTCACAAATAGATATCCCCCGGTGCACCTTTCCTTTTGTCGGTAATTGCTCCATTGTATCGGAGCAGGGGTCATTCTGATTGTGAAGCCAGTGTCCGTCTGTTATGAGACAGTGCACGTCCACTTAGCACTATCTATACACACCAGATCCCTGCTCCTCCAAATGGGTGGGATGCTCGTTTCTCACTTAAATCCAGTTGTGCTCCCCCTCATTTATGCTCACAGACCACACTGGGATGGATCCGATGCAACACACTCCACCTACATGCCAGCATCCAGCTATCTTGGTTTATTTCCACTCTCTGTCCTCTGTGTTGGATTCTCTTTCCTTTCACTTCCCTCCTCGTCCATCTCTTCTCCTCTCCTCTCTGCTACATGCTGTCACTCTCATTTCAAATAATGGCTGCTGTGCTGCAAATACAGAATGCAGTTTTTACTGTTCTGAAGTGTACACATTTGACAACCTTGCACCACCTCTGCGTCATGTAGTCATTTATCTTTAGTCTGTTTCCAGATCTCGCTTCATCTTCCCCCTCCTCTCCTCTGCCCTCCCCTTCCATCCCTTTACAGCATTTTTCTTTGAGCCGTTCTTCAGGGTTCCTCCTCACAGATAAAGACGTGTCTGTCATCTGTTTTTTTTTTCTTTTCTTTTCGGCAAGCCATGTAGTCTGATTGAGAGGTGGCCAGGGCTGCTGTGAGGCAGCAGGAATAGTTGTCACAGGATGAGACAAATACTGCTGTCTACTTTCTAAAACCGATTTGGAAAAACAAACTTGCACAGCAGAGGGTTTTAAAACTATCATAGCCATAAAAAAAAGGATAATAAAAAAAAAAAAACACAAAGTACAAATGACAAAAACTGATCCAGCTCCAAGTCATGTCTCTAGTCAAAGATGTTCAGCTGTGACCAGGGGAGAGAAATTGACTAAATATGACAGAAGAGCAACTTCCAAAGATTGATTAAATAACTGGAGGGCAGAGGGACAGAGATGGGCAGGGATGGGGCCGGCTGGCAAATGGCTCAGCAGGACGTGGTGATCCGACTGAAACTAGCTGTGGAAAATTAACTTTGAGTGATGCTAAAATTGCAGTAGCTAGAGGGTGAGGGCACACTGTGTTTGGCTTCTTTAAGATACATGGATTTCAAAGTTTTCATGCTTGTAACTTCATGTATTTAAAGGGATACTTCACCCAAAATCAATAATTCACCAATTCTCTACTTACCGTCATGCCAAGGAATGGTTTGGTGAACTTTTGGAGTCATCAACTCTTTTGGAGTTCCAGGGGGGGTCCAGCTGGCAACGGATTTACATATAATAGCAGCGGATAGAGCTCACTTTGAATCGTCCAAAACACACACTATGAAACATCGCAAGATTTGCTGCGAGCTGTTCGTTAGTCGTTGCAAAGACGGTTTATAAACCAAAACCTTCCATGACGAGTCAGCTTCCTGTATGCATGTCACGTGGGCTTCTGCACGGCCACGCCCCTTTAGGGAGACCACAGGCAGCCTGGAGTGTATTGACTCCAATGGGACAATTTAACGGGAACACCGATTATGGTCGAGTCTTTCTCCCCACAGTCACTGAAGTAAATTTTAGACTCATTTTTCAAAAGCCCCATCTCTTCTGAACATTTTGACACGAAAATGGCAATTTTCAGACGGACACATCAGGAGAAAATCCACTTTGTTCACGACCTGTCTCTGTCTCTACGACACACTCTCGCGAGATTTGGCACAGATCTCCTAGGCAACGTCAAACAAACGGCTGCGAACTCCCGTGAAAATGATTTAAATTATTTTTGTCATGCTAAATATTACTGTTAGTAGTGTAAATATTTAATGTTATCATAAGAAAATATAAATATCTCACTTTCATCTACCTACAAATTGTATAAATCCACACACACGTTCACAGACGAGGTGGGGTGACGGTTGGCCACGCCCATTTAGAGAGACAGGAAGTGTATACCATTTCTATCATTGGAGCAGCCTCTCATGGAGTATCTTTCCATTTATTGAATATCTTTGGTCGTTGTAAACCATTGGATTTATGATGTAAACACGGAAAAACATCTCACAGCCAATCTCACGCATGCGCACAAACATCAACAGAGCCACTGGGAGCTACTGCTACAACAAGGCTAAAAACAGAGATCAATTTTTTTTTCTCTGAACAACTTTTTCATGTCACGGCTTCAGGACACTTGGGTCAGTACGGATGAGCAGTATGGAGGTATTTGGATGTTTCTTGTGTGTTTTGGACGATTCAAAAGTGAACTCTATCCGCCGCTATTATATGAAAATCCCCCCCCCCTGGAACTCCAAAAGCGTTTTGATGACTCTGAAAGTTCTCCAAACCCTTCCTTGACATGACGGTGAGTAGATGATTGGTGAATTATTGATTTTGGGTGAAGTATCCCTTTAAAGCCAAATGTTTCATAATCTGCTCAGCCAATCATGGCGCAGCAGTGCAATGCATTAAATCATGCACACACAGGTCATGAGTTAGAATGAATGTTTACACCAAACTGTGATCTCAGTGACTTTGACCAAACTATGATAGTTGGTGCCAGGTGAGCTGGTTGGAGTATTGCTGAAACTGCTGATCAATGGTTTTCATAATGGCACAAAAATAAAAATAAAAACATCCGGTGAGTGGCAGTTCTGTGGATGTAAATGTGTTTTTGATGGCAGATGGGAGGAGAATGGCCAGACTGGTTGGACCTGATAGAAAAGCTGCAGTTATGCAGATGACCACTCTTCATGACTGTGATGAGCAGGAAAAACAGCTCATAATGCATAACACGTTGAACCACATTATGTTTTATTCCTTTCAGCCAAGAACAGTAATCTGCGGCTGCACTGGGCGACAGTTATAGACTGTAGAATTGCACTTTGGTCTCATGAATCTGGATTTCTGCTGATGCAGCTGATGGTAGGGTCAGAATTTGGCATCAACAGTATGAATCTATGAGCGCAACCTATGATCACAACTTAGTTTGAGTTAGAACAATAATCACACACAATATATTCTAACTAATAACACACAAGTAGTTGTATTGTTTTTGCAATCCCAAAATGCTAATTGGAGTTTGGAGTTAACAAACCGAGAATCCAGTCAATGAAACAAGATTGTAGGAGGATTATAATTGTATATAAGCAGGAGGAAGTATAAATGAGGGTGAGGCCAGGACAAGAACCAGTGAATCACAGAAGGGCGGTTCGCTGGTTTGACAATGCCAATGTGCATAATTATTGGTTTGGGTCTGATGAGGAAATGGGGGTAGTAAAGGCTCAAGTAAAAACACCGCACTGCACCATTGAGCATGGAGATTAGCATCGCCATAATGAGTCTGAGTCAGGAAACAGGTACTGTACTGTGATCATCAGTCATGTGTAATTGTTCCCTTAATGGAGACGAGCCATTTAGAAAGCACAGAACTCAAAGGCTGATCGGACGTGTTCTGCTTCTTTTTTAGTGTTATTGCTGTTTTTCTTCCTCTTTCTCTAAACCCTCTTGCAAAGTTGGAGACCACTATTTAACTTTAGCAGAATGGATGTTCTGCCTTCAGACGGAACACTTGCTTTTTCCACTGAAGCCTGTTTTGTGGATTTTCTGGGATTACATGAAGTGACTTGAAGGAGGGATCCCATGTTGAACTAAAGCGAAGGATAAGGTCTTTGATTATTGGCTTAAAGTAGCTTATAACAAGAGATTTGGAGGGAAAAACATTAAGCAACACAAACACGTTAACGTGTCAAGAGCCTCAAGACCTGGCTTCCCCTTCCCCAACACTAGTCATCTCCAGCTTATTGACACAATCGCAATATAGCAGACGTGATTAAGCTTCAAATCTGTCCCTTTTTTTAGGGTTCCAAGTTACTAAGAATACTGCGGTTAATTACCTCTCCACCCGCACATGAAACATAGTCATTTGCATCTCCGAATTGAAATGGCTTGGCAAGCAATTTGTGTTTAGCTCCCTAAATTGCTGCACAAACCAATGTGGCATTACACGCCTTAGAAGCCCTTGCATCACTGCTGCATAGCCTACATACATAATAAGCAGCAGTAAAGAGGGGGCCAATGGGGGTAGTGGGTGTTTTTAAAATGTTTGTAAATCAAATATTTCAATCTGCGCCATTTACTGGAGAGGTGAATTTTCACCTCACCTCAAGCCATGCATGCCTGCCCGATGAGTTTTAGCATATTACAGACGGCTGGCCCACACACACAACACTCTGAGGAGTGTAATTTAGATCAAATATAATAACATTTTGGCATTCATCACTTACTCAGCCAGAATACATTTTACATTTAATAACTTTGATAGTCCACTTTTCTTCATTATAGACTTTCCTGACAGGTCGTTGCAGACTGTGATTAAGCAAAAAGCATCAGATTCTACTTTAGATTCTGCTCCCCTGCTATCTCATCTTCCATCTGGTTGAATTTGGTTGAATGTGAGTTATTGCCTCGGGGAGATGGATGGGAACCAAACACCTTCATTGGCACTCGGAGACGTTCTCGCCTGGGTGCCACGCGCTGATTGGTTTTGTGTGTGTGTGTGCGAGCGTGTGTGCATGTGTCAGACTTTACCTCATATTGATTCTTGCTGCAGTCTCTTGGCCATAGTGTGCCGTTGTTTCTCCTGACTTCATGGCCGAGCGTACGCGTTTGGCCTTCGTCAGGGTAAATAAGAAAGGACAACCATCTCTCTCACTCACACAGACACACACACACACACACACAATCCCACAAACAAATACACACACTGCTGTTTCTATAGCAATGCTGCCTGGCAATTTACCAGACACACTGACTGACGGGCCTCAGCAGACTTCAGACATTTAGCTCTTGCTCTCCGTTTAGCTCTGTCCCCACAGTCATGGATTGCATGTTGAACACTGAATAACCTTCCCTTTGCTTCACCACTCTCTCCCCTTCTCTTCTCCTTTTTCCTCTCTCGCTCTTACTTTTTTTCTTTTTCTTTATTTTAACCCACCATCCTGTTTTCTTTATTTTCTACACAGGTGGATGCAGGTTGGATCGGTTTCTGGTCGACTGTTGGAGGCTGTGTGTTCGGAGTAGCAATGGCCAGGTGAGCTCAAAATCCCCCGTCTATGATGTAACTGGTTCACTTTGTGACCGCTGAGTTTGGTTTTAAGGTGAACACAAAGACTGTACAAGCAAGTTTAGCTCACTAAGACCTGTGTATATGTATCTGGAGCTTCCCTTGAATGGGCTTGCTAATTAACATCTCCCACAAACAAACTCCCATGGACCTGAGTAGCCTATATCCAGACTTCTCATCCATGTTATTATGTAACTTTCAAAGGAGAACATAGTGCCAACCTTGCCTGGTTCCAGACCCTTGGACCCCTCCAACCCTGAAAATGGTAATTCAGTCTGATTATCTGGCCACCCAGCTCAGTGAAAACTTGATGGACCCAGCGAGGCATCAAATTAGAAAACAGGCTTTTACTGTAACTGCTCATTTACATTTGCAGGCCTTCTCCGTGTAACCCACGTAGCCCTCCATGTAGAGTTGTCTCAAAGATGGTGAGCAAATCACACATTTGAGCAAGTCGTCTCAGATGTAGATTACAATGTAGCTGGCATAATGACCGGTCTGTGTGGATACTTTCTGTGTTTACTTGTGGTCGGACTAAGAGGTCCTGTTCAGACCTGTGATCCTATCACAATTGGACAGCACTAAATACTATTCAGTTCACAGCTGCCTCCTCACAGATGTCTCAAGTGGCCACTTGTGATTGGATATCACTCCCCTGCTCTATATATATGCAAATAAAGATATTTGTCTTGTTGTTTTAAGACAGCCCAACTATGACATACGGCTCCATCCATTGTAGTTCTAGTTTTTGCCTCTTGATGGAAAATTCAGAGAGGATAAAAGAGGCACTTTAATTCATAGATACATGCAACCTGTCATTCGCTGCAAACAGACAATTCCCCTTTAAAAAAAAGTCCATTCAGGTAAATGGGGAGAAAATCATGATTAGAGATGGTAAAAACACAATCCTAACACATCTGTGACTTCAATACAAACAGGATGGTTGACACACTGTCAGAACCACCTGTTCCAGCTCAGATGTATATATCATAACAAAAAAGATGGAACAACCTGTAATTGTTGCAACTATTCAACTCTAGCTCTGTGTGATAGCCTTGTGTGAAGAAGTAGATTAGGAAATAGTACCTTTTGAATCTCGCTCACAGTGGGATGACTCTTGTCACTTGGTATACACATATATATTGTGTTCGGTCTGTTGCCCTGACACTATTGAGGCTGCGCTATTCATAACCTCGTTAATAACTAACTCTTTTGTGGAGGGTTGACTTGAGTTAAAAAAGGAGGGTCTCTCTTTTGCTCTCCTCATCTAATCTACTCTCTTTTAATATATGATCTGAATCCTGCGACAGCGTGATAGAGGGGAGGAGGGGGGGGGGGGGGGGGCAGATGCTAATGCATTTGCCACTTCACCTCCTCTGATGAATAGGGAGCCACACGGTGAAGACAAAGTGTGGAGTCTGCAAAAGCAAGGGGACTCATTCCGCCTCTGACGGATATATGTTTATCGTGGGCTGAGGCCCAATCAGCACTTCCAGGCAGGCCCACTGTTTTCTTTAAGTTGTAATCACGTAAATGAGCCCATAACTCCCACTGTTAATCAATGAAGTTGTTTGCAGCAAGAGATGAGTGTATGTAAACAGAGCTGTTGAGTTATTGGTGTTGATTACATGGAGTCTGAGGCTACGGACGTGGATTGATTAGACTCTCTCTTTTGCTGCTACTGTTGATAGTTAAATGAAATTCGGCTTCAACAATTGGCCGCGTGTCATTTGCTCCGTGGTTCGGCTGAGGAAACGTGGCCTGGTGGAGGTCAGGTGTGAACCTGTAGCAAGCATCAGTGTAGTGACTGGATTGCCGCTCTGAAACGCCACCTGTTCATTAGGAAAACTGTATTTCCTGCACCGTTGCACTGAGATATTGATCCGACTAATATTTAATAAAGCAAATTCCTTTTCTTTGTCATTACAAAAAAGTTGTTATTTTCACATTACGACTGCCACAGAGCTCCCTGACATTGGTATTATTTGCTAACCCACTCTAAAAACGTGTAAACACCTTTTCAGATTTATTGACTTAAAAGCTTTGTTTTTGTTACACAACTTTATTGTTTCATCTTTGCTAGTTCAGAAGTCCAATAATTTGTTTCAAATATACATCTGCATATTTTACCCCCATCTCTGGGTAATAATGCGTCATGCTAAGCTATATCATAATTGAGACATTATCATCTTGAGATGTGTGGCTGCAGCTCCTGGGTAATGGAAAACAGGAAGCAGACATTCTCTCATTTAGTATCATCATTCAAAAGGCTGATGGCTTTTTTTCCCCCACGCATCTCCTCTATGATTATGATGTCCGTTGGGAAACGAGCCCCTAGATGCAATCTGACTGGGCTCCTTTTGATTAGAGCAATGTTTTAAAATAGCACAAACAGAAAGAATAAACTGTATCTTTACTTTCTTCTTTCTCTCTCTACTCCTATAAAACGAAATGGTGCCCCCCCCCCCCCTCTCTCTCTCTCCTCCTCTGCTCCTTCCTTCTTTCCCATCCTGCTGGAACGTGGCATCATTAGATATATTCCCAGTAAAGCCTGTGGTAATGAACTGAGCAGAGAGCAATCTTTGTCCCTCGTCTCACCCCCCCCTAGCTGCCCTGAAGATGTTAATGTCAAAATGCGAGTTATTATACACCCCTAGCTGTCCCCGTCCCTCCAGCTAGCACAGTACCAAGCCAATGCTGAGCACAGTTTGCCACAGGGGGGGCAGAAAATGGGGCCCCCCTTTTAAAATGCTTTTTGTGTTGCAATTTCACATTTTAAGTGGCTTATACCCTCGCAAAGCTAAATTTCTCAGGGGATCAGTGATCGCCCCTTTGCCAAAAGAAAAAAAAAAAAAAAAAAGAAGCACTGGCTGCTTGCAAACAGTTCCCTGCCTGTGGCTCGCCTTTGGATAGTTGAATGGCAGGGAGCTTAATGCAGCAGGTTCAATTAGCGGTGGCTGACGCTCCAAGGTGTGGCACCCGTCACGGAAACATTTGACAGACAATTTGGCAACAGTTTAATTGCGTGGCCCAGACAGAAGCTGATTGGATAACAGTGGCTCGCTGGCTGTACACTTTCCTCACAGATCGAGGAGGGAAAGAATAACTAACAAGGGTCCCTCATTATCTTCCCATTAGTAGCCCCAGTTAAAGATCGGCAAAGGGAGAGGGGGGGGGGGGGGGAGAGGAGGCGGTGGAAAACAGAAGTGGGTTATTCACGTTCACATCACAAAGGGCTGAGCCAGACAATACTCCAGGTTAATGAGCTGAGATAGAGCAAACACAAATGACTCATCAGCTACTGCCTAATTTGTTTTACCTGCAAATCCCTGATTGCATGCGGGTCATCTTAGTCCGTCTCCAGCTATTTGGTTATTTATGGCCTGTCCCTCACTGAAAACATCGACAGGCCCAAATGATAATACCAAACTGATGATATTCATCATACCCCCGCAGGCACTAGGAGAGCAGAAAATGGAATCTGATTCTACATGACTTAAATGATGCTATCTTTATGGCCAATAAATCCTGTTAGAGGAGTGTAAAAGATAGGCTTTTAATTCCGACATTGCCTCATGAGATGACATGACCCTCTTTACTCACTGAGCAGTGTAACGGAGGTCTGAATTACATGACTGGGCAGAAGTGTTGTTAGTCATGTTGACAACAAGAAAACACAAAAATATCAAGACTATAGGGATGCACGATAACTTTTTTTTTCCCACCGATATGATAACTATCTGCTTCTCATAACCAATGCCGATACCAATAACATTTTTAATGGTTTATATTTACACACCTGAGGTTAAGAAAGGCTAAGATGTGGTGAGTAAAGTTTAACATTATAGCTCTGCCTTTGACTTAACCAAATAATATAACTGACTGTAATCATAACAAAAACCATGCCATTAATCTGTGTATTTTGGACGATAATTATCAGCCAATATTGGGCCGATAATTATCTGTACTGATAGTTATCATGCATCCCTAATCAAGACCAATAAAATATTCTGGTGCTTTCCCATTTCTACACCATGTTTTGTGGCAACAAAGCCTTCTACAGTATTTCTACTAAGCTCAATACATCTTAGAGGAAGTTAGAGGATGCAGCTTTTCCACATTAAAATGAGTTGTGTATTTACCTTGTTGTCCCAGATGTTTCTAACGATTGTCAAATCTCGAGAAATGTGTAATATCAATCATGGTAATGATCCGTTGTGGTTTGGTTGCACATCGATGTCGTCATATCCTCTGTGTGCATGTGTCAGTGTTGCGGTTATCCTCCTGGAGCTTACATTTTACTTTTAATCCAGTTCTCAGCCGCATTTTAAAATGTTTTAGACCTCGGTCTATGAAGTATAGAGAACATTTTTAACAAGATAAGTAGGCCTGGGACGATAATCAATAAATCAATTAATCGCACGATAAATGAAAATGAATTCGATAGTTTTTCCGGCCTCGATAAATCGCCATGTACATGCGCACATTTGTTTTCCTCCAACCAGGCTGGATGACAAGAGGCTTCACTCTGTGCATCGGTCTCAGCACCTGGGCCGTTTGTTTTGCAGAATGAAAGGAGTGAACCCCCCTTTCAGTCATACAGGATCTTTGTTTCCCAGAATGCATGTCGTGGCAACCGGCAGCGCTAGCTGTAAAGCTAAAGCTACGCAGCTAACAGCTGTTCTCGCTGCAGCGCTGTTAACACGTCACTTTTTAAAGTTTTAATATTTTTTCATGCCAGAAAGTCACAGTTTAGATCCCAGTCTGTGGTCAGTTTATCCACATATCGCCTGTTAGGAGATTTCCTCCGACGTTTTTGGAGCTACTGTGGTAGCAGCGAGCAGGAGGAGCGGGGCTTCCCACAGTCTGCAGCCGTCTGCAGCAGCTCACGGGCCGGTCAACCTCCGTCATTGGGGGAGAAAACGATCTAAGTAAACGTATCAGCAGGTTTTTAGAGGTTTACCGCCGGCTGGTTTAATACTTTATAGGAGATAAATGCTAGTCTCATTGATGAAATCTTACATCTGTGGAAGTCACATTAGTTTGTTTGAATGAAAAGTGGAGCTTCAGGTATAATGTTATTGGACAGAAGAGCTGCACTGCACTGTTTATTTTATTTATTTAGGATAGTAGC
The DNA here is from genome assembly GCF_905171665.1 of Trachurus trachurus. Taxonomy (NCBI): domain Eukaryota; kingdom Metazoa; phylum Chordata; class Actinopteri; order Carangiformes; family Carangidae; genus Trachurus; species Trachurus trachurus. The sequence goes on from NC_139899.1 coordinate 23,886,409, forward strand.
TATATGTTCTTGTCATTCCAATTACAATGGTTAAAAAAAAAATACTAATGAGAAATAAAAGTTTATCGCATTTAAAAGGGTCTACTTGCATAATTATGAAATATTATTATTATATTAGTGGTTAATTTGTTCTCAAAAAAATGTGTCAATAATATCGTTTATCGTCAATAATTTGTGGGACAATATATCGTCCAGCAAAATTTATTATCGTCCCAGGCCTAAAGATAAGGGTTTTAGTCATCGGATGTCTACAATCGCAAGTTATCATAGAATAAAGGCATGCAAGAGCTGGCAGAGCTCTGAGACAAAGAGCAGCGGTGACTCACAGATTTTTAAAGTGCAGCTTCTTTATTTAGACTTTTTACCCGGTCCATTTGTTATAGAAAGGAGGACAACTCTGATTAAGATGAGGTAAAAACACCCTGAACATCTGGTTTGTTATCAGAGAAACAGTTGAGACAAAGGTTTGTGGGACAGATTGCGTCTTTGCCAGTTGTCATGACGTCACTCAACACCGTCTTCTGTTGTATGGATTGAGAGCCTCCTGAGAGGCAGAACCTACATACTGGGAATTTAAGTGTATGTGTGATTGACTCAAATATAAACTACACTGGCCATGTTGATGGTAATTAACAAACCATTTTACTCAACGAAGCAGGGCAGCTCATTTGAATTAGTTTTAGGCTAAAGTAGACACCAAGGGACAAAGTACTGTGTGTCAGAGTGTGACTACACAGTTGCGTTGAATGTCGGTTATTCTAAAGAACGGATATTGGTGACCTTACCCTTTAAAAACGGAGTTGTTCTGATGGTAGGATATTTAGCTTTGCTGCTGGTCAAGTTTAAGCCACTGGCGTTGAAACCCAAACTCCACTCAGTTTCATTCAGACTGTCTCACACCTGACTTATCTTGGCAATCAGCGGCCGAGCTCTTTATCAACTCGACTCAGGGACCATCGGAGGTTGAGTACGCAAAATAAGCTTCTTATGGTGGTTTCTGCCTCGAGGATTGATTGGAATTGATACAGCGGAGTAGCCTGTGATCCTCTATGCAAAGAGATGAGGGTTTGGCTGGGTGTGCGCCGGGCTAAGGATTTCGTCCCTCTCTGGCACCGGGGGGAGGTTGAAGGGTTGTGGATGCGAGCCAGTCAGTGGCAGATGGGTGATGCAGATTTGAGGGGTGTAGCTGTGGGCAGAGGAACTAGACATCTCTGTGTAGTAGCGAGCGCTTGGCACTCGCACTAGACTCCCTCTCGCAGCGCAATGGGCTCTTTCTTGAAAACAGAAATATGACAGCTTTAGATCTGTTTATCAGAGGAGGCAGAATTAATCATGTTATGCCCCTTAGCCTGCTCTAATTTTTTTTTTCTCCCAGTGATTTTGAAGTCCGGAGTTAGGGATACAGAGTGTAGTAGAGGATGTCCTCTGAACATGGAGGTAACGTCTCGAGGCTGTGAATGACAGCTCGCGAAATCCCAGGAGATATTAATGCCATCTGAAAATGCCATCCAGGAATGTTGTGAGCGGAGATGTTCTCATTATCTGCCCAAAGGATGATTTCCCATATCCCCCCAGCAGCCCCTCAACACACTGACAGAACTTCACAACCTAGCTGAACTAATCAGCCATTACCAACACTTTCTTTTTTTATTCCTGCATTGCCAAGATCATCGTCAGGTTCAGGTTCTCTCTTCTCAAGCATCTCGTCAGCAAGCAACAAAACAAAAGTAATTAGCGCCTGTCTTCGCTACGGGCTTCTGTAGCTCCATCTAATCTTCTCACAGCCATACATATGCATACCCAGAGGAGCAGGGAAGGAGTTAATGAACTATGAGGGGTTTAGAAAGGGCTACAAAGAGAAAACCACAATGCTCAAGAGAGTTTGCGAATGGCCAAATGTGGCTCGTCTTCCTCAGTATAATACGGCGCACATCTCTAGTCGGTCTGTTTAGCTGGTGAGACAAATTGAATCAACCCCTTGGAATAGTGTCTGCTTTTGTAATGACAAGTGCAACTGACGTACTCAGAAATAAGTGGGAGAAGGAAATGATCTAGCTCCTCTCTGCAACAATGCTTGTCTCCAGTAATAGATTATGACACAAGTCACAGAAGAAGCAGACATTGAGAAATTGCATAGCTGCTCATTGTGTTTATGAAGGACGCTTCTTGCCTTGGAAGCAGCTGTCTTTACTCACTTCAGTAATCATGTCTGCCTTTTTGTGTATGCTGTTTTTTCCCCCAGATCATTACTTGAATATATATATGAAACACTTTGCCTGGATGTTTTCTTTTTAAAACTATATTGACGTTCCTCCTCTCTCACCCGCCCTCAGGTTTGCAGACTCTATCCGCGGGATGCTGAAGCTGATCCTGGTGCTGATGCTGGCAGGGGCCTCGCTCGCCTCCACCTGGTTCACACTCACCTGTCTGAGCAGGGTCACGCACCTCCCCTCCACTGCAGGTGGGTCCAAGGTGACACTGGGCGGCTCTCTGATGCAGCCCAGAGCCAAAATGAATTCAGTGGTCGGTTCAGTGCTCGCGCTCAGACAGATTTAGCCAAAGGCAGAGACAATCCACACGCTGAATCATTATGTGGATTTGCAGTGAACCAGACCACAGGTGTGTGTCCTCTCTATTCCAGCTCAGCACATACAGACAAAACAGTTTGTTTGTGTTGTCTCTGGACTTGAATAGTATTTAAAGGAATAGTTCAACATTTTTGGCAAATTGGCCCATTGCCATAATCCCTATAGTCATAACAGTAGGTTTGTTACCTTTATTTGTCGGTGCAAGCCATTTTTTAGAACGGCGGAGCAGAGCCGTGAGCTGCTCAGAGCTACGCTACGGAGGCTCATGGGATTTCTTGGTTTCCCTCATCAAACTCATCAAATACACAATCCAACAACTCCAAAACACAAGTGGACAAGTTGTGACCTGCACATTCACCACGCTATGAGATAATAACAGAACGTTACGAGACAGAGTTGTTTTAGAGGCAAATGCAGAGACTGCTTGATGAAAAACTGTCCCTGAAGGCAACATGCATCAGCTGTTTTGCATGAATTTACCTCTAAAACAACTCTGTCTCGTAACGTTCTGTTATTATCTCATAGCGTGGTGAATGTGCAGGTCACAACTTGTCCATGAGAGCGTTTTGGAGTTGTTGGATTGTGTATTTGATGAGTTTGATGAGGGAAACCTCTGCTCTGAGCAGCTCGCCGAATAGAAAGTATTTATTGTAATTTTCCAGAATATAAAGAAATCAATTAATGCTTGAAATAGAACAGCTACAGCCACCAACAACAGGTAAATAAATAGATATGTGGCATTATTGCACCTGATTCAGTCGTTATCCTCCTAGAAAGTCAGTCATCATGTTGTATGTAAGGGGCCTCTGTCTTTCTAAGGCGATATCTACTGGATGTAGTGCAGCCAGCTGTACTTGTTTGTTTGTTTGTTTGTTTGTTTGCTTGTTTTGTTTGTTTGTTTTGGAGCCTCGCGGCCCTCAGTGTGGTCCTCGGTGAACAGAATGCATGGATCTAGGTCATGTGACTAACTTGGACACACAAGAGCATTTCACAGTTTGGCCCTTAAAAACTCATTTGCTGCCTCGTCTGTTTGGATCATTGTCCCGCTGCATTGTCCTAGAACTGGGTAACCATGTAGAAGGATTCATACGCTCGCCCACAATATGGATGTAAACACTCGAGCTTGAAGTCGCCACCATGTAGTAAAAGAAAAAAAAAAAACACAGAGCCAAAACAATAAAATAGCGAGTCTCACTTTCCAAATGTTAACAGATGGCACTGTACATTTGGTACATATTCAGCAGAACCAGTCCATTAGCAGATGTCAGCGATAAAGCCATTAGGGACATTAGTGGACTTCACTGCCCTTCCCTAAGCCAAACCAATAAGCATACCAGCATGTCGTTCAAAGCCACTGATTCCAGCCCATCATCATCCATCATCATTCTCCAGGCCCTGGCATTGCTCTCTTTCTATCTCATGTCCTCTTATCTGAGACACTGGCAATCTGCAGCAGCCAGGCTCCAACCTTGTTCATCCACCTGGCACGTTATACACGGGGGGTGGCCTGATACTGCAACTAAATCTGCCAAAACCCCTTATTATCCCAGTGTGGGATGGTCAGTGGCCCACAGTCAGATCAGTGTAATCTGCGGTCCCTGTGACCAACTGACCAGTCTTTAGGGGGAAAGAGTAATTTATTTGCATAGAAGTCATGACTGTGTTTCTGTTCTGTGTCATATCTACAATCCGTTACATCCTTAAAACAAACAAATGCTGACACAAGTTTTACACCAAATACATATTGGCCCATGTAAAAGAGGCAGATATATTAGAGGTATTTTTATTGTGGCATTTGTCACATAAATGAACATTATTGATTCTGCTGCCACTTTCCATTCAGCATAATCACTCTCATGTACCCAGCTTGTTTTTCAAGTGCAGCTACTAATAAAGTTAACACACATTATTCTTGTCTTTGTTATAAAACTGACCTTAGAGAGAATGAGAGATGATATAAAATGAGGATGATGGGGGGATCACATGTAATAAAGCTCTGTAGATGGGGCGGTTGCAGTTATTTATTGGTACTTTTCCACAATTGAGCAATAAGATTATAATAACTAGTAGTAAATATGCTGATGATTTATCTTACTATCGTTAATGTCAGTCAGAGCCTTAAAGGGATAGTTCAACATATTGGCAAAGTTGTTTTCGAGGCAAATACAGAGACTGCTTGCTGAAAAACTGCCCCCGACGGGAACGCGCATCAGCGGTTTTGCATGAATTTACCTCTAAAACAACTCTGTCTCGTTCCGTTCCGCTATTATCTCTCGAGTTGTTGGATTGTGTATTTGATGAGTTTGATGAGGGAAACCAAGAAATCCCATTAACCTCCGTAGCATAGCTCTGTGCAGCTCGCGGCTCTGTTCCGCTGTTCTAAAAATAGCTTGCACCGACAATTAAAGGTAACGAACCTACAGCTAAGACTATAGGGATTATGGCAATGGGCCAATTTGCCAAAATGTTGAACTATCCCTTTAAAATTGAAATGCATAAATATGATCGTTGATCATAATAGGACCCGCACTATAATCTCCAGGGGAAAAAAAACAAAACATATGTCCTCCTCAGGGCGGTGAGGTTCGTCCTGTGTTCCTCTCCTGCCGCGCTTGTCTCATGTCTTCGTCCTCCAAGATCTCCGGCTACCACGCGGGAGCTGGCGGCAGATAGTCTAATTCAATAACGTGAAGGGGAAAGTGCAGCGGTTGAAGGGCTCCTAAGGGTTTGATATCAGTGCTTCATTAGGGTTGAATAAAGACAAGCAGAGGGGAGAAGGCTGCGTTTGATGGCTGCATGAGTGCCGCCTGGATTCCCTGTCACAGGCAGTCGGGCACGCGAGGGCCCTCGGAGGCGCTGTGATTAAAGGGACGTGCCGGCTAATGGGGAACTCATTTGGACCAATCTGCCGTGATAAGGGAGACGGAGGGTGCCGTGA